>NC_092713.1:218884889-219484889 GCF_047496885.1 Scyliorhinus torazame | reverse complement strand
AGGAGCGACTGTAGGCTGCCGTGCCGGGCATTGGCCAGGTTGGCTGGGGTAAGGGGTCCCTGCCAGGGCCGGGGATGGAGGGGATGATGGGGGAACTTGCCGAGCGGCCGGGATGACCCCAAACGGGACTGGGGCGGTGTCCAGGCACGGACCGCCATTACCGCGGCTCGCAAGGCAGCCATCTTGCTGCGCGCCCTACTAACCACCCACCCTGGATCTGCAGAGTGATACCACCCGTATGGGCGCCCCAATCCCCACAGTCCCGCACCCCATCTCTGACACCCCCACCACCACACCCACCACCACCCCCGGTGGCCAACCATGGCAACGCCCACAGTAGCCCCTACGGAGGCCGCAGAGCTCACCGCTGGTGAGGGCAGTGCCAGCCAACAGTACCCCTTGCATCAGGGGCGGGTGCCAGGGTCGGAGGCTCTGGAGGTGCAGGGGTGCGGGGTTGGGGGGGACGGACACACACACGGTGTCAGAGGCTGTGTTGCCAACTGGGGCCACCATGTAGCCAGTTGGACTTTGTTGGACACGGTGGTACGCACCATGCTAACATGTTGGACTTTCACCCCCTGAGGCAAGGGATATTGGAATTCAACCAGCAACGGTGGCCTTCCTGCTAGTCGCCTCAGCCCTGCGGGATGCCCTGCAGCTACGCGAGCTGGAGTTTCTCGAAGAGAAGGAAGCTGCAGCAGCAGAGTGTGCAGCAGCGCAGCGTGCCGCAGAGGGATAGATGGCAGCCGCCCAAGATGGAGAGCGAGCCGCCCAACAGGCTGAGGAGGAGGTGGTGCAAAGGTGAGGCCTCAGGTGTACCAGCACCGCCTGTCATTTGAGGACACCCCTTACATCCATTAGACAGAGCACCGAGGCAGATTATAACAGTGTTAACTGGTGTTTAATGTGAACAAATATTTACAGGTTTGCGCCCTAGCCCCTATAGCCAAACTGTGCCCTGCACCCTTGCCAACGTAACTTTCTGGCCTTACGGGCCCTAACGCTACATCTAGATGGTTCCCAGACGGTACAGCAGGAGTGGAGGCGGCCTGATGTGATTCCTGCCTGTGAAGGGTCCCCTTTGGCGTGTGGCTTCTGGGGCGACCGGACCTAAATGGGCCTGGCTGCAGCTCGGATTTCCCTGGTGGTGTGGTGCCGCCCCATTCTGCCCGCTGTCCACCAGATGCACCAGGGACGGGGGTGTTGGGGGGGGGGGGAAGAGTCCGAGGTGCTGCGGGGTTCCGGCACCTCCCCTTTCGGGAGTCACCAGTATGGACCCCATCATCTCCTCCTCCCTTGAGGTTCCTGATGGCCCCCGGGCTACTGCATGGGACATGGGTGAGAGCGGAGCCATACCGTGAGGCTCCCCTACCACCTGCCAGTCCTGGAGGCCTGTGTGGTGAACGTATTATAGTAACCATTCACCACTGTACTACATTGTACCACGCTGTTGCCCATGTGGGCTCCATCTATGGACCATTGTACTGTACTACACTGATTGTATTATGTTGGTGCCCTTGTGGGCTCCGCCCCCCTTGAGGGGAGGTATAAAAAGCAGCTGCCCTGTAGGCGGCTCTCATTGCAGAGCAGTCGCAGGCAGGCACTGGTCCAGTTGATTGAAGCCATTGTTCACTTCAATTCGCTGTCTCGTGTGAATTGATGGTCGCATCAGTCTGCTCTCTCTCGACCAGGGTCTGCATGCTCGAGGCCATGGAGCACAGGGAGTGGACCACCCTTGTCTGTGACTGCACTACATCACGTTGCGAGTGCCACCACCTTCTGGGTTTGTGTCACATCAGCCAGTGACTGCGCAATCTCCCTCTGGGACTGGGCCACCTCCCTCTGTATCTGCGCCACATCAGCCAGCACCTGGGCAATGCTGCCAATGTTCCCTGCTGTGACTGGGCCATGTTCAGGAGCAATGCTGCGATTTCCAGGTCGCCTGTGCGACGGCAACCCTGTCCTGGGCCTCGGCCAGCGACTGCACAGAACGCCTCAGGCCTTGGATATGTTGATCTATAGCCACAACCGTCGGCCCTAATGCCTCCACTGCAGACGCCACCCGTGCGGTGTTGGCCTGGGTGGAACGCATTGTTGGCACCTCCTGCTCCTGCACGCGGTTGGACTCCTCCAACTGCGTCTGCAGGTGCTGGATGCTGGCCGACAACCCCTCATGTAGTCCCTGGCTCTGCGACTGCATCTCCACTATGGATGTGACTGCCTGTTCCAGAAGCCCGAGACGCGTCTGGACGGTAGCTAGTCCTTGCGATTGGCCTGTCTTCCGATCTCCGCCCCCTCAGGAGTTCCTACCTCGACCTACTGTGCCGGATCAGCTGTGTGGTGAGCACCAGATAGTGTCCCAGGAGCCTATTCAAGAAAGTGCCCAACCGAGATGAGTGTATCTGGGATGGTGGAGGGCGTTGGAGACAGCTCTGATGGGAAGTGTGTACATGCGGCTACAGCTTATCAGCCTCCAAAGTGTCATTCGTGGAACCAGCGAATCTGGCACCATTTCTCATTGGAATCGTGTGCCAGCCACTCAACGGTAGCGGAATCCGTCCAGGTGCGGCACCAGTTTTGCTGTTGTGAAAGTCCATGAATTCTGCATCGGCGTCAACACTTCAAAATTTATTTCAGAGAATTGCACCCTAAGTGTGGTAGTGAGTGGGAATTGCCGTGAGCGTCCCAGCACTCGGCCCAGCGAGGCCGGCAACGCAATTCAATGTAAATTGGCCTACTTAACAAGCCCACATAGGCTTCCCGTCGCAATAAAGGCTTGCCAGCTGCTTCGCCAGCTCCCTGCTAATGAGGTCGAGCAGCACATCAGCTACACTTGGTCAGCCAACCGTAGCTAGCTCACAATAATCGCACCCAGGAGGCCGCCCCAAGATTTGGAGATGCTGACCTGGGAAGGCTGTTAGACGGTGTAAAGGCCAGGAGTAATGTCCTGTTCCCCTAGGGTCCTGGAGCGTGTGCCACAAGGCAGCCACTGCTGCCTGGGATGAGGTGGCGGCAACTATAAGCTTGGGAAGTGTGACCAGGAGGACGGCTTTCAGTGCAGGATGAAGGTCAACGACCTACACCAGGCATCACGAGTGAGTAGACACCAACCGCACCCCCCCCCCCCCCCTCCCCGCAGGGAGCATCCAACCCCCAACTCCCCATGCGACCCCCAGCCCTTCCTCCACCCCCCACTCCCCAGCCCTTCTTGCAACTGCTCCTTCGCATCCCCTCTCCCACCACTGTGAACCACGCCTGTGGCTAACGATGCCCTCTCTGTGTCTCTTCAGGAAAGGCTCTCCCATAATCATCAGGAGAGGTCGCAGACTGGCAGTGGGGTGCCAGATATAAGAATCCCCGCCTCCTTTGAGGAACATGCCCTGGAGGTGGCGGGGGTGGCCAAGGACAGATTGGTCAGCCACACGCTGGCGGACGCCGCAGAGGTGAGGAAGCCTGGGCTCCACCCGGGAGACTGTCAGACGTGAGTACTGATTGCCTTACTGACTGACCTATCCCTCCCACTGACCACATGCCCATTCTCCCCCAGGATCTCCAGATGGCGGCGCCGGCCCATCCCAGGCAGCCCCCTTTCCTGACGCCGGTAATGAGTGGCACCGAGGCCAACACTGCAAGTGTGGTGACCGCAGTGAAAAGCCTGGTGCATGATGCCGGTACCATGAGTGAAGATGCCCAAGGTGTCGCGCAGTCAGTGACGGCCATGATCTCGGGCCTCGGCAGAATGTCCGACTTGCTGGGGGATGTCACCCAGTACCTGGCTAACCTTGATGAGGTCGGCACCACCAGGACTGGGGTTTGTACAACACATTAAACACCTTTTCGCACAACCATTATGATGCCTCTGTCACTTCCTTCCACAATGCGGGCAGACCCCCGGACCCTTTGCCCATCTCTCCAGGCATTCCTCCCCCCCCCCGACGGCGTTGCACTCACCCACCCTCTGGCCGTGGGCATGTTCCCAGTGCTGTGTACCAACTCCTGGGTGTTTGGATATTGCGTGTGTGGTGTTGGCTCCTGCAGTGGACGCCACCCGTGCGGTGTTGGCCTGGGTGGAACGCATTGTTGGCACCTCCTGCTCCTGCACGCGGTTGGACTCCTCCAACTGCGTCTGCAGGTGCTGGATGCTGGCCGACAACCCCTCATGTAGTCCCTGGCTCGGCGACTGCATCTCCACTATGGATGTGACTGCCTGTTCCAGAAGCCCGAGACGCGTCTGGACGGTAGCTAGTCCTTGCGATTGGCCTGTCTTCCGATCTCCGCCCCCTCAGGAGTTCCTACCTCGACCTACTGTGCCGGATCAGCTGTGTGGTGAGCACCAGATAGTGTCCCAGGAGCCTATTCAAGAAGGTGCCCAACCGAGATAAATGTATCTGGGATGGTGGAGGGTTTGGAGACAGCTCTGATGGGAAGTGTGTACATGCGGCTACAGCTTGTCAGCCTCCTAAGTGTCATTTGTGGAACCAACGAATCTGGCACCATTTCTCATTTGAATCGATTGTGTTCCACATGGCGCTGGTGCCAGCCCCTCAACGGTAGCGGAATCGGTCCAGGTGCGGCACCAGTTTTGCTGTTGTGAAAGTCCATTAATTCTGCATCGGTGTCAACACTTCAAAATTTATTCCAGAGAATTGCACCCTAAGTGTGGTAGTGAGTGGGAATTGCCGTGAACGTCCCGGCACTCGACCCAGCGAGGCCGGCAACGCAATTCATTGTAAATTGGCCTACTTAACAAGCCCACATAGGCTTCCCGTCGCAATAAAGGCTTGCCAGCTGCTTCGCCAGCTCCCTGCTAATGAGGTCGAGCAGCACATCAGCTACACTTGCTCAGCCAACCGCAGCTAGCTAACAATAATGGCACCCAGGAGACCGGCCCCAACATTCGGAGATGCTGACCTTTGAAGGCTGTTAGACGGTGTAAAGGCCAGGTGTAATGTCCTGTTCCCCCAGGGTCCTGGAGCGTGTGCCACAAGGCAGCCACTGCTGCCTGGGATGAGGTGGCGGCAACTATAAGCTTGGGAAATGTGACCAGGAGGACGGCTTTCAGTGCAGGATGAAGGTCAACGACCTACACCAGGCATCACGAGTGAGTAGACACCAACCCCCCGCCCCGCAGGGAGCATCCAACCCCCAACTCCCCATGCAACCCCCAGCCCTTCCTCCACCCCCCACTCCTCAGCCCTTCTTGCAACCGCTCCTTCACACCCCCTCTCCCACCACTGTGAACCACGCCTGTGGCTAACGATGCCCTCTCTGTGTCTCTTCAGGAAAGGCTCTCCCATAATCATCAGGAAAGGTCCCAGACTGGTGGAGGGGTGCCAGATATAAGAATCCTCGCCTCCTTTGAGGAGCGTGCCCTGGAGGTGGCGGGGGTGGCCGAGGACAGATTGGTCAGCCACACGCTGGCGGACGCCGCAGAGGTGAGGAAGCCTGGGCTCCACCCTGGAGACTGTCAGACATGAGTACTGATTGCCTTACTGACTGACCCATCCCTCCCACTGACCACATGCCCATTCTCCCCCAGGATCTCCAGATGGCGGCGCCGGCCCATCCCAGGCAGCCCCCTTTCCTGACGCCGGTAATAAGTGGCACCGAGGCCAACACTGCAAGTGTGGTGACCGCAGTGAAAAGGCTGGTGCATGATGCCGGTACCATGAGTGAAGATGCCCAAGGTGTCGCGCAGTCAGTGACGGCCATGATCTCGGGCCTCGGCAGAATGTCCGACTTGCTGGGGGATGTCACCCAGTACCTGGCTAACCTTGATGAGGTCGGCACCACCATGGGGTTTGTACAACACATTAAACACCTTTTCGCACAACCATTATGATGCCTCTGTCACTTCCTTACACAATGCGGGCAGACCCCCGGACCCTTTGCCAATTTCTCCAGGCATTCCTCCCCATTGCGCTCACCCACCCTCTGGCCGTGGGCATGTCCCCAGTGCTGTGTACCAACTCCTGGGTGTTTGGATGTTGCGTGTGTGGTGTTGCCTCCTGCAGTGTTCAAGCACAGTGTCCAGGCATCAGGGTGTGATTGGGATGCAAGGCAATGACTCCTGCATGCTTCATGGCCCGCCCACCCACAGGAATCCACTTGGCATGTGCGAAGTTCTCACTTAACCACGATTGCCAATTCTTCATTAGCAGTAGCCTTCAGCCACGTAACCAGAGGCCTCAGCAGTCAGTGGGGGTTATGTGTGGTCATTGGGGAAGATGGGCAAGAACAAGAGTTGCCCCCGGAATGCGTACACACGATCCAAAGGTTGGCATTGTGGTGCCGCGAGCAGTTGCTCCCCCGGTTTCCCCCCCAGTGCACCCCACATCCACCCCTATGGTGGCCCACCCCTGTGGAGGGTCCCCACTCCCAGCCGAGAGTCCCCCACCCCCACTGAGCACTGGGATGGCAATACCAGCACCCCCGGGCTCTTTGCCTGTGAACAAAGGTGGCCATTCACTTCCTCGACTCCCCACAGAAGCCCTAGCGTCACTTTCACATTTTTAAAAAGGAGCACTAATCGGCGCCAGTGTGACCACATGCTGGAGAGACCGCTGAATGACAAGAGGCCGTTAAATATGGGGTGGCTACCGTTAATTGTATGGATTGGATTGGATTGGATTTGTTTATTATCACATGTACCGAGGTACAGTGAAAACTATTGTTCGGTGTACAGCTCAGACAGATCATTCCGTACATTGAGATTGGTAAAGAAAGAGATTGGTAAAGAGAAATGTAGACCCACTACAGACAGAAACAGGGGAATGCATAATACGGGACAAAGAAATGGCTGAGCAATTGAATACATACTTTGGTTCTGTCTTCACAAATGAGGACACAACTCAGGTCCCAGAAATGTTGGAGAATGAAAGGTTTAGTGAGAGGGAAGAACTGAGGGAGATCAACATTAATAGAAAAATGGTGCTGGGAAAACTGATGGGTTTGAAGGCAGATAAATCCCCAGGGCCTGAGAATCTGCATCCCAGAGTGCTTAAGGAGGTGGCTCTGGAAATAGTGGATGCATTGGTGGTCATCTTCCAGGATTCTATAGACTCTGGAACTGTCCCTGCAGATTGGAGGAAAGCTCACGTCACTCCGATATTCAAAAAGGAAGGTAGGGAGAAAGCAGGGAATTATAGACCAGTAAGCCTAATATCGGTAGTGGGGAAAATGCTTGAATCCATCATCAAGGATTTTATAGCAGAACATTTAGAAAGCAGTGGCAGGATCAGTAAGAGTCAGCATGGATTTATGAAGAGAAAATCATGCTTGACAAATCTGTTGGAATTCTTTGAACAGGTAACCAGTACAGTCGACAAGGGGGAGCCAGTCGATGTGATATATTTGGACTTTTAGAAGGCGTTTGACAAAGTCCCGCATAAGAGATTATTGTGCAAAATTAAAGCGCATGGGATTGGGGGAAATGTATTGAGGTGGATAGAAAACTGGTTGGCAGAGAGGAAACAAAGAGTAGGGATTAATGGGTCCTTTTTAAATTGGCAGTCAGTAACCAGTGGGGTACCACAGGGATCGGAACTGGGACCCCAGCTATTCACACTATATATATATGATTTGGATGAGGAACAAAATGTAACATCTCAAAGTTTGCAGATGATACCAAATTAGGTGGGAGGGTGAATTGTGACGAGGATGCAGGGATCCTACAGCAAGATCTGGACAGGTTGGGCGAGTGGGCAAACCAATGGCAGATGCAGTATAATTTGGATAAGTGTGAGGTTATTCATTTTGGAAGCAAAAACAGAAAGGTAGATTACTACCTGAATGGTTGTAAATTGGGAGAGGGGAGTGTGCAGCGGGACATGGGTGTTCTTGTGCACCATTCGCTGAAGGTAAGCATGCAGGTGCAGCAGGCGGTAAAGAAGGCTAATGGTATGTTGGCCTTCATTGCAAGAGGTTTCGAGTATAGAAGCAGGGATGTGTTGCTGCAATTGTACAGGGCCTTGGTGAGGCCACACTTGGAGTATTGTGTGCAGTTTTGGTCTCCTTCTCTGAGGAAGGACGTTCTTGCTCTCGAGGGAGTGCAGCGAAGGTTTACCAGATTGATTCCGGGGATGGCGGGACTGTCATATGAGGAGAGAATGACTAGGTTGGGATTGTTCTCGCTGGAGTTCAGAAGAATGAGGGGGGATCTCATAGAGACGTATAAAATTCTAACAGGACTAGACAGGGTAGATGCAGGGAAGATGTTACCAATGATGGGTGTGTCCAGAACCAGGGGTCACAGCCTGAGGTTTCAGAGTAAACCATTTCGGACAGAGATAAGGAGACATTTCTTCACACAAAGAGTGGTGAGCCTGTGGAATTCATTACTACAGGAAGTAGTTGATGCTAAAACTTTGAATATATTCAAGAGGCGGCTGGATATAGCACTTGGGGAGAATGGGATCAAAGGCTATGGGGAGAAAGCAGGATTAGGCTATTGAGTTGGATGATCAGCCATGATCGTGATGAATGGCGGAACAGGCTCGAAGGGCCAAATGCCTCCTCCTGCTCCTATCTTCTATGTATATATCTATGTACATGAAAAGAAAATACATAGGGAAAATATAAAATACACAATGTAAAAACATAGACACAGGCACTGGGTGAAGCATACAGGAGTGTAGTACTACTCAGTAGAGAAGATGTGTGAAGAGATCAGATCAGTCCATAAGAGGGTCGCTTAGGAGTCTGGTAACGGCGGGGAAGAAGCTGTTTTTGAATCTGTTAGTGCGTGTTCTCAGACTTTTATATCTCCTGCCCAATGGAAGAAGTTTGAATAGTGAATAAGCCGGGTGGGAGGGGTCTTTGGTTATACTGCCCGCTTTCCCAAAGCAGAGGGATGTGTAGACAGAGTTAATAGATGGGAGGTGGGTTCATGTGATGGACTGGGCTGTGTTCACGACTCTCTGTAGTTAGTAAGAGTCAATGTGGACATGCTGTATATCCTTAGTTTCCTGAGGAAGTATAGGCGCTGTTGTGCATTCTTGGTGGTAGTGTCGATGTGGGTGGACCAGGACAGACTTTTGGTGATGTGCACACCTAGGAATTTGAACCTGTCAAACATCTCCACCTCAGCCCCTTTGATGCAGATAGGGGTGTGTACGATACTTTGCTTCCTGAAGTCAATGACCAGCTCTTTAGTTTTACTGACAGAGAGATTGTTTGAGGGAAACTTTGTTGTCATTACACCTCTCCATTAGGTTCTCTATCTCCCTCCTGCATTCTGACTCATCATTGTTCGAGACCTGACCCACTGTGGTTGTGTCGTCGGCAAACTTGTAGATGGAGTTGGAGCCAAATTTTACCACGCACTCATGTGCGTATAGGGAGTATAATGAGGACTATCATGGAGGAGGTGTTTGTTTATCCTTACTGATTGTGGTCTCTGGGTCAGAAAGTCGAGGATCCAGTTGCAGAGTGAGGAGCTGAGTCCTTGGCTTTGGAACTTTGATATGAGCTTGGCTGGGATTATGGTGTTGTAGGCGGAGCTGTAGTCAATAAATTGGAGTCTGGTGTAGGAGTCCTTGGTGTCGAGATGCTCTAGGGATGAGCGTAGGGCCAGGGAGATGGCGTCTGCTGTGGACCGGTTGTGGTGGTTTGCGAATTGCAGTGGATCTAGGCATTCTGGGAGTATGGATTTGATGTGCCGCATGACCAACCTCTCGAAGCACTTCGTTACGATCGATGCCAAGGCCAGCGAACAATAGTCGTTGAGTCACGTTGCCTGGTTCTTCTTTGTCACCGGTATGATGATGGTCTTCTTGAAGCAAGTGTGGACCTTGGAATGGAGTAGGGAGAGATTGAAGATGTCTACAAACACATCTGCCAGCTGATCCGTGCAATATCTGAGTGCATGGCCAGTGACCCCGTCAGAACCCGTTGCCTTCCAAGCTTCACTTTCAAGAAGGCTGATCTGACTTCGGAAGCTATGATGTTGGGTATGGGTGTGTCCGGGGCGGTTTGATGGTTTTGTGGTAGTACCAGGTATTGTGGCACCCAAGAGGCTGATGACCATTGGTCAGACCCAGGAGTCTACCGCCCTGACAGGCGGGGTATAAGAAACGGTGCCGTCCCAGCAGCCTTCACTTTCTGTACCGAAGCTGCTGGGGAAGAGTTCTAGCAGATTAAAGCTTTCAGTTATGAATCACTTCGTCTTGAGTGTAATTGATTGCGCATCAATTTAATCTGCTAGTCTTAAGCTGGAAGGATGGATCTCCGAATCAAACAGGAGTGCCTTCAACTCAGCCCCCACGCGGAGAACTCAGCTGCAATTTTTAAACACTGGCTGGCATGCTTTAAAGGCGACCTCGAGACGGGCGGAGGCACCCCCACAGAAGGACAGAAAATGCATCTCCTGCGCTTAAGGGTCAGCCCTGGGATCTACCCACTTATCGAGGAGGCGGAGAATTATGATGCCGTGGTCGAACTGCTAGAAGGACATTATATCTGCCCTGTAAATCAGGTCTACGCTCGTCACCTGCTTGCGACTAGACAGCAAAGCTCCACGGAATCGTTGGAAGATTTCTACCGGGCGCTACTGGTGCTGGGCCGAAACTGTGGCTGCCCGCAAGTTTCGGGGAACGAGTACACGGAACTTTTAATCAGGGATGCTTTTGTAGCAGGTATGACCTCCTCAGATATCCGCCGAAGACTCCTAGAAAGGGACACTCTCGGACTTAGAGAGGCACGGGCCCTGGCAGGGTCCATGGACGTTGCCTACAAAAACGCGCAGTCCTATGCGCCCGACCGCGCGGCGGCCCCCTGAGCTGCGTGGCACCCCGCAGCGGCAGCCCCACAGACCACCCCCCTGACCCCGCAGGCCTGCGCTGCGAAACGGCCCGCTAATGCGCCGGGCCCCGCTGTTTCTTCTGCGGGCTGGCGAATCATCCCTGCCCGCGCTGTCCGGCCCGCACCGCCACCTGCAAAGGGTGCGGCAAGAAGGGCCACTTTGTGGGGGTCTGCCTGGCCCGTGCCGTGGCCACGGTCTCCAGCGACTCCGGACCGCCGCAGCAATCCCCCTTCAGGCCCCGACCGGCCAGCGCTCACCGCCACTCCGTCCTCAGGCCCCGACCGGCCAGCGCTCACCGCCACCCCGCGGTCTCCAGCGACTCTGAACCGCCGCGGCACCCCCCCCTTCAGGCCCCAACCGGCCAACGCTCACTGCCACCCCCCTATCCCGTGCGGTGGCCGCGTCTCCAGCGACTGTGGACCGCTGCGGCAACGCCCCGACCGACCAGCGCTCACCGCCAACCCCCTATCCTAGGGCCACGTGCGACCCATGGGCGCGACCATTTTGCCTCCCGGACACCATGCTGGACGGGTGGGTGCTGCCATTTTGTCCATCGCCGCCGCCATCTTGTTCATCCCCGGACACCATGTGCGACCCATGGGTGACGCCATCTTGGATGGGGCCCCAGGCCCCCAGCATGGCCGACTACACGCTGCCCGATCAGAACTCGCAACTGCTTCATCTGGCCTCGGTGAGACTGGACCAAAGTCGACCACGGACACTCGCAACGGCTACAACAACGGTCTTTATCAACGGCCACGAGACGTCTTGCCTCATTGACTCTGGGAGCACGGAAAGTTTTGTTCACCCCGACACGGTGTTCACTTGTAACCCACCCTGTAAACCAAAGGATCTCCCTAGCCTCCGAGTGACACTCGGTGGAGATAAAGGGGTTCTGCCTAGCGAACCTCACTGTCCAAGGCAGGAAATTCGACAATTTCCGCCTGTATGTCCTGCCGCAACTACCCTCCTGGGGCTGGACTTCCAATGCCATTTGCAAAGCCTGACTTTTAAATTTAGCGGCCCTATACCTCCCCTTACTGTCTGCGGCCTCGCGAACCCTGAGGTCGACCCGCCTTCCCTGTTTGTGAACCTCACCCCGGATTGCAAACCCGTCGCCACCAGGAGCAGACGGTACAGTGCCCAGGACCGGACCTTCATCAGGTCAGAGGTCCAAAGGCTGCTGGGGGAAGGGGTCATCGAAGCGAGCAACAGTCCCTGGAGAGCTCAAGTAGTGGTGGTAAAAACCAGGGAGAAGCATAGCATGGTCATTGACTACAGCCAGACCATCAACAGGTTTACGCAGCTGGACGCGTACACTCGCCCCCGTATAGCCGACCTGGTAAACAGGATCGCACAATACAAGGTTTTCTCTACGGTGGATCTCAAGTCCGCCTACCACCAGCTACACCTCCGTAATAGTGACTGCAAATACACTGCCTTCGAAGCAGATGGGCGGCTCTATCAATTTTTAAGAGTTCCCTTTGGTGTCACTAATGGGGTCTCGGTCTTCCAGCGAGAGATGGACTGAATGGTTGACCGGTACGGCTTACGCGCAACGTTCCCGTATCTGGATAACGTCACCATCTGCGGCCATGACCAACAGGACCACGACACCAACCTCCACAAATTTCTCCAGACCGCGATAATCCTTAACTTGACATACAATAAGGATAAATGTGTGTTTAGCACCGACCGTCGATCCATTCTAGGCTACGTAGTGCGTAATGGAGTTATAGGCCCCGACCCTGAACGCATGCGCCCCCTTATGGAGTCCCCCTCCCTCACTGCCCCAAGGCCCTGAAGCGCTGCCTCGGGTTTTTCAGCTATTACACACAGTGGGTCCCCAACTACGCAGACAAAGCCCAGCCCCTAATCCAGTCCACAACCTTCCCCCTGTCGACGGAGGCCCGCCAGGCCTTCAGCCACATCAAAGCAGACATTGCAAAGGCCACGATGCGCGCCATCGACGAGTCCCTCCCCTTCCAGGTCGAGCCCGATGCGTCCGACGTAGCTCTGGCGGCCACCCTCAACCAGGCGGGCAGACCCGTGGCTTTTTTCTCCCGTACCCTCCACGCTTCCGAAATTCGCCATTCCTCGGTCGAAAAAGAGGCACAAGCCATAGTAGAAGCTGTGAGACATTGGAGGCATTACCTGGCCGGAAGGAGATTCACTCTCCTCACGGACCAATGGTCGGTTGCCTTCATGTTCGATAATGCACAGCGGGGCAAGATTAAAAACGACAAGATCTTGCGGTGGAGGATAGAACTCTCCACCTTCAACTATGAGACCTTGTACCGTCTGGGGAAGCTAAATGAGCCTCCTGATGCCCTGTCCCGCGGCACTTGTGCCACTGCACAAGTGGACCACCTCCGATCCCTCCACGAGGATCTCTGCCACCCGGGGGTCACTCACTTTTTCCATTTTGTCAAGACCCGCAACCTGCCCTACTCCATCGAGGAGGTCAGGTCAGTCACCAGGGACTGCCAAATATGTGCGGAGTGCAAACCACACTTCTACAGGCCAGAGAGGGCGCACCGGATAAAGGCTTCCTGTCCCTTTGAACACCTCAGCATTGATTCCAAAGGCCCCCTCCCCTCCACCGACCGCAACACGTATTTCCTGAACGTGATTGACGAACACTCCCGGTTCCCCTTCGCCATCCCCTGCCCAGACATGACCACAACCACCGTCATCAAGGCCCTCCAGGGTATCTTTACTCTGTTCGGTTTCCCCGCGTACATACACAGTGATAGAGGGTCCTCCTTTATGAGCTACGAACTGCGTCAATTCCTGCTCAGCAGGGGCATCGCCTCAAGCAGGACGATCAGTTACAACCCCCGGGGAAACGGGCAGGTAGAGAGGGAGAACGGAACGGTATGGAAGACCGTTCTACCGGCCCTACGGTCCAGGAACCTCCCAGTCTCCCACTGGAAAGAAGTCCTCCCGGTGGCCCTCCACGCCATCAGGTCGCTGCTCTGTACTACCACAAATCAGACACCTCATGAACGTCTCCTTGTTTTCCCCGGGAAGTCCTCCTCCGGGACCTCGCTCCCAACCTGGCTAGCGACTCCTGGACCCATCCTGCTTCGGAAGCACGTGCGGGCGCACAAGGCAGACCCGTTGGTCGAGAGGGTCCACCTGCTGCACGCTAACCCCCAGTACGCCTATGTGGCGTTCCCTGACGGCCGGCAAGATACAATCTCCCTTCGGGACCTGCCGCCCGCCGGAACCCCACGCGCACCCGAACCATTGCCCCCCACAGCACCTCACTGGAGGGTCAGTACTCCCGCCGCTCCTGCCTAGGCCCGACCACCCACCGACGCCCCCTACAGGCGCCCCCCGCCCTGTCAACCTTTTGCCCCAACAGCGCCGCCTAGAGGTGACAAAGCTGCCAGGGAGGACGAAACCACGCTCCCGGAGTCGCAACCACCGGGACCCACACCAGCATCACCACCGAGGCCCAGACGCTCCAGAAGGATGACCAGGCCACCCGATCGACTGATTGCTTCACTGTGAAATTTCCTCGACATCACGGTGCCTCCATACCTGGTCATACCATAATAAAGGCGACTGTTACCACTGGCCACCACCCCCGCCGGACTCTTTTTTAACAGGGAGTGAATGTGGTAGTACAAGGTATTGCGGCACCCAAGAGGCTGACGACCATTGGTCAGACCCAGGAGTCTACCATTGGCTGTTGTACGTAGCTCCGCCCTGACAGGCGGGGTATAAGAAACGGTGCCATCCCAGCAGCCTTCACTTTCTGTATCGAAGCTGCTGGGGAAAGAGTTTTGGCAGATTAAAGCCTTCAGTTATGAATCACTTCGTCTTGAGTGTAATTGATTGCGCATCAGGTTTCCTGCTCGAACCGAGCATAAAATGCATTGAGTTCATCGGGGAGGGGTGTGCTGCTGCCAGAGATTCTGCTCAGCTTTGCTTTGTAGCCCATTATGTTGTTTAAGCCTTGCCACAACCGACGAGAGTCCGTGACGCTAGAGCTTGAGCGAGAGCGTAATGAGGCCGGAGAATCATTCCCTCAGTATCAGAAATGGAGAATCCCGCTGGATAGCTTTCAAATGCTGTGTATAACTGAGCTTGCTATTTGCCTTACTCTCCCTGGAGCTAATGTTTCAGGATCATGATTAGTCTGACTAGGTAGCCCCAATATTAGCTCGGAGGCAGGGAGATAACTTGGGAGGGCAGGAGGGTAAGGCCTGTTTTGCCTTCAGTAAATCAGGTACGTATGTGGAAGGATGGAAGAGGGTAAGCTGGAATCAGCAGGCAAATGGAACGCCCAGTGAATCCAGCAGTCCCTTGCCTCCCTTTAGCTATTGGATTTTCAGAGGTCTGGCAAACCCTACTGAGAAAGATTAAATTTAAAATGGCGGTCAAATTGGAGGCACACGGCCCAATTATAACATTTAACTGCCCAACCCACATCCCGCCGCTCCCCCGTCCGTTAGAAGCTAAAATGGGCTTTTTAAAGCTGGTTTGAGATTTTTTACATTTTAAGCAGCCCATCGACACAAACCCACCTGTTTCTGGGGATTAAAACTCTTCTCCCTGATGATTATTTCTGTCCTTTTATCATTGATTTCAAAGTTAATTTTCCAGTATATTTACAGAAATAAGAACATACCAGGACAGATGTGAAGACAGTTAAATGAAAATACTCACCCCATGTGTTGTGCAAACAGGAAAACCAGGACAGAAATAAATGTGGAAGGAAAGCATAATATTATTCAAGAAATACGTTTTTAATATGAAAGGATTTTGAACATATGTTGCTTTTTGCTCATTTTATTTATCTCTTTCTTTTTTGCCTTTGCTGGAATGCCTTTTATCTTTTACTTTAAAAATTCCTGTTTAATTTGTAGCCTCCAGGTAGGCTGGGAGCACTAAAGAAATAAGAGTGAAAGCATTTCACTTCCTCAAATGACTTATTAGTTGTGATACCAACAGAGCCTGTGACCAGGCCGTGATATAATTGTCATGATATTCAGGTGAACATCACAGCACATACATACACACATAATGATCGACAGATCAACGGACCAATCAACACACAAAACACGACAGCCAATCACGGACAAGAGCATACACAGTACAAAGCAGGGAACACGACACTTCCTGGGCACTCGAGCAGGAGAGGGCTCAAGGCACAGAACTCATTGCCAGCCACTCAGAGGTTCACCATGTGCTGAATACCAGAGTTTAATATGTTAATAGTTCATTGAAATAAAACTGCGTTGTACCTTTCGCAACCGTGTTGGTTTGGCTGTGTATCAGAGTACCCAACACTTCAACAATAACTATTGAATCTCTTTCTCATCTATGGCCTATTTGTTTCAGCAGTGGTGGGCAACCTGCGGACCGGGGGCCACATGAGGCCCATCTGGGTTCTGAGTGCGGCCACAAGACATTTTGTTGCGCATTGCCCATGCGCAGGGTTGCCACATTCCGCTGATTTCCCTCCGCCTATTTTCTTTTTACTGGTATGACTGAAGTGATGTGCACATAAAGACGGCAACTCCCTCTAGGTCCAAAGAATAAATATTTCTTTTGTTTTTATCCTTTGAAGTTGATGATAACTCCATTAATGTAGAAATGATGAAGCATTTTTCTATAACTCGTTATGGAGCATTTGGCGTGAATTAAATGTATTTAATCGTATTGATGGCATCCTGGCTAGTGAAAAACCCGGGGCGGGATTCTCCGCAATCGGCGCGATGTCCGCCAACCGGCGCCAAAAACGCCGCGAATCAGTCCGGCATCGCGCCGCCCCAAAGATGCGGAATCCTCCGCATCTTGAGGGGCCGAGCCCTAACCTTGAGGGGCTAGGCCCACGCCAGACTGATTTATGCCCTGCCAGCTGGCGGGAAAGGCCTTTGGTGCCCCGCCAGCTGGCACGAAACTGACTTTGCCATGCGGCGCATGCGCGGGAGCGTCAGCGGCCGCTCACGGCATCCCCGCGCATGCGCAGTGGAGGGGGTCTCTTCCACCTCCGCCATGGTGAAGGCGGAAGGAAAAGAGTGCCCCCCACGGCACAGGCCCGTCCGCGGATCGGTGGACCCCGATCGCGGGCCAGGCCACCATGGGGGCACCCCCCGGGGCCAAATCGCCCCACGCCCCCCCCCAGGACCTCGGAACCCGCTCGCGCCGCCTTGTCCTGCCAGTAAGAGAGGTGGTTTGATTCTCGCCGGCGAGACAGGCATTCCAGCAGCGGGACTTCGGCCCATCGCGGCCGGAGAATCGCCGGGGGGGGGGGGCCGTCAACTGGCACGGCGCGATTCCCACCCCCGCCGAATATCCGGTGCTGGAGAATTCGGCAACCGGCGGGGCGGGATTACGCCAGCCCCCAGCGATTCTCCGACCCGGCGAGGGGCCGGAGAATCCCACCCCCGATTTCAATCTTGCGACCCACCGAAGTGAAGGTTGACTACACATTTTTTTTAATTTAGTGTACCCAATACTTTTTTTCCCAATTAAGGGGCAATTTAGCATGGCCAATCCACCTACCTGCACATCTTTGGGTTGTGGGGATGAGACCCATGCAGATACGGGGAGAATGTGCAAATTCCACACAGACAGCAACCCAAAGCTGGGATCGAACCCGGGTCCTTGAGGCGGCTGTGCGAGGACGACCATTCATGCAGCCCACTCACTCGCTTAGGTTGCCCATCACTGGTCTAAAGCCACCGATAGGACCAATACTGGTCAAAGCAGTACCAGAATGTCTCTCCAGGGGGCACCAATCCCAGTAAAATAAAATTTAGCTTCATGCCGAACTCTCAGTCAGCATCGTACATGTTGTAGAATGGACCGTCTCTCAGAAAATGTTGTTAATCTTATCGGGATATCGATATTTTAGACGAGGCAGAGGGATTAGCAGAAAGGGTGGGGGAGTTGCATTACTGGTTAGGGAACATATCACAGCTGTGATGTTGGAGGATATCTTGGAGGGATCCTACAGTGGCGCATTATGGGCCGAGCTCACGAATAGGAAGGGTGCAATCACAATGTTGGGGTTGTACTACAGGCCTCCCAACAGCCAGCAGGATTCAGAGGAACAGATATATAGTTAGATTCTGGAAAGATATGAAAATAGCAGGGTTATAGAACATAGAACATAGAACGATACAGCGCAGTACAGGCCCATCGGCCCACGATGTTGCACCGAAACAAAAGCCATCTAACCTACACTATGCCATTATCATCCATATGCTTATCCAATAAACTTTTAAATGCCCTCAATGTTGGCGAGTTCACTACTGTTGCAGGTAGGGCATTCCACGGCCTCACCACTCTTTGCGTAAAAAACCTACCTCTGACCTCTGTCCTATATCTATTACCCCTCAGTTTAAAGCTATGTCCCCTCGTGCCAGCCATTTCCATCCCTCTCACTGTCCACCCTATCTAACCCCCTGATCATTTTGTATGCCTCTATTAAGTCTCCTCTTAACCTTCTTCTCTCCAATGAAAACAACCTCAAGTCCATCAGCCTTTCCTCATAAGATTTTCCCTCCATACCAGGCAACATCCTGGTAAATCTCCTCTGCACCCGCTCCAAAGCCTCCACGTCCTTCCTATAATGCGGTGACCAGAACTGTACGCAATACTCCAAATGCGGCCGTACCAGAGTTTTGTACAGCTGCAACATGACCTCCTGACTCCGGAACTCAATCCCTCTACCAATAAAGGCCAACACGCCATAGGCCTTCTTCACAACCCTATCAACCTGGGTGGCAACTTTCAGGGATCTATGTACATGGACACCTAGATCCCTCTGCTCATCCACACTTCCAAGAACTTTACCATTAGCCAAATATTCCGCATTCCTGTTATTCCTTCCAAAGTGAATCACCTCACACTTCTCTACATTAAACTCCATTTGCCACCTCTCAGCCCAGCTCTGCAGCTTATCTATGTCCCTCTGTAACCTGTTACATCCTTCCACACTGTCGACAACACCACCGACTTTAGTGTCGTCTGCAAATTTACTCACCCACCCTTCTGCGCCTTCCTCTAGGTCATTGATAAAAATGACAAACAGCAACGGCCCCAGAACAGATCCTTGTGGTACGCCACTTGTAACTGAACTCCATTCTGAACATTTCCCATCAACCACCACCCTCTGTCTTCTTTCAACTAGCCAATTTCTGATCCACATCTCTAAATCACCCTCAATCCCCAGCCTCTGTATTTTCTGCAATAGCCTACCGTGGGGAACCTTATCAAACGCTTTACTGAAATCCATATACACCACATCAACTGCTCTACCCTCGTCTACCTGTTCAGTCACCTTCTCAAAGAACTCGATAAGGTTTGTGAGGCATGACCTACCCTTCACAAAGCCATGCTGACTATCCCTGATCATATTATTCCTATCTAGATGATTATAAATCTTGTCTCTTACAATCCCCTCCAAGACTTTACCCACTACAGACGTGAGGCTCACCGGTCTATAGTTGCCGGGGTTGTCTCTGCTCCCCTTTTTGAACAAAGGGACCACATTTGCTATCCTCCAGTCCTCTGGCACTATTCCTGTAGCCAATGATGACATAAAAATCAAAGCCAAAGGTCCAGCAATCTCTTCCTTGGCCTCCCAGAGAATCCTAGGATAAATCCCATCAGGCCCCGGGGACTTATCTATTTTCAGCCTGTCCAGAATTGCCAACACCTCTTCCCTACGTACCTCAATGCCATCTATTCTAATAGCCTGGGTCTCAGCATTCTCCTCCACAACATTATCTTTTTCCTGAGTGAATACTGACGAAAAATATTCATTTAGTATCTCGCCTATCTCTTCAGACTCCACACGCAACTTCCCATCCCTGTCCTTGACTGGTCCTACTCTTACCCTAGTCATTCGCTTATTCCTGACATACCTATAGAAAGCTTTTGGGTTTTCCTTGATCCTACCTGCCAAATACTTCTCATGTCCCCTCCTTGCTCGTCTTAGCTCTCTCTTTCGATCCTTCCTCGCTACCTTGTAACTATCCATCGCCCCAACTGAAACATCTCACCTCATCTTCACATAGGCCTCCTTCTTCCTCTTAACAAGAGATTCCACTTCTTTGGTAAACCACGGTTCCCTCGCTCTACGCCTTCCTCCCTGCCTGACCGGTACGTACTTATCAAGAACACGCAGTAGCTGATCCTTGAACAAGCTCCACTTATCCAGTGTGCCCAACACTTGCAGCCTACTTCTCCAACCTATCCCCCCCCAAGTCACGTCTAATGGCATCATAATTGCCCTTCCCCCAGCTATAACTTTTGCCCTGCGGTGTATACTTATCCCTTTCCATCACTAACGTAAACGTCACCGAATTGTGGTCACTGTCCCCAAAGTGCTCTCCTACCTCCAAATCCAACACCTGGCCTGGTTCATTACCCAAAACCAAATCCAACGTGGCCTCGCCTCTTGATGGCCTGTCAACATATTGTGTCAGGAAACCCTCCTGCACACACTGTACAAAAAACGACCCATCTAATGTACTCGAACTATACCTTTTCCAGTCAATATTTCGAAAGTTAAAGTCTCCCATAATAACTACCCTGTTACTTTCGCTCTTATCCAGGATCATCCTCGCCATCCTTTCCTCTACATCCCTCGAACTATTTGGAGGCCTATAGAAAACTCCCAACAGGGTGACCTCTCCTTTCCTGTTTCTAACCTCAGCCCATACTACCTCGGAAGATGAGTCCCCATCTAGCATCCTCTCCGCCACCGTAATACTGCTCTTGACTAGCAGCGCCACACCTCCCCCTCTTTTGCCTCCTTCTCTGAGCTTACTAAAACACCTAAACCCCGGAACCTGCAACATCCATTCCTGTCCCTGCTCTATCCATGTCTCCGAAATGGCCACAACATCGAAGTCCCAGGTACCAACCCATGCTGCCAGTTCCCCTACCTTATTTCGTATACTCCTGGCATTGAAGTAGACACACTTCAAACCACCTACCTGAACACTAGCCCCCTCCTGCGAAGTCAAATCTGTGCTCCTGACCTCTATACTCTCACTCTCCCGTACCCTAAAACTACAATCCAGGTTCCCATGCCCCTGCTGCATTAGTTTAAACCCCTCCCAAAGAGCACTAACAAATCTCCCCCCCAGGATATTTGTGCCCCTCAGGTTCAGATGTAGACCATCCTGTCTGTAGAGGTCTCACCTTCCCCAGAAAGAGCCCCAGTTATCCAGAAATCTGAATCCCTCCCGCCCGCACCATCCCTGTAGCCACGTGTTTAATTGCTCTCTCTCCCTATTCCTCATCTCATTATCACGTGGCACGGGCAACAACCCAGAGATAACAACTCTGTTTGTTCTAGTTCTGAGCTTCCATCCTAGCTCCCTGAAAGCCTGCCTGACATCCTTGTCCCCTTTCCTACCTATGTCGTTAGTGCCAATGTGGACCACGTCTTGGGGCTGCTCCCCCTCCCCCTTAAGGACCCGGAAAACACGATCCGAGACATCACGTACCCTTGCACCTGGGAGGCAACATACCAAACGTGAGTCTCTCACGCTCCCACAAAATCTCCTATCTGTGCCCCTGACTATCGAGTCCCCAATTACTAATGCTCTGCTCCTCTCCCCCCTTCCCTTCTGAGCAACAGGGACAGACTCCATGCCAGAGGCCCGTACCCCATGGCTTACCGCTGGTAAGTCTCCCCCCCCCCCACAAGTATCCAAAGTGGTATACTTGTTTCTCAGGGGAACGACCGCAGGGGATCCCTGCACTGACTGCTTCTTCCCAGTCCCTCTTACAGTTACCCATCTATCTCCAATCTTTGGTGTAACTAATTCCCTGAAGCTGCTATCTATGACCCCCTCTGCCTCCCGAATGATCCGAAGTTCTTCCAACTCCAGCTCCAGTTCCCTAACTCGGTCTTGGAGGAGCTGGAGATGGCAGCACTTCCTGCAGGCAAAATCAGCAGGGACACTAACGGCATCCCTCACCTCAAACATCCTGCAGGAATGGGACTCCCTTAATGCCAGAGGTACAGATGGAGAGCAATTTTTTAGGTGTGTCCAAGAGGATTTTTTGAAACAGTACGTTGATAGTCCAACCAGCAAGGGGGCCTTACTGGCCCAAGTATTGGGGAATAAGTCCGGCCAGGTGACCAAAGTTTCAGTCGGGGAATATTTTGGGAATAGTGATCATAATTCTGTAAGTTTTCGAATACCCACGGATTTATTTAAAAAAAAAAAAAGAATTTAGTGTACCCCATTCATTTTTTCCAATTAAGGGGCAATTTAGCGTGGCCAATCCACCTAGCCTGCACATTTTTGGGTTGTGGGGCCAAACCCACGCAAACGCGGGGAGAATGTGCAAACTCCACACGGACAGTGACCCAAAGCCGGGATCGAACCTGGGACCTCGGCACCGTGAGGCAGCAGAGGTAACCCACTGTGCCACCGTGCTGCCCTCGAATACTCATGGATAAGGACAAGAGTGGTCTCGGGTGCTAAATTGGGGGAAAGGTAACTACAGCAGAATTCAGCAAGAGCTGGCGAATGTGGATTGGGAGCGCATGTTTAAGTGTAAATCCACGTTTGATAAGTGGGAGTCTTTTAAAGACCAGTTGATTAGGGAACAGGACAGGCATGTCCTTGCGAAAATGAAGGACATAAATGTCAGGAGAAATTGTGAGACTAGTCAAGAAGAAAAATGAAGCATACATAAGGTCTAGGCAACTAAAAACAGACAAAGCTTTTGAAAAATATAGGGAAAGTAGGAACAAACTCAAAAGGGGAGTGAGAAAGGCTAAAAGAGGCCATGAAATGTCATTGTCAAGTAGGGTCAAGGAAAACCCCAAGGCCTTTTATATATTTATATGGAGCAAGATGGTAGCAAGAATAGGCCCATTCAAGGACAAAGGAGGGAAGTTATGAATGGGGTAAGAGGAAGGGGACGAGATCCTTAATGAGTACTATGCATCGATATTCACCAAGAAGAGGGACTTGCCGAATGTTGAGGTTAGGGATGGGTGTATGAATACTCTAGGACATGCCAGCATAATGAAGGAGGAAGTGTTGGATATCTTAAAATAAATCTAGGTCGACAAGTCCCCTGGGCCGAATGGGATATATCCCAGGTTATTGTGGGAGGCAAGCGAGGAAATAACTGGGCCCTTAACAGATATCTGCATCATCTTTGACCCCTGGTGAAGTTCTAGAGGACTGGAGAATAGCCAATGTTGTTCATTTGTTTAAGAAGGGAAGCAGGAACAATCCAGATAATTATAGACCAATGAGCTTGATGTCAGTGGTGGGGAAGCTGTTGGCGAAGATACTGAGGGTAGGAGTTATTCACATTTGGAAGTGAATGCAACTGTTAGTGATATGGTTTTGTGCAGGGAAGGTCATGTCTTACCAACTTGATAGAGTTTTTTGAGGAGGTGACAAAATTAATTGATGAGGGAAAGGCTGTGGATGTAATCTACTGTGGATTTTAGTAAGGCGTTTGATCAGGTCCTCATGACAGACTAGTACCAAAGGTAAAGTCGCATGAGATTCGGGATGTGCTAGCTAGATCGATAAAGAACTGGCTTGGCAACAGGAGACAGAGAGTAACAGTGGAAGGGAATTTTTCAGAATGGAGATCTGTAACTAGTGGTGTTCCACCGGGATCAGTGCTGGGTCCACTGTTGGCTGTAATATACATAAATGATCTGTAGAAAAATGTAGATGGTCTGATCAGCAAGTTTGCAGATGACACTAGGATAGGTGGAGTTGCAGATAGTTAAGGGGATTGTCAGAGCATACAGCAAAATATAGATAGATTGGAGAGCTGGGCAGAGAAATGGCAGATGGAGTTCAATCCAGACAAATGCGAGATGGTGCATTTTGGAAGATCAAATTCAAGTGTGAATTATACAGTAAATTGCAGAACCCTTGGGAGCAGTGACATACAGAGGGATCTGGGTGTTCAGGTCCATGGTTCCATGAAAGTGGCAATACAGGTGGATAAGGTGGTCAAGAAGGCATGCTTGTCTTCATCGGCCGGAGCATTGAGGACAAGAGTTGACAGGTCATGCTACAGTTGTATAAAAGTTTAGTTCGGCCACATTTGGAATATTGCATGCAGTTCCCATCGCCACACCACCAGAAGGACATTGATGCTTTGGAGAGAGTGCAAAGAAGGTTTACTTGGACGTTTCCTTGCCTGGAGGGTGTAGGCTATGAGGAGAGGTTGAATAAACTCAGTTTGCTTTTATGGTAAGACGGAGGCTATGGGGAGACCTGATCGAGGTCTACAAAATTACAAGAGGTATAGACAGGGTGAATAGTCAGAAGTTTTTTCCTAGGGTGGAAGATTCAATTACAAGTGGGCACAGGTTCAAGGTGAGACGGGGAAAGTTTAGGGGAGATGTGCGGGGAAAGGTTTTCACGTGGAGGGTGGTGGGTACCTGGAACGCGTTGCCAGTGAAGGTGCTGGAGGTAGCCATGATAGCATCTTTTAAGATGCATCTTGATAGACACATGAAAGGGCGGGGAATGGAAGGATACAGATCATTTGGGGAATATGTAGTAGGTCTAAATAAGGAATCTGGATCGGTGCAGGCTTGGTGGGCCGAAGGGCCTGTTCCTGTGTTGTAATGTTCTTTGTTATTTCTTCTTCGTTAATACATCCCTTTCCACCTACTTCCTGTTGAATATTCTGTAGCATGCACCAGTTCCTAGCAAACACACTTTTGGATCTTTTCCTATGCTGCTGTTCTTTTGGACTTGTTCAGTGAGTTACTCCAAATCACATACTCCAATATTCAGAACAAGTGCCTGTGAAGATATTTGACTTAGTTTCAACTTCCTACTGTGTGTTGACAGGAGTCGCCTTGATCGAGCAAACAAAATGGATGGAATGTTTTATCATCTGTCATTAAGTTTTACAATCCTGTAAGGGTGTATTTTGTGTTTTCCAGCCATGGCATCAGAGTATCACTACGAATATATTCAGATCTTACATCTCATCAACTTTTCCGATTATGAATTCCTAGTTCCATGTTGATACAGTTAACTGTGTGTAGGATAATTAGCAGACAAATTATACCCTCTCCTCCAGTGGAGGTACCATATCATGCAGCACATTTAGATAGTAAGATATTAAGAGATGTGTTGATAAAAATTATATATCACTGGAGATGAGGAGCTGCAATACTACCCATCTCACTGCCATTGTATACAAATCAAAGGTGAGTCTGAAACTGCCCCAGCGCCATTTACATGGTGACCCTTCCTAAATCCCCAGTTTCAATCCCAGATCCTTGTTGTTAACTGCACTCAGTACAAAAATAGTCAAGGTGACTGAAAAATGTCCCGTTTCCATTCCATCATCTTGTGGCTCACTTTTGTAAAATGTGTACATGCAGTGAGGAGAGGATCAGTGCAGTATCCACCCAGTAACCCATCAATGCTCAGTGCTTGGATGCACATATGAAGAATGGCCACTTAAAATATAGGAACAGGAGGAGGCCATTCTGTCCCTCGAGCCCATTCTGCCTTTCAATTAAATCATGGCAGATGCCACTGAAAAAATGATCAGTACAATGGGCTATTGGAGGATAACTGTTATTTGAGGAACTGCACAATAACACAAATCAAATAAATTTAGATGCAAACTGTAGCAACTATACCATCAAACTCCCCAACATCAACAGCAAAGCGAGTCCCCTCCCCCCCCCCCCCCCCCCCCCACTCCTCCACCTCTCCAGTTAGCTCCATAGATGTTCTAGCCACTAATCGAGAGCCTATTTAAAATACAGTATGTAACTGTACATTAGAAAACAAGAGCAGGAAGCTGTTGCAGTTTCTATCATTTCTTACAATCTCTTCCCAGAAAACAGAGATTTCCCCCTTATGTTGCTGGACAAAAGCTCAGACTGAGAGACAGTTACTGATCCAGGCTGAGTGAGCTTTTATCCAGTTTGCAACTAACCATGTAACTGTTAATCGTTGCCCTGTGGGTATGGCCATGAGTCTCAGACAGATGGTTTCCTGCTTATGGCTTGGCGTTTCAGATTGCCTGGTTGTGTTCTTCACTGTCATTATGGCTTCTATAAACTCTTTTATAGCACACAGTCTACAATGTGCACAATGGAAGGGAGGAACCGTGAAGTACTATTGGTTTTATTTTGCCTAATTCTGTTATCATCACTCTGAACTTTTCGCTGTTGTGGAACAAACTACAGATCGCACTTTACATCAGTCAGTCAGAGCAAAAACAAACAAACGCAGAGCTTCCTCACTGAAAATATTACCTCAGGCTGTGACACACCCGCTTGCCCATCAGCGTATGAGCACTAGTGGCATTCTAAGTTCTCCAGGCAGACAACGCCTTATCCCCTATGTTACAAGTTTTCAACTTCTTACAGTCTGCTAGTTTGAGGTATTTGTAATATTTACAGATGTTAGTCACATCTAGCATCCTGTCCTACAGCCTAGCTTCATTTATTTCCACCCTTAGTGGCCACTGAAGAATATAAATTCATAACTGACATCGGCAATTAGATCCTCATTTAGTGTTGTGCTACATTTGTCTGGTGATAAATTATTTTATTCATGGCACCCTCCTCAGATTGAGAGGGCTATTATGGTGCCAATTTCTGCCCCAGTGACACTGGGACACACCTAGTGTGTTACATCTATTGGTCTTAATTACTATTGGCTGATAGTCTCATTCATACAGCACTCCTTCACATACCCTGTAAGCTCAGCCTACAGTCCAGCTCCCAGCCTTCTGCAGATGGAAAACCACAACATTCCCCTATTTCAAGAACTAATTGCAATTATAGCCCCTTTATCAAATAGTCCTGCACCTGGCCAAAGCTTCAATCTGGCCACTCTGACGTTTCACTCAGTAGCCACAACCTTGTCCTTGTGGTTCCCCCATTTATCCTATAGCTCCATCCTCTCTCCTCTATGACACTGCCAATCCAATTTAATATATCTCCTCCACCACTGCCCCTCCTTTTCCCTTTTAGTCCAGCTCATGTTCCCCCGTAGCCAAATACGGATTTACAGTTCTTGGAGCCCCACGTTCACCTTCATTTCTGGGCACCAATGTGACCACTCCCAGCCAACCTCAAACCACTCCTAACCCCATTCACCCTCGCCCCACTGAACACAAAGGCAGAAGCCACAAAAATACACAAATTGATCACTGTTCTAGAACTGTATGAATAATTGCTGAGTTGAAATCCAAACTTTCTTCTTGTTAGAATGAGGGTAAAGATGGCTAATATTGCGATGTGTGAGTTTTGAGGCAAGCAAACATGGAACTTGCTTTTGAGCAATAAGTTGAAAAATCAGCCGATGATACCACTGCCGCAAAGACCAGTTCAAGACAGAATGAGCCAGTGCAGTGAAGGAGCAAATACTCCAATCAACAAGATGCATAAGATGCCATTCAGTATATTTCACAGAGTCTCATTCAGTTTCAAAAATAACATTTAACTTCCTTACTTCCTCTCACAAAACCAAAGAAGTTATTGCCATAAATTCAGCTGAGTGGAGTATCCAGTGAGGCCAAGTCCAACATCAGTGGCTCTGTCTGCAGGGTTCCATTCTTTCTCCGAGAGACTTTCTGAAGGCCAGTCTTGAGAATGATGGTGGTTAGAACTACCAGCATGTGACCAGCTGCAGCCATTATATCAGACCAGCAATGGTCCATTTTGAAAAACAGAATTTAACAAGGATATAGAAAGGGACAGATTTTTAAGATTTTCTAGCTTCATCCATTGTTGACATGGCAATTTAGATAGCTTTTTTTCTACTCTTTTTCTTGCCAAAATCATCAATTACATCATTCTCAGTAAAACCTAGTGAAGACGGACTTTCAATTATCAATATTGCTGAACTTGTCAAATGTTTCTGACTCATCGAACTTCGCAAATAATTTTTATCTCTTTTCAATACAAAGAAAGAAAGTTCACCAGAAGCATTTGTGACCGGTATTGTTACAATATTTTCAGAATGGTTTCCACAATCGAAAAGGTTGCCTGCAAACCACCACGCATATGTTTATACAAATCAGTTGGCAAACTACAGAGCTCATCATTATTGATGAAATGAATGAATTGTTTCACTTCTTCTTCAAAACGATTTATGTGTAGGTCCTTGAGTAGAATTCACATAATTTTCTACTGCAGCGGATTTTAGCATTTTCACCCAAACTTCTGTGAAAAAGCACACAAAATAAATCAACAGTTTTCTTCAGATTCACTTTTACTCTGCAATTGCACCATTTTGGTGTCACAAATAGCATTGGCAGTCTCAAATATGATCTTCTCTTTCCCTTTTAAAGTGATTTGATTGTCTCTAGTTTCATCGAAAAATAATATCCTGTGTCTTGTAGGCTTCTCCTCAACAGAGGGCCCTTTTTTTTTGTTAAGGTTAGTGCCTCTGCTTCCACTGAGTAATAATCATTTTGACATGAATTCTTTGAAGTAAACTATTTCACAAAAGCGTAAAAACAGCAATATTATACTTTTCAAAATTCTCTGCTAAGGATTTTGCTTCAGCTTTCACACATGTTTTTTCTGAATTTGATGCAACTGTGTCGGATAACATTTCCTTTACATCGTATATTTTCAAAGCCATAACAGCATCTGCCTGAGAGATCCACCTGGTGTCATGAATTCCTTTGACTGTCAAGTGTTTTCTATTTGCCTGCTCCAAGCGTGATTCCAACATATTCCACTGATATGTGGGGGAAAAAAGACACGTTTTGAGCAAAGTCGAAATATGTACAGCTCCCTCGTAGGATTCAGCTGCAGCATTGCAGATTAAATTCAAGGAGTGACTGGAATATGGGATGAATAATACACAGGGGCTTACATTGTTCAGTCTTGCTTGTAGACCTGAGTATTTTCCTGCCATATTTGTGGCATTGTTGAAGCTCTGCCCATGACAATTTTTGATGTCCATAACTAAATTTGCAATGATTTCCAAAATAGTTGTCTCTAGACATTCAGTAGTGTGAAATTGCAGCTGGACAAAACAAAGGAATCACTCTACAACTTCTCCATCGCTGGCCACATATCTTAAAATTAATGTTAATTGATCCACATGATTCACTTCTCATGTTGAATTAACTATTATGGAATCGTATTTTACAGTTTTTACTTCATTAGTGAATTGGTTTCTGTTTTGCTCTGCCATTAACTTAAAAAGTTGGTCTTCCCTGAACCACAATATTGAAAACTTTTCAAATGCCATTTGTAAACCTCATCAAGGCAGTACGGTGATGCAGTGGTTAGCACTGCTGCCTCACGGCACCAAGGTCCCAGGTTCGATCCCGGCTCTGGGTCACTGTCCATGTGGAGTTTGCACATTCTCCCCATGTTTGCGTGAGTTTCGTCCCCACAACCTAAAGATGTGATTTTTAAAAAAGAAAAGCACTCTAAATTTATTTTAAAAAAGGAAAAGCTCATTAAATTCATTGAAATATTCATGGCAGGGTAAAAAAAAATTACCTCTTCGATTTGACAAAGATGACTCATCATGTCCTCTTAGAGGTGGTCCCAAAGACAGCAGTTTGACTGTGACAACAACATGTCTCAGCACTTTCCTCCAGTAAGAGCACTCCTTTTCAAACTGAGCCGATAACGCAGAATCAATTCTTCCAGGTAATTTACATCTTTGAACAAACGCACACATATGCTTTGGAAGTTTCATTCTCAGCAATATCTCTTTCAACATTTCTCCAGTTAGAGGACCCCTCGATGAATGTTTGTTTCCCTTTACTAGGGTCAGTGAATCATTTGCAAACATAACAGTAGACTGCTTTGGAGGTTTCTGAGAAAAAAAAAAACAATTTCTAAGTTTCCTCATCCCATCTCTCTTTATCCTTAGAAAAGGGGGATTATGAAAACTTCTCACCAGCTTTCAGCCTCCAACCTTGAACTCTTTTCTCAAATTTTCCATATTACCTATGTTTTCTACCTTTATTTACTGCAATATATTCTACCATACCCAGTGGAACAGATTTTGGCCAAAGGGCAATGTCTTCAAGGTAGACTTCTTCCCTCACTTCAACAAAAGAATCAGCAATATCTTGTAGTTCCGTTGTCATTTCATAGTCCACTTCTTCTTCAACTTTTTCAGGCTATGTGGTATTTTCGGAAATTGGTAAGTCTAAGTCATTAGATAATTCGTCCATACTTTTGGATGATAATAAATGTGCAGAATTTAAAAAAAGAAAATGACAAACTGTCTTTCTGCCGAGATTTGTCTTCTTGCCTCGTCTTTGATTTTCTGCGTTTGTGACAGCCAGATTGATAGTGTCACTTCATATTGCTAAAAAAACTGATCTTGACTTTAATGGTGTTTGAAAAAGGAGGCTTTTGCACAGTGAATCCAATGTTTTTATCAGTTTCAATTCAAGCTCTATAAAAATTGGATTCATCTCTTAACTAAGAAGCTGTGATTCTGGATTTCAAACAACGCTCACTCTTATTCTTCTGCCCATTCCCCCCTCTCCTTCACCATGCACCCACAACCCCATAAAAAACTCTCCCTCCCTCCAAAGTGCAACCCGGCCCTCACACACTCTCCATCTCTGCAAGTTTGCAACCCTGGCTAACCCCCTCACACACTCTCCTCACCCCCACACCCATCCCTTCACAGTCTTCCCCACCTCAAACACTCTTCTATTCTCACAATCTCACTCACCTCACTCACCTGGAGTCTTCAAGGCAGCCTCCAGCCTTACTCGTCATCTCGTCGTTAAGGTTTGATTTGTGGCGTTGCGCTTTGTCATTGCTGGCCTTCCCTGGGTCGAGTCGCAAACCTGCTCACCCTGCCTGCTCCCTTTGGCAGCTGACCTCACCTTCTGGTGGCTTTTTGTGCCTCGTGCCTCACTGTTGCTGACCTGCCCTCAGCCCTGGGTTGAGGCGCCTGCTTGCCTCACCTGCTGCATCTCATGGGGGCTAATATCCCCTCATGGTGGCTCTTGGTCCTTCACTTTATTTAAATAAATTTAAACTGCCCAATACGATTTTTTTCCAGTTAAGGGGCAATTTAGCGTGGCCAATCCACCTACCCTGCACATATTTGGGTTGTGGGGATGAGGCCCACGCAGACACGGGGAGAATGTGCAAACTCCACACGGACCGTGAGGATCAAACCCAGGTCTTCAGTGCCGTGAGGCAGCAGTGATAACCACTGTGCTTTCCTTGGTGTCTCACTGTTGCTGGCCAGCCCTGGGTCGAGTCACAAACTTACTTGCCTTTCGCAAAAACAGTAAAACCTCAGTAGTGCCTGCTTCTCATTCCTTGCCTAGTCACCTCTCTTCGTTCCTTGCATGCGCCTCAAGTTAACCGTTCGTGCCAGTATTCCCTTGTTCGTTCAGACTCACCAATCAGAGTCTGGTTTTGCTCTGCATTGCCTGAGGATAGGCTCAACAAATACAAATGCACTCCCGATGGCGGCTATGAAGGAGTAAGTCGCACATTTGGTGGCTCCCGCTCTGGTTGGACTTTTGGACCTTTTCCTCCGATCTTTTAATGGACTTGAATTGCAGAATGGATATCAGTTGCAATTCTCTACTGAATTCCCACTTCGGTACATGGAGAAAAGGATTAGAAGTGTTCGTAAAGGCAGAAATAAGAAGACAGAGAAGACTTGGGCTGTAGTTGCAGTAGGGGACAGCATGGCGGAGCGGTGGACCTCTGGCTTGTTGACCCAGCGGTCTATGGAGCAGCTGATGTAAGTCATCCAGGAGGGCTTTGCTATGCAGAAACGGGACAGCTTGGACCCGATAAAAGCGTCGATTGAGCGGCTGGAGCTTAGGTTGGACGCCCAGGATCGGGCGATCCAGAAGGTGGAGGAGGTGCTGGCTGAGCAGTGGGAGCATCAGACCTTGGTGGAGCTGGAGGTGGGGATGCTGAGCGATCAGCAAAGGAAGCTTCTACAGAAGGTGGAGAATAGGTCCCGCCGGCAGAACCTAAGAATTGTTGGGCTCCCGGAGGGGTCCGAAGGAACGGACGCTGGGGTATACGTCACAGGCATGTTTGAGAAGCTGCTGGGGGACGGGGCATTCTCTCGGCCCTTGGAGGTGGATAGGGTTCACGGAGCACCTGCGAAGAAGCCGCGAATGGGAGATCCCCCGAGTGCTATGGTAGTGAGATTCCACAGGTTCTCGGATAAGGAGCGTATTCTGCAGTGGGCCAAGCAGACATGGAGCTGTAAATGGGACAATAGCATCCTGTAGATTTACCAAGACCTGAGCGTGGAGGTGACCAGGAGGAGAGCAGGCTTTAATCAGATCAGGGCAATCTTTTTGAAGAAAAGGGTGAAGTTTGGACTGTTATACCCAGCCCGTCTCTGGGTCACGCACAAAGATCTTTGATTCACCTGAGGACGCGGTGGACTTTGCACAAAAGACTGAGAACTTTTTGAACTTGGCTGCAACGTTCGTGTTTCTGTTTTCTCTGTTTTGTTTGTCTGTTTTTGTAAAACGTTTTCTGTTTTGCTTGGAACCAGCAGTAAGGCTGGGTGAGTTTAGGTTTTCATGTGCACTGTTGGGGGATGGAGGTGTACTAGTTTTGATCTTGGTGTTTTTCTGTTGGGCAATTGTGTGGGGATTGTTTGATGTTGGAGTTTGTTTGCATGAGTGGGGAGGGGGGGGGGAACAATAGGTGGGAGACGATCTGGCACCGGGGATGGGGGCCACCAAGCTGGCTGGGTGAGCTAGCTCTCAGAAGCACAGTGGGGGGTGTGCATATGTTTGGTTTAGGAAAAGGATTGGGTTACAGGGGGTTGTTGTGAGGGGGGGGGGGAGGGGGGATAAATGTTCTGCTGGCAAGGGAGGGACTTGGCCTGAGGGACAGAGAGGAGGTTGGGGGCGGGGGCTGCCTGGGAATGGACAAGTGGAGGCAGGGGCGGATCTACTATGAAACTAATGAAGCTTAAGCTTCAGGGCCCCTAATCCTGGAGGGGCCCAGAAGCAACTTTAGTCCACATTGCTTAAAAATTTGGGGTCAACTGTATGAGAAGGGGTTTAAAAAAAATAATAATATTAATAATATAATGTAATTCAATACAAAATAATAGTTAAAATAAAAATTAAAAGGTTATTGAAGTATCATGTAGGCTAGCCGTAAATGAAAAAAGTTCAAATTAAGGATGTTTCATTCTAAATATAAAACACTATTAACATTTATGACAGAAATACAAACAGTAGATGACGTGTCATAACAAAAAAGGGGAGCCGTTGAAAAGGCAATCACAATGCTAACTTGAATTTTCAACGTGATAGCACTCGTGATAGCGATCTAGACAAGAATTTTTTTCAATAAAGTGTTCATAAGGATACAATATTTTAATTACCCCTACTCAAAAATAAATGTTATATTTAGAAAGTAAGGTAAGTAATAAAGGTGAAATAGTGTTAGATTAGCCTAAGCCTATTGTTTTTATGAAAAGGTGAACGGAAGGTAGGCTATGACCGCATAGCCTAGGCTAATACTATATTACAAGTATTTATGAAAAAGTAATAAAAGGTGAATTTGTGTTAAATTACAGATGTTTATTATGAAAAGTGTTCAAATAATGGTAAAATTGTGTTATATTACCTTAGCCTATGAGTTTTGGTGGCCTAGTCTTGCCTAACTTAGTCTAGCCTAGCGTAGGCTAGCTTGAACATAGCCTAACTTGGCCTATTTAGCTTATTTATTATAAATCTTTAAAAATGGTGCTTTACTTTCTGAGAAGGGTTTTTAAAAAAAACTCTTTCTCAGAAAGTAGACCTAAATTTTTTTCCTTTCAAAGCATGCGACAATAGTCGCACGACTCAAATTGATTAATTTTTTGTGGTATATATTTCAACAATCCCAAAGTTTGAGAGTCAGTAGCACAGATGTTGGAAAGGTGAAGTGTCGCGGTAAGTTGGCTGTTCTGCGTGGCTAATGGAATTTTTTTCCCTTTTTAACAGAGATCAAGACCCAAGGAATAACAATGAGTCCACAAAAGTACTTAAGTGGATCCCAAAAACGCAAACTCAATGAAAAGCGATCTGACGAAATTTCTAAATGTCAAAACTAATAAACTATTTTGCAATGTCAAGTTTGTCAACACCTACAGTTGAAACAAGCCAAGTAAACACCATTGAAGCCAGTGATAGTGCACAAACTGTGGGAGCTCTTTCTAGCAATATTCAACCCACTGTTGATGCTTTTGGTACAGATGATGATCACAGTGGTCAACATAAAAGTACCGCGGAACAAGCAGACACTGAGCAGAAACATGAAACAGGAAGCAAATTCAGTGATTTCATTTCATTTCATTTCAAAGAATACAGTGACCTCGAAAACTGGCCATAACAGTTGATAATGATTTCATACAGAATTGTTTAATGCAAGACATAGGTTTTTTTCAAAATAAAAAACCAGATGATGTATATACCGAATCAAGCAGGGTTTATAAGGAGCAAAACAGAAGTTTCTCAAACAAATACTTTCAAAAAAGATTGAAAAATGGCCAGACTGTGATGAGATCCTGGTTCGTTTACTCAAAGAGCAAAGGCTGTATATACTGTTTTGTTTACAAACTCTTTTCTAAATGCCAAACATCACTTACAACAGGTGGGTTTTCTGACTGGATGAATGTACTCAGAACTCTGGAGAATCATGAAGACAACATGGAATATAAGAGGGCGAAGTTGTGTTGGATAATAAGAAAGTCAAATAAAAATACTGTGGATCAGCACCTTGAAGAACAGATGAAAAAAACCATACAGTACTATTTTGAAGTACTGAAAAGAGTTGTAGCTGTTATAAAGTTTTTAAGTGAAAGAGGTTTGGCATTTAGAGGTCATGAGGAGAAGTGGGGCTCACCAAATAATGGAAACTTCATGGGAGCCATTGAACTTATTGCAGAGTTCGACCCATTTTTACATGAACATCTCGAGAAATATAAAAATGAAAAAGTAAATGCGACTTACCTATCCAAACCCGTGTATGAAGAATTGATAGAAATCATGGGAAAACATGTGCAAGATGAAATTGTGAATCAAATCAACAACCTAGACACCAAATACTTCTCTATTATTGTTGACTCTATGCTTGACCTGACACATGTTGACCAGCTGGTAATTGTGGTTCGATACTGCTTTAATGGAAAGCCCTGTGAGAGATTTTAAACATTTTTACCGATAGAAAATCATTCATCCACAACCTTGTTCAACAAAATACAATAAGCCCTGGGTGTACATAAGCTTTCACTTGAAAATATCCGTGGTCAGTCCTACGATAATGCATCTAACATGAAGGGCTCGGAGAAAGGGCTGCAAGCACTCTTTAAAAACATTAACAGGTACGCAGACTATGTACCATGTGCAGCCCATTCACTTAACCTTGTTGGAGAAAAGGCAGTGTCTACTGTACCTGAAGTTGTTGACTATTTTGGCATTTTGCAGGAGCTGTATGTTTTCTTTTCTGGATCTCCACGAAGATGGGAGATTTTAAACACACATGGCAATCTACATTTTTCTCTAAAGAGTTTAAGTGTAACTAGATGGTCTGCACACTATGAAGCAGTCTGGGCAATTAAAAATGGATATATGGGTATTTTACAAACTCTCAAACATATTTTTGAAAACTCAGAAAAGAAGCCAGAATGTAAACGAGATGCAAAGAATTTATACCACAAGTTGATAAAGCTGGAATATGCTATTTTAACAGTCGTTTGGGAAGAAGTGCTGGGGCGTTTCAACAAAACAAATAAGAAACTCCAAACCCCTGGTTTTGATGTATTTGAAAGATATCTTCTGCTTTCATCTTTATTTTTGTTTATTAAAGAACTCAGAGAAAATTCAGCCGATAGGATTGCACACTATGAATCAGAAGCAAAAGGTTTGTGTGAGGATATCACCTCAAGTTATTCTGATGCTTCCAAACGCATTGTTACAAGGAAATTTTCAGATGGAACAAGTGGTATTGCTTCTTTAAAAGGAGCTGACAAATTTAGGATAGAAGTTCTATATCAACTCTATGACTGCTTGATAATCCAGTTACGCAAGAGGATTGACCCATATGAGCAGATTGCGAAAAGGTTCAAGTTCCTCTCAGAATTGGTGAACAATTCTGAAATTGATGAGGACAGTATTAAACTTATAATATCGTATTACAAAGATGATATTGACCACAAATTAGTAAATGAGTGTTATCAGTTCAAAGATTATTTGCACCTTAGGAAATGCCAGAACACAGAAGAAAACACGTCATCTAAAATGCAACGCGCAGAAGTTCTTCAGCTTATTTGTGAGCAACACCGAATTGAGGTGTTCCCCAATATTACTACTGCGCTCAAGCTGTACTTGACAATGCCTATCATGAGCTGTGAAGCAGAAAGGAATTTTTCAAAGCTATCCTTTATAAAGAACAAATTTTGGTCTACCATGACTGAAGAACACTTAAATTCTTTATGCATATTGTCTCTAGAAAATGACATTGCAAGGAAGCTCTCATATAACAAAACTGTACATGAATATGATGCTAGAAAAAACAGAAAAAAGAGCATTTTGTAAAATGTGCTTCATGTAGTGTGTATTCTCATAGGTGTCTAAAATAAAAGATTATATTGACTGTGGTCTTTTCTATTTTTTATTTCATCATTCTATGATGTATCATGCATGTATATAACATTTGCCTAATTTTCATCCCCCCATAACTCGAAAACTATAAGGCATAGGAAATTTTTATTCACACCAGTGACTTTGACATGTGAGATAATCCAGTACAGCAATTTTAATAAAAATCTGAGATGTAGTGGTTAAATTTTTAATTTGTGGTAATCTGTTGTGGAACAACCCCGTGGAAGAAGATAACAGTGGTTACCCAGACCTCGTTGCTGGTTGCGAAGGGGCCCCCATAACAGTTCAAGCTTCAGGGCCCAAAAAATGAAGGTCCGCCACTGGATGGAGGAGTGGATCACGGGCTGGTGGCGGGCCTAAAAAAGGGGATGGCTGATCGGCGGATGGGGGGGTGGGGGGGGGGCAATGAGCCCCCCAACTAGGCTGATCACCTGGAATGTTCGAGGGTTGTAGCGCACAAAGACTCCCGAGAGACGAATAGAGGTGAAGTCGATGAGGCTTTATTAAGCGTGACTCGTTCCCCGCAGTTCAGCAACAGACTGGAGCTGCGGGGAGAATTCCTGGTTCTTATACTCCGCCTTCAGGGCGGAGCTAGAGATCAACAGCCAACCAGGACCCGGGACCTGTCAGCCAATGACATCACGGCTTCACAGTCCCACATGACCCCTAATGCATACTACCACATTCACCCCTTGTTAAAAATGAACCCGGCGGGGTGGTGCTTCGCATGGTGGTAGGGGTTTACAAGGCTGGTCCTGGGAGGAAAAAAAACTTTTGCATGTCATTACAGTGCCCTACACTGGGCTATGTACAGGGTTATTTGTTTTGAACTATTTACAGTATTCGTAAGAGGGAAAAAGAAAAAAAAACATTCTCGTTAAAGTCCACAACATTCTAGTGTTACACCGATGCGAGTCGGGCGGGCGGTCTGGTCGTCCTTGTCGATCGCCTCAGCCCCGGTGGTGGTGGTGCTTGTTCCAGTGTTGTCGCCTCCGGGAGCTTTACGGTTTCAGCTTCAGCTTCACTTCTGGTCGGACCTGGGAGGAGGACCGATCCTCCCGGGAAGGGGGCTGTCGCGGGGTGCGCCGGTGGCAGGGAGGGGGTGATTGGTGTCGAGGGGGTGTGTGTGTTGCCGGCGGGCGCCAGATCTCGCAGGGAGACCGTGTCCTGTCGGCCGTCGGGGTACTCCACGTAGGCGTACTGCGGGTTCGCGTGGAGGAGGTGAACCCTCTCGACCAACGGGTCCAACTTGTGCGCCCGCACATGTTTCCGGAGCAAGATGGGTCCTGGGGCCGCCAGCCAGGTCGGCAGCGACGTTCCAGGGGAGGACTTCCTGGGGAAGACAAGGAGGCGCTCATGAGGCGTTTGGTTAGTGGTGGTACATAGTAGCGACCGGATGGAGTGGACGGCGTCCGGGAGGACCTCCTGCCACCGTGAAACTGGGAGATCCCTGGACCGTAGGGCCAGTAGGACGGTCTTCCAGACCGTGCCGTTCTCCCTCTCTACTTGCCCGTTCCCCCGGGGGTTGAAGCTGGTCGTCCTGCTCGAGGCTATACCCTTGCTGAGCAGGAACTGGCGCAGCTCGTCACTCATGAAGGAGGACCCCCTGTCGCTATGGACGTATGCTGGGCAACCGAACAGTGTGAATATGGTGTTAAGGGCTTTAATGACTGTGGCCGCTGTCATGTCAGGGCAGGGGATGGCGAAGGGGAAACGGTAGTACTCGTCCAGCACGTTCAGGAAGTATGTGTTGCGGTCGGTGGAGGGGAGGGGCCCTTTGAAATCCAGACTGAGGCGTTCAAAGGGACGGGAAGCCTTGATCAGGTGCGCACTATCCGGCCTGAAAAAATGCGGTTTGCACTCTGCGCAGTTGTGGCAGTTCCTTGTGACTGTACGGGCCTCCTCCACGGAGTAGGGGAGGTTGCGGGACTTTATAAAATGGTAGAACCGAGTGACCCCCGGGTGGCAGAGGTCCTCGTGGATGGTTTGGAGACGGTTAATTTGTGCGTTGGCACATGTGCCGCGGGATAGGGCATTGGACGGCTCGTTCAGCTTTCCGGGACGGTACAAGATCTCGTAGTTGAAGGTGGAGAGCTCGATCCTCCACCTTAAGATCTTGTCATTTTTAATTTTGCCCCGCTGTGCATTATCGAACATGAAAGCTACCGACCGCTGGTCAGTGAGGAGAGTGAATCTCCTGCCGGCCAGGTAATGCCTCCAATGTCGCACAGCTTCCACTGTGACGTGGGCTTCCTTTTCCACTGAGGAGTGGCAGATTTCTGAGGCGTGGAGGGTTCGGGAGAAAAAGGCCACGGGTCTGCCCGCTTGGTTAAGGGTGGCCGCTAGAGCTACATCGGAGGCGTCGCTCTCGACCTGGAAGGGGAGGGACTCGTCGATGGCGCGCATCGTGGCCTTTGCGATATCCGCTTTGATGCGGCTGAAGGACTGGCAAGCCTCTGTCGACAGAGGGAAGGTCGTGGTCTGTATTAGGGGGCGGGCCTTGTCTGCGTACTGGGGGACCCACTGGGCGTAATATGAAAAGAACCCCAGGCAGCGTTTTAGGGCTTTTGAGCAGTGAGGGAGGGGAAATTCCATGAGGGGGCGCATACGTTCGGGGTCGGGGCCTATTATCCCATTGCGCACTACATCTCCCAAGATGGCTAGCCGGTTTGTGCTAAAAACGCACTTGATCTTGTTGTATGTGAGGTTCAAGGCTTTAGCGGTCTGGAGGAACTTTTGGAGATTGGCGTCGTGGTCCTGCTGATCGGTCCGCAGATGGTTACGTTGTCGAGATACGGGAACGTGGCCTGCAACCCGTGTTGATCAACCATTCGGTCCATCTCCCGTTGGAAGACCGAGACCCCGTTTGTGACGCCAAATGGGACCCTTAGGAAGTGGTATAATCGCCCGTCTGCCTCGAAGGCTGTGTACTTGCGGTCACTTGGGCGGATGGGGAGCTGATGGTAGGCGGACTTGAGGTCCACGGTGGAGAAGACCTTATATTGGGTAATCTGATTGACCATGTCGGATATGCGGGGGAGAGGGTACGCATCTAGCTGTGTGTACCTGTTGATGGTCTGGCTATAGTCTATGACCATCCTTTGCTTCTCCCCTGTCTTTACTACTACGACCTGTGCTCTCCGGGGACTATTGCTGGCCTGGATTATGCCTTCCTTCAGTAGCCGCTGGACTTCGGACCGAATAAATGTCCGGTCCTGGGAGCTGTCCCGTCTGCTCCTAGTGGCGACGGGTTTGCAATCCGGGGTGAGGTTTGCAAACAAGGATGGGGGCTCAACCTTGAGGGATGCGAGGCCGCAGATAGTGAGTGGGGGTATTGGGCCGCCGAATTGGAAAGTTAGGCTCTGCAGATTGCACTGGAAGTCTAATCCCAGTAATGTGGGCGCGCAGAGTTGGGGAAGGACGTAGAGCCTGTAGTTTTTAAACTCCCTCCCTTGCACCGTTAGGGTCACTATGCAGGAGCCTTTGATCTGTACGGAGTGGGATCCTGCAGCTAGGGAAATCTTTTGCGCACTGGGACGGATGGTCAAAAAACAGCGTCTTACCGTGTCGGGGTGGATGAAGCTTTCTGTGCTCCCGGAGTCGACCAGGCATGGTGTCTCGTGTCCGTTGATCAGCACCGTTGTTGTCGTCGTTTGGAGCGTCCGGGGCCGTGCTTGGTCCAGCGTCATTGAGGCCAGACGTGGTCGTAGTGCTTCAGCGTCTTCCTCGAACCCCGTGGAGCCGTCGATGCTAGGGTCCATTGTTGCCGTCCAAGATGGCGGCGGGGGTGAACAAAATGGCCGCCCCCATGCATCGCACATGGCTGGGGGGTCCCAAGATGGCGGCGGGGGTGGACAAAATGGCCACCCCCATGCGTCGCGCAGGGCTGGGGGTCCCAAGATGGCGGCGCCCCTCCTCCCCTCGTGGTGGCCGGGACCCAAAATGGCGGCGCCTGCGGGTCGCACATGGGACGCTGGGGGGGTTGGGGAGCGTTTGGAACGCACAGGACTCCTTCTTCTCCGTGGACAGCGGTGACCCCCCGGGACCGGCACACAGCCGCGAAATGGCCCTTTTTCCCGCAGCTCTTGCAAATCGCTGCGCGGGCCGGGCAGCGCTGCCGGGGGTGTTTTGCCTGGCCGCAGAAATAGCAGCGGGCTTCCCCGGGACAACTTGGCATCTGAACCGCGCAAGCCTGTGGGGGGGGGGGGGGGGGGGTTGTCGCGACGGGGGTCCACGAAGCCCAAGGAGCTGCCGCGCGGTCGGGGCCGTAGGCGCGGGCGTTTCGCGTGGCCACATCTAGTGAGGCTGCAAGGGCCCGTGCCTCTGAGAGTCCTAGCGACTCTTTTTCTAAAAGTCTTTGGCGGATTTGGGGAGAGTTCATACCAGCCACAAACGCATCGCGAATTAACATGTCCGTGTGTTCAATCGCGTTTACCGGCGGGCAGCTGCAGACCCGTCCCAAAATTAGCAGCGCGGCGTAGAATTCGTCCAGCGATTCTCCGGTACTTTGCCGTCTCGTTGCGAGTTGGTAGCGTGCGTAGATCTGGTTCACTGGGCGAACATAGATGCTCTTTAGTGCTGCGAACGCCGTCTGGAAATCCTCTGCGTCTTCTATGAGAGGGAAAATTTCCGGGCTTACCCTCGAGTGCAGGACCTGTAGTTTCTGGTCTTCTGTGACCCGGCTGGGGGCCGTTCGGAGGTAGGCTTCGAAACAAGTCTGCCAGTGTTTAAAAACTGCTGCTGAGTTCACTGCGTGGGGGCTGATCCTCAGGCATTCCGGGACAATCCTGAGCTCCATAGTCCTTTAAGCACGCTTAATAAATTGTAGCGCACAAAGACTCCCGAGAGACGAATAGAGGTGAAGTCGATGAGGCTTTATTAAGCGTGACTCGTTCCCCGCAGTTCAGCAACAGACTGGAGCTGCGGGGAGAATTCCTGGTTCTTATACTCCGCCTTCAGGGCAGAGCTAGAGATCAACAGCCAACCAGGACCCGGGATCTGTCAGCCAATGACATCACGGCTTCACAGTCCCACATGACCCCTAATGCATACTACCACAAGGGTTAAATGGGCCGGTCAAAAGAGCACATATGTTCGCGCATCTTAGGGGATTGAAGGCGGACGGGGTGATGTTGGATTGGATTGGATTTGTTTATTATCACGTGTACCGAGGTATAGTGAAAAGTATTTTTCTGCGAGCAGCTCAACAGATCATTAAGTACATGGGAAGTAAAGGGAATAAAAGAAAATACATAATAGGGCAACACAACATATACAATGTAACTACATAAACACTGGCATCGGATGAAGCATACAGGTTGTAGTGTTAATGAGGTCAGTCCATAAGAGGGTTTTTTAGGAGTCTGGTAATAGCTTGGGAAGAAGCTGTTTTTGAGTCTGTTCGTGCGTGTTCTCAGACTTCTGTATCTCCTGCCCAATGGAAGAAGTTGGAAGAGTGTGTAAGCCGGGTGGGAGGGATCTTTGATTATGCTGCCCGCTTTCCCCAGGCAGTGGGAGGTGTAGATGGAGTCAATGGATGGGAGGCAGGTTCGTGTGATGGACTGGGCAGTGTTCATGACTCTCTGAAGTTTCTTGCGGTCCTGGGCCGAGCAGTTGCCATACCAGGCTGTGATGCAGCCTGATAGGATGCTTTCTATGGTGCATCTGTAAAAGTTGGTAAGGGATAATGTAGGCATGCCGAATTTCCTTAGTTTCCTGAAGAAGTATAGGCGCTGTTGTGCTTTCTTGGTGGTAGTGTCGACGACCAGGATAGATTTTTGGAGATGTGCACCCCTAGGAATTTGAAACTGCTAACCATCTCCACCTCAGCCCCGTTGATGCTGACAGGGGTGTATACAGTACTTTGCTTCCTGAAGTCAATGACCAGCTCTTTAGTTTTGCTGGCATTGAGGGAGAGATTGTTGTCGCTACACCACTCCACTAGGTTCTCTGTCTCCCGCCTGTATTCTGACTCATCGTTATTCGAGATCCGGCCCACTGTGGTCGTATCGTCAGCAAACTTGTAGATGGAGTTGGAACCAAGTTTTGCCACACAGTCGTGTGTGTACAGGGAGTAGAGTAGGGGGCTAGGTACGCAGCCTTGCGGGGCCCCGGTGTTGAGGACTATTGTGGAGGACGTGTTGTTGTTCATTCTTACTGATTGTGGTCTGTTGGTCAGAAAATCGAGGATCCAGTTGCAGAGTGGGGAGCCAAGTACTAGGTTTTGGAGCTTTGATATGAGCTTGGCTGGGATTATGGTGTTGAAGGCGGAGATGTAGTCAATAAACAGAAGTCTGATGTAGGAGTCCTTGTTTTCGAGATGCTCTAGGGATGAGTGTAGGGCCAGGGAAATGGCGTCTGATGTGAACCGGTTGCAACGGTATGCAAATTGCAGTGGATCAAGGCGTTCTGGGAGTATGGAGGTAATGTGCTTCATGATCAACCTCTCGAAGCACTTCACTACGACTGAAGTCAGGGCCACTGGACGGTAGTCATTGAGGCACGTTGCCTGGTTCTTCTTTGGTACCGGTATGATGTTGGTCTTCTTGAAGCAGATGGGGACCTCGGAGTGGAGCAGGGACAGGTTAAAGATGTTGCAGGAGACGCACCTTAAGGAAATGGACCAGGTCAGACTGAGGAAAGGCTGGGTCAGCCAGGTGTTTCACTCGGTACTAGATTCAAAGGCTAGAGGGGTCACGATCCTGATTAATAAGCGGGTGGTGTTTGAGGCGGGTAGAATAGTCTCGGACGTGGGAGGTCGGTACATTATGGTTAGTGGGAAATTGGAGGGGGTGGTGGTGGTATTAGTAAATGTGTATGTGCCAAATTGGGATGATGTGGAATTTATAAAGAGGATACTGGGGAAGATTCCGGACCTGGACTCGCACAGGTTGGTCATGGCAGGGGACTTCAATACAGTTATGGGCCCGGGCTTAGACCGGTCAAGCTCGAAAATGGGCAGGGTGCCAGCAATGGCAAAGCAGCTAAGAGGGTTTATGGAGCTGATGGGGGGAGTGGATCCATGGACATTTGGGCAGCCGAGGGCGAAGGAGTTCTCCTTCTCACACGTGCATAAAGTGTACTCCCGGATTGATTTTTTTATTTTGAGCAGAGTCTTTCTGGCTGGGGTGGTGGACACGGGGTACTCGGCGATTACAATCTCAGACCATGCTCTGCACTGGGTTGACCTACAGGTTAGTAAAGACAGTAACCAGCGCCCGCACTGGAGGTTAGATGTGGGACTTTTGGCGGATGAAGGGGTGTGCGAGCGGCTGAGGAAATGTATTCAGAAGTACCTGCAGGTCAATGACACGGGGGAAACTTCGGCAGCGGTGGTTTGGGAAGCACTGAAGGTGGTGGTAAGGGGGAGATGATCTCGATCCGGGCTCATAGGGAGAAGGTTGACAGGGCAGAGACGGACAGACTGGTAGAAGAGATACTACAGATTGATAGGAGGTATGAGGGGACCCCAGAGGCAGGGCTATTAAGTGAACGGCAGGTGTTGCAGGCGGTGTTTGGTTTGCTGACACAGGGAGGGCGGTGGAGCAGCTGAGAAAGGCGAGGGGGGCGATTTATGAACATGGAGAGAAGGCCAGTAGAGGGAGGCAGCTAGGGAGATAGGGAAAGTAAAGGACGGTGAGGGGAACCTGGTTGGTGATTCGGTAGGGATGAATAAGGCGCTCAGAGATTTTTTACAGCAGGCTGTACAGGTCGGAACCCCCTGCCATCCCGGAGGGGATGAGGCGCTTCTTGGAGGGGCTGAATTTCCCAACGGTGGATGGAGAGCGAGTAGAAGGGCTGGGGGCCCCAATTGGGCTGGAAGAGATAGTGGAGGGCTTGAAGGCCATGCAGGCAGGTAAGGCCCCGAGTCCGGATGGGTACCCAGTAGAGTTCTATAAAAAGTTCTCTGGGATATTGGGGCCGGTGTTGATGAAGATGTTCAATGAGGCAAGGGAGGGAGGGTGCTGCCCCCGACAATGTCACAGGCAATGATTTCGCTGATTCTTAAGCGGGACAAGAACCCGGAGCTGTGTGGGTCCGACAGGCCGATCTCCTTGCTGAATGTGGATGCCAAAATGCTGGCCAAAGTCATGTCCTCCAGGATTGAAGATTGTGTTCTGGACGTTATTGGGGAAGACCAGATGGGGTTTGTTAAGGGTAGGCAGTTGGTGGCCAATGTACGAAGGTTGTTAAATGTGACCATGATACCCCCGGAAGGTAGGGAGGTTGAGGTTGTGATCGCAATGGATGCAGAAAAGGCTTTTGATTGGGTAGAATGGGACTATCTGTGGGAGGTACGGGTTCGGATTTGGGCGGGGCTGTATTGACTGGGTCAGATTACTGTATCAGGCTCCTGTGGCAGGTGTGCGGACGAACAGGACAACTTCGGACTATTTTAGACTGTACCGGGGGACGAGACAGGGATGCCCCCTCTCCCCACTGTTGTTTGCGCTGGCTATAGAGCCGTTGGCAATTACTCTGAGAACTTCAAGGGGCTGGAGAGGACTGGTCCGGGGGGGGGGCGGGGAGCACAGGGTTTCGCTCTATGCCGATGATCTGCTTCTGTACGTTTCGGATCCAGTAGAGGGGATGGAGGAAATCATGAAGATTTTAGGGGAATTCAGCCGGTTTTCAGGGAATAAGCTTAACATGGATAAGAGTGAGATGTTTGTGGTTCAGGCGAGGGGACAGGAGGGGCGACTGGGGGAGCTGCTGTTTAGGTCAGTAGGGAGTAGTTTTAGGTACTTGGGCATCCAAGTGGCGCGGGAATGGGACTGGCTGCATAAGTTGAATCTGGCCCGGCTAGTGGACCAAATCAAGGACGATTTCCGGAGATGGGACGCGCTCCCGTGGTCGCTGGCCGTGAGGGTACAAACGGTGAAAATGACAGTCCTCCCGAGATTCCTATTTGTATTTCAATGTCTCCCCATTTTTATTCCACGGTCCTATGTTAAGCGGGTCAACAGGGTATTCACGGGCTTCGTCTGGGCGGGCAAGACCCCGCGGGTAAGGAAGGTAATGCTCGAGCGGAGCCGGGGAGAGGGCGGGCTGGCGCTGCCAAATGTTAGCAATTATTACTGGGCGGCTAACATAGCCATGATCAGGAAGTGGGTGGTGAGGGAGGGGTCGGTGTGGGTGCGTATGGAGGCGGCTTCTTGTATGGGCACCAGTTTGGGGGCATTGGTAACTGCGCCTCTGCCGCTCCCGCCGGCGCAGTACTCCACCAGTCCTGTGGTGGCGGTGGCCCTGAGAGTTTGGGGCCAGTGGAGGTGGCATGTGGGAACAGTGGGAGCATCGGTCTGGGCCCCAATTTGTGATAACCACCGGTTTGCCCCGGGGAGTATGGATGGGGGGTTCCGGGTATGGCGGAGAGCGGGGATTGAGAGGATGGGGGATGTGTTCATAGAGGGGAGTTTCCCGAGTATGAGAGCGCTGGAGGAAAAGTTTGGGTTGGTGAGGGGAAGCAAATTCAGATACTAGCAGGTGTGGGACCTCCTTCGTAAGCAAGTGGCAACCTTCCCTCTCCTACCGCTGAAGGGGATTCAGGACATAGTAACTTCCAGAGGGTAGGTAGGGGAGCTGGGACGTGAGATAGAGGATGGTTTATGGGCAGACGCGTTGAGTAGAGTCAACACGTCTGCAACATGTGCCAGGCTCAGCCTGATACAATTTAAGGTTGTGCACCGGGCTCACATGACAGTGGCCCTGATGAGCAGATTCTTTGGGGTGGAGGACAGGTGCACAAAATGGGAGGGCCAGCGAACCATGTCCATATGTTTTGGACATGTCCAAAGCTTCGGGGATTTTGGCAGGGGCTTGCAGACATCATGTGCAAGGTTTTAAAAACAAGGGTGGCGCTGGGTCCCGAGGTGGCGATTTTTGGGGTGTCGGAAGATCCGGGAATCCAAGAGGAGAAAGAGGCGGATGTTCTGGCCTTTGCTTCCCTGGTAGCCCGGAGACAGATACTTTTGGCATGGAGGGACCCAAAGCCCCCAAGTCGGAGACCTGGCTATCGGACATGGCTAGCTTTCTCTGTATGGGGAAAATTAAGTTCGCCTTGAGAGGTTCACTGTTCGGGTTCACCCGGAGGTGGCAAACGTTCGTCGACTTCCTTGCGGAAAATTAATCGTCAGCAGATGCGGTGGGGGGGAGGGAGTAGGTTAGGTTAGAACAGGGGGTCAATAAGAGTGAGACCTGTACGAAAGGTAAACGGTTTTTGCACTATGTTTATGGTTTCATGTATCTTGCCTATTTTGTTGTTGTTTCTATACCAAAAGAATACCTCAATAAAATGTTTATTAAAAAAAAACAAATACAAATGCAAAGTGTTCAGGCTCTGATTGGGTGCCCTGTACACCTGCCGGCGCAGGGCCCCCTCCCCCTCCATTGGTCAGGACCCTGTGCCTAGGCACGGTGTGTTTCATTGTAAATCTGCCTCTGCCTGTAGCTCCACCGCTGTGCCCATATTGATCTGTTGCTGTTCCCCTGTAACCCCACCATGGCTCCTGTAGCCCAGCTTATGTCCCACTATCATCCAATGTGACAGTCGAGGAGTATTCTACCTAAGATCTTCCCGATTAGTTGAGGTTGTAAGCTAGCAGACAAGATCTTATCAATATCTAAAGTAAGACTGGCTGTTTGGGATGTCTAATTATAGTATCAACAATGTTTCTTGCTTTCACTACCTTCGATATACGAGATAGACTATCACTTAGGGGGCTATCTTATCCTTAACTGAAGCTAAATCTTTCTTATTCTGAGAGCCGGGTATGGGTAAGTCATCCTCCAGTAGCCTCAGAGGTGAGAATATAATGAGCCTTAGTTAAATATCACACTTATTTATGAAAATAGACACGGATCTGTATGGTAAAATATATACGCAATTTATTTAAAGAATAAGGGTAATACAAGTTTTTAATAAATGATACAGTTCAGCAAATACAGGATATGTGATGAGTTAGCCGTTGAACTCCCTAACTACATAATTGCTTAAGCTATAAACAATTCATACTTACAACGGCTAGTAGCCTCGGAGTTCAATACTCAATCAAGAGCAGAACTCTACGAGTCGAGATAAAGGCAGTGGCTTGGTCAGGTAAACACTCAGCAATCTCCTAAACAGCTCTCGAAGCGAATCCCTTTTTGCAGCCTTTGCTTAAACATGTATAAGGTTTTCTTACTTAGGGAGCCGAAGGGAGGTTTAGCAGAGCACCTGCTTCTGAAGATACTAGGTCAACTCCCAACAGTTATTTTTAGACAAACAGTAGCCTCCCTTAGTTGGCAAGGCCACTGGACAAGCAGTAGCCTCCCTTAGTTGGTAAGGCTTATTTCTAGACAAGGCCACTAGACTTAATGAGCTCACTGCAGCTGGGCTTTTACAAAAGTAATGTCTGTAGTACTTGTTAAAAAACATTATTGCGATAAGTAATGGTTTACAAGAGATACATGACTTCATCAGTCATCAGTTTTTAATATAGAGTTAATACATGTTTTAATATGAAGTCAGTTCTGATCAGTTTTTAATATAGAGTGGATTCCGCCATACCAATCGCTGGTTATGTTAAGCCCCGCCGTTGCTTCTATTCTCCTGTAAGATCATAAGACCATAGCAAATAGGAACAGGGATAGGCCATTCGTTTATCAGCTCTACTCCACCATTCGATAAATCAGGACTGATCTTATTGTGGCCTAATTTCCACTTTCCTGCCTGTCCCTATAACTATTGACTCCCATTGCCAATCAAAGATCTGTCAAGCCCAGCCTTGAATGCATTCAATAATGCAGCCTCTACTGCTCTCTGGGGGGGAGGGGGGGGGGGTGGGGATTCCACAGACCAATGACCCTCTGAGAGGTGAACCCCTTCTTGCAATAAAGGTCAATATTCCATTTGCCTTCCTAATTACTTCCGGTACCATGCTAATTTTTTGTGATTCATGCACAAGGACAATCAGATCTCTCTGTATGACAACATTCTGCAGCTCTCTCTATTTAAATAATATTCTGATTTTCAATTCTTCCACACAAAGTTGGCAATCTCACTTTTTCCCACATTATACTCTATCTGCCAAATTTCTGCCCACTCATAAAACCTATCTAAATCTCTTTGTAGACTCTTTGTATTCTCCTGATAACTTACTTTTCCCTTTGTATCAGCAAATTTGGCTACAGTATAGTCGGTCCCTTCATCAAACTCATGCGCAAGTAACATTCGCACAGTGGTTAGCACTGCTGCCTCACAGCACCAGGGATCCAGGTTCAATTCTGACCTTGGGTGACTGTGTGGAAATTGCTTATTCTCCCCATGTCTGCATGGGTTTCCTCCGGGTGGTCTGGTTTCTTCCCAAAGTCCAAAGATGTGCATGTTAGGTGGATTAGCCATGCAAAATTTCCCCTTAGTGTCCAAAAATATGCAGGTTATGGGGATAAGGTGGGAGAGTGGGATTAAGTAGGGTGCTCTTTTGGCGGGTCAGTGCAGACTCAAAGGACCGAATGGTCTCCTTTTGCATTGTACGAATTCTATGATTCATGCTTCGCAGTGCCAGTCAATGACCACATCCAACAAGAAAGAATCTAACCATCACCCCTTGACAATCAATGGATTTACCATTGCTGAATTCCCCCACTATCAACATCCTGGGGTTTACTATTGATAAGGAACTGAACTGGAATAGCCATAGAAATACTGTGGTATAAAAGCAGGTCAGAGGTTAGGAATCCTGTGGCATGTAACTCACCTCATGCCTGTCCACCATCTACAAGGCACAAGTCAGGATTGTCATGGAATACTCTCCACTTGCCTGGATGAGTGCAGTTCCAACAACACTCAAGAATTTTGACACCATCCAGGGCAAACCCATTCACAAACATTTATTCTCTCCACCACCGACGAACAGTGACAACAGCGGTATCATCTACTGGATGCACTGCAGGAACTCGCCAAAGCTCCTTGACTGCTACCAGCTGGAAGGATAAGGGCAGCAGACACATGGAAACCCCATTACTTGGAGTTCCTCTCCAAGTCACTCACCATCTGGACTCGGAATTATATCACCGCTCTTTCACTGTCGCTGGATCAAAATCCTGTAACTCCCTCCCGAACAGCACTGTTGGTGTACCTACAGCACAGGCTGTGGCACTTTAAGAAGGAAGCTCACCACCACCTTCTCAAGAGCAATTTGGATGGGCAATGACTACTGGCCCAGCCAGTGATGCCCACATCCCATAAATGAATTTAAAAATATAGATTGTAAATAGTTGAGGCAGAGCAGCTGATTCCAGCAGTGCTCCACTGGTTAGTTTGCCAACCTAAAAATGATCTGTTTAGCCTGACCCTCTCTTTCCTGTTAGTTAGCTCATCTTTTGTCTATGCTGATATATCACCCACAACACCATGAACTCTTATCTTGTGTAGTAATCTTCTCCGTGACACCTTGTCGAATGCTTATTGGAGAACCAAATACACCCTTTTATCCACCCTGCTTGTCACATCCTCAAAAACTCTGATACATTTGTCAAACACTATTTCCCTTTCTAAATGTTCTGCCAAAGTGGACAATCTCACATAGAGGATAAAAGTAAGATCCCAGTAGCAGCTATAAATGAAGAAATGGACTGAGTAAAATTACAAGGCGAGACCGAACGGCCTCGTCGTGCCCGACTCTATGCCGCGACGAGACCATTAAATCTCGTGAGAGGCCTCTCGCGAGATTTGCAATGCTCGGAACGCCTCGAGAGAAGTAACAAGATTTTGCGAGATGTCACAAGCTGAGTCTCGCCCTCGCTGGGCAAGATCCAGATGAGATATTTAAGTGAGCCATGAGGTCGGACGCTGCGGGACCTGGCACGCGATATTGATCCAAATGGGCCACCTGATGACACCGTTGAAGAAATACTTTTGCAGATTGCTGATGCTTTTGTTGCTGGTGCGGTGAGTGCTGCATCACCATGGGTTAAACATGCTTGATGTCAAGGATGTTCACCTGCACCTTGAGCACCAGTGGAATATGTGAATGCCAGGATTTGGTGAGATTGGGCCGTGTGGGAGGGCCTGCAAGGTACACATTTATGGGCAGATCATTTCGAGGACAAAGTTCTGGACTTGATAACACATTCTCAGGCTTCTCCTCCATTTCTGTTCAGGAACCTGTGAGGGGTGATACCTGGGGCGCGATTCTCCATTGCCTGACGCCAATATTGTATTCGGCGATCGGGCGGAGAATCCCTTCCGACGGGCAAATCAGGGGCAGTGCCGGTTTGACAACGGTTTTCGAGTCTCTGCCCCCTTGAAACCGGCGTCATTGCATCAAGTGCCGCACACTGTTGGAACGGCATTGGTACGTCATCAGAAGGCCCTCCCCCAATGCTCCGTCCCCAGGGGCTCTCCCTGCCCCTCCGCCATCTCCACGTGCGTCGCAGGTGCCGCACCAGCTCCAAGCAACTGATTCTCTCTTTTTCGTCCGCTTTTGGCCCTCAGCTCCATACACCAGAGGGTAAATCTCTTCCCCTCACTCTCTAGCACCTATATTCTGCCTCATATCCACCTATTAACCAGGGAAAAGGTCCGAAAAAATCGCCACAAGTGAGAGTCACCAAATGTGCAACCACTCAATCCATGGTTGCCTACTGGAAGTCCACAAGTTCATCATTAAAATGATTTTGATTCAGGAGCCTCAGGGGAGGTAAAGCTTCTTATTATACTGTACATCTGGATGCCACAAGCTGAGCGCAAAATAATTATCTGTTTCTCTTCCCCCTCTATTATTTGCTTTGGAAAATTTAACGCACACGCTCAATGTATTGCACCCAATCTTCATCATAGAATGTTACAGCACAGAAAGATGCTATTCGACCCATCGTGTTTGCACCGGCTTCTGAATGAGCTACCTAGCTAGTCCCATTCCCCAACCCTATCTCTTTAGCCCTCTAAATTCATCACTTACAAATATGTATCCAGCTCTCTTTTGAAACCTGTGGAATCCGTCTCCACCACTCTCCCAGGCAGCGCATTCCAAACCCCAACAACTCTGAGTAAAGAATTTTCTCCTCATCTCTCTCCTAGCTCTCTTGCTGGCAATCTTGAAATTATGACCCCCTGGTCCCTGACATACCAACCAGTGGAAACAGAATTTCCTTCTTTACCTTGTCAAAATGGTTCATAATTTTGAACACCCCAGTATGGTTACCTCTAAATCTTCTCTGCTCCAAGGAGAACAAGCCCAAATTTGTTAATCTTTCCATGTATCTAAAATTTCTCATTCCTGGTATTATTCTAGTAAATCTCCTCTGCACTCTCTTTGGGGTTTAACGTCCTTCCTTAAAAAAGGTGCCAGAACTGAACACACTATCCCAAATGTGGTGTGACCAATGATTTGTAGAGCTGTAGCATCACTTCCTTGATTATAAAAAAAATCAATTTTTACGGGATGTGAGCTTTGCTGGCTAGGCCAGCATTTGATGCCCATGCCTAATTGCCCTTGAGGTGATGATGGCGAGCTTCCTTCTTGAACCGCTGCTGTCTATTTCGTGTAAGCACACCCACTGCGCTATCAGGGAGGGAATTCCAGGATTTTGACCTAGCGACAGTGAAGGAATGGCGATATATTTCCAAGTCAGGATAGTGAGTGACTTGAAGAGGAACATCCAAGTGTGATGTTCCCATGTATCTGCTGCCTTTGTTCTTCTCGTTGGTAGTGGTCGTGGGTTTGGAATCTGCTGTCTAAGGAGCCTTGGTGAGTTCCTGCAGTATATCTTGTACATGGTACTGTGCGTGATGGTGGAGGGAAGCAAATGTTTGTGGAATGGATGCTAATCAAGTGGGCTGCTTTGTCCTGGATGGTGTCAAGCATTTTGAGTGTTATTAGAGCTGCACTCATCCAAGTGGGGAGTATTCCATTACACTCCTGACTTGTGCCTTCCGGACAGGGTTTGGGGAGTCAGAAGGTAAGTTACTCACTGCAAGATTCCCATTCTCTGACCTGATTTTGTAGCCATAGTATTTATATAACTTGGGCAGTTCAGTTTCTGGTCAATGATAACCCCCAGGATGTTGATAGTGGGGGATTCAGTGATGGTAATGCCATTGAATGTCAAACAGCAACGGTTTTATTCTCTCTATTTGGAGATGGTCATTGCCTGGCAGTTGTGTGGCATGAAAGTGATTTGCCACTTGTCAACCCAAGCTTGGATCTTGTTCAGGTCTTGCTGCTTTTGAATGTGGACTGCTTCAGTGTCTGAGGAGTTGTGAATGGTGCTGAACATTGTACAATCATCAGCGAACATCCCAAACCTGATCTTATGATGGAAGGAAGGTCATTGATGAAGCGGCTGAAGTTGGTTGGGCCCAAGACCAAGCCCTGAGAAACTCCTGCAGTGATGTCTCGGGACTGAGGTGACTGACCTTCAACAACCACAACTATCTTCCTTTAGTGTCAGGTATGACTGCCAACCAGCAGAACGTTTTCCCTCTGATTCCCATTGACTCCAGTTTTGCTAAGGCTCCTTGATGACGTACTCTATCAAATGCTGTCTTGATGTCAAGGGCAGTCACTCTCACCTCACCTCTGGTGTTCAGCTCTTTTGTCCACGTGGTTGACGTGTGGTCTGAGTGGTCTGGAACCCAGCATGGCAGCCGTGGACTGTGTTCAGCATCGCCACAATCGGTCGGGAGTCGTGCCGCCACCTGAGGGGGCTTCCGCGAGGGCTGGGCTACTGGTGGGGGATGTCCAAGGAGTGGCCAGGGGTGTCCTGTGGGGTCATATTTGGCAGGTCGGGTCCACTTACGGCTGGCGCCATGTTGTACAGCGCGACCGCTGCAGGTCGCCACCATGCACATGCGCAGCCACAGACCTAGCCATTCTCCAGCCATTTTTGGCGCGGGAGCTGGGAGTTTTACCCAGTGCCGCTACTAGCCTCTCACTGGTCCCGGAATTGGTGTTGGCCTCGGTGCCATGCAATGCCGACAAATCTCCTGTGCTTGTAGCCTTTGGGATTCCTGCAATCGGCTATGTACTCACTGGAATGTTGCTGATATCCCCTCCTGAATCTCACAGCAATGTCCTATCATCTGCAACAACTCTGGGATAACCTTGTCCAGAGGCTCTGCGTCTGACTGAGACTCAGCTGTGTTTAGGGACCCAACAGACCTCAGGCTGCTGATTCCCTTGGATGCTGCTGCCTGCACCTGATGTGAATCTGCAACTTTGTGCTGCTCACCAACTGTGCCCAGAAGCCTGTCCACTAATGTCGCCCACTGAGGTGTTTTTCTCTGCGTTGGTGGAAGATGGGGATGATAGTCTCATCGGAGCTGTCTTCCGAGATGGCGGGGGAGGGGGGATCGAATCCGGATGGCCCAGCCCCATCAGATGGAGATATGGTCAGTGAGAGAGAAGGATCATTTTCTCTGGCACAAACAACTCGCTTGAGACAGGTCATCTGGATGAAGGGCAGTGGATCCTCACCTCTGCGGCACAGGCCAACCTCACTGTCGGTGGCTGCTCTCTCCTCAAACAACCCTGCGATTTCCAGGGTCCGTTCCTCATAGGGGTGAGGACTCGAATCTCTGGTACTCTGGCCCTTTCCTGCTTATTATGGGCTATCTTCTCCCGCAGGAACAAAGAGAAGGCATTGTGAGCCTCTCGCTTGATGGGTCGCGGGAGGAGTCTATAGCAGGTGGCATGTGTGGGCACCGCGCCTGGATTGAAGGGGTTGTGTTGGTGGGTGCCAGTGGCTTCTGAGGAGCAAGCATGAAGATCGGATGAGAGGATGATGTGAGGTGTCAGCCAGTGATTTGTGGGAGGGGGGGTGGGGGGGGGGAGGGTTGGGAGTTTGAGGGGTTGCAGGAGGAACTGATGCCAGGAGAGAGGTAGTAACTTACCCTTGCAGCTTGGTGGAGATAGTTGGTCTTCTTCCTACAGTAGACAGCAGTCCTACTTGTCATGCTACCCGCACTGACAGCCGCTGCCACTGCCTCCCAGGCGGTATTGGTGACCCTGTTGCTTGTCCTCCCAACAGGATGTCCCATGTCATAGCTGCAGTGTCAAAAAGCCTGGCCTGATCGGTATACTGTAGCCACCTAAAATGGCTGATTCCCTATTAATTTGGCCAAAACCCGATTTAAAATGGCTAACCAAAAAGACTGATGGGGAAAGCAGCCAACAGGACACAAACGGACAGCTGCAGACAGAATAGCGTATTCGGCTCTGGGGAAGTCGACCCAGATCCATACTCAAGACTATTTATTAGCAGCACATCAACCCAGGCATCTGCAGTTTAATCGGCTATCCCCGGGAACAATTGCAACATATTAGCAATTGAATGCCGGGCCAGACCTGTCAGCGCCTGCAGTGGCCGAAACAAAGATAGATGAACGACCACCCCCGATCGAGGAATCGCCCCGTTATTGGACACATCGACCCCAGTGATTGGGAACAAGTCCAATCACTTGGGACTCAGGGTCAAGGGCCGCCCCGAGAGGCGGGAAGCTCCTGGGCCCTATAAAGTGAGGGGCCAAGTTCAGATCTCTCTCTCTCTCCCTTCTTCACCTGCTCGCAGCCTTCGCAAGAACATCGACCAGAAACAGTAAGTCTGACTCCAGCGATCGCTACCCGATAAAGACTCCTAGCCATCGACCCATATCAGCCTTTTTGAATCCCGCGGGCCAGATCCAATTCGATAAGCCATTCGTTTCCCTGACCTGGTGGGCCCTTCCTAAAGTTAAGTATTGGCCAGTAGTGATAGGTTTCTATATAGATAGTAGGATTGTTGTGTAAGCATTAATTGTTGTATATAATAAATGACTGTTGATTTCAATCTTACTAAGCGGTGTGCTGACTTATTAATCATAACTCGAGCTTGAACCACGTGGCGGTATCAGAAAGATACCTGGCGACTGGTGAGCAAAGGTGACATAATCAGAGGTAATAAAACTAAGGCTAAAAAGAGCAACAATACTCAAAAGTGAAGAGCACGTCTGTGCACTGCCATACTTGTGTGTTGGCTGGGACTGAATGTTGAGGGAGCATTTAAAAGTAGCTCCCTCTGGTTAGTAACATGATGGGTGTGGCCCACTCAGCAAATTGTATAGATTTAATGATGCCCAAGTCATCGTAATCTGTTTCAACTTTTTCCTCTAATGCATAAAGGCCTTGCCTTAAAAACCTTGTAGTAGCTTCTGGATCTATATGGAACCTAGTTTGTAATCCTTTAATCTTTCTAAGTTCTTCCTGGAATACTTCTTGATTCTTCGTTAAGATCTCATTCAGGCCCCCTCCTCCTTTTATGTTAAAGGATCTCCAGCCAGTTTAATTATATCTGATGCACGATCAATTGAACAAAGACTAGAGTTGGATACAACTGAGGCTTTATTGCTCTAAGATGTGTGGCCTCCCACAGCAGCTGGCGAAATGGCTGCTGAATGGAGGACACACAGGCAGCAGTGGAGCCAGCAGGCAGGGATTACCGGCGAACCTGTAGTACAGGTCCTACCTTACATCACCTAATACAGGTGTAACAGTAGTTTACCACATTCACCCCCTGTTAAAATTGAGTCCAGCTGGGATGGTGGAGAACTATATACAGCAATGAATCTATATTTACAGTATTTGAGCAGAAAAAAAAAGTATTTTGAAGTCCGGAGGACCAGGTACAGGTTTAACCGGTCCGGTGCCTTGATGTTCCGCTGGGAGCGACGTAGTGGTGGCGGCGATGTCGATGCTGGACCGATGTTCGGTGACTCCGGGAGCATGCCAAAATCCTCTTCATCCTCGGGCGTGGTCAGGGGAAGGACGGGTGGTCCTCGTGGGGTTAATGCTGGGAGCGCCGGGGGAGGGGAGGGTGGCGCAGGGCCAGAGGGATGTGTGTGTGTGGAACCTGCTGGTGCCAGGACCCTGAGGGAGACAGTATCGTGGTGGCCGTCGGGGTACGCCACATAGGCATACTGGGGGTTTGCATGGAGCAACTGCACCCTCTCCACCAACGGGTCTGCCTTGTGGAGTCGGACGTGCCTACGGAGCAGGACTGGTCCTGGAGCTGCGAGCCAAGTCGGGAGCGACACTACGGATGTGGACTTCCTGGGGAAGGCAAAAAGACGTTCATGGGGTATGTTGTTAGCAGCGGTGCACAGCAATGACCGAATGGAGCGGAGTGCATCAGGGAGGACCTCCTGTCAGCGAGCGGCTGGGAGGTTCTTGGACCGTAGGGCCAGTTGGACGGTCCTCCATACCGTCCCGTTCTCCCTCTCTACCTGCCCGTTTCCCCGGGGGTTAGAGCTGGTCGTCCTCCTGGAGGCAATACCCCTGCTGAGCAGGAACTGATGCAGCTCATCGCTCATGAATGAGGATCCCCTGTCACTGTGGATGTAGGCGGGGAAACCGAACAGAGCGAAGATAGTGTTTAGGGCTTTGATGACGGTGGCAGATGTCATGTCGGGGCATGGGATGGCGAAGGGGAATCTGGAGTACTCATCGACCACACTGAGAATATACGTGTTACGGTCGGTGGAGGGGAGGGGCCCTTTGAAATCCACACTGAGGCGTTCAAAGGGGTGGGAGGCCTTCACCAGACGCACACGGTCCAGCTGGTAGATGTGCGGCTTGCACCCCGCACAGACCTGGCAGTCCCTGGTGATTGTCCGTACTTCCTCGACCAAGTAGGGCAGATTGCGAGCCTTGACAAAATGGTACATTTGTCAACTCCCGGGTGACAAAGGCTGTCGTGCAGGGCCCGGAGTCGGTGTATTTGTGCGCTGGCACATGCTCCTCGGGATAGGGCGTCTGGGGGCTCGTTGAGTTTGCCGGGGCGATACAAAATCTCATAAATATAGGTGCAGAGCTCGATCCTCCACCTCAAGATTTTATCGTTTTTGATTTTGCCCCACTGTGTGTTATTGAACATGAAGGCTACCGACCGTTGGTCAGTGAGGAGGGTGAATCTCCTGCCGGCCAGGTAATGCCTCCAATGCCGCACAGCCTCAACAATAGCTTGGGCCTCTTTTTCGACGGATGAGTGCCGAATTTCTGAGGCATGAAGTGTGCGGGAGAAGAATGCCACGGGTCTGCTTGCCTGATTGAGGGTGGCGGCTAGGGTGATGTCCGATGCGTCGCTCTCTACTTGAAAGGGCAGTGTCTCATCTACTGCGTGCATCCCGGCCTTGGTGATATCGGCTCTGATACGGGGGAAGGTCTGTTGTGCCTCGGCCACCAGGGGAACGTGTGTGGACTGTATGAGTGGGTGGGCCTTGTCCGCATAGTTTGGCACCCACTGGGCGTAGTATGAGAAGAACCCCAGGCAGTGTTTGAGGGCCTTGGTGCAGGGGGGAAGGGGGAGCTCCATGAGGAGGCGCATGCGGTCGGGATCGGGCCCCAGAACTCCATTCTGGACCACATAGCCAAGTATTGCCAAGCAGGTTGTGCTAAACACGCACTTCTCCTTGTTGTAGGTGAGGTTGAGGAGAGTGGCGGTGTGGAGAAATTTGGCAAGATTGGCATCGTGGTCCTGCTGGTCATGGCCGCAGATGGTGACATTGACTAGATACGGGAAGGTGGCCCGCAAACCGTACTGGTCGACCATTCGTTCTATCTCCCTTTGGAAGACTGAGACCCCGTTAGTGATGCTGAAGGGAACCCTGAGGAAGTGATAGAGGCGACCGTCCGCCTCGAAAGCAGTGTATGGCCGGTCCGATTTACGAATGGGGAGCTGGTGGTAGGCGGATTTGAGGTCTACTGTTGAGAAGACCCAGTACTGTGCAATCTGATTGACCATATCAGATATGCGTGGGAGGGGTATTGTCGAGCTGCGTGTACCGATTGATGGTCTGACTGTAGTCCACAACCATTCTGTGTTTCTCCCCAGTTTTAACGACTACCACTTGGGCTCTCCAGGGGCTGTTGCTGGCCTCGATGATGCCTTCCCGAAGCAGCCGCTGGAACTCGCACCTGATGAAGGTCCTGTCCTGGGTGCTGTACCACCTGCTCCTGGTGGCGATGGGTTTGCAATCCAGGGTTAGATTTGCGAAGAGAGAAGGCGGATCGACTTCTAGGGTCGCGAGGCCGCACACAGTGAGGGGTGGTAGGGGCCCGCCGAATTTGAGGGTTAGGCTCTGGTTGGACAAGATGGCGGCGCCCATGGCCGCACGTGGTCTGGGGAGATGAAGATGGCGGTGCCCATTGTGTGTAGACTAGGGGGGTGGGGGCGAAAGCGGCGACTGCGCGGGCCTAGCACACCGTGGCGAAGTGCCCCTTTTTGCAGGCGTACTGACTGGGTAAGGCCCCCGCTGGGCAGCTGTCTGTGGGGTCCACGATGCATAGGAGGGTGGGCCACGCGGCTGGGGGGGTAGGTCTGACTGTTGCGCGAGGCAACCATCATAGAGAGCGCTATCTTCTTTGTCTCAGCTTGATCACGCATGGCCCCTTCTAACAGTCTTTGGCGTTTGAGGTCCGACCCAATCCCCGTAACAAACGCATCCCGCATAAGGAGGTTCGAATGTTCAGTGGCCGTAACGGCCTGACAGTCAAAGTCCCGGACGAGTGGGATTAGGGTCCGCCAGAAGTCTTCTATGGACTCACCAGGGAGTTGAGAACGAGTGGCGAGTGCATGTCTGGCAACGAGCGTGTTTGTCTTCTGTGCGTAGTTTTCTTTGAGAAGCGCCATGGCGTCGGCGTAGTTCGGGGCGTCCTGGATCAGCGGAAACACGTTGGAGCTCAACCTTGAGTACAGAATCTGTATCTTCTGAGCGTCCAGAACAGGGGTGGTCGCTGAGTTGAAATACGCCTCGAAGCAAGCTAGCCAGTGATTAAAGTCCTCTTTGGTGTCGCTTGATTGCAGATCCAGCTGCAGGCGATCTGGCTTGATTCGGAGGTCCATCTTTTAGAAATCTTAGAGCAATAAATTGATGCATGATCAATTGAACAAAGACTAGAGTTGGATACAACTGAGGCTTTATTGCTCTAAGATGTGTGGCCTCCCACAGCAGCCGGCGAAATGGATGCTGAATGGAGGACACGCATATTTATACTCCGCCTACTGGGCGGAGCCAGCAGGCAGGGACTACCAATGTACCTGTAGTACAGGTCCTATCTTACATCACCTAATAAAGGTGTAACAGTGGTTTACCACAATATCTCCCGGAGCCAATCATGTCCAATCAAGATCGGTCCCTGTCCTGACACAACCATCAGTGGAAGCTGTGCTGACTGCTCTCCGTAACTCACAGGGGTTATAGTTGTTCCTACTATCTTTATTATCTCTCTGGTTTGCTGTAGTGTTCAGCAACTTTGGGTGTTGAGTTCCTTCTTTCAGATACCAGTAGATAAGTTTGCTTATAACAGTGGCTGTGTCCACCTTCATTTTCAGTAGCTGGCTGTTTACTATCATCGCGATGCTGATGGCGGCTGCCTTGCCCTCTTCCACAATGTTTAAGGACGTGACAGTATGATTTCTTAATGGACAATCCCCCATGTTATTTACTGATGCTTGATTACTTGCTCTGTTTGTACTGGTCTGGCCCTGCTTGCTTCTGCAGCTGTGCCTTAGATGGCCTCTTTTCCCTCTCCCATAACACTCGGCTCCTTTGAATTGACACACTTCTGGTGAATGGTATCCCCCACATCAGAAGCACGCTGTGCTACTGCTCGGCTGCTTAATTTTTTGGTATTTAGTGATAGTTTCCGTTTCTGTACTCAGTTAACTGCCTGAGCCTGACCCCGCGCCCTTCATCTGACACCATTTCTACTTGCGGTTTCCCATCCTAACTAGTGGACTCCAAAGTTTTGTTAGCATTGTAATTCTTGGACATAATCTTTTTTTTAAAATTTACCCAATTAATTTTTTCAATTAAGGGCCAATCCAGCTATCCTGCACATCTTTGGGTTGTGGGGGCGAAACCCACGCAAATACAGGGAGAATGTGCAAACTCCACACGGTCAATGACCCAGAGCCGGGATCGAACCTGGGACCTCAGTGCTATGAGGCTGCAGTGCTAACCACTGCACCACTGTGCTGCCCCCTACTCTTGGACATCCTTATCAGCACTCTCGATTGTTGTCGCCATTTCTAATGCTGTCCTGAAAGTCAACTTGGACCCAGCCAACAGTTTATTTTGCATGGTTACGCTATTCATACTGCATATGAGACACGCTCTTAGCAGACATTTAAAGCTGATCTAAAATCAGTCCCTCTATGATCTGTTTTGGCCTGGCTACGAATGTTGTGATGGTCTCCTGTGGGGCCCTCCCCATCGTGTTAAACTAATATCTTTGCAATGTCATCGAGGCTTTAGTGTGATAATGCCTCTTCACTCGTTCCAATAGTTCTGGCAACAATTTAGTATCGCGAGCCTCCGGAGATGTTAGACTATGAATCAGATTATAACTCTGGTTCCCAAATGTGGCAAGATTTTCTTTTCTTTCTATCCTCCCCCTTTATTCTGCTAGCCCTGAAAAAATACTCCAGCCATTCGATATACTGCAGCCAATTCTCAGTAGTCAGGTGGAAGCCTTCTAGCTTCCCAAAGAGAGACATGTTTGTTCTCACTTCCTCAGGCCTTGAACGATCTCATTCACTTTGCAGTTTGTTCTCGTCGAATTCCTCACTGCAATTGAAATCGCTCTGATTTACCTCGTCACCAATATAGTAAAGGCAGGATTGGCGCCACCAGTCAGCATGTATAACAAATTATAATGGTTCACTTACAAACGGTATTTACTTTTTTAAAATTCTGAATTTAGTGTACCCAATTTTTTTTTTCTCCTACTTAGGGGGCGATGTAGTGTGACCAATCCACCTAACCTGCACATTTTTGGGTTGTGGGGGTGAAACCCACGCAAACACGGGGAGAATGTGCAAACTCCACACGGACAGTGATCGGGGGCCGGGATCGAATCCGGGTCCTTGGTGCCGTAGACAGCAGTGTTTTTAAAATAAATTTAGAGTACCCAATTCATTTTTTTCTAATTAAGGCGCAATTTAGCGTGGCCAATCCACCTGGCCTGCACATCTTTGGGTTGTGGGGGTGAAACCCACTCAAACACGGGGAGAATGTGCAAACTCCACACAGACAGTGACCCAGAGCCGGGATCGAACCTGGGACCTTGGCGCCGTGAGGCAGCAGGGCTAACCCACTGCACCACAGTGCTGCCCTCATAGGTAGCAGTGTTAACCACTGCGCCACCATGCCGCTCTCAAACGCTATTTACACAGAGACTTTCACACTCTTATCACTACTAATTCTAGGATCTACTCTGGCTGTAAAAGCCAAAATTCTGCACCGAGATCTCCGTGCTTGATTCCCATTGGGTGATGGGGTCACAGGGTCCTGATGTAAGATTAAATTAGATTAGATTAGATTTAGATTTATTGTCACATGTACTGAGCTATAGTGAAAAGTATTGTGCATACAGTCCAGTCAGATCGTACCATACATGAAAAACACAGGACATACAATGTAAATACATAGTGTAGCCATCTGGGATGGCCACTTCCCCAGATACCTGGCGACTCTAGAGCAAACATAATTAGAATTAAGGAAGGCGACCATATTGACCGCCATATTCAGAGCCAACAAAATAAAGAAACATTTAGCAACATTTACTGGCGAGCTCTGATGGGATTCGACCTAGAAGTGGCCTAGTCACTCCGAGAGAACCCAAATTTGAATTGGAATCCAATTGGAAACAGAAAAACCACAAGTGTGAGAACGATACTGATCAAACCTCCGAGATTCGGAAGTGTGTTAATACATGCGTACTAACAGGGATATAAGGTAAACCTGAGAGATTTTGTTGAGTAAAACTGTCGGGTGTTTTGTAGGCCGGAAAATAGCGTAAGCCGTACCTGTGTTTACATCACCACTTTATCACCCCCTGTCCCAAATTCAGTAGAGACCCAGAGATAGAGAGAAAATGGCAATGAAGGCAATGGAACGCCTTATGAACCCCCAAAGATTTGAGGTCGCAGTGACCAGTAGAGTAGGACAGCGTCCCGTATGGGAAGAAGAGATCAGAAAATATCTCAAAGGGAAAGGATGGCCCCTTTGGAGTGAATTCTGTGCCAATGATGAAACAGGTCCCGGGAGTATAGGACATACTTCGTGGGAGAACCTGTCAGAGATTCATAAGAAGAGCTTGAGGAAAGCTCGCAAGCCGATGGCAATCATGGCCTGCTTGGCACAATTGCGAGGCACAGAGGAGGTCGTTAGGATGCTCCGTAGAGAGTTTGAGGAGAGAGTCAGAAATAGTGAGGGAGATGTGAGTGAATTTGAGAAGGAGAATAAGGCGTTAAGAGAACAGTTAGCAGCGAGGGACAGAGAGGTGGATGATGCCAAGATGGCACACCAGTCTTGTCTCGCCCATTTGAGTAGTTTTCAGACCCAGTACGATAAGGCCTACCAGGACACGCAATGCGCGGTCTTGGTAAGACAAGAAACAGAGCAACAGGTAGAGCAATTGCAGAAACAGTGCAATGATTTAAAAGCAGCCCTATGAGCCCTGCACACTTCCACGACGGAACAAAGGCAGAGCTCCGTAGATCACGCAAATTGCCGGAAGCAAATTGCAGAATTGCAATCTCTGCTTTCTGTCCAGAATGGGTTTCAAAGTACGTTTGGACCACAGTTAGACCAGGAAAACGGCCCCGATTGGCAGGAGTTAAATGAAACTGCCCACAGATACGTACATGGGACATGTACGCAAGAAAAGCCACAAAAGGGAAAAGCACCCCAACCCCCGACTGAACAGGCAGAACCCACACCCATGAACCCTGTAACCACACACCGCAGGGCCGCAGCAGAAGGAAACGCAGATTTCCTATATGTAACCCCGTTAACCATGACCTAATTATGGGACGTGTGTGGAAAAATTACACCATTCCTTCCCACATCAGACCCCCACCAGTTTCTCGCTGAGTTAAACCGCAGGCTACCATGTACGGCCTGGACGAAAAGGAGCAAGTGAAGCTCACAGTTTTAAGCCTCGACCCTTCAGTCGTGGCAGCCCTTCCCGACCCACAGAATGTAGGAGGCACACTCTAAGAAATGCACACAGCGATCCTGGATGCGATCGGCCATAACAGAGGAGACCCCGTAGAAGGCCTAAACAAGTGTGGGCAAAAGAAAACAGAGCACCCTGTCATAATATACACCAGTATATCATGGTGCAGACACACACACTGATGGACACACAGCAAGACCAATCAACACACACAACACCGCAGCCAATCACCAGTTAGAGCACACACTATAAAGACAGAGGACATCAGTTTTCCCGCTCATTCGGGATGCAGCCTCTCAGAAGGACAGAGCTTACAGCTTACAGCACAGATCGTCACCATGTGCTGAGTGCATAGACTGGTTAGGATAGGCATAGGTCTTTAGTTTAATCTAACATCGTGTTAACCCACAGTGAAAGTATGTTCAACAGTTTCTAGCTTAATAAAATAGTGTTGTTCTATTTTAAATGTTCCATGGATCCAAAGCACCCAACACATCATGGTACCAGTAGTTGAGGGATGTTAGAACTTCTTAGACCTACCTGCAAGTGATCTGCCTTCAACCAGCATACAGCCATCCTGCAAAATGGACAGCGTCCGCCCATCACCGCCGCTCCACATCATCGGTAACCTGGGGGCCAACTGGAAGATATTCAAACAACGCTTCCAGCTCTACCTTGAAGCCACAGACCGGGAAGCTGCCTCAGATCACTCTCTTCCTATCCATGGCCGGGGACCATGCCATCCACATTTTCAATTCTCTCACCTTTGCCGATGGTGAAGATAAATCAAAGTTCAAGACGGTCCTCCTTAAGTTTGACAGTCACTGCGACACCGAGGTGAATGAAAGTTTTGAGCGCTATGTATTCCAACAGCGTTTGCAGGGTAAGGATGAACCTTTCCAGTCCTTTCTCACCCACCTCTGCATCCTTGCGCAGTCCTGTAATTACGGGTCCACCTCCGACTCCATGATACGCGACCAGATGGTTTCCAGTGTTCAGTCGGACCCCCTACGCCAGCAGCTCCTCAAGGTAAAGCAGCTCACCCTAGCGATTGGCATCGAGACCTGCGTGCTACATGAACACGCCACTAGTCGGTATTCCCACATCCAAGCGGCTTAAACGGCGCGGCAAGGTCCGCACGAGGCAGAACGGATCCAAGCAATCGAGCAACTCCAGGGCCTCAGCCTGGATGAAGGCGGCCATTTCACGCACTTTTCGCGGACTCCCGCGCTTATGTGCACCGAAGGAGGGTACGGCGACGAACGTAATGCGCAGGCGCGCACCACGTACGATTGCACCACGCATGCGCGGTGGGGCAGCGAGCGTACTGATGCTACAACGTGCGGCAACTGTGGCTCCGCCCACTTAAAGCGGCACTGTCCTGCCAAATCCCGACGATGCCTGCGATGTGGTAAACTTGGCCAGTATGCTGCTTTATGCAGATCAGCTCGGCCTGCCAACTTTTGTCGCTCCAGCCAGCCTCGCAGGAATGTCCGGGCCGTTCAACCCATGGTCACCGAGCCCGATTCGGACCTGCTACCCGATATTGACACCGAGGACCCGAAGGCGCCTTTTCGAGTCGGTATCATTACAAAAAACAGGGTGTCCCCGAAGCAAAGAATCCAGCCTCTATCGGTATACAGCATCGATCCAGACGATGAGTGGTGTGCCACCCTTACGGCCAACCGGTCCCAAATACGATTCCGCCTGGACACCAGTGCCTCCGCCAATCTCATTGCACGGTCTGACCTCCAAAGCCTTCGTGTCCAACCAGCTAGCCTGCCATCAGCCTGCCAGCTATTAGATTATAATGGCAACGCCACTGCTGCCAGCGGCTCATGCCAACTTTAGGTGACGCACAGGTCAGGCAAAGCCATCCTTCCCTTTGAAATCGTGGGCTCCTCGAAAGCCTCCCTGCTTGGCGTGCAGGCTTGCAAGCTGTTGAACCTAGTTCTGAGAGTTCACTCTCTCTCTCCTGCTGACGCGTCTGCCTTTCAGGACACCGACTTCAGGGCGCAGCTCGATGTCATTATCAACCAGTACCATGACATCTTCGAGGGCATGGGCACGCTCCCATACACCTACAAGATTTTATTAAAACAGAATGCCACACCTGTGCGCAGGGTCCCAGCACCCCTTAAGGACCGCCTCAAGCAGCAGCTGCAGGACCTCCAGAATCCAGGAGTGATTTCCAAAGTCACGGAACCGACCGACTGGGTCAGTTCCATGGTATGTGTAAAAAAGCCTTCCGGCGAATTGAGAATTTGCATTGATCCCAAGGATCTAAATCGCAATATTATGAGAGAGCGCTATCCAATTCCCAAGCGCGAAGAGCTCACATGTGAGATGGCTCGCGCCAAGCTCTTTACCAAACTCGACACCTCAAACGGATTCTGGCAAATCCAGCTCGATAAATCCAGCAGGAAACTCTGCACGTTTAACACCCGCTTTGGAAGATATTGTTACCACAGGATGCCGTTTGGGATCATCTCTGCATCAGAAGTGTTCCATAGGATTATGGAACAAATGATGGAAGATATTGAAGGTGTTTGCATCTATGTCGATGACATAATCATTTGGTCCACCACCCTGCAGGAGCATGTTAGTCGCCTCCAGCGCGTATTCAGTCATATACATGAGCATGGCCTCCGTCTCAACAGGGCCAAATGCTCTTTTGGTCAGACGGAACTCATGTTCCTTGGGGACCACATCTCCCAATTGGGTGTGCACCCGGATGCGGACAAGGTAGCTGCCATCACAGCTATGAAAACACCAGAGGACAAGAAGGCGGTCCTCCGATTTCTGGGCATGGTCAATTTTTTAGGGAAATTCATCCCTAATCTCGCCTCGCATACCACGGCTCTCAGGAACCTGATCAGGAAGATGACAGACTTCCAATGGCTCCCTGCCCATGAGCGCGAATGGAGGGAACTCAAGACAAAACTGACCACGGCCCTGGTCTTAGCTTTCTTTGATCCAGCAAAGGAGACCAAAATTTCGACCGATGCCAGTCAATCCGGCATTGGGGCAGTGCTCCTTCAACGTGATGAGGCCTCATCATGGGCCCCCGTTGCATATGCATCATGTGCAATGACCCCCACAGAGCAGCGCTATGCGCAGATAGAAAAGGAGTGCCTGGGCCTTCTGACCGGTGTTGTTAAATTTCACGATTATGTCTACGGACTTCTCAATTCACCGTCGAGACCGACCATCGCCCGCTGGTCAATATAATACAGAAAGACTTGAATAACATGACGCCCCGCCTCCAGCGTATTCTTCTCAAGCTCCGGCGATGCGACTTCCAGCTGGTATACACCCCAGGCAAGGACCTCATCATTGCTGATGCTTTCTCCAGGGCAGTCAACACTCCATGTGACCCAGCGGGATTTGTCTGCCAGGTTGACGCCCATGTGGCATTCGCGGCCTCCAATCTACCTGCCTCGGATGAACGCCTCGTCCAAATTCAGCGCGAGATGGCAGCTGACCCCTAGCTACAGCGTGTCATGCGCCACCTAATGGACGGGTGGCTCAAGGGCCAATGCCCTCAATTCTATAATGTCAGAGATGATCTGGCGATAGGAGACGGGTTCTTCTAAAACTGGACCGCATTGTCATCCCGCACAGCATGCGCCAGCTTGTCCTGGAACAACTACACGAGGGCCACCTTGGCGTGGAAAAGTGCCGCCGATGGGCCTGAGAGGCAGTGTACTGGCCCGGCATTAATGAGGACATAGCCAACACAGTGCTCAACTACCCCACTTGTCAGCGCTTCCAGCCGGCCCAACCACGTGAGACCCTGCAGCCCCATGAGTTGGTCACGTTACCATGGACCAAGGTGGGCATCGACCTGTTCCACGCGCTGGGTCGAGACTATGTCCTGATCGTGGACTACTTTTTGAATTACCCAGAGGTGATACGGTTGCATGACCTCACCTCATCTGCAGTCATTCGTGCATGTAAAGAAACATTTGCTCGACACGGCATCCTGCTCACGGTTATGTCGGACAATGGCCCCTGCTTCGCCAGCCAAGAATGGTCCAACTTTGCCAGGCGGTACAATTTTGATAATGTGATGTCCAGTCCCCTGTACCCCCAATCCAACGGCAAAGCAGAGAAGGGAGTACATATCGTCAAACGGCTCCTATGCAAGGCTGCTGATGCTGGGTCTGATTTCTACCTTGCCTTGCTGGCCTATCGCTCCGCCCCACTGTCCACTGGCCTGTTGCCAGCCCAATTACTCATGAGTCGCACCCTCAGGACGACGGCGCCGTCCATCATGTCCCAGACCTCGACCACGTTCCGGTCCTTTGCCGGATGCAGCTGTCTCGTGCACAGCACAGGGCGGCTTGTGACTCCCGTGCAGCTGATCTCCCTGCTCTGGCTCCAGGTGACAACGTCCGCGTCCATCTTCCCGATGGTGGCTGGTCAGCAACCAGAATTCGTCGCCCACCTCAGAGACTAAATTTATGAACTTTTCGAATTTATGGACTCTCTGAATTGTTTTGTTGCTTTGTTTGATTGTTTCCCTGGTTTATATATAGTGTTGATCTCGTTACTCTTGTTGCAAACTGCTTCTCTGCACCAGGCACCTTCCCATGTAAATAACTTAGTTCTCATGTACATAGTCCTGTAAATATGTCTTCGCACCCTGCACGTAGTTAGGAACATTCTCACCATACATTATTTATTGCCACACACATACATTTTTTAATAAAAGGGGGGATGTCATAATATACACCAGTATATCATGGTGCAGACACACACACCGATGGACACACAGCAAGACCAATCAACACACACAACACCGCAGCCAATCACCAGTTAGAGCACACTCACTATAAAGACAGAGGGCATCAGTTTTCCCGCTCATTTGGAATGCAGCCTCCCAGAAGGAGAGAGCTTACAGCTTACAGCACAGACCTTCGCCATGTTCTGTGCGCATAGACTGGTTAGGATAGGCAAAGGTCTTTAGTTTAATCTAACATTGTGTTAACCCACAGTGAAAGTATGTTCAACAGTTTCCAGCTTAATAAAATAGTGTTTTTCTATTTTAAGTGTTGGTAGCCTGCATGTGTTCCACGGATACAAAGCACCCAAGACATCACACCCTACAGCGTTTGCTGGACGATTGTGGATACATTTCACAGCAGTATTCGGAGAGTTAGCCCACGCCCATTTGTCCGTGGATAATATGGCCAAATGGACGCGAATCCCAGTCTCTCATGCGACAGAGGCAGGACAGAGAGCTTGCGCAAATTACGACCCCTCAGACGAGGCCCACAACGAGAAATGGGTTTTGAAAAGATTGTCCCGCTCTGGGGAACAATCCGTCCAAGGCAAAACCGCATTTGTAAAACCAGAGGAAGAGCAGGCAAACATGAATCCAGTTAAAGCGCACCAGAACCCCGCATGGGTAAATGAGGCCAGGAACAGCAACCCAAATCCCAGGAATGCTACAATTGTGGACAATTAGGTCACTATGCACGAGAGTGCAACGCACGCCAAAAGCAGCAGAAAAACCAACAGACAGGCACCCCAAATAAGAAAAGGGCAAAGCCGATCCATAGCGTTAGCTCCCGTTCAGAGAACGCAGACATGAACAGCACCGACTGACGGTGTTCGGGCTCCCCAACTTGGGTCTGCGACACCCTTTGGGACAAGTCCAGTAGACCGGTAGTAGCAGGCAAAGTCCAGGGACACCCCGTAGAATTTCATTGGGACACAGGAGGGTCCCGCACCACACTCAATTCCTCCACGATGTTTCAGCGAGACACATGGCCCACAACAGACACCATCACACTCAGCGGCTTTACAGGTAATTTACAACAAGGACACATCACAGCCCCTGTAGCGATACAAATAGGGAACATTGCGACTAAACACACTTTAGTTTTGGTCGATCTACCCCAGACAGCTGAACACATCCTAGGAATCGATTTTATGAGCTCCCACAACCTCTCTTTTGATCAGGGCAGCATGGTGGCTCAGTGGGTTAGCCCTGCAGCCTCACGGCGCCGAGGTCCCAGGTTCAATCCCAGCTCTGGGTCACTGTCTGTGTGGAGTTTGCTCATTCTCCTCTTGTTTGCTTGGGTTTCGCCCCCACAACCCAAAAGATGTGCAGAGTAGGTGGATTGGCCACGCTAAATTGCCCCTTAATTGGAAAAAAATGAATTGGGTACACTTTTGCTGCTAACTTTAGCCTTAGTTTAATTGCTCTGTTCGATCCCCTTTGCTCTTGAGTCGCCAGGTATCTTTCTGATACCGCCACGTGGTTCAAGTCCGAGTAATGATCAATAATCCAACACACCGCTTAGTAAGAGTTAAATCAACGCACGTTTATTATATACAGTAATCAATACTCATGCATAAATTCTACGTCTAAGCTACTTCCTACAACTAACAGGCCAATACTTAACTTGGAAATGGCCCACCAGGTCAGGGAAACAAATGGCCTTTCGTTTGGGTTCTGAGCCTGCGGGATTCGGAGCTGGTACAGATCGATAGCTAGGAGCGCCTATCTCATAGCGAGCGTTGAAGTAAGACTTACAATTTGAGCGGCTGTTGTAGAAGGCGAGCAGAAGGGTCGCAGGAGGGTGCAGAAGGGGTAGCAGATGGGTCGATTTGAACTTGGACTCTATACTTATAGTCCCCAGGGGCTTCCCACCTTTCGGGGCGGACCCTGTACCTGGTTCCAAGTGATTGGACTTTGTCCCAATCACTTGGTTCGATATTCTCCAATGCTGGAGCGATTCCTTGATCGATGGGTGGTCTTGGGGTGATCGTTCACCTCCCTTTGTGTAGGCTCCTGTTGGCGCCAAAAAGTCGGGGTTGGCTTTGTGTCTAAAATGTTGCACATTGTTCCCGGGGATTGCTCATTAGTATTCAGATGGCTGGTGTTTTGTTGTGCTGATGGCTGCAGGTATCGATCTTGTCTGGCCTTCCCAGAGGTGAATACACAGTTTACCTGCAGCTGCATGTTTTAGTCCTGTTGGCTGATTTTCCCATCAGCCTTTGCCGTTCGCCATTTTAAATCGGGGTTAGCCATTCTAAATCGGGAGTGAGCCACTTTAACTGGCTACAACACTAAAAAAAATTTTTTTTAAAAACCTCTCTTTTGACCCGGTAAATAAATGCGTTTGGAGAATGGCAAAGGCAGCACGAGTCCCTGCCACGCTCACAGTTAGAGGCTATGAAAACAGAATTAGCTCAATAGGAGACTTCTGGTTCGACCCTCGAGCCATTAGTCAGGACAAACAGGTTAGGGAAGTCCTGCAGCAACACAAAGCAGCATTTCAGCACAAGCACGGCTGTGGCAAGATAGCTGGCTTGGTGAACATTACAGGTCCCGACCCCAGACCCCAAAAGCAGTACGGTTTTCCCCAAGAAGCAGAGGGAGAAATCTCCAAAGTAATAGAGAGTTTGCTTGATCAAGGCGTACTCAGATCAGTCGCCTCCACGAATAATGCACCAATTTGGCCCGTCAGGAAACCCGATGGATCATGGTGACTGACCATTGATTACCGGGAACTGAACAAAGTAACCCAAGTAGCAGCCCCCACCGTAGCCATGAATCCCGAGACCATGCTCAAACAGGGACCCCAGTCAAATTTATTTTCAGTTTTGGACATTAGCAACGGCTTTTGGTCCATTCCATTGGATAAAGCGTGCCAGTACAAATTTGCCTTTACATTCCAGGCGCAACAATATACGTGGACGTGCCTTCCACAAGGCTTCCACAACTTCCCTTCCATTTTCCACCGACAGCTGGCAAATGGACTAGCAAAATTTTCCCCACCCGATTGTCTGGTCCAGTAAGTAGATGACTTGCTACTACAGACAGACACAAAGGGAGAGCACATTTCACTTCTCGCCGAACTCCTAAAACAGATTGGTTGTAAAGTCAACGCCAAGAAGGCCCAGATTTTGCAGGAAAAAGTGATTTACTTGGGTACAGTAATCACACATGGTAAACGCGAGATCGAGCAAAAGAGAATTGACTCGATCGTCAAATTGCCCCTTCCCCATAATGTCTCAGCCCTCCGGGCATTTCTAGGACTGGTTGGCTACTGCAGAAACCATATCGACGGTTTCACCACAAAAGCAGCGCCCCTATCCGATCTTCTCAAGAAGCAAACACCTTGGGACTGGCTTCCACAGCACAAGGATGCCGTGGATGCTTTAAAGAGAGCCCTCAGCTCAGCCCCCGCATTACAGGTCCCAGATCCACTTTCCCCGTACGCAATCGAAGTTGCAAGCACCGACCGAACCCTTTCGGCTGTGCTCCTCCAGGAACGCCATGACCAATTACGCCCCATGGCATACGCCTCACGCGTGTTCGATCCTGTTGAGCAAGAATATTCTGCCTGCGAAAGGCATCTGCTCGCAGTTTTTTGGGCAGTACAGTACTTTGCCTACATTACAGGACTCAACCCCATCACCATTCTTATTGAACACACCCCAACACAACTATTATTAGACGGTCGACTTAAAGGTGGCACAGTCAGCCAAATCCGCGCAGCCCGTTGGACCCTTCTTTTACAGGGACGGGACATTACAGTTAAAAGAACCAAGACTCACACTTTCCTAGCCGACAATTTGCAATATGCAGGTACCCCACATGAGTATGAGATCATCACCACAAACCATAATTCACACCCATTTATACCTAAGTCAGCTCCCAGGAAAGCGTGTAATACACCCCAGAGGCCACAGACACGTGCGCACCCTTGAAAATTTATGTGGATGGCTCCTCCACAGTTTTGAATGGAAAGAGAATCACCGGTTGCAGCATTTATGTAGAGGACACGCAGGGACGCACCCTTGGTCAGATTTCATTAAAGTTGCCAGGACATCTAGGCTCGCAGACAGCAGAACCGGCAGCCATAGCGTACATTGTAGACCACCCCGACTCATTTCCGACCCCAGCAGAAATGCATACAGTCCATGTCAGATCGTACCATACATGAAAAACACAGGACATACAATGTAAATACATAGACAACGACATCAGGTGAAGCATATGGAGTGTAATGCAACACAGTAGAGAAGATGCATGGAGAGATCAGTTCCGTCCATAAGAGGACCATTCAGGAGGCTGGTAGCAGCGGGGAAGAAGTTTGTTTTGAATCTGTTAGTGCGTGTTCTCAGACTTTTGTATCTTCTGCCTGATGGAAGAGATTGGAAGAGAGAATACCCCGGATCGGAGGGGTCTTTAATTATGCTGCCTGCTTTCCCAAGGCAGCGGGAGATATAGAGAGAGTCAATGGATGGGAGGAGGGTTCGCGTGATGGACTGAGCAGTTGCCATACCAGGCTGTGATGCAGCCAGCTAGGATGCATCTGTAAAAATTGGTAAAAGTCAATGTGGACATGCCAAATTTCCTTAGTTTCCTACGGAAGTATAGGCATGTTGTGGGCCAGTTACTACAGAAACACAAAAGGTATTGATTAATAAGAAAAATGTACAGAGGCCAGCAGCCTCATGACTGCCCGAGAGCAGCCCACCCGACTGCCCTAATCTCTCCAAATCTTCTACTTGTCTTCTGGATTTCTGCTGCCTAAGAGGGGACTCCACCCCCTGGGATGATTATCCACTTCCTATCCCAATTGATCCCTCAAGCCAGGTGACACTGAGGGAAGTAAGGTGGGGACAGAAACAAAAGGCAGTAAAGGGAGAAGTGGAAGGTAGAGAAACTGAAGACAAAAACCAAAAAGGCCCAGATTACATCATAATTCTAAAAGGGCAATAAATGTCGAAAAAACAAGCCTGAAGGCACTGAATCTCAATGCGAGATTTGTAATAAGGTTGATGAATGAACTGCGCTGACAATCTTTAACAGATATGATGTAATTGGGATCACGGATACCTGGCTCCGGGAACTCAATATCCAGGGGTATTCATTATTCAGGAAAGGTAGAAGGAAAGAAAAGGGAGGTGGACTAGCATTGCTGGTTGAAGAAGAGATGAACACAATAGTAAGGAAGGACATTCGCCGGGACAATGTGGAATCTGTATGGATGGAGCTGCGGAACACCAAAGGGCAAAAACCGTGAGTGTGAGTTGTGTACAGACCACCAAACAGTAGTTGTGAAGTTGGGGATGGCATCAAACAGGAAATTAGAGATGTGTTCAGTAAGGGTGCAGCAGTTATTACGGGTGACTTCAATATGCATATTGATTGGGCTAATTAAGTTGGTAGCAATGCAATGGAGGAGGATTTCTTGTAGTGTATAAGGGATGCTTTTCTCAACCAATATGTCGAGGAACCAACTAGAGAGCAGGCCACCCTGGACTGGGTATTGTGCAATGAGAGAGGATTAATTAGCAACGCTGTGGTGCGGGATCCTTTCGGGAAAAGTGACCATAATATGGTAGAATTCTTGATTAAGATGGAGAGTGGTACAGTTAAGTCTGAGACTAGGGTCCTGAACTTAAAGAATGCTCACTTTGATGGCAAGAGGCCAGCACGGTGGCGCAATGGGTTAGCACTGCGGCCTCACGGCGCCGAGGTCCCAGGTTCGATCCCGGCTCTGGGTCACTGTCCGTGTGGAGTTTGCACATTCTCCCCATGTTTGCGTGGGTTTCGCCCCCACAACCCAAAAAGATGTGCAGGGTAGGTGGATTGGCCACGTTAAATTGCCCCTTAATTGGAAAAAAAAATGAATTGGGTACTCTAAGTTTATAAAAAAAATCTTTGATGGCATGAGATGTGCATTGGCTAGGATAAGCTGGCAAAGGATACTTAAGGGGTTGACGGTGGATAGGCAATGGCAGACATTTAAAGAATACTCGGATGAACTTCAACAATTTACATCCCTGTGTGGCGCAAGAATAAGATGGGGAAGGTGGTTCAACCATGGCTAACAAGAAAAATCATGGATTGTGTTGAAGCCAAAGAGGAGGCATATAAATTAGCCAGAAAAAGCAGCACGCCTCAGGTCATTCAGCAGAGGAGGACAAAGGGTTTAATTTGGATGGGGGAAAATAGAGTATGACAGTAAGCTTGCAGAAAACATAAAAACTGACTGCAAAAGCTTCTGCAGATATGTAAAGAGAAAAAGACTGGTGAAGACAAATGTAGGTCCCTTGCAGTTAGAATCAGGTGAATTCATAATGGGCAACAAAGAGATGGCAGACCAGTTGAACAAATATTTTGGATCTGGCTTCACTAAGGAGGACACAAATAACCTTTCGGAACTACTAGGGGACAGAGGGTCAAGCATGAAGGAGGAACTGAAGGAAATCCTTATTCGTCAGGAAATTGTATTGGGAAAATTGATGGGATTAAAACTGATAAGTCCACAGGGCCTGATCCTCTGCATCCCAGAGCGCTTAAGGAAGTGGCCATAGAAATAGTGGACGCATTGGTCATTTTCCAGCATTCTATAGACTCTGGAAGAATTCCAATGAATTAGAAGATAACTAATGTAACCTCACTTTTTAAAACAAGGAGGGGGGAGAGAAAACGGGGAATTAAAGACCGGTTAGCCTGACACCAGTGGTGGGGAAAATTCTGGAGTCAATTATTAAGGATGAAATAACTGAGCATTTGGAAAGCCGGGACAGGATCGGTCAATGTCAGCATGGATTCACTAAAGGGAAATCATGCTTGACAAATGTTCTGGAATTTTTTGAGGATGTGACCAGTGGAGTGGACAAGGGTGAACCAGTGGATGTTGTGTATCTTTATGACAAGGTCCCACACAAGAGATTAGTGAGCAAAATTAAAACTCATGGTAATAATAATAATCTTTATTATTGTCACAAGTAGGCTTACGTTAACACTGCAATGAAGTTACTGTGAAAAGCCCCTAGTCGCCATACTCCGGCGCCTGTTCGGGTAAACTGAGGGAGAATTCAGAATGTCCAATTCACCTAACATGCACGACTTTCGGGACTTGTGGGAGGAAACCGGAGCACCTGGACAAAACCCATACAGACACGGGAGAACGTGCAGACTCTGCACAGACAGTGACTCAAGTTGGGAATCGAACCTGGGACCCTGGCGCTGTGAAGCAACAGTGTATGCTTCATCCGATGCCAGTGCTTATGTAGTTACATTGTATATGTTGTGTAGCCCTATTATGTATTTTCTTTTCTTCCCTTTTCTTCCCATGTACTTAATGATCTGTTTAGCTGCTTGCAGAAAAATACTTTTCACTGTACCTCGGTACACGTGACATAAACAAATCCAATCCAATCCAATCCATTGGAGGTAATGTATTGGCATGGATAGATAACTGGAACTGGTTGGCAGACAGGAAGCAGAGAGTGGGAATACACAGGTCCTTTTCAGTGTGGCTCGCAGTGACTAGTGGGATACTGCAGGGTTCAGTGTTGGGACTCCAACTGTTCACAATATTCTTTAATGATTTGGACGATGGAATTGTCTGCAATATCTCCAAATTTGCAGACGACACTAAGCTGGGTGGCAGTGTGTGCTGTGAGGAGGATGCAAAGAAACTGCAGGGTAACTTGGACAGGCTGGTTGAGTGGGTAAGTACTTGGCAAATGTAATAAATGTGGATAAATGTGAGGTTATCCACTTTGGTGGCAAAAACAGGAAGGCAGATTATTATCTGAATGGTGGCAGTTCAGGAAAAGAGGAAGTGCAACGAGACCTGTGTGTCATGGTGGAACAGTCGCTGAAGATTGGCATGCAGGTACAGCAGGTGATGAGGAAAGCTAATAGTATGCTGGCCTTTGTAGCGAGAGAATTTGCGTATAGGAGAGGGATGTCTTGCTGCAGTTATAAAAGGCCTTGATGAGGAACATGTTGAGTATTGTGTGCAGTTTTGGTCTCCTAGTTTGAGGAAGGACATTCTTGCTATTGAGGGTGTCCAGTGAAGGTGCACCAGACTAATTCCCGGGATGGCAGGATTTACATATGAAGAAAGACTGGATCGACTGGGCTTGCACACACTGGAGTTCACAAGAATAAGTGGGGATCTCATAGACACATATAATATCCTGATGGGATTGGACAGGCGAGATGCAGGAAGAATGTTCCCGATGTTGGGGACATCCAGAACTAGGGGTCACAGCTGAAGACTAAGGGGTAAAACCATTCAGGACTGAGATGAGGAAGAACTTCTTCCCTCAGAGAGTTCACCTTTGGCTCCGCTCTGTTCTCCTATAGCTCCGCCCTGTTCTTGTATAGCTCCACCCCATTCACCATTGGCCCTGCCCCGTTCACCTATAGCCCCGCCCCGTTCTCATATAGCTCCGCTCCTGTCTCATATCGCCCCGCCCCGTTCTCCTATAGCTCCGCCCTGTTCTCCTGTAGCTCCGCCCATTCTCCTATAGCTCCGCCCCATTCTGCCGTAGCTCCGCCCCACTCTGCTGTAGCTCCGCCCCATTCCCTCGAAGCCCGTCCCCAGCGTGCATGGCCGTGGTCTGCTGGCGCATGCGCTGTTGGCTGTGGAGCTGCAGCCGCTGCGGTTGGGGTTGAGCTCGGAGTCGGGGCTCCGGCTCTCCGCTGTCTGGTCCGTGGCCAGCTGCAGCTCAGGCCCCGCGGCAGTGGTTGGGAGGAGGGGGAGACGAGTTCCCAGCGCCCGGCCGCCGTCGGTGCCGGATGCCTGTGTGCTCGGATCGGAAGAGCCTCTTTGTGTGGATGGGAAGGATGGAGCCGGAGGAGCAGTGGTGGAAAGGGCAGCTGGCGAGCGACATCCACCAAGCGCTGAGAGTCAAGGTGCGGCGGGGGTACCGGCCGGGGGTACCGGCCCGGGGGGGACCAGGCTTCGCCCACCCTCACTTACCGGCAAACTTTCAGCCGGGCCGGGGCCGCCTGATTTTCGCACAAACTTTGGCTCCGAGTGCGAGTGTGGAGCTGCGGCCCGTTAGCGGAGATCCCCAACTAACCCCCTCCTCCCCGGCCCCGCCACCCTGCCCACCCCCCGCGGTCCTCATCGACCCCTCGCCCCGACCGCGCCGTCCCTCACCCCCCAGACCCCCAACCCGTCCCTCACCCCCCCCCCCCCCCCGGACCCCCAACCCGTCCCTCACCCCCCCCCCCGGACCCCCAACCCGTCCCTCACCCCCCCCCCCCGGACCCCCAACCCGTCCCTCACTCCCCCCCCCCCCCCAGACCCCCAACCCGTCCCTCACCCCCCCCCCCCCCGGACCCCCAACCCGTCCCTCACCCCCCCCCCCCCGGACCCCCAACCCGTCCCTCACCCCCCCCCCCCCCCGGACCCCCAACCCGTCCCTCACCCCCCCCCCCCCCGGACCCCCAACCCGTCCCTCACCCCCCCCCCCCGGACCCCCAACCCGTCCCTCACCCCCCCCCCCCCCCCGGACCCCTAACCCGTCCCTCACCCCCCAGACCCCCAACCCGTCCCTCACCCCCCCCCCCCGGACCCCTAACCCGTCCCTCACCCCCCCCCCCCGGACCCCCAACCCGTCCCTCACCCCCCCCCCCCCCCGGACCCCCAACCCGTCCCTCACTCCCCCAGACCCCCAACCCGTCCCTCACCCCCCCCCCGGACCCCCAACCCGTCCCTCACCTCCCCCCGGACCCCCAACCCGTCCCTCACCCCCCCCCCCCCGGACCCCCAACCCGTCCCTCACTCCCCCAGACCCCCAACCCGTCCCTCACCCCCCCCCCGGACCCCCAACCCGTCCCTCACCTCCCCCCGGACCCCCAACCCGTCCCTCACCTCCCCCCGGACCCCCAACCCGTCCCTCATCCCCCCCCCGTCCCTCACCCGGACCCCCAACCCGTCCCTCACCCCCCCCCCCCGGACCCCTAACCCGTCCCTCACCCCCCCCCCCCCCGTCCCGAACCCGGACCCCGAACCCGTCCCTCACCCCCCCCCCGGACCCCCAACCCGTCCCTCACCCCCCCCCCCCCCGTCCCTCACCCCCCCCCCCCCCCGTCCCTCACCCGGACCGCCAACCCGTCCCTCACCCCCCCCCCCCCCGTCCCTCACCCGGACCCCCAACCCGTCCCTCACCCCCCCCCCAGATCCCCAACCCGTCCCTCACCCCCCCCCCCGGACCCCTAACCCGTCCCTCACCGCCCCCCCCCGTCCCGGACCCCGAACCCGTCCCTCACCCCCCCCCCCGTCCCTCACCCCCAGACCCCCAACCCGTCCCTCACCCCCCCCCCCCGGACCCCCAACCCGTCCCTCACCTCCCCCCCCCGTCCCTCACCCCCCCCCCCGACCCCCAACCCGTCCCTCACACCCCCCCCCCCGACCCCCAACCCGTCCCTCACCCCCCCCCCGGTCCCTCACCCGGACCCCCAACCCGTCCCTCACCCCCCCCCCAACCCGTCCCTCACCCCCCCCCCGGACCCCCAACCCGTCCCTCACCCGGACCCCCAACCCGTCCCTCACCCCCCCGGACCCCCAACCCGTCCCTCACCCCTCCACTCCTCCAGACCCCCCCGTCCCTCACCCCCCCCCCGTCCCTCACCCCCCCCCCCGTCCCTCACCCCCCCCCCGTCCCTCACCCCCCCCCCGTCCCTCACCCCCCCCCCGTCCCTCACCCCCCCTGTCCCTCACCCCCCCTGTCCCTCACCCCCCCTGTCCCTCACCCCCCCTGTCCCTCACCCCCCCTGTCCCTCACCCCCCCCGTCCCTCACCCCCCCCCGTCCCTCACCCCCCCCGTCCCTCACCCCCCCCGTCCCTCACCCCCCCCCGTCCCTCACCCCCCCCCGTCCCTCACCCCCCCCCGTCCCTCACCCCCCCCCGTCCCTCACCCCCCCCCGTCCCTCACCCCCCCCCGTCCCTCACCCCCCCCGTCCCTCACCCCACCCGTCCCTCACCCCCCCGTCCCTCACCCCCCCCGTCCCTCACCCCCCCCCGTCCCTCACCCCCCCCGTCCCTCACCCCCCCCGTCCCTCACCCCCCCCCGTCCCTCACCCCCCCGTCCCTCACCCCCCCCGTCCCTCACCCCCCCCGTCCCTCACCCCCCCCGTCCCTCACCCCCCCGTCCCTCACCCCCCCGTTCCTCACCCCCCCCCGTTCCTCACCCCCCCCCGTTCCTCACCCCCCCCCGTTCCTCACCCCCCCCCGTTCCTCACCCCCCCGTTCCTCACCCCCCCCCCGTTCCTCACCCCCCCCCCGTTCCTCACCCCCCCCCCGTCCCTCACCCCCCCCCAGACCCCCCCCGTCCCCCCCCCCCCCAGACCCACCCCGTCCCTCACCCCCCCCCCAGACCCACCCCCGTCCCTCACCCCCCCCCCCAGACCCACCCCCGTCCCTCACCCCCCCCCAGACCCACCCCCGTCCCTCACCCCTCCCAGACCCACCCCCAGACCCACACCCGTCCCTCACCCCCCCAGACCCACCCCCGTCCCTCACCCCCCCAGACCCACCCCCGTCCCTCACCCCCCCAAACCCACCCCCGTCCCTCACCCCCCCAGACCCACCCCCGTCCCTCACCCCCCCAGACCCACCCCCGTCCCTCAACCCCCCCAGGCCCCCCTCCCCGTCCCTCACCCACCCAGACCCACCCCCCCACACCCCAGACGTCCCTCACCCACACAGACCCACCCCCATCCCTCACCCCCCCCAGACCCACCCCCATCCCTCACCCCCCCAGACCCCTCATTCCCCCCACTCACCCCAGACCCTCCCGTCCCTCACCCCCCCCAGACCCACCCACCCCCACCTCCCCAGACCCACCCCCGTTCCTCACCCCCCCCAGACTCCCCCGTCCCACACCCCCCCCAGACCCCACCCCGTCCCTCACCCCCCCCAGATCCCCCCCTGTCCCTCACCCACACAGACCCACCCCCTTCCCTCACCCACCCTGACCCGTCCCCGTCCCTCACCCACCCAGACCCGTCCCTCACCCACCCAGACCCGTCCCGCCCCCGTCCCTCGCCTGCCCCATCCCTTGCCTGCCCCTCGCCTGCCAGACCCACCCCCGTCCCTCACCCACCCAGACGCGCCCCCGTCCCTCACCCACCCAGACCCACCCCTGTCCCTCACCCACCCAGACTCGCCCCCTTCTCTCACCCACCCACACCCGCCCCCGTCCCTCACCCACCCAGACCCACCCCCCCAAACCGCAGACGTCCCTCACCCACGCAGACCCACCCCATCCCTCACCCCCCCCAGACCCACCCCCATCCCTACCCCCCCCAGACCCCTCATTCCCCCCACCCACCTCATTCCCCCCACCCACCCAAGACCCCCTCCGTCCCTCACCACCCCCCCAGACCCACCCACCCCCACCTCCCCAGACCCACCCCCGTTCCTCACCACCCCCAGACCCCCCGTCCCACCCCCCTTCCCAGACCCCACCCCGTCCCTCACCCCCCCCCAGATCCCCCCCGTCCCACACCCACACAGACCCAACCCCGTCCCTCACCCACCCAGACCCGCCCCGTCCCTCACCCACCCAGACCCGTCCCTCACCCACCCAGACCCGTCCCTCACCCACCCAGACCCGTCCCTCACCCACCCAGACCCGCCCCGTCCCTCGCCCGCCCCGTCCCTCGCCCGCCCCGTCCCTCGCCCGCCCCGTCCCTCGCGCCGCCCCGTCCCTCGCCCGCCCCGTCCCTCGCCCGCCCCGTCCCTCGCCCGCCCCGTCCCTCGCCCGCCCCGTCCCTCGCCCGCCCCGTCCCTCGCCCGCCCCGTCCCTCGCCCGCCCCGTCCCTCGCCCGCCCCGTCCCTCGCCCGCCCCGTCCCTCGCCCGCCCCGTCCCTCGCCCCGCCCCGTCCCTCGCCCGCCCCGTCCCTCGCCCGCCCCGTCCCTCGCCCGCCCCGTCCCTCGCCCGCCCCGTCCCTCGCCCGCCCCGTCCCTCGCCCGCCCCGTCCCTCGCCCGCCCCGTCCCTCGCCCGCCCCGTCCCTCGCCCGCCCCGTCCCTCGCCCGCCCCGTCCCTCGCCCGCCCCGTCCCTCGCCCGCCCCGTCCCTCGCCCGCCCCGTCCCTCGCCCGCCCCGTCCCTCGCCCGCCCCGTCCCTCGCCCGCCCCGTCCCTCGCCCGCCCCGTCCCTCGCCCGCCCCGTCCCTCGCCCGCCCCGTCCCTCGCCCGCCCCGTCCCTCGCCCGCCCCGTCCCTCGCCCGCCCCGTCCCTCGCCCGCCCCGTCCCTCGCCCGCCCCGTCCCTCGCCCGCCCCGTCCCTCGCCCGCCCCGTCCCTCGCCCGCCCCGTCCCTCGCCCGCCCCGTCCCTCGCCCGCCCCGTCCCTCGCCCGCCCCGTCCCTCGCCCGCCCCGTCCCTCGCCCGCCCCGTCCCTCGCCCGCCCCGTCCCTCGCCCGCCCCGTCCCTCGCCCGCCCCGTCCCTCGCCCGCCCCGTCCCTCGCCCGCCCCGTCCCTCGCCCGCCCCCGTCCCTCGCCCGCCCCCGTCCCTCGCCCGCCCCCGTCCCTCGCCCGCCCCCGTCCCTCGCCCGCCCCCGTCCCTCGCCCGCCCCCGTCCCTCGCCCGCCCCGTCCCTCGCCCGCCCCCGTCCCTCGCCCGCCCCCGTCCCTCGCCCGCCCCCGTCCCTCGCCCGCCCCCGTCCCTCGCCCGCCCCCGTCCCTCGCCCGCCCCCGTCCCTCGCCCGCCCCCGTCCCTCGCCCGCCCCCGTCCCTCGCCCGCCCCCGTCCCTCGCCCGCCCCCGTCCCTCGCCCGCCCCCGTCCCTCGCCCGCCCCCGTCCCTCGCCCGCCCCCGTCCCTCGCCCGCCCCCGTCCCTCGCCCGCCCCCGTCCCTCGCCCGCCCCCGTCCCTCGCCCGCCCCCGTCCCTCGCCCGCCCCCGTCCCTCGCCCGCCCCCGTCCCTCGCCCGCCCCCGTCCCTCGCCCGCCCCCCGTCCCTCGCCCGCCCCCGTCCCTCGCCCGCCCCCGTCCCTCGCCCGCCCCCGTCCCTCGCCCGCCCCCGTCCCTCGCCCGCCCCCGTCCCTCGCCCGCCCCCGTCCCTCGCCCGCCCCCGTCCCTCGCCCGCCCCCGTCCCTCGCCCGCCCCCGTCCCTCGCCCGCCCCCGTCCCTCGCCCGCCCCCGTCCCTCGCCCGCCCCCGTCCCTCGCCCGCCCCCGTCCCTCGCCCGCCCCCGTCCCTCGCCCGCCCCCGTCCCTCGCCCGCCCCCGTCCCTCGCCCGCCCCCGTCCCTCGCCCGCCCCCGTCCCTCGCCCGCCCCCGTCCCTCGCCCGCCCCCGTCCCTCGCCCGCCCCCGTCCCTCGCCCGCCCCCGTCCCTCGCCCGCCCCCGTCCCTCGCCCGCCCCCGTCCCTCGCCCGCCCCCGTCCCTCGCCCGCCCCCGTCCCTCGCCCGCCCCCGTCCCTCGCCCGCCCCCGTCCCTCGCCCGCCCCCGTCCCTCGCCCGCCCCCGTCCCTCGCCCGCCCCCGTCCCTCGCCCGCCCCCGTCCCTCGCCCGCCCCCGTCCCTCGCCCGCCCCCGTCCCTCGCCCGCCCCCGTCCCTCGCCCGCCCCCGTCCCTCGCCCGCCCCCGTCCCTCGCCCGCCCCCGTCCCTCGCCCGCCCCCGTCCCTCGCCCGCCCCCGTCCCTCGCCCGCCCCCGTCCCTCGCCCGCCCCCGTCCCTCGCCCGCCCCCGTCCCTCGCCCGCCCCCGTCCCTCGCCCGCCCCCGTCCCTCGCCCGCCCCCGTCCCTCGCCCGCCCCCGTCCCTCGCCCGCCCCCGTCCCTCGCCCGCCCCCGTCCCTCGCCCGCCCCCGTCCCTCGCCCGCCCCCGTCCCTCGCCCGCCCCCGTCCCTCGCCCGCCCCCGTCCCTCGCCCGCCCCCGTCCCTCGCCCGCCCCCGTCCCTCGCCCGCCCCCGTCCCTCGCCCGCCCCCGTCCCTCGCCCGCCCCCGTCCCTCGCCCGCCCCCGTCCCTCGCCCGCCCCCGTCCCTCGCCCGCCCCCGTCCCTCGCCCGCCCCCGTCCCTCGCCCGCCCCCGTCCCTCGCCCGCCCCCGTCCCTCGCCCGCCCCCGTCCCTCTCGCCCGCCCCCGTCCCTCGCCCGCCCCCCGTCGCCCGCCCCCGTCCCTCGCCCGCCCCCCGTCCCGCCCCCGTCCCCCGCTGGTCTGGTGAAAAGATTCAGAGTCTTCACCCACCTGAGAAGTTTGAAAGCTGACATAGTCTGTCTGCAGGAGACACACCTCAGGGAGAAGGACAGACTGCTGGAAAGGAAGGGCTGGGTGGGACAGGCGTACCATTCATGTTACAGGACCAAGGCCAGGGGAGTAGCCATACTGATCAGCAAGAGGACGAGATTTGCCGAGACCAGGACGGTTATAGACACAGGGGGACGGTACGTCATGGTCAGTAGTGTCCTGGAAGAGGCACCGGTGGTATTGGTAAATGTGTATGCTCCCAATTGGGATGACACAGAATTTGAACCTGGGTCCCTGGCACTGTGAGGCAGCAGTGGTAACCGCTGTACCAATGAGCTGCCCCTTAATTTTTCTTGATGCCATTAAAAGTTTCTAAACTTCGTGGTTGTTGATGCAATGCTTCTTGGTGTTTGTCCTGTAAATGAGTTGCCGATTTGAGTTTTGAACACTGCTTATGTGTGAAGTATGTTCTCTGTTTAAATGGGACAGTTTTAAGTACTCCGTTCTCTCTCTTTCCCCCCCCCCCCACCACATCAATGTCCTTTTCTAACTTGTGTCACAATGCAGTATCAAATCTATATTTCTGCTTTGCTTTGGTGCCAATGGAAAATAAATGTGAGACTTGTTCCTTTAAACACTCAGAATATTTCATTTAGCTTTTGAAGAGGTAAAAGCAGTTGTGAAGACAGTGATGAATGTAAAATATTTAACTTCGCCAATATAATTCTGTCTGTAACTTAATGCTCAGAATGGGGCCTTTAAGAATGTGAAATGAGTGCAAAATGGTGATGCAGTGCCCAACAACTATTTGATGTCACAATCTAGTTTACTGGCTTTTATAACAGAGCCTGTGTTTCATTTAGATTTTCAGAAATTTGACTTTGATTAATGCTTGTATGACTAATGTACAAAACTTTAATCTAAACACAAGAAACGGACTAGAGAACTGTCATTGGAAGTATTTTTTAAAAACTTGCAGATTAAATGTAAACTGCATCCCTGGAAATTGGTGTACACCAGCAGTGATGCCTATTTAGTTTTACGTCCAGTATTGAAACACCTTTTTTTTAATATTGCTGATTCTCCTCTCTCTGTTGAATTTTTGTGATGTATCTCTGCTTTTGCTTATTTCACTGGCCCAAGGACAATGCGATCACTTATTGAAGCCACCTGGGTTGTTGAATAATGTGATTTAGGACTGGATTGCTGTGTTTAAACCGCCCCCCGCTCCGCTTCATAACTGAAATTGAACTTAAATAATCTGAGGTTGGGTTTGTGCAGCCCCTTTGGGGTATCTTCAACCTTAAGAGTTTAGTTGCCTTTCAAGTAGCACATTATGCTGAATCAACAACCAGCAAAGGAGCGCCTCGACTCACTCTGTAAGCATTTTATTATCTCTTTACTGAAAAGATTTTTATTTTGAACAGTTCTCCCCCGTTTGTAGGAAGTTACAAGGTCCTATTTTGCAAATGTTAGTAGTTATATCAAACTGTTCCCAGGATACAATGATTTCCTACAGTAATTAGATGTTTGTATGGCTATGGTGCATTTCCTTTCTTAGCATTTAAAATTACATGTCATCGTTTATTAGAACTTCACCGAGAATTACTGAAACTAGGTGGCACAGTGGTTAGCACTGGTGCTTTACAGCACCGAGAACCCGGATTCGAACCCGGTCCCATGTCACTGTCCGTGTGGAGTTTGCACATTCTCCCAGTGTCTTCGTGGGTCTCACTCCAAGATGCAGGGTAGGTGGATTGGCCATGGTTAATTGCCCCATAATTGGAAAAATAATTGGGCACTTTAAACACAAAACAAAATTACTCCCAAGTATAGGTTCTGTATCATAACCGAATCGTTTAAGGGCGCAAGTTGTTTATGTTTCATGCTGCTGTAAATAGTTGGTCTAGGTTTTCTACTCATCATTCCTAAATATCTATTTTATAATGTAGCTGCAGCAAAATGATAAAACTTGGGGTTGACTTGTTTGGGATTTATAAGTGAAATACCTGGCTTTGAAAATTAGTGATAAAAGTTAAGTTTTGAAGGGCAGCACAGTGGTACAGTGGTTAGCACTGCTGCCTCACGGCGCCGAGGACCCGTGTTCGACTCTGGCCCTGGGTTACTGTCAGTGTGTAGTTTGCACATTCTCCCCATGTTTGTGTGGGTCTCACCCCCACAACACAGATGTGTAGGGTAGGTGGATTGGCAATGCTAAATTGCCCCTTGATTGAGAAAAAAAAAGGATTGGGTTCTCTTAAGCTTTGAAACCTCTATCTGAAACAATATATATATCCATATCAAGACTGTACAGCATTGGCGCTTGCTTTCTCTAGCCTAGTTCCTAAAGACAGTGTAATTTACCAGATTTCAAACAGGACTTGAAACAGCAATTACCCTTGAGAAGGTGCTGGTGAGCCACCTTCTAAAATGAATGAAATGGAACCGAGAGATTTTATTCGCAAAACGTCATGTTGCTGGGAATTTTTGAGATTCCTGTTTGGTTGTTGAACACAGAGCATGGGAAAAATAAACTCGGTCTAAGTGTTAAAACAGCAAATAGGTTTTGGGACTTCTTTCTTATCCCACCAGGAGGTCTAAATGGGTGACAGAAATTGAAAAGATCCTGGAAAACAATTGGAAGGAGGTCAAATGGCAAGCGTGAATCTTTTTTTCTTGGGTTCTTTTTTATATCCTGTTGGGCAAACTTTACTTACTATTACAACCAATTTGAGTGCTGTCTGAAATGTGACTTTTTGTTTGCCATAATGAGGATCACCTGTAAGCATCACCAAGCTCAGCATGCAGCTGTTCATTGAGTGAAAAATATGCCATTTGACACGGGCTTTGAAAAGCCTGGAGCTTACTGAAGCATGGCCTGGTACTGTGCTTGGGCTTTGTACATTGTTTTTATTATGAGGTTTCCTACCGCAGCTACACAGCTCCCTGTGACAGACTGTACTTTTGGATTTCTTCCTGGCATAAATCCTATTCCAAGAAATGTTCTGTGTTGTTTTTTTTTAAAGTGTGTTTGTTGCTAAGCAGCCAGACCCCACTAGCAGGTGGCAAGCGAGAGCTTCTAGGTATTCTTTCTATAAAGACACACATTTGACGCTGCCCTTTCTTTACCCTGCTCTTTTGCATTGTGTGCATAGGAACTGAAACTGCCTGTCTACAAGGCTCATTCACCACAGATTGGCTTGCGCCGCTATTTTGCTGACCTCCTCGCCATCCTGAGCAATCGCTACCAGCTCTGCCCTACAGCACGTCACCTCGCTGTTTACTTACTAGACCTCTTTATGGACCACTACGATGTTGCAGCGAAACAACTGTATGTCATTGCCCTTTCCTGCCTCCTCCTAGCTAGTAAGTATGCTTAGCTTGTAAGTTGTCAAAGATTTTTTAAAATTGAGCTGCATGAATATTGAGTATAATTTGAAATGATTGTCAGATTTTGTTTCTATTATGAGGTGATCTGTTTATGAAGTTGCAGATGGCTTGCATCTGAAAGTGCAAATGGAGCAATTGCTGTCCATTTCATATTTATGCATATTTAAATGTTAATAGTTTAAAAAAATAATGTTTGACATTGAATCACATATCATCCTGAGGACATTGAAGACAAGTAAACATTTCAACTATTCTGTATCTAAAAAGTAATTGAGGACTGATTTTTTACATCCTTGCTGTATTAAATGTTGCTCCATTCAGTGAAAGCTCTGGTTTACTACAACATAGTTGCATTGTTTTTAAATGGTTTTACTTTGCTGTGTGATGTAGTGACTGTTCCACTCCAATCCTTACTTCAGTACAGACTGATACTTTTCAGGTGGAAGTAACTATCTTTTTATGTGGCTTCGCTTCTTGAACAAATATAAAATCTGATGTGAGGCACTGTTACATGCAACCATTAACACGGTTTGGGGTGCATTTGCGCTGTAGCTACCAGTCTGAGACCAATAGCTGCAGTTTGTGGATTTGTTGCTTCATTCCTGTCAGGCTGGAAGCTACTGTGTTTAGCAGAGAGTTTTGCATGGATCTGAATATACAGATGGGCTGTGCTTTCTCCTATATAGATATTTAAATGTTTAGAGAATGCAGAGGAAGGATCTTTACTTTAAATACTTGGTTCAGGTCAAATGAACCTTTGACATTCAGTGAATTTACACTTTGGAGTCAGTTTAGGCCTCAACTTCAGGGGTTACTGTTTGTGCAATCTTCAATTCGATACATGCCAGTAATAAACTACATTATAACTGAATTCCTTAATGCAATTTGTGAAAATAAATTGTGTGTTGGCAGCTGACTATTTGTGAGTATAAATGTAAGTTACCATTGCACTCCTTTGAAATAGTGTAGCATGACAGTCGATCTTTGCTGAAAATCTATTTAGAAGTCCATATGAGTGTTAGATTATGATCAACAGTTTTTTTAATGGGGGAAGTTGATGTTCATTCTCTTCCCCTTCCTTCCCTCTTGAACACATTGTCTTGTTCTGGCTATCAATCCATAGCTTCTAACTGTGCATTTCTAGCTTGCTAACTGCTCTATATTAATGTAACCACACATTGAGTGTCAACGGATGACGTCATCAGGGCCACATAACTGAGATTGGTGCTGCTCGTTCCCAATGTCATTACAAGTGGGAACGTGGGCCAGTTTATTCTAAGCCACTGCCATTGAATTTCTTTGTAGGTGCTTCAGATGTCAGCTTTGCCTCTAGTACTATTGTGTTGGAGTTAGAAGGCTGTGGTTCAAGCCACAATATTGTGGGCTAATAATTAAGTAAAGTACTACGGTGTTGCTGAACTGTTGGAAGTGTCATCTTTTGAATGAGATGATAAATTGAGGCCACTCAGTTGGATGTATAAGATCCAATGGCACCTTTTGAAGAGCCGGAAAGTTCATCTGGTACCCTAACCAACAATTATCCCTCAGCCAACATTACTCACAGACTTTCTGGTTATTTGTCTCATTGTTTGTGAGTCTTTGCTGTGCACAAAGTGGGCTGTCATATTTCCCTATAATATGATAGCAATTGCATTTCAGCAGCACATCATTGACATGTTCCCATGAAATATTTTAGGACGTCCTGATGTTATGAAAAACACGTTATATCAATGCAAGTTCCATCTGGTACTAACAGCACAAACTGGGAATTGAACCTGGGGTCTTTCCTGGTCTGCGTCTTAGGTTTACTGGATAAGCCATTAGAATCCCTGAAAAGACTGTCCATTCCTGTGGGAAAACAATAAACCCCCCAAAAAATTCTGAATGATCCTCAAATTAAGAAATTACCAACAGGATTCCACTTTTTATAGCGTTTACTTTAACATGAATCAGAACCAACACAAATTGCATATGAACTAGCAGGAAAATTATACTTCAAATAAAAAGGTAAATCTCACTACAAAAATACATCTTTTGCATCCGCAATCACCCACATCACTCCCTGCACTAATGTGGCACTATCCATAACATGCCGCTTTTATTTACGCAGGGTAGATCAAGACTTCTACTGACAACAGCTTTCATCTTTGAGTTTCATGGATACAATTATCAGTGAGGCACGTTTCTACAATCCCTCTCTCCGTTTGGCCATGACAGCCTTGTTTATGTAACTTTCTGGAGTTCCTTCCTAGCCAACTCAGAAGACCCTTGATCATATTTTGTCCAATGTTTACCGCCTATTCAGCATTCCAAAAACCACCTGCCTCCTTTTCTGCCAAATTTACAAACTAACCTCTCCCTGAGAATTTGCTTCCTCTCACAAGAATTCTCTGTTCCTTTTGCTGTTTCTGATTTCTCTTTGAATCTACATCTGTGCTCTAAGATCACCTTTGCCCGCCACTCCCCTGATTGCGGCTCTCCTTTGTGTCTGCGGCTCTCCTTTGTGTCTGCGGCTCTCCTTTGTGTCTGCGGCTCTCCTTTGTGTCTGCGGCTCTCCTTTGTGTCTGCGGCTCTCCTTTGTGTCTGCGGCTCTCCTTTGTGTCTGCGGCTCTCCTTTGTGTCTGCGGCTCTCCTTTGTGTCTGCGGCTCTCCTTTGTGTCTGCGGCTCTCCTTTGTGTCTGCGGCTCTCCTTTGTGTCTGCGGCTCTCCTTTGTGTCTGCGGCTCTCCTTTGTGTCTGCGGCTCTCCTTTGTGTCTGCGGCTCCTTTGTGTCTGCGGCTCTCCTTTGTGTCTGCGGCTCTCCTTTGTGTCTGCGGCTCTCCTTTGTGTCTGCGGCTCTCCTTTGTGTCTGCGGCTCTCCTTTGTGTCTGCGGCTCTCCTTTGTGACTGCGGCTCTCCTTTGTGTCTGCGGCTCTCCTTTGTGTCTGCGGCTCTCCTTTGTGTCTGCGGCTCTCCTTTGTGTCTGCGGCTCTCCTTTGTGTCTGCGGCTCTCCTTTGTGTCTGCGGCTCTCCTTTGTGTCTGCGGCTCTCCTTTGTGTCTGCGGCTCTCCTTTGTGTCTGCGGCTCTCCTTTGTGTCTGCGGCTCTCCTTTGTGTCTGCGGCTCTCCTTTGTGTCTGCGGCTCTCCTTTGTGTCTGCGGCTCTCCTTTGTGTCTGCGGCTCTCCTTTGTGTCTGCGGCTCTCCTTTGTGTCTGCGGCTCTCCTTTGTGTCTGCGGCTCTCCTTTGTGTCTGCGGCTCTCCTTTGTGTCTGCGGCTCTCCTTTGTGTCTGCGGCTCTCCTTTGTGTCTGCGGCTCTCCTTTGTGTCTGCGGCTCTCCTTTGTGTCTGCGGCTCTCCTTTGTGTCTGCGGCTCTCCTTTGTGTCTGCGGCTCTCCTTTGTGTCTGCGGCTCTCCTTTGTGTCTGCGGCTCTCCTTTGTGTCTGCGGCTCTCCTTTGTGTCTGCGGCTCTCCTTTGTGTCTGCGGCTCTCCTTTGTGTCTGCGGCTCTCCTTTGTGTCTGCGGCTCTCCTTTGTGTCTGCGGCTCTCCTTTGTGTCTGCGGCTCTCCTTTGTGTCTGCGGCTCTCCTTTGCGTCTGCGGCTCTCCTTTGCGTCTGCGGCTCTCCTTTGCGTCTGCGGCTCTCCTTTGCGTCTGCGGCTCTCCTTTGCGTCTGCGGCTCTCCTTTGCGTCTGCGGCTCTCCTTTGCGTCTGCGGCTCTCCTTTGCGTCTGCGGCTCTCCTTTGCGTCTGCGGCTCTCCTTTGCGCCTGCGGCTCTCCTTTGCGCCTGCGGCTCTCCTTTGCGCCTGCGGCTCTCCTTTGCGCCTGCGGCTCTCCTTGGCGCCTGCGGCTCTCCTTGGCGCCTGCGGCTCCCCTTGGCGCCTGCGGCTCCCCTTGGCGCCTGCGGCTCCCCTTGGCGCCTGCGGCTCCCCTTGGCGCCTGCGGCTCCCCTTGGCGCCTGCGGCTCCCCTTGGCGCCTGCGGCTCCCCTTGGCGCCTGCGGCTCCCCTTGGCGCCTGCGGCTCCCCTTGGCGCCTGCGGCTCCCCTTGGCGCCTGCGGCTCCCCTTGGCGCCTGCGGCTCCCCTTGGCGCCTGCGGCTCCCCTTGGCGCCTGCGGCTCCCCTTGGCGCCTGCGGCTCCCCTTGGCGCCTGCGGCTCCCCTTGGCGCCTGCGGCTCCCCTTGGCGCCTGCGGCTCCCCTTGGCGCCTGCGGCTCCCCTTGGCGCCTGCGGCTCCCCTTGGCGCCTGCGGCTCCCCTTGGCGCCTGCGGCTCCCCTTGGCGCCTGCGGCTCCCCTTGGCGCCTGCGGCTCCCCTTGGCGCCTGCGGCTCCCCTTGGCGCCTGCGGCTCCCCTTGGCGCCTGCGGCTCCCCTTGGCGCCTGCGGCTCCCCTTGGCGCCTGCGGCTCCCCTTGGCGCCTGCGGCTCCCCTTGGCGCCTGCGGCTCCCCTTGGCGCCTGCGGCTCCCCTTGGCGCCTGCGGCTCCCCTTGGCGCCTGCGGCTCCCCTTGGCGCCTGCGGCTCCCCTTGGCGCCTGCGGCTCCCCTTGGCGCCTGCGGCTCCCCTTGGCGCCTGCGGCTCCCCTTGGCGCCTGCGGCTCCCCTTGGCGCCTGCGGCTCCCCTTGGCGCCTGCGGCTCCCCTTGGCGCCTGCGGCTCCCCTTGGCGCCTGCGGCTCCCCTTGGCGCCTGCGGCTCCCCTTGGCGCCTGCGGCTCCCCTTGGCGCCTGCGGCTCCCCTTGGCGCCTGCGGCTCCCCTTGGCGCCTGCGGCTCCCCTTGGCGCCTGCGGCTCCCCTTGGCGCCTGCGGCTCCCCTTGGCGCCTGCGGCTCCCCTTGGCGCCTGCGGCTCCCCTTGGCGCCTGCGGCTCCCCTTGGCGCCTGCGGCTCCCCTTGGCGCCTGCGGCTCCCCTTGGCGCCTGCGGCTCCCCTTGGCGCCTGCGGCTCCCCTTGGCGCCTGCGGCTCCCCTTGGCGCCTGCGGCTCCCCTTGGCGCCTGCGGCTCCCCTTGGCGCCTGCGGCTCCCCTTGGCGCCTGCGGCTCCCCTTGGCGCCTGCGGCTCCCCTTGGCGCCTGCGGCTCCCCTTGGCGCCTGCGGCTCCCCTTGGCGCCTGCGGCTCCCCTTGGCGCCTGCGGCTCCCCTTGGCGCCTGCGGCTCCCCTTGGCGCCTGCGGCTCCCCTTGGCGCCTGCGGCTCCCCTTGGCGCCTGCGGCTCCCCTTGGCGCCTGCGGCTCCCCTTGGCGCCTGCGGCTCCCCTTGGCGCCTGCGGCTCCCCTTGGCGCCTGCGGCTCCCCTTGGCGCCTGCGGCTCCCCTTGGCGCCTGCGGCTCCCCTTGGCGCCTGCGGCTCCCCTTGGCGCCTGCGGCTCCCCTTGGCGCCTGCGGCTCCCCTTGGCGCCTGCGGCTCCCCTTGGCGCCTGCGGCTCCCCTTGGCGCCTGCGGCTCCCCTTGGCGCCTGCGGCTCCCCTTGGCGCCTGCGGCTCCCCTTGGCGCCTGCGGCTCCCCTTGGCGCCTGCGGCTCCCCTTGGCGCCTGCGGCTCCCCTTGGCGCCTGCGGCTCCCCTTGGCGCCTGCCAGCCACATGGTTTCATTCCTAACTTCCTGTTGGTAGTACTTCCAGGTCAAGGATTGCTTGGTCACATGGGCCAGTATTTCTTCTCTGAGAATTGATCCCTTTACAATTGATGCAAACTCGTAAAAGTCCTTTTTAAACATTCTTAAAAACAATTACAGATTCCAAAGACTAAAGAAATTACATATTTCTTTACTGTATTGATTCTGGATCGAAGGTCATTGACAGGGCCCAGCTGAAATGTCACCCTGCCTGTTCTTACTCCAACTACTGAGTGACCTGCATTATGTTTCCAGCATTTTCTGTTTTTGCTTTAAATCTTTTGGTTAAGCAGATTTTCTTTCAGTGACCTTCAGCCTTTTATCAGTTATCAAGAATAGCAAGGGTATGACTGCGGAGGGGGAGGGAGAATGGAGGAGTAACATGGAAACAGTTATTACTGTTTCTGTTATTGTGATTTGCTGTTGTCAAAGCATACCAAAATATTTGGAACACAACGATGGCCTAATATTTTGTTTGTCATGATTAAGTCTTCTATTTTAAGATGTCCATACAGTTTTTATTTCTGCTGAATAAAACAAAGGTTTACCGAAGAACTGGTGTAGGCTGTTAGTTTCACTCCAACATTTTATTATTTGCCTCGTGTTTAAAGCGGCAAGCTATCTTTAAAAAAAAAAAATCTTTTGCAGGATAATTTTGCTGAAGCATACACACCCAGGTTTAACTTTTAGCCTCCTTAACAATAAATGTGGGTTGGATAATAGGATTACAGTATTGTAACCCATCTATGTTCATACTTGTTGCTAATCAGTTGCCATACCAGTTATGAAACCTTGCAAAATTATGCCTCGAAAGTAAAATTTCATGATTTGATTATCACCTTATCTCCTCTTATTGTGGCAAATTTAATGAATGGAAGCATTATTTTACAGTAGCAATTTTCACCTAACAGTTTTTGCTGAAACTGTGATTGTTGCATTAACTCCTCCCCAGCAACTGATGGGACGGATTGCACGTGAAGCCAAGTGTACCCAAAACAACCCTTTGAGATGTTTTTCCTGCCCGTGCGCTTCATTTGGCACAGTGCCACTATTCTAAGTTGGGGGAGGATGTGTGGTGTAATATCAAAGAATTCTGTGATTTGAGTTGCTGGAAACTCTCCTAAGGTTCTCCCCTCTGTTTTCAAATCCTTCCAGGGTGTTCCCCTCGCCCTCATTTTGTAATCCCCTCCAACCTCGTAACCTTCTGAGACATCTGCACTTATCTAATTCTGGTCCCTTGAGCATCCACAAAGGTCATTGCTTCATATTGGTGGCTGTGCTTCAGTTGCCTTGGTCCTAAAGTTCTGAAATTCCCTCCTTATAGCTCCCTACCTCGCTTTCCTCCTTTAAGATACACCTTGAAACCTACCTTTTTTGCCCAAGCCTTTGGTCATGTGATTTATATCTCCCTGCGTGGCTCAGTGTCACACTTTGTTTTATAATGCTTGTTTTATTACATTAAATAGAGTAAATAAATATAAATTATTGTTGTAGATGGCACGGGAAACATAATTTCCTCCCCCATCCTTTTTCTTTCCTCTAGTTTCACCAATATATCTTAGTTGAAGCAATTTGCGCCGTCCCATTCGATACTATGGCTAAGGACAGCTCACTTGGCACTGAACAGTAGCTGAAACCTATTGGTTAGTGTAGCTCAAGGTCACTGGGCAGTACACTAAATTACTGAAGGGTTATTAATCAATATGCTTGGAAATTCGATCATTACCCCTACTCCACCTCAGCAGGTCTCCCTGGTTTCCTTAGAATGTCAAATTTAAAATGTAGAGGTCTGCCTTGCTCACCAGATTTGCTGTCTGAGATTTCAGCCTTGCAGGTGGAATCTGCAAGTTGTTTTTTCCTAGCACCCGTGTCTGAACATCACGTGGGGCATCGAGTTTAATAACTGTCAAGTCTTGCTACAGTTGTATAGAATCTTGGTAAGGCTGCACTTGGAATATTGTGCACAATTCTGGTCGCCACACTACCAGAAAGATGTGGAGGCTTTGGAGAGGGTGCAGAGGCGATTTACCAGCATGTTGATGGTCTGGAGGGTGTTAGCTATGTGGAGAGGCTGAATAGATTTGGACTGTTTTCATTAGAAAGACGGAGGTTGAGGGGTGACCTGATAGAGGTCTACAAGATTATGAGGGGCATGGATCGAGTGGATGGGCAGGCACTCTTTCCCAGGGTGGAGGGGTCAGTCACCAGGGGGCATAGGTTTAAGGTCCGTGGGGCAAAGTTTAGAGGAGATGTGCGAGGCACATTTTTCACGCAGAGGGTGGTGAATGTGGAAGCAGATACATTAAAGACGTTCTAAAGGCATCTTGACAAACACATGGATAGGATGGGTATAGAGGGATATGCACAAGGAAGTGCTGAGGATTTTGGCAAAGGTTGGTATCATGACCAGTACAGGCTTGGAGGGTGGAAGGGCCTGTTCCTGTGCTGTATTGTTCTTTGTAAACATTTCTAAGATTTTTCACATCTGCTTATAAATGCACACCATGCAGATGGAGTTTATGTGCTTCCTCATTAGGGGCCGGTTTAGCGCACTGGGCTAAACAACTGGCTTGTAATGCAGAACAAGGCCAGCAGCGCGGGTTCTATTCCCGTACCGGACTCCCCGAACAGGTGCCGGAATGTGGGGCTTTTCACAGTAACTTCATTGATGCTTACTTGTGACAATAAGCTATTATTATTATAAGCTGGATATTTCTGGGCTGTTTCTCCATCAGTTGACTGTGATCCCATTGAAACCAGCACCTGGATTATTAGTTAAAAATCCTCTGGGGACTGAGGACTGTTGGGGATGGGGGAAATTGTGATTTATCATGGTTGGTATTGGCTGTCGGGTCTCACTGAAGTCAACTCATGATTGATTTTAAATACACTGATTGTGAGGAAAAGCAGAATGTCCTCTAAATTGACGTTAAAGGAGTTTCATTCACACCTTTGAAGCATGTTCTGTAGGAGCAACAGAATCATTGCAGTAAAAGCTCTAAACAACATTAGCTGTTAGTACAGCAATTTTCTGCTTGATAGTACATAAAGTAGTGGAATCTACTTTAGTTTTGAAAGCTTTACAGAACCCTAAGTGAAAGATTCATAGAACGTTCAAAGATGTCCAAAGACGCCTCTTAATTTTTACTGTTGTCATTAGCCTACTTTGTCAGTGGAGCCCAGAGGCTTACAGAAAGAATTGGTGATAGCTCGTGTCTATACCTAACCCGAATGATCATTCTTGATGTGTGAACACAAACACAGGGCATTTCAACTTCATAGAGTCATAGAATCTCTACAGTGTAGAAGGCGACCAATCGACCAATAGAGTCTGCATCGAGCCTTGGAAAGCGTACCCTACCTAGGCCCATCCCACGACCCTATCCCTGTATTCTAGTAACCCCCATCTAACCTTTTGGACACTAAGGAGCAATTTAGCATAGCCAATCTACCTAATCTGCAAATCTTTGGACTGTGGGGGGGAAACCAGAGCACCCAGAGGAAACCCATGCAGACACGGGGAGAAAGTGCAAACTCCACAGTCACCCAAGGCCGGAATTGAACCCTGATGCCTGGTGCTGTGAGGCAGCAGTGCTAATGACTGTGCCACCGTGCCACCCAAGGGAGCATAACAGCTGGGCACATCAGAACTTATTTGCAAGGGCCATTTAACAGTGCGCAGGAGTAGAAATCCTGTGTTTTGGAGTGGGCGTCTATTGGATGAATAGTAAGCTAAAGCCCTGTATGCCCGCTTGGGTGAATATAAAAGATCCCTTTGCATCCCTTTGCAATAGTCTTAAAATGAGCAGGAGATTTTTCCTCTGTATCCTGGCCAGTGATTATTCCTCATCCAACATGACTTAAAAAACCGAGGAGTTTTTTTGCTTTCACGGCCGATTCTTCTTTCACGCCAGTGAAATAAATTAACTGGTGTGATCGGATCTGTGGGCAAAATTTGTTTGTTTTGAGACAGACCCTAATTGAAATGGGAAACTAAGAAAGGAAACTGACCTTTCCAGTTCCTAAGGAAACACAGACTAAAGCTGAGATTGGAAACCAAAAATGTGGAGCAGCATTGTTGGCTCAGTGGTAGAATTCTCGCCTGCCACGTGGGAGGTCTGGGTTCAGTTCCTGGCCAATGCAAAGCAATTCTCTTGTGGGCAGAATGCTGGCACAACGGTTAGCACTGCTACCTCACAGCTCCAGGGATCCGGCTTTAATTCCGGCCTCGGGTGACTGTGTGGAGTTTGCACTTTCTACCATGTTTGCGTGGGTTTCCTCTGGGTGCTCCGGTTTCCTCCCACAGTCCAAAGAAGTGCAGGTTAGGTGGATTGGCTATGCTAAATTGCCCTTTAATTTTCAAAAGGTTAGGTGGGGTTACTGGGTTATGGGGGTAGGGTGGAGGCATGGGCTTAAATATGCTCTTTCCAAGGGCTGGTGCGGACTCGATGGGTCAAATGGCCTCCTGCACTGTATGGATTCTATGATTCAGGAGAGACTTTCCCTGGGTGAAATCCAATAAAAGGTTACATCCGATAAATTATTTTGGTATAGTGGTAGATGATGATTCCAGTAGTGCCGTGCAGGCAGGCTGAAGAAGTCTGAGGCTAGATCCAGAAGCTGAGAATAAGCAAAGATATAGTTGCTGTGGCTGTTTCTGCGACTTGAAGATAACATTGGTGGATCCATGCCATCCAGACTGTTGTAAATAGAGGAGCTTCTGCAGACGTGCCATTTTTGGTTAAAAAAATAATGCCTGTGGAACTCGGGGTTGTTGTGTGCTGCTATGTGCTAAGGATCCAGTGGAATCCAAGAAGAGGAACTTCAAGTTTGCAAGGAAGTGTTTATAATTGACTGTAATTTGCCTGTTCGTGTTTAATTGAATGTTAAGGTTTTGGAGTATAGACATTGCCCAAGATCGGATTTAGTGTTTGCTTTGTTTGACTCTTGTATAGTAGAAGTAATTTTGTTTAAACCGTAGAATCTTGTGGCTTCATTCTTTCGGTAAATAACTGGGATCTTGTATTTCTTCTTTATAAAAAAAATACATTACTCGTCTCAAACGAGATCATAACCATGGTCATTATCTCATTGCTGTTTGTTGGACCTCACGGTGTATAAATTGGCTACTGCTTCTCCTAATATTACAAGAGTGATTACACTTCAAAAGTACTTTGTTGGCTGTACAATGCTTTGGAAAGTCCTGAGGTATTGAAAGATACTTTATGAATGTCTTTGATTCCTTCACCTCCAACTCATGATCCTGGTGAGCAATTATATCTAATCATCTCACATTGCTTGGTGGTTACTTTTGAATGGTTTTGTTGGTAAAATTGTAGCAGCTCTCACGACTGCCCTATTTAAGACTATTTAGAGCTGTTTTTCTATTGTTTTTTTGCTTCCTAGCATGTGTGCTACATTTGATCTTGCAGCCATTGGCAGCATGTAGGTATGTACACTGGATTTTAGGACCAGAAAGCAGCCTTTCCTTTAGTGGGTTTTGCATGATTGGTGCTGGTATGTTGGGATTATTGAAGATACTGGTCTGAGGCTGGTGGTATCATTTGCTTGTACAGTCCAACATCATGTATATGGCTGATTATTGTTTTCATTGTGATGTCAGTGTCGCTATCACAGAGGACAATTTGTTGGAACCAGTTTGTGCATGTCTGAAATGAGGGGCACGGCACCCTGTGTACAAGAATGTCGCTCCACTGGGTGCTTAAACTGTGCTGTTGACCTGAGATTCTCTCAGTTACAGTAATTAAACTGTGAGGTTCGCCTTGCTATCTGGGAATTAACTTCCGTCTCTGCATTGTATTTATAAGCTGAAACTTGTGATCAAAGTTGGGACGGCGTGACTTGTATTCCAATATTGTCTGAGCAGTTTTCACATCAAATTAAATAATTTATCAGATGTTTTGGATATTTATTTGGTGTTTGATCACTTAGTCAAGACGCCAACAGGAATACTGAGATTAAAGGGGTGAGTGTAACTTGGGTAGATAATTGGCTGAGAGTATAGGAGGCAGAGAGTGGTGGTGAACAATGTTGTTCTGACACGAGAGAAGTCAGATCTTCCAGGAATTGGTACTAACGCCAATGCTTTGACCTGAACTTGAATATAGGGAGTATAATTTTGAAGCTTGCCAATGTATAAATAGTACGAAGTCTTACAACACCAGGTTAAAGTCCAACAGGTTTGTTTCGATGTCACTAGCTTTCGGAGCGCTGCTCCTTCCTCAGGTGAATGAAGAGGTCTGTTCCAGAAACACATATATAGACAAATTCAAAGATGCCAAACAATGCTTGGAATGCGAGCATTAGCAGGTGATTAAATCTTTACAGATCCAGAGATGGGGTAACCCCAGGTTAAAGGGGTGTGAATTGTCTCAAGCCAGGACAGTTGGTAGGATTTCGCAGGCCAGATGGTGGGGGATGAATGTAATGTGACATGAATCCCAGGTCCCGGTTGAGGCCGCACTCATGTGTGCGGAACTTGGCTATAAGTTTCTGCTCGGCGATTCTGCGTTGTCGCGGGTCCTGAAGACTGCCTTGGAGAACGCTTACCCGGAGATCAGAGGCTGAATGCCCTTGACTGCTGAAGTGTTCCCCGACTGGAAGGGAACATTCCTGCCTGGTGATTGTTGCGCGATGTCCGTTCATTCGTTGTCGCAGCGTCTGCATGGTCTCGCCAATGTACCACGCTTCGGGACATCCTTTCCTGCAGCGTATGAGGTAGACAACGTTGGCCGAGTCGCACGAGTATGTACCGCGTACCTGGTGGGTGGTGTTCTCACGTGTAATAGTGGTATCCATGTCGATGATCTGGCACGTCTTGCAGAGATTGCCATGACAGGGTTGTGTGGTGTCGTGATCACTGTTCTGAAGACTGGGTAGTTTGCTGCAAACAATGGTTCGTTTGAGGTTGCGCGGTTGTTTGAAGGCAAGTAGTGGGGGTGTGGGGATGACCTTGGCAAGATGTTCATCGTCATCAATGACATGTTGAAGGCTGTGAAGAAGATGACGTAGTTTCTCCGCTCCGGGGAAGTACTGGACGACGAAGGGTATTCTGTCGGTTGTGTCCCATGTTTGTCTTCTGAGGAGGTCGGTCCGGTTTTTCGCTGTGGCGCGTTGGAACTGTCGATCGATGAGTCGAGTGCCATATCCCGTTCGTACGAGGGCATCTTTCAATGTCTGTAGATGTCTGTTACGCTCCTCCTCGTCTGAGCAGATCCTGTGTATACGGAGCGCTTGTCCATAGGGGATGGCTTCTTTAATGTGTTTAGGGTGGAAGCTGGAGAAGTGGAGCATCATGAGGTTCTCCGTGGGTTTGCGGTAAAGCGAAGTGCTGAGGTGACCGTCCTTGATGGAGACGAGTGTGTCCAAGAATGCAACTGATTTTGGAGAGTAGTCCATGGTGAGTCTGATGGTTGGGTGGAACTTATTAATGTCATCGTGTAGTCGTTTCAGTGATTCTTCGCCGTGGGTCCAAAGGAAAAAAATGTCATCGATGTATCTGGTGTATAACATCGGTTGAAGGTCCTGTGCGGTGAGTAGGTCCTGTTCAAACTTGTGCATGAAGATGTTGGCGTATTGGGGTGCGAATTTGGTCCCCATGGCTGGTCCGTGCGTCTGGATGAAGAACTTGTTGTCGAAGGTGAAGACGTTGTGATCCAGAATGAAGCGGATGAGTTGCAGAATTGCGTCTGGAGATTGGCAGTTGTCGGTGTTGAGTACTGAGTGTCGAGACCATGCAGACGCTGCGACAACGAATGAACGGACATCACGCAACAATCACCAGGCAGGAATGTTCCCTTCCAGTCGGGGAACACTTCAGCAGTCAAGGGCATTCAGCCTCTGATCTCCAGATAAGCGTTCTCCAAGGCGGCCTTCAGGACCCGCGACAACGCAGAATCGCCGAGCAGAAACTTGTAGCCAAGTTCCGCACACATGAGTGCGGCCTCAACCGGGACCTGGGATTCATGTCACATTACATTCATCCCCCACCATCTGGCCTGCGAAATCCTACCAACTGTCCTGGCTTGAGACAATTCATACCTCTTTAACCTGGGGTTACCCCATCTCTGGATCTGTAAAGATTTAATCACCTGCTAATGCTCGCATTCCAAGCATTGTTTGGCATCTTTGAATTTGTCTATATATGTGTTTCTGGAACAGACCACTTCATTCACCTGAGGAAGGAGCAGCGCTCCGAAAGCTAGTGACATCGAAACAAACCTGTTGGACTTTAACCTGGTGTTGTAAGACTTCGTACTGTGCTCACCCCAGTCCAACGCCGGCATCTCCACATAATGTATAAATAGTGAGGATTGTAGCAAACTTGACTGATGAAATGGTTAGACCGATCACAGATACAATTTATGGAGAGATTTGTCCTCATGAGGAAAGTAGAAAATTATTATAACTAGCGACTATCTTAAAAGGGGGTCTCAATTGACTGATTGTGATCTGTCACTCTTGGTCCTAAATACTTGATTGGAATTACTGCTGAAAGTTCTTTTGGTCCAACCATTTTTGAATTAATCTATGTAAGAATGAAAGAACTTGTATTAATATAACGCTGTGCATGATGTCAGGATGTCGCAGATGCTTCTGCCAATTAAGTCATTTTGAAGTGTAGTTGCTTTCATGTTGTATAGTCAGGTATTGATTGATTAGGTGAATGGATTTCAAAGTAGGCAAATGAGGTCATTCACTTTGGAGGATAGAACAGAGTACTTTCAAAATGGTGAAAATCTAGAAACAGTAGCAGTTAGTGTGCATAGATTATTAAAGTGTCAGGAACTAGTCGAGAAAATGATTTAAAAGGCTAATGGCCCTTATATCTAGAGGAGCAGAATGCAAGGGGTTTGAGGCCATGCTTCATCTTTATAAAGCTACACATGGAGCACCATGACTCGTTCTAAGTCCCACACTTGGGAAGTATAGTGAGCTTGGAGGAGGTGCAGCACCAATTTACCAATATAATACTTGGGCTCCAAGGGTTAAATTATGAGGTGAGATTAAATGAACAAAGGTTGTATACTCTGGAATTTGGAAGTACTAATTTGATCGAAGATTTCAAGTTATTAAAGGGGAGCAGGGAGGGCTGATTGGGAAAAACTATTTCCATTAGTGGGGGAGCTTAGGACTTTGGGGCATAGTCAAAAAATTAAAGCAAACATAGGGGACAGACTCATGACCTTGGATGAATTGACGGAGGACCTGGACCTAACGACGGGACAGGAGCGCAGGCACCTCTAAATCAAACACTTACTCTGTAAGGAGACGGCAAAGTACCCCAGGGCCCCGAGGGACACTCTTCTAGAGGAGCTAATCAACACGGATAATAAGGAGGGGTGGAACTGTGGGAACATATATGGAGGGTTGCTAGACAGGGCAAGACTACCACTGGATGAAACTAGATGGAAATGAGAGGACGAATTGGGGACGGAAGTGGGTGGGGGCCTCTGGGGCAAAGCACTGAGCAGGGCCAACTCTACCTCCTGAGCTAGGCTAAGCCTTATGCAGTTTAAAGTGGTGCACAGAGCCCACCTAACTAGAACCCAAATGAGCAGGTTCTTCCCGGAGGTGGAGGGCAAATATGAACGGTGCCAGGGAGGCCTGGCCAACCACGCCCACATGTTCCGGGCATGCCCCAGACTTGTTGGGTTCTGGACAACCTTCTTCGGGATGATGTCCAAGGTTGTGGGGGTGAGGGTGGAGCCATGCCCGAGAGTGGCAGTCTTCGGGGTATCGGACCAGCCAGACCTTCATATGGGAAAAGAGAACCGACGCCCTGGCTTTTGCTTCCTTAATTGCACACCGGAGAATCCTGCTTGGCTGGTGATCAGCAGCACAACCCACAGCTACAGTCCCTCTGGCAGACCTGGTGGAATTTCTCCACCTGGGGAAGAGCAAGTACACCATCCGAGGGTCGAACGAGGGCTTCCACAAAGCCTGGGGGCTATTCATCAGCTTGTTCCAGGACATGTTCAAGGCAAATAGTGACTAGGAAGTAAGGTGGGGGAGAAAGAGAGAGAAAGACAAGGGAGGGCACGCACAAGCGACAGGGGCAGAGGGGGGAGAGGACGTAGGGATCCCAAGGAAGGTACAAAGTGAGGCATGGGAGGGGAGGGGAAGGGTCAAAAGATTTTTTAAAATTGGGAAACACTTCATGCAAAACGTTCTGCAAGTGGCAATTGATGCTCGATCAATTACCAGTTTTAAAACGGAGGTTGATGGTCATTTTAGCCAAAGTTATTAAAGGATATGGGGCAAAAGTGAGAATGTGGAGTGAGGTCATAAATTAGCCATGATCTCAAGGAACGTCAGAAATGTTTTTGAGGGTCCACTAAATTAATCAAATTACCAGATTTATTTTTGTTTGAATAAATGTTGGCCAGACCACAGGCAAAACTCTCTTGCTTTCTTCCAAGATCCAATGGCACATCTAAAAGAGGAGCACCTCTGTCAGTGCAGCACTCATCCATATGTGTTCATCTCAAAAATGTGGAAAAGTCTTTAGGCTAGGATTTGAATTTGTTCGGTGTATCCTTGTGTTATGTAGCATACAAGCGGCCCAGTACATTAGTATCAGTACCTTAGGCACAGGGACTTTGGAGGCCCAATTGTTCCAATAGGTACAAAAGGTAAGGAGCAGCTCTGCATATCAAGTTACTGCCACAAGAAGTGTTCACCTGACAGATTTACAAATGAGCCCCATTTTTTATTGTTGCTTTATCTTCCCTTGACTCCTTGCTGCAATATTGTTCCACAGAAATTCACTGCCTGTTCGCAATTTTCACAAGAAGGTATTTTAAAATTAGATTTTACTGAAAGGTGTTTAAATTTGGAGGAGAGGAGGCATGGCTGAAACTCATCCTTTCTTCGATAGCATACACGTAAGCTCAGTTCAAGCAAAGATCATTGGATTTTATTTGCGAGTAGGATCTCTGAATGTTGTTTCTTTTTGTTTAGTTCATGGGTTCTGAAGCCAATTATGGCAGTTCACTTGCTGGTATAAATAAGCTTAGCACAGTCCAGAAATTGAACCTGGAGCCTTCTGGTCAAAATATCTTAGCGCCGCATTGGGCAATACTTAGTCAAGGGTCATTGGGGAACCATAAATATCCATTCATACAGCTGTAGGCTGATGCAGCGACCCTGGCCTACTTTATTCTTTAAACCAAATCACTAAAGATCGATTCCATGATTATTACCAAATGCACGATGTTGCTTTGTATAAATTGGCTGCAGTTTATCTGAGCACTATCAATGCATTTCCATACCACCCAGTGCTTTGGGGATATTTCTAAAAGACATATGCTATATAAATACAAGTTCTTGCATTTGTTGATATGTTCTGCATCGTTGAGGAAAGCTCTCCTTCACCCTCATTAAATACTGGGTTGATTTCAGAAAGAGAAACAAGCTGTGATTCTTGTACCCATATTAATGCCAACTTGTTTGCTACTGAATTGACTCAAAGTATATTTTGCAGTGTCCGGTCCTCCTGGGACTTGTTTTCTCCTTTGAACTGTTCCTGATTACATGCATAGAAGTGATGGATTTCCTCATCACTGGAAGTTAATTGCTGACTCTTCCTGAGTTAAAAGCCTATCAGCTATCAGATATCCTGTTCAATTGTCCATTTTTCATGGCTGAGTCAAGACACTGAATGTCAACAGGTCTTTCAGTTATGGTTTAAGGGTAGTAGGTGGTAGCATCATAACTGATTCATGTCTTGTTCTCATTTGATCATTTACCCATTTGTCAGTAGGAGATCTGTAGATAGGAGATCAGGAACTGGAAAGCTGACAGTTTGTTATCCCGGATCTGGGAGCTAACCTGCATGCTCAATACCGCTGTGATTGGAATCAGATCATTCGGAACAGCAACTGAATGCTTCCTCTAAGCTACACAGCAGTGTGGCGATGCACAATGTTACTGCATTGCAGGTTGTACACAACCAACATTTCCTTTAACATATATAAGCGGTTGCACAATATAATAAACAGGTTGTGCCCAACAGGGATAAAGTAGAGGAATGTTGCCTGGGACTGTGCCTTTAGATCCCTGTGGGAAGTCACAGGAAACGTTCCGGTGAATTTTGAGGTATTCATAATTTGTGATTAGTTTCTGAACTATTGTAGTAGTGGCGCTGGAACAGTGTTTTCTATTTGCCAATTATGTGAAAATAATATATTTGTAATTAAGCATTTTATTGTTGTGATAACGGAAACGGAGACTAGCAGTGGATGAGAACAACTATTTATTGACAGGCAGAAAACTATTTATACAACCCTTACCCCACTGCTCTCCAGATTTTGACTGGGTTTTAAAGGCCAGCTCCAGCTGAAACTGCAAGATCTGATTCCATTGGCCGGGGAGTCACGTGGCCTCCGACGTTCGCTGCAACATCCTTCCCGCTTCAGTCTCCTAGTACCTGAAAATCCCGATCTGAATATCCCAATCTGTCAGGGACTTCTGTTTACTTTGAGAGCGACAAAGAATAACTGGTTGGGATCCTTTTTGCGCTTGGGCCGGCTTCTCTATGTATTTCTCTTGGCACAGGTAGCTCTTCACCTGCTCCTTCTCCTACCCCAGTGGCAACAGCTTCTGGGCTTATAAAGGCTTGCAACAGTCCCTTCAATGCTTTGATCATAGAATCATAGAAAAAGGCCATTTGAACAACAAAGAACAAAGAAAAGTACAGCACAGGAACAGGCCCGTCGGCCCTCCAAACCCGTGCCGACCATGCTGCCCGACTAAACTACAATCTTCTACACTTCCTGGGTCCGTATCCCTCTATTCCCATCCTATTCATGTATTTGTCAAGATGCCCCTTAAATGTCACTATCGTCCCTGCTTCCACCGCCTCCTCCGGTAGCGAGTTCCAGGCACCCACTACCCTCTGTGTAAAAAAAAAAAAAAAAAAAAAAAAAACTTGCCTCGTATATCTACTCTAAACCTTGCCCCTCTCACCGTAAACCTATGCCCCCTAGTAATTGACCCCTCTACCCTGGGGAAAAGCCTCTGACTATCCACTCTGTCTATGCCCCTCATAATTTTGTAGACCTCTATCAGGTCGCCCCTCAACCTCCGTCGTTCCAGTGAGAACAAACCAAGTTTATTCAACCGCTCCTCATAGCTAATGCCCTCCATACCAGGCAACATTCTGGTAAATCTCTCCTGCACCCTCTCTAAAGCCTCCTTTTCCTTCTGGTAGTGTGGCGACCAGAATTGAACAATATACTCCAAGCGTGGCCTAACTAAGGTTCTATACAGCTGCAACATGACTTGCCAATTCTTATACTCAATGCCCCGGCCAATGAAGGCAAGCATGCCGTATGCCTTCTTGACTACCTTGTCCACCTGTGTTGCCCCTTTCAGTGACCTGTGGACCTGTACTCCTAGATCTCTCTGACTTTCAATACTCTTGAGGGTTCTACCATTCACTGTATATTCCCTACCTGTATTAGACCTGCCAAAATGCATTACCTCACATTTGTCTGGATTAAACTCCATCTGCCATCTCTCCGCCCAAGTCTCCAAACAATCTAAATCCTGCTGTATCCTCTGACAGTCCTCATCGCTATCCGCAATTCCACCAACCTTTGTGTTGTCTGCAAACTTACTAATCAGACCAGTTACGTTTTCCTCCAAATCATTTATATATACTCCAAACAGCAAAGGTCCCAGCACTGATCCTTGTGGAACACCACTGGTCACAACCCTCCAATTAGAAAAGCATCCTTCCATTGCTAGTTATCGCCCTCCAATTAGAAAAGCACCCTTCCATTGCTACTCTCTGCCTTCTATGATAGCCAGGTCTGTATCCATCTTGCCAGCTCACCCCTGATCCCGTGTGACTTCACCTTTTGTACTAGCCTACCATGAGGGACCTTGTCAAAGGCCTTACTGAAGTCCATATAGACAACATCCACTGCCCTACCTGCATCAATCATCTTTGTGACATCTTCGAAAAACTCTATCAAGTTAGTGAGACACGACCTCCCCTTCACAAAACCATGCTGCCTCTCACTAATACGTCCATTTGCTTCCAAATGGGAGTAGATCCTGTCTCGAAGAATTCTCTCCAGTAATTTCCCTACCACTGACATAAGGCTCACCGGCCTGTAGTTCCCTGGATTATCCTCGCTACCCTTCTTAAACAAAGGAACAACATTGGCTATTCTCCAGTCCTCCGGGACATCACCTGAAGACAGTGAGGATCCAAAGATTTCTGTCAAGGCCTCAGCAATTTCCTCTCTAGCCTCCTTCAGTATTCTGGGGTAGATCCCATCAGGCCCTGGGGACTTATCTACCTTAATATTTTTTAAGACGCCCAACACCTTGTGTTTTTGAATCTCAATGTGACCCAGGCTATCTACACACCCTTCTCCAGACTCAACATCTACCAATTCCTTCTCTTTGGTGAATACTGATGCAAAGTATTCATTTAGTACCTCGCCCATTTCCTCTGGCTCCACACATAGATTCACTTGCCTATCCTTCAGTGGGCCAACCCTTTCCCTGGCTACCCTCTTGCTTTTTGTGTACGTGTAAAAAGCCGTGGGATTTTCCTTAACCCTATTTGCCAATAACTTTTCGTGACCCCTTCTAGCCCTCCTGACTCCTTGCTTAAGTTCCTTATATTCCACACAGGCTTCGTCTGTTCCCAGCCTTTTAGCCCTGACAAATGCCTCCTTTTTCTTTTTGACAACACCTACAATATCTCTCGTTGTCCAAGGTTCCCGAAAATTGCTGTATTTATCCTTCTTCCTCACAGGAACATGCCGGTCCTGAATTCCTTTCAACTGACACTTGAAAGCATCCCACGTGTCAGATGTTGATTTACCCTCAAACATCCGCCCTCAATCTAGGTTCTTCAGTTCCCGCCTAATATTGTTATAATTAGCCTTCCCCCAATTTAGCACATTCATCCTAGGACCACTCTTATCCTTGTCCACCAGCACTTTAAAACTTACTGAATTGTGGTCACTGTTCCCGAAATGCTCCCCTACTGAAACTTCTACCACCTGGCCGTGAAACTTCTACCACCTGGCGCATCAAGTCTGCACCAATGCTTCAAAAGACCACCCTATCTAGGCGCAATCCCCCGTCCTGTAACCCCACCCTAAGGGGCAATTTGTCATGGACAATCCACCTAAACTGCACATCTTTGAAATATCGGAGGAAACTGGAGCACCTGGAGGAAACCCATGCAGACACGGGGAGAAAGTACAAACTCCACACAGGCAGTCACTTGAAGTCAGAATCGAACCTGGGTCCCTGGTGCTCTGAGGCAGCAGTGCTAACCACTATGCCACCGTGCTGCTCCTTGGTACAAACGTCGGGCATGTCAGGGATTAGTGATGCTACTGGCTCTTGTGGAGGGTCTTTTTTTTTTCAAATGGTCGAAATGTTTTCTCAGTATCTTATCCTGGATGTTTTTAATATACGTTTCAAGTACCCAATTCTCCTTTTATCCCATGAAGGGACAATTTAGCGTGGTCAGTGACTTATTTGAGTTGTGGGGTTGAGACCCATGCAGACATGAGGAGAATGTGCAAAATCCACATGGATAGTGACCCTGGGCCGGGATTGAACCCGGGACCTCTGCGCCGTGAGGCCAAAGTGCTAACCACTGCCCCACCATGCTGCCCCTTATCCTGGGTTCTTATCTTGCTTGATACTGGCCCATCTTAGCCACAGCGATCCCTGAGACCCAGCAAGGACCAATTCCAAAGTTTTTTTACGAAAACTAGGATGTTCACTTCAAATGTTCTCTCCGTCTTTGATCAGTCATGGTTTCTCTTTTGAATATCTTGCCTCAACTTCACCCTTCCTAGGGGCGGCACTGTGGTGTAGTGGTTAGCATTGCTGCCTACGGGGCTGAGGACCCGGTTCGATCCCAGCCCTGGGTCACCGTCCGTGTGGAGTTTGCACGTCCTCCCCGTGTCTATGTGGGTCTCGCCCCCACAACCCAAAAGATGTGCAGGGTAGGTGGATTGGCCACTCTAAATTGCCCCTTAATTGGGAAAAAAATGATTGGGTACTCGAAATTAAAAAAAAAAAACTTGCCCTTCCTGCTAAATTTGGGAATACGATGCTCCATCAGTTACGCAGTCTAGGGCAGCATGGTGGCACAGTGGGTTAGCCCTGCTGCCTCACGGTGCCGAGGTCCCAGGTTCGATCCTGGCTCTGGGTCACTGTCCGTGTGGAGTTTGCACATTCTCCCCGTGTTTGCGTGGGTTTCGCCCCCACAACCCAAAAGATGTGCAGGGTAGGTGAATTGGCCACGCTAAATTTCCCCTTAATTGGAAAAAATTAGTTGGGTACTCTAAATTGAGAAAAAAAAGGAGTTACGCTGTCTATGCCCCATTAACAGTTCAGGTGGGGAAATGCCTGTTGTTGAGTGTGGAGTGGTTTGATATGACAACAAAAATCATGAAATTGTGATATCTATAGATGCTGGCAACTGCTGCCTCCTTACGGATGTTTGTCTAGCCTATTCTACCAAACCATTGGATGATGGGTGGTGTGATGCTGTTTTAATGTACTTGGTACCATTGAAAGCCATAAACCGTTGAAACTCCAGGCTGGTAAAAGCAGTACCGTTATCTGAAACCAGGACCTCTGGTACTCACCGAACGCAAAAACTCTGACACAATTTTCCGACCATTGCGTAAATGGTAGTGCACTTAATTCGGTATACGTCCATCCATTTTGAGTGTGCGTCCTCCAATAACCGGGTGGCACGGTAGCACAGTGGTTAGCACTTGCTTCATAGCGCCAGGGACTTTGGTTCGATTCCCAGCTTGGGTCACTGTCGTGCAGAGTCTGCACGTTCTCCCATGTCTACGTGAGTTTCCTTCTTGTGCTCCGGTTTCCTCCCACAAGTCCCAAAAGACATGCTTGTTAGGTGAATTGGACGTTCTGAATTCTCCCTTCGTGTACCAGGACAGGCGCCGGAGTGTGGCGACTAGGGGATTCTCACAGTAACTTAATTGCCGTGTTAATGTAAGCTTACATGTGACACTAATAACGATTATTATAAAAAGGAACATTGAGCCCATGCAAGGATCAACAAAGTCAATGTTTATTCTCACCCAAGATCTACCAGATCATTCCCATGGGTGCAGAGGGGCGATCGTGAGCAAGTTCCGTTGTACCTGACATTAGTCGTATTGCTAGACTATGTTCATTGTATTGCTGTCAATGCCGAGTCACCATACACAGTTACTTGCTAGCCTTTTCATTTTGGTTATACCTGGGTGGGAATTATACAATTCCTTCAATAATAATTGTCTTCCGGATTCGGAACCACTTGTGACCCCCAAAGAAGCGTGCTGTCTTTGCAGCTCAATTCCTTTCTTCGAGTCAAATAAGATTTCATTGCCTCTGACGCTTGACCATATTCTTGATTTTCAACAGGATAGGATCGCTTTGCGCCCAAGCTCTGATTTAGAAGGCAGCACGGTGGTACAGTGGTTAGCACTGCAGCCTCCCGGCACTGAGGTCCCATGTTCAATTCCCGGCTTGGGTTGCTGTCTGTGGAATTTGAACATTCTCCCTGTGTTTGCATGTGTTTCGCCCCCATAACCCAAAGATGTGCAGGGTATATGAATTGACCACGCTAAATTGCCCCTTAATTGGATAAAATGAATTGGATACTCTAACTTTATTTTTAAAAGAAAAAATTCTGATTTATTTTTGCCCATACAGGCAACGTTTCTAAGAAGTTTAGTCAATACAACTTCCTCTGAGGCGGCATGGTGGCGTAGTGGTTAGCACTGCTGCCTTATGGCACTGAGGACCCGGGTTTGATCCCGGCCCTGGGTTACTGTCCTTCTGGAGTTTGCACATTCTCCCCATGTCTGCGTCTCCCCATGTCTGCGTGGGTCTCACCGCCACAACCAAAGATCTGCATGATGGGTAGACTGGCCACCCTAAATTGCACCTTAATTGCAAATAATAATTGGGTACTCTAAATTTTTTTTTTTAAAACTTCCTCCGGTACCGATGGGGGAATTGAGCTTATGGGTAATGGAAGATGGCTCCAAGCATGAACGTTACATATCTGGGCCCCATATTGATGCTCCAAGGTATACCTGTGCACAGTGAGCATTAACGCCCAGCGCTGTATCCAGACAGATGCAATGGGAGGAATTTCCTGATCTTCCTGGAATAACCCAAATAATAGTTTATGGTCCGTCATGTTTTCCACATATGTATTGGTAGATTTTTGATGCTGAAAACGATCGCCATGTGGAGACGTGTCGCAGGTAAGGACAAGATCCTTTTGGGGTCGAAATGGACCAGTAGATTAGTGGACTGAAGTCGTTGCTTTACCTGATTGAAAACTTCTTGAGGTGCCTTCCAAAACCACTAAGTGTTTCTTCAATATGGAATGCAGAAGTGTTAACAAGGTAGCCAAATTTGAGATTAATCTACTGTTAATCATCCCCAAGAAGGACTTCCAATTCGGTAGTTTATTGTTGCGCGTATTTTTCTTATGGCTTTTACTTTCTCTTCAAAGGGGTGCAGTCCTTTTGCGTCTATTTTGTAACCTAGATAGGTCACCTTGCTGGCCTGAAACATAAATTTATCTCGCCCTTTAAGTACACAGCAGCATTCGTAAACCTCTTTAATACCTCGCCAAGTTGGCTAAGTGTTCCTCTCCTGGAGAGCCATTAATTAATACATGAACTAAATAAACTGCAACTCTAGGTGATCCCTGTAATAAATTCTCCATGGCATGGTACAGTGGAAAATTGCGCACGCTGACGATATTCAAAATGGTAAAAGGGTATATTTGTACAAGCACTTGTGCGTGTTGATGGTCACATACTCTCGGACGATTCATTTAATTCCAGTTGCACGTAAGCATGATTCATATCTAGTTTGATAAATGTCAAGTCGCCAGCGAGTTTAGCATAAAGATCCTCTGGGTATGTGGTACAAGTCTAATTTGGCCGCTCGATCGACGGTCAGTTTGTAATCCCTGCAACTGTGGACTGTCCGTTTGATGACAGGAACTATAGGTGCAGCTCACTCTGCGAACTGCACTGGTCTTATGATGCCTAAGTTTTCATGACTTTTAAGTTCTGCTTCCACCTTTTCCAACATGGAATAAGGGACTGGCCATACCCTGTAAAACCTGGGTGTTGCTTCAGGGTCCGTGTATATTTTAGCTTGGGAGCTCCTTTATCTTTCCTTGTTTGTCTTGGAAGACCTCGGGATATTTCCAGATGACCTCGTATAGGCCCCCCCTCCTTGCTCAGCTTAAGTATTTCTTTCCAGTTCAATTTAATATGTTGGAGCCAGTCCGACCCCATTAAACTTGGCTCATGTCCCAACATGACAACAAACGGGAGTCGAGTTGACTGCTGTCCGTCAGCTACTGGGGTCTTTGTAGTACCCTTGATTCCAAGTGCCTCTTCTGTATAAGTGGCTAGCCTCTGTTCTCCAGTCTCAATGGTTGGACCCCATTTTGTAAGTAACGGTACGTTTGTTCCCCTATGATGGTCGCCGAAGCCCCTGTGTCCATCTTCAAAGGGTGTCCATTTATTAACAAAACTATGGCTAATGGGGCCACTTTGCCTACGTCAATGTGGTTAAACGCTGACACATTTCGCTCAGGTGACTGGTCCTCCTCCATGCTGTGGACCGATACTTGCTTCTGTCCCTTCCTGGGCTGGGCAGGCTCTGCTTGTTACTAAATTTATGCCGTAAATTTCCTCTTTTCCACACCTGAAACACTCAGCACTCTGGAAACTGCACCTTTCCAGAGCATGAACTTTCCCTGCATCTGAAACACACATTGAAATTTGTTGCCTGATCAAAACGGCAGGCTTTACCTATGTTTCCCCTATCAGTCATCCTTCCCCTGTTCAAACAGGTAGCCTCGACCTTGTGTCCCCAGGCAAACTATAATTATTGATTGCCATTTTTGAGGCCTTCCATGGACAAGGCTATTTCAATCGCCTTTTTTAAGTCTAGCTCTGATCCCACTTGCAATTTCTTTTGGATCGCCAGGTTATTTATCCCACACACCAGTCTATTCCTTCACATATAGTTAAGGGATGTTCCAAAACCGCAATATTCTGCCAGTTTCCTTAATCTGGTCATGAAGACCGCAACAGACTCGCATCGGGCCCTCCAGGTCGAATTCAATTCATACCTCTGAAGGAGAATGGAGGGTTTTGGATGGTAACAATTCTTTTAAAAAATATATATATTTTATTAAAGTTTTCAAACAGAATTTTTCCACTTTACAAATCAACAGAAAAATAGCACAGTAACTGATAAATAACATTATTTAAATAATATAGTGAACTAACAAAGTAACAAAAAAATAGTCCGTTCTCTTCCCCCCCCCCCCCCCCCGGGGGCTGCTGCTGCTGGCGATCTATTTTCCCTTAACGTTCCGCGAGATAGTCAAGGAACGGTTGCCACTGCCTGGAGACCCCTGAGCCGATCCTCTCAGCGCAAATTTCATTCGTTCTAGTTTTATGAACCCTGCCATATCGTTTATCCAGGCCTCCACGCCGGGGGGTTTCGCTTCCTTCCACATGAGTAAGATCCTTCGTCGGGCTATCAGGGATGCAAAGGCCAGAATATCGGCCTCTTTCGCCTCCTGCACTCCCGGCTCTTCCGCTACCCCAAATATAGCTAACCCCCAGCTTGACCCGGATCTTCACCACCTTTGAGATCACCTTTGCCACTCCCCTCCAGTACTCATCCAGTGCCGGACACGACCAGAACATGTGTGTGTGGTTCGCCGGGCTTCCCAAGCACCTTCCGCACTTGTCCTCCATTCCAAAGAACCTGCTCAGTCTTGCTCCCATCATATGTGCTCTGTGTAGAACCTTAAATTGAATCAGGCTAAGCCTGGCACACGAAGACGAGGAATTTACCCTGTAGGGCATCAGCCCACAGACCCTCCTCAATTTCCTCTCCCAGCTCTTCTTCCCATTTTCCCTTCCGCTCCTCTACCATCGCCTCCCTATCATCTCTCATCTCCTGATATATTTCGGACACTTTGCCCTCCCCGACCCATACCCCGGAAATCACTCTATCTTGGATCCCCTGTGTCAGGAACAGTGGAAATTCCCTCACCTGTTGCCTCGTAAACGCCCTCACTTGCATATATCTGAAATTGTTCCCCTGGGGCAACTCATACTTTTCCTCCAGCGCTCCCAGGCTCGCAAACGTCCCATCTATAAACAAATCTCTCAGTTTCCTAATTCCTGCTCGTTGCCAGCTCTGGAACCCTCCGTCCATCTTTCCTGGGACAAACCTGTGGTTGTTCCTGATCGGGGACCACACCGAGGCACCTGTCACCCCCCTGTGTCACCTCCACTGCCCCCAGATCCCTAAGGTTGCCACCACCACTGGGTTTGTGGTATACCTTTTCGGGGGGAGCGGCAGCGGCGCCGTCACCAGCGCCTTTAGGCTCGTTCCTTTACAGTACGCCATCTCCAGCCTCTTCCACGTCGCCCCCTCTCCCTCCCTCATCCACTTACAAACCATCGCCACATTGGCGGCCCAGTAGTAGTCGTCCAGGTTCGGCAGCGCCAGTCCCCCTCTGACCCTACTATGCTGCAGGAACCCCCTCCTTACCCTCGGGGACTTCCCTGCCCACACAAAACTCAATGCTCCTGTCTATTTTCTTGAAAAATGCCTTCGTGATCAGAATGGGGAGACATTGAAACACAAAAAGAAAACTCGGGAGAACCATCACTCCGACCATCATACCGCCTGCCCTCTGCCCGCCAATGAGAGCGGCAGCATGTCCCACCTCTTGAAATCCTCCTCCATCTGCTCCACCAGCCGCCTCAGATTAAGTTTGTGTAGAGTTCCCCAGCTCCTAGCTACCTGGATCCCCAAATATCGGAAGCTCCTTTCCACTCTCCTTAACGGCAGGACATCTATTCCTCTTCCCTGGTCCCCAGGGTGTATTACAAAGAGCTCGCTCTTTCCCATATTTAGCCTGTATCCTGAAAAATCTCCCAACTCCCTCAATATCCGCATAACCTCTGTCATCCCCTCTACAGGGCCTGCAACATATAGCAGTAGGTCATCTGCGTAGAGTGACACTCTGTGTTCCCCTCCCCCTCTAACCACCCCCCTCCATTTCTTAGAGTCTCTCAACGCTGTGGCCAGTGGTTCAATTGCCAACGCGAACAGTAATGGGGACAGGGGACACCCCTGCCTTGTTCCCCTGTGTAGCCGAAAATACTCCGATCTTTGATGGTAACGATTCTTAACCAACTCCTCAAGTTCGTCATTCGAAAATATTTTATTGAGGCATTTATAATTTTAACAATTTTAAACATCAAATTTCAACAGAAACAAAAGCACAGAAATATAAGCAACACCAGCCAACATGGCTTACACAAATAATATCACCTTCCCCAACCACCTATTGGTTCTCCTATCCTTACTAATCTCACCCATGTCCCCCCCCCCCCCCCCACCCTGCTGACGGCTTAAATTTCCTCGAAGAAGTCGATGAATGGCTGCCACTTCCGAGCAAACCCCTGCAACGAACCCCTCAAGATAAATTTAATTTTTTCGAGTCTATGAAACCCCGCCATGTCGCTAACCCACACCCCCGATTTTGGGGGCTCCGAGTAGTTCCACCCTAGTAAGATCGGTCTCTGGCCCAAGAGGGAGGCAAAGGCCTCTCTCACCCCCTGGGCTCCCGGGTCCTCCCACACACCGAAGATCGCCACCTCTGTACTCGGAACGCCCTCACTTTTAAAACCTCTGACATGACGTCAGAAAACTCCTGCCAGAAACCCCTCGGCCTCGGACACGGCCAAAACATATGGACATGGTTAGCAGGACCTCCCGCACAGCGCCCACACCTATCGTCCACTCCCTCAAAGAGCCTGCTCATCCAGACCACAGTCATATGTGCCCTATGGACCATCTTAAACTGTATCAGGCTGAGCTTGGCGCATGACAAGAACACTAACTCTCCACAGAGCCTCCTCCCATAAACCGGCCTCCAACCCAACCCCCCAAATCCCTCCTTCCCACTTTCTCTTCACCGTTCCTATTGGTGCTCCCTCCCACTCCATCAGCTCTGAGACCTCCCCGTCTCCTATTCCTGTTCTTGACACCACCTTATCCTGGAGCGGCAGGTGCGGGAAGGTCGAATCCTGCCTCCGCACAAAATTCCTTGCCTGTAGATACTGGTACCCATTACCACCTGGCAACTCAAACTCCTCCTCCAGCTCCTCCAAGCTCGGGAAACCCTCATCAATAAAGAGATCCCCAAATCTCTTGATCCCTGCCAACTGCCACCTCCGAAACCCCCCCCCCCCCCGGAGCAAACCGGTGGTTAGCACATATCGGTGCCCACACCGACCTCCCCTCTAACCCCATGTGCTGCCTCCACTGTCCCCACACCCTCAGGGCTGCCACTACCACTGGGCTTGTGGAGTACCGAACCGGCAAGAACGGCAGAGGTGCCGTCAACAGTGCCCCCAATCTCATGTCCTTGCATGTCTCTGCATTTACCTTTTTGAAGAACACCTTGGGAATAAAAGTTGTGAGGCTCTGGAAAACAAAAAATGGCCCCAAACATAAGTTAACAGCAACATCATAACAGCATCTCCACTAACGTTCAAAGTCCACCTTGTCCTACTAGTCCATTTTTTCTGACAAATTCTACCGCCTCCTCTGCCGATCCAATTCCCTTTGTAGGTTACCCACAGACGTGCTGGGTACAGTCACCCAAACTTCACTCCCTTCTTGTAGAGGGCTGCCTTGACCTTGTTGAAGCTCGCTCGTTCTCTTGGCCAACTCTGCACCAAGGTCCTGGTACACTCGAATTTCACGACCCTCCCAGGTGCAGCGCCTCGTCTGCCTGGCTCACTTCATAATTCGCTCCTTGTCCAGGAACCAGTGCAGCCGCAGCACCATCGCTCTCGGCGGCTCGTCCCCCTGGGGCTTCCTCATTAGCAACCTGTGCGCTAGATCCACCTCCAATGGCCGTGCAATTGCACCCTCTCTGAGCAACTTCTCCAGCATCCTCCCCACGTACGCACCAGCATCTGATCCTTCATTCCCCTCCGGCAGGCCAATGATCCTTATGTTCTGCCTGCGTGGCCGGTTTTCTAGGTCCACGACCTTCTCCTGAAGCCTCTTCTGCTGATCGCACATCAGCCCCACCTCCGTTGCCATCGTGGCTAACTGCTCCTTGTGTTCCCCAACCACCTCCTCCATCTTCTGGATTGCCTGACCCTGGACCGTTAGCTTCGTTTCCACGCGATCAATCACCACCTTGATCGAATCCACCGCCCCGGCCAGGTCCTCCAGGCTCTCCTTCCACCATTGAGCCGGCAGGGCCGCTCCCTGTCCCTCCGCCATCTCCACATGCGTTGCAGGCCGTACCAGCTCCAAACGACTGATTCCCTCTTTTCTGACCACTTCTAGCCCTCAGCTCCATACACCAGAGGGCAAATCTCTTCCCCTCACTCTCTGGGTCCTATATTCCGCCTCACATCCACCTGTTAACCGGGGAAAAGGTCTGAAAAAAACGCCATGAGCGAGAGTCACCAAATGTGCGCCCACATGGTTGCCTACTGGAAGTCCCAAGTTCATCATTAAATGATTTTGATTCAGGAGCCTCGGGGGAGGTCAAGCTTCTTATTATACTGTACATCTGGATGCCACAAGCTGTGAGCAAAATAATTATCTGTTTCCCTTCCCCCTCTATTATTTACTTTGGAAAAGTTAACGCATACGCTCAATGTATTGCACCCAATCTTCTTCATAGAATGTTACAGCACAGAAAGATGCTATTCGACCCATCGTGTCTGCACTGGCTTCTGAACGAGCCTAGCTAGTCCCATTCCCCAACCCTATCTCCGTAGCCCTCTAAATTCATCACTTACAAATATGTATCCAGCTCTCTTGAAACCTGTGGAATCCGTCTCCACCACTCTCCCAGGCAGCGCATTCCAAACCCCAACAACTCTGAGTAAAGAATTTTCTCCTCGTCTCACTCCTAGCTCTCTTGCTGGCCATCTTGAAATTGTGACCCCCTGGTCACTGACATAGTGGAAAAAGAATTTCCTTCTTTACCCTGTCAAAATCGTTCATAATTTTGAACACCTCAATATGGTTACCTCTAAATCTTCTCTGCTCCAAGGAGAACAAGCCCAAATTTGTTAACCTTTCCATGTATCTAAAATTCCTCATTCCTGGTATTATTCTAGTAAATCTCCTCTGCACTCTCTTTGGGGTTTAACGTCCTTCCTTAAAAAAGGTGTCAGAACTGAACACACTATTCCAAATGTGGTGTGACCAATGATTTGTCGAGCTGTAGTATCACTTCCTTGATTTAAAAAAAAAAAAAATGTTTTACGTGATGTGGGCTTTGCTGGCGAGGCCAGCATTTGATGCCCATGCCTAATTGCCCTTGAGGTGATGATGGCGAGCTTCCTTCTTGAACCGCTGCAGTCCATTTCGTGTAAGCACACCCACTACGCTATCCGGGAGGGAGTTCCAGGATTTTGACCTATCGTCCGTGAAGGAATGGCGATATATTTCCAAGTCAGGATAGTGAGTGACTTGAAGGGGAACATCCAAGTGTGATGCTGCCCTTGTTCTTCTAGATGGTCGTGGGTTTGGAATCTGCTGTCGAAGGAGCCTTGGTGAGTTCCTGCAGTATATCTTGTACATGGTACTCACGGCTGCTACTGTGCGTGATGGTGGAGGGAAGCGAATGTTTGTGGAATGGATGCCAATCAAGTGGGCTGCTTTGTCCTGGATGGTGTCAAGCATTTTGAGTGTTATTAGAGCTGCACTCATCCAAGTGGGGAGTATTCCATTACACTTCTGACTGTGCTTTGCGGACAGGCTTTGGGGAGTGGGAAGGTGAGTTACTCGCCGCAGGATTCCCATTCTCTGACCTGATTTTGTAGCCACAGTATTTATATAACTAGGGAAGTTCAGTTTCTGGTCAATGATAACCCCCAGGATGTTGATAGTGGGGGATTCAGTGATGGTAATGCCATTGAATGTCAAACAGCGATGGTTCTGGAGCACAAGTCTTCCAAGCAATATTGCCTGAATATTGTCAAGGCCCATAGCCGTTGCAGTGTCCAGTACCTTCAGCTGTTTCTTGATACCATGCGCGATCAATCGGATTGGCTGAAGACTGGCATTTGGGGACCTCTGGAAGAGACCGAGAGGGATCATCCACTCAGCACTTTTGGCTGAAGATTATTGCACATGCTTCAGCCTTGTCTTTTGCACATTTGTATTTGGCTCCTCCATCATTGAGGATGGGGATACTTGTGGAGCCTCCTCCTCCAGTAAGTTTCATTGTCCACCACCATTCACGACTGGATGGTGGCAGGACTGCAGAGTTTAGATCTGATCAGTTGATTATGGGATCACTTCCCTCGGTCTGTCACTTTCTGCTTATATTGTTTGGCATGTCCTGTGTTGTAGCTTCACCAGGTTGACGTCTCATTTTTCGATATGCCTGGTGCTGCTCCTGGCATGCCCTCCTGCACTCTTCATTGAACCAGGGTTGATCCCCTGGCATGGTAGAGTGGTGGATGTGCTGGGCCATGAGATTACTGATTGTCTTCCCGTAACAGCCTCCCCGAACAGGCGCCGGAATGTGGCGACTAGGGGCTTTTCACAGTAACTTCATTTGAAGCCTACTTGTGACAAGCGATTTTCATTTTTTCATTTCACTGAGTACGATTCTGCTGCTACTGGTGGCCCACAGTGCCTCATGGATGCCCAGTCTTGCCTTGTTGTCTAGATATGTTCTGAATCTACCCATGTAGCACTATGGTAGTGCCACACAACACAATCAAAGGTATCCTCAATGTGAAGATGTGACTTTGTCTCCACAAGGTCACTCCCACTGATACTGTCATTGACAGATGCATCTGCGGCAGGCAGATTGGTGAGGATGAGGTCCAGTATGTTTTTCCCTCGTATTGATTCCTTCACCACCTATCGCAGACCCAGTCTTTAGGGCTCAGTCAGTAGTGGTGCTATTGAGCCACTCTTGGTGATGGACATTGAAGTCTCCAACCAGAGTACATTCTGTGCCCTTGTCACCCTCAGTCTTTCCTCCAAATGGTGTTAAACATTGAAGCGTACTGATTTACTGACAGTGGTCGGCACCTGGTAATCAGCAGGAGGTTTTCTTGTCCATGTTTGACCTGAAGCCATGGGACTTCAAGGGGTCCAGAGTCTATGTTTGACTCCCAGGGCAACTCCCTCCTGACCGTATATCACTGTTCTGCCATTCTGTCCTGCCGGTGAGCAGGACTTACCCAGGGATGGTGAGAGTGGTGTCTGGGACGTTAACTGTAAGTATGATTCGGTGAGTATCACTGTCAGGTTTTTGCTTGACTAGTCTGAGACAAATCTTCCAATTTTGGGAGCACAAGCTCCCAAATGTTAGTAAGGAAGACTTTGCAGTGTCAACAAGGCTGGGTTGCTGTTGTTGCTAGTGCCTAGGTCGATGTTCGGTGAACCGTCCAGTTTCTTTCCTTTTTATTGACTTTGTAGCAATTTTATAACTGGGTAGCTTGCTAGGCCATTTCAGAGAGCAAATTGCTGGGCCATTTCAGAGAGCATTTAAGAGTCACATGTAGACTAGACCAGGCAAAGATGGCAGATATTTATTCTATTCAGTTTCCACCATTTGCCGTGGTGGGATTTGAACTTGCGTCCCCAGAGTATTACCCTTTGTCTCCAGTGTATTATCCAGTGACAGTACTACTACGTCACTGCCTCCCCTTGTACGCCACTACCTCTCCTTGTATGTCACTATTTCCTCTACTCTATGCCTCTATTTATAAACCCAAGAATCCATAAGCCTTTTTAACTGTTTCAACTTGCCTGCTGACCTTCAGAGAATTATGCACTTGAACCCTGAGCTCCCTCTGCTCCTGTACTCCCCTCCCCCAAAGTTGTACCATTGAGCTTTTATTTTCTCCCCATTTTTCTTCTCCCAAAATGCATTACCTCCCATTTCTCTGCATTGAAATTCGTATGCCTGGCGTCTGTCAATGTGGCCAACTTGTCAATTTCCCTCTGAAGTTGCTCAGCGTCATCCTCACAATTCACTATTCTCTGCATCAAAAGTTCAAGCTTACCAAAAAACGGCATGATGGCACTTCTTTTGTAGTATGCTGAATTGCTTTGATTCTGATGGGAAAGGCCTGCTTCTTTTGTCCTTGAAATTGGAGCACCGATTTCTTTTCTCCTCCTCGTCAATGTGATCATGGAAACTCCAGGTGACCAGCAGTGGATGAAAACAGCAATTTATTTGCAGGCAGAAACTTATAGCATGTTGGCTCAGAAATTAGCACTGCTGCCTCACAGTGCCAGGGATCCGGGTTCAATTCCGCCCTTGTGTGACTGCCTGTGTGGAGTTTGCACTTTCTCCATGTGTCTGTGTGGGTTTCCTCTGGGTGCTTTGGTTCCCTCATACAGTCCAAAGATGTGCAGGTTGGTGGATTGGCCATGCTAAATTGCCCCTTAGTGTCCAAAAGATTAGGTGGGGTTACTGGGTGACAGGGATAGGGTGAAGGGGTGGTCAAGGTTAGGGCGCTCTTTCCAAGGGTCGGTGCAGATTTGATGGGCCGAATGGCCTCCTCCTTCACTGTGGGGATTCTGTGATTCTATTTACAAGGGACTATTATACAAGCATAACATGGCAAAACTGCAAATCCTACCCTCCCGTTGTCCAGATCTTGACGGTGGGTTTTAAAGGTCTGTTCTCCAGCAAAATAGCTGTGATTCCATTGACTGGGGTGTCAGGTGGCCTCCGAGAATTGCCGAAACCTCAGATGAGGAGGTCACGTGGTCTCAGAAGTTTGCCACAACAATTGCCTGCTACCTAGCACTACTATTTCTAAAGTTGAATGTGACTAGTTTTGTTAGTATTGTAGCTTTAGGGTGCATTTCTGTCTGAAAGTGCTTCACAGTCAATGAATCGCTGTGCTGTCACTATTGTAATGCAGGGAAACATGGTAGCCAGATTGTGTAGAGCAAGGCCCCATAGACTGCAGTGTGATAACGACCAGATAATTTGTTTCGCTGATGTTGAACAAATATTGATCAGGATGCTCAAAGAAACCCCCAACCCCTGGGGCTGTTTTATGAACAAGACTACATAATCAGTTGAGTGGTAAGACTGGGCCTCAGTTTTAACCACTCCTTCGAAAGATGAAGCCTCTGATAATACAGTGCTCCCTCAATATTGCACGTAAAGGGGTTTATATTTTTACTGTCTTTAAAGTGGGACTTGACTAACAACCTTTTTCATGGCTCCCTTTGATTTATTTGAAAAAATCTATTGAAATTACATTGTTTTTTATGGGTCAATTTGGGGTGCATTCACAATGTTACTTTGGTGGCACTTGTTGCAACTCTATCGGGAAATAGTGCAATACCACACTGAAATAGATAATTTCTCTCCTTCAGTTTGGTATGTTGAAGACCAATGCTAAACTCGATTTACAAAGTGCTTGTAAATCCTGTGAATCTTTGGACAACATAAACAGAGTACTGAGATTCGTAGATGTAGAATGAATCATAGAACACTACAGTGCAGAAGGAGGCCATTTGACTCCAGTCCCTGCTGGCTGCTTTGAAGCGCAATCCAGTTAGTCCCACTTGCTCGCTCTTTCCCATATCCCTGCAAATCTTTTCTTTTTTGGGTATTTATTCAATTTCCCTCTGAAGGCTACTCATGGATCTATATTTACCACACTTTTGGAGAGTGTGTTCCAAATATTATCTAGTTATTGACTAAAAGAGTCTCTCCTAGTGCCACCTCTAGTTCTTTTACAAAGCACCTTAAATCTGCACTGCCTTTCTATTGATCCTTCAGTCATTGGAAAAGTTTTTGCTTTATTTACCCGTTGTGATATTAAACCCCTCTATCAAGCTGTGTGCTTGAAGGAGAACAACCCAAACTCTCCACTCTACCTGCATAATTGTAATCACTCATCCCTGGAACCATTCTAGTAAATCCCTTCTATACCCTCTTTAAATCATTGCAATCTTCCTCAGTGTGATGCTGAGAAGTGAACATAACCACACTAGCTGGGATGAAACTATTGTTTTAAAGATTGGATTGGATTGGATTTGTTTATTGTCACGTGTACCGAGGTACAGTGAAAAGTATTTTTCTGCGAGCAGCTCAACAGATCATTAAGTACATGAGAAGAAAAGGGAATAAAAGAAAATACATAATAGGGCAACACAACATATACAATGTAACTACATAAGCACTGGCATCGAATGAAGCATACAGGGTGTAGTGTTAATTAAGTCAGTCCATAAGAGGGTCATTTAGGAGTCTGGTGACAGTGGGGGAAGAAGCTGATTTTGAGTCTGTTCGTGCGTGTTCTCAGACTTCTGTATCTCCTGCCCGATGGAAGAAGTTGGAAGAGTGAGTAAGCCGGGTGGGAGGGATCTTTGATTATACTGCCCGCTTTCCCCAGGCAGCGGGGGATGTAGATGGAGTCAATGGTTGGGAGGCAGGTTCGTGTGATGGACTGGGCGGTGTTCACGACTCTCTGAAGTTTCTTGCGGTCCTGGGCCGAGCAGTTGCCATACCAGGCTGTGATGCAGCCTGATAGGATGCTTTCTATGGTGCATCTGTAAAAGTTGGTAAGAGTCAATGTGGACATGCCGAATTTCCTTAGTTTCCTGAGGAAGTATAGGCGCTGTTGTGCTTTCTTGGTGGTAGCGTCGACGTGGGTGGACCAGGACAGATTTTTGGAGATGTGCACCCCTAGGAATTTGAAACTGCTAACCATCTCCACCTCGGCCCCGTTGATGCTGACAGGAGTGTACGGTACTTTGCTTCCTGAAGTCAATTACCAGCTCTTTAGTTTTGCTGGCATTGAGGGAGAGATTGTTGTCGCTACACCACTCCACTAGGTTCTCTATCTCCCTCCTGTATTCGGACTCATCGTTATTCGAGATCCGGCCCACTATGGTCGTATCGTCAGCAAACTTGTAGATGGAATTGGAACCAAGTTTTGCCACGCAGTCGTGTGTGTACAGGGAGTAGAGTAGGGGGCTAGGTACGCAGCCTTACGGGGCGCCGGTGTTGAGGACTATTGTGGAGGAGGTGTTGTTGTTCATTCTTACTGATTGTGGTCTGTTGGTCAGAAAATCGAGGATCCAGTTGCAGAGTGGGGAGCCAAGTCCTAGGTTTTGGAGCTTTGATATGAGCTTGGCTGGGATTATGGTGTTGAAGGCGGAGCTGTAGTCAATAAATAAGAGTCTAATGTAGGAGTCCTTGTTTTCGAGATGCTCTAGGGATGAGTGTAGGGCCAGAGAAATGGTGTCTGATGTGGACCGGTTGCAGCGGTATGCGAATTGCAGTGGATCAAGGCATTCTGGGAGTACGGAGGTTTAGCATAACTTCCTTGCTTTTGTACTCTAGGCATCTATTTATAAAGTCCAGCATCCCATATGCTTAACTGCACAGGTACCCCCAGGTCTCTGTTCTTGTAACACATTTAAAATTGTATCATTTAAAATATATGTCTCCTCGCTCATCCTTTCAAAATGTATTATCATGCGCTCCTCTATATCCGAATTTCATCCGGCGTTTTTCCTCGCCGCATATTATAGTTCTCATCAGAAAAAGTGGCAGCCTATCTGCCCTGTAAACCCCACATCCAATCACACCTCCTCCTCCTGCCCCCGCACACACAATGGTGGTGTTCTTTCAGTAATTAAAATTGAAACTAGTGAGCACCGAGATCATCACCTTCCAGCCACACTCAAGCCTTTTGTAATGCGTGACTGCTGAACTATAGAGCTGGTGTCTTGATTGAAGATTAGAACTGAGCGAATGTTGAGTAGGAATGGCTGCAGTTGGGCAAATCAAAGTTAGCTATGAACAGTGTGGTTGTGTGAAATACGAGAACTGTTTGAAGTCTGAGACTGCAGTTTGTTCAACCTCCATTTAACCAAGTTCCAAATGCTGGGTGTGAACAGTAGTGACCAAGTGTGAAACCGGCCCATTACCCGTGCTAAACCAGACAGACGTGCTGATTAAATTATTACATCACCATTTATAGTTCAATCCCTGCCTCAGGGAACAATGATTAGTTTTAAATAACAATCCATTACCGTCAACTGTAAGGGTCGTATGCTGGCCAGAAATGAAAGGAAGATTTTGCTATCAGTGTGTAGCAGCTGCAAAAATATATTAAATGTTGCCAGAGGTTAATAAAAGGTTCTCAATATTTCTGAAAGTGGATAACCCTAATCACAATGCCCCATTCACTAAAAGTCCTTTCCTTCAAATATGTATCTTGTCAATAAGTAGGCTGAGAGAAATGAACATCGCTTCAGATAAAAGGCAAACACATACCTGATCCCAGACAGACTTCTTGTGGAGCAAATGACTCTATTCTTTCCATTTAAAGTGGGATTTTTGATGCAGCAGTAATAGTCTGTCTAATCCTGATCCAAGCATAATATTTCCCCAATGTGTTTCCTTGCTTAGCACACTGCATAAATTGTCACACTTTTATCGCCATAACAACAAGCCTTTTTTTAAATTCAAGTCATTCTGGTTTGCAGGCTTAATGATTAAAATAGGTTGAAAGTTGTGCTATAAATCAGAAATTTGGTTGTATACTCTCAACTCCCGGTCCAAGCATAGCTCTTTTCAGCTATCAGATTTCTGACGTTGTTAGTTTGTGTTATTTTTCCTCTGTGGTAGCATGTTTCGTGGAATCTTTTTTGATGCGACTGGGTTTTCGTGCTTTTATGTTATGAAGGTGAAACTCCATTTGTTGTGATAAAATCAAATAGCTAAAGGGGTATTATCCTTTTGAGAAGCATTAAAGATCCTTTTTGATTTAGTTGGCCAAGGTGGAAAACTGTACTGGTCTTGATTTTTGGAATATAGGTGACATAGAGAAGGTGACATGCAGCATTTATTACTAATTTTCAGTTGCCCTGAGGGCATTGAGTCAGCCACATTGTGGGATAGTCTTCCGACACCTCTGCCTTTCTACCTCCATTTTGTCTTTAAGACGCTCCTTTTGGTAATTTAACCTCCTGTTCGTCTCTTGAGCCTGCTCCGCCATTCAATAGGATCATGGCTGATACAATATTCATCACGTCCGCTTCCCTGCCCTTTCCCCATAACCCATGATTCCCTTACTGATCAATCTATCTCTGCCTTAAATATACACACCGTCTTTGCCCCCACAGCGCTCTGTGGCAAGGAGTTCCAAATACACACAACCCTCTCAGAGAAGAAATTCTTCCTCATTTCAGTCTTAAATTGACACCCCTTTATTCTGAGACTATGCCCCCTGGTCCTAGACTCTCCAATGAGGGGAAACATCCTCTCAACATTTACCCTGTGAAACTCCTTAAGAATCCATATGTTTCAATGAGATCACCTCTTATTCTTCGAAATTCCAATGAGCAGGGTCACAACCTGTTTAACTTTTGCTCAAAACACAATCACTCTATACCAAGTATCATTCTAGTGAACTTTCTCTGAACTGCCTCCAATGAAATAATATCTTGCATTAAATAAAGGGACCAAAACTGCTCTCAGTACTCCAGATGTGTTCTCACCTGCACCTTGTTCTCACCTGCACCTTGTATAGTTCCAGAATGTCCTGTAGTCGCTCTGAGACATCCTTGACCCTAGCACCAGGGAGGCAACAAATGCCTATTCATTCCCCTTGCAATTGAATCCCCTACAACTATTGTGTTCACATACTTTTACTCCTCCCCTGAGCAGCGGAGGCAACTGTGCAACAAAAGTGGCTGATACTGCTTTCCCCTGAGAGGCCGTTCTCCTCTAAAGCATCCAAAGCGGTACATCTGTTTTGTAGCGGAATGGCCACAAGAGATTCCTGCACTGCCTGCCTAGTCCTCTTGCTCTGCCTGGTGGTCAGCCATTCCCTTCCTGCCTGTTGACTCTTTCCTATGTCCTTGTGTAGCTTGGTGCAATAACTTTGCATTATAACGCTTCTGTGAAGCACTTAGCAATGTTGTTCCGTTAAAATGCTATACAAATGTAGGTTGTTGTAGTGTTGGTCTGGAGCCACATGTAGGCTAGTCCAGGCATTGGAACAGTTCTCTTCTGTGATGGAAATTGATGAGTCAGTTGAGGTATTGAGCAGTCCAGCTGCTTTCTTGGTCATGTTTTTCGGGTCCCAGCTCACAAATGATCTAATGAATTAGGTTTAATCTCTCAATTTAAAATCACAACCTATGAATTGCTACTCTTTATCAGGCTATTGTACCCTGGACAACAGTTGCTTTTGTGTGATATTTTAATTTTTTACCTCCTTTTTGCACTCTTGGCACTAGGCTGTTGACTACAGAGGTATACTGTCATTGGCACCTTCTCATCCATTCTCTGTGTATGAGACGATGGGTGTTGGCTGGTTGGTCACAGAAGACGTTACTGCTGAGCTTGATTCTATGCTCATCTGATCCTCAAGACTTTGATTTTACCCACTCTGCTGCCAAGGACATACCGGAGGTGATTAGAAACAATAACAATGATTTTTTGTTCACCCCTCCACGTATTCCGTAGATAGTCCTTCTGTCGACCTGGCTAAGACCCGCAAGTATCACTGGACCTGAGATTTTCCTTGTGTATATGGCTCAATTGGTTCTTGCCTTGGGAAAGCCCCAAGTCTCCATTTTGAATCTCTGTAATGTCATTTGATTGCCCAGATATTGGACTTCTATAGATGAAAGCAACGATTTTGAATTACTAAAGTTCTATTGTAACTTCTGGCATTCCTGGAAGTTGAGGAGAAGATGAAAATTGGTTTCAAACATTTGTTCCTTTGGCGTGATAGTATTTTGGTTTAGAATTATTTGACTTTTTTGAAAATAAAAAAAGTCTTGAGTACTGAATTGTCAAAGAACTACACAGCCCTTCTTAAAAAAATGTAGATTGTAATATGAGAAACTCATCAGCATACAGGAGTGTTCTAAAGTAGAACAAAATTAATTGTGTGCAGTCTGTTTAACATCACTGCTTGAAATTTTCTTAATTCAGACGCTATTTCTGTTTATAACCGATTTTAGAAATGATTTTTCTGTTACCGTCTGGTTGCATTTGGCCAGCTGCCTTGGCATGTCAAGAAATTTGATTTGTCACATTTAAGAATTTCCAAACCAAGCTATTGAGAAATTTACACTTAAGTTCCTCTGTGCTTGATGTGAAATCTGCGCAACTCTTTGTAGCTTTGTCTGCCGAGCTTGGATGCAAAGTGGCAACACCCAAACCAGTGCCCAGTTTACGCAGCTAAACTTGCAGAACTTACCATTGTTGAACACAGTTCGGACAGCTGGGGCCACCGTATCTCTTTGGGCATTGGCTTAAGAGTTACGTGGGTTCAGGTGGGAAGAATTGCAGCTCCCTGCTAAGCCGACAGGTCAACTCCTCCAAATCCAATAAGTGAGAAGGGCCGTCTGATCAATCATCAGCAGTGCCTTGGAGAATTATGGTATTGTTTGATACAAGTATCAGGTTATTAGATCTGCTATAGAGGGTTGACTGGGTTCCTACCTTCAATTGGCAGGTGTGTCACCTTTTGCTAAATTGACCCCAGGGAGAAAGAGACAGTTTGTGTGTAATGGAGCGTCTGAGTACCTTGATGCTCGTATGGTACCTCCCCCTCCTTCAGGTATTACGCCCCACTGGGGCAGACCGCCGTCTCCTGACATCAGTGCACTAACCAAAGAGCAGATTTTTTTTTTAAATTGCGGAGTGTTCTGCCTGGATCGGCGGCAGAGAGCAGGTCATGTGCCCTGGGCTGAAGAGATTCCAGTATTTTGTTAGCAGCAAGCAAGCAACAGGACTGAAGAACTTTAAAATGGATCATTTTGTAATACGGAAGAGAGGGCCAGAGACACAAACTGGCCAGGATCTTTCAACTAAATCAGCTGGAAAGAGCTGCTCAGGAGAATCCAAGGCAGGACAAAGCAATGCTGGTGAACAGCCAATTAAGAAGAAGCTGAAATAAGGAGCAAAGCAGTATAATGATTTTTTAAGGTATGACTTTATTAATTGCGCCAATGCAAATCAGGATATGAAGCCCATGTGCATTATATGCAGGGAAGTACTGGCAAATGAAAGTTTAAAGCCCTCAAAACTTCGAAGACATTTAAGCATGGCGAGTTCAAGGACATGCCTCTCAATTTTTTTCAACGGATGCAGTGAGAACTTATGGGCAGCACGGTAGCATTGTGGTTAGCACAATTGCTTCACAGCTCCAGGGTCCCAGGTTCGATCCCGGCTTGGGTCACTGTCTGTGTGGAGTCTGCACATCCTCCCCGTGTGTGTGTGGGTTTCCTCCGGGTGTTCCGGTTTCCTCCCACAGTCCAAAGATGTGCAGGTTAGGTGGATTGGCCATGGTAAATTGCCCTTAGTGTTGGGTGGGGTTACTGGGTTATGGGGATGGGGTGGCGGTGTTGACATTGGGAAGGGTGCTCTTTCCAAGAGCCGGTGCAGACTCGATGGGCCGAAAGGCCTCCTTCTGCACTCTAAATTCTATGATAATTCTAAAATCATTAGCTGAAATCCTTAACAGAAATATAACATTGAATGACAAAGCAAGTCAAATCATGAGAACCAAGCAGGCTCACCTGTCACATTAAAGGTAAGTGCCAATGGTGGGTTGTGAAATTCGGGTGGTGTGAACTGTAAACGTCGGGTGGCATGGGTTGCAAGGTAGGCAAGCGTGGGTCTCGAAGGATTGCTGGTTGGTAAAAATGGGTCCCGGGCAAAAAAAGTTTGAAAAACACACTTCTGCAGTATGCTCAACCAGGAAACTCTTGCTCCCTCCTGCCGTGAGATGTATTGCAAAGATTTACAGGCTGATGATCAAGCTGTATAGCCACATTATACACATGCCTTCCATGGTCATAAAGTCCTGAAGTGGCGCTTCTGGCCCAGAGATAAAGAATGCTACCACTGCTCCACAAGTATGGTGTTTTTCAGTTACAAGAAATCTACAAAGCACTTAAAGGGATAGATGGGCTGTTTAGCTCAGGGCTAAATCGCTGGCTTTGAAAGCAGACCAGCAGCACGGTTCAATTCCCGTAACAGCTTCCCCGAACAGGTGCCGGAATGTGGCGACTAGGGGCTTTTCACAGTAACTTCATTGAAGCCTACTTGTGATAATAAGCGATTTTCATTTCATTTCATTTCATGGGTAGATGCTGGTATGATTTTTCACCTGGTTGGGGAGTCTAGAACCATGAGGCAAAGTTTCCAAATAAGGGGTAAGTCACTTAGAACGAGATGGGGAGAATGTTTTTTACACCGACGGTTGTGAATCTTGGAACTCTCTACCCAGAGGCCTGTGGAAGCTCAGTCATTGAGTATGTTTAAAATAGAGATTGATAGATTTCAAAATGCCAATGATGTGAATGGATATGGGGGTAGTAGTGTGGGGAAAAGGCATTGAATTAGATGATTACTCATGTTTATATTGAATGGCAAAGCAGGCTTGATGGACTGAATGGCCTACTGCTGCTCCTATGTTCCGAGATTCCTCATTCGCAATATATGAATTAGGAGTAGGCCACTCGGCCCATTGAGCCTGCTCTGCCTTTTGTACTATATGTCTGGCCTCGGGACTGTGTCCTATTTCTATTAGTAGAGATGTCAATATCAAGAAGCATAGATTTGTAGTAATTGTTCAAGAGACTAGACAGGGTGTTGACTAATTTATTCACCCAAAGAGTGGTGGTGGTGATGAGGACAGTCTGGAGTTCACTGCATTTAAAAATACATTTCGCTATGCATTTGATGTGGAGTAGCTTCCAGGGGAAGGATCAAGATTTAGAAGGTGTGATGTGACTGGATAGATCTTTTTTTGGGCTGACATGCATGCAATGCGCCAAATGGCCTCCTGTTCCATTTGTTTTTCTAGCAGTTTGCTCTCACTGAATGGCAAAGCATGTTCAAGTATACCCTACTCCTGCTTTTATTTCTGATTTGATGCTAGATTTTAATGTAGATGGAAGTAAACTTAGGCATGTGACAGTTCCATTGCACCTGGGTGCAGAAACATTCAGCGACATAGCATTTATCTATGTCCATATTCTAAACGATCATTAATTGTGTTTTTTAGAATTCACGTCTCACCCCACAGGCTTTTAGGAGGAAAAAATGTCCCATGTAAAGTATGGAAAGAGTAGTTATTTTGTTGGACTGAATAGCTTGGAAAAGAGCACTACTATTAATTGCGCCCTTGGGCTATAAACATGCCTTTCAGGGCACCTGCCATATGTTCCTGTTATTGCGAGAAGACAAAGGTTGCCACAGCAGCCTACTCTGATGCTATTCAGCTGGGTACTTCCCTCGCACATGGTTTATTGAAAGAGTTAAACTGTGCAATGTGTGCCTGGGAATTTGCTTAGTCCAGGAACTGAGTGAGACGGGGAATAATGCATCTGGTAAAGCAGGAGGAAGTTGTCTGTTAAAATACCCAAGATCAAAGAAGTGATATTTCCTACACAGTCTTCCAAGTAAAATGTCAAACGGTTCGGGAAAGAATATGTTCCTGAGAGTTTCTAAATTTAGATTGATTATTCCTTCATTTGACTTCACATTAAATTCCAAGTGTAGTTTTCTTTCGCCCTTGTTTTACTTTACTTTCCTCTTGACAAGAAAAAATCTAACCATGTTAGCCAGACTCACAGCATCTGCTGAGCATATAGTAACACCCGTAAAATTGTTACATATTGTTTTCTGGTTTTGTTGTTTATAGATAGATAGTAATTCAAAACCATAATTTACTGACTTTTCAAAAACTCAACACACGTTACAGGATATATGGTTGCTCTAGAGTTTTTATAAGTCGAAGGGAAGGGACATGATTTAGCAAGTAGACTTTCAAAGTTTTTGCTTAAAAAAAAATTAAGCTGCAATCCCATTGTTCCGCCCTAACATTCCTGATTTGTGTATGTGCTGCCATCTGGTCAGAAAGGAGTTGTTCCTAGTTATTTAACAAAATGTGCTATGTTCGTACAAATATGGAGATGGAACAGCATTCATTCTGGACGATGAGATGTGTGCCACCCAAATGGGGAGATTTTTGGCAGCTATGGTGACCTGACAGTTTGGGAAGATGTGTTGCAGATCCACTGCAGTAATAATCTTTATTAGTGTCACAAGTAGGCTTACATTGCAATTAAATTACTGTGAAAATGCCCTAGCCGCCACACTAAGGCGCCTGTTCGGGTACACTGAGAGAGAATTCAGAATGTCCAATTCACCGAACAAGCACATCTTTCGGGGAGGGAGGGAACCGGAGCACCTGGAGAAAACCCACGCAGACACAGGGAGAACATGCAGACTACCCACAGACATGACCCAAGCCAGGAATCGAACCCAGGTCCCTGGCGCTGTGAAGCAACAGTGTTAACTACTGTCCTACCGTGCTGCCCGTACATGGTTCCTGTGCTGAAGATTCTTAAAACACCAGTGCTGTAACGATGTTCCTGAATGTATCAGAAAGATATTCATTTGACATAAAAAATTTCAAAGTTTAATCTGTGAAAAGTTAATGCTAGGACAGTTTACTTCGATAAAAATGGGCTAAATAAATTGGCTGTCATTGTAAATCAGAGAATGTCCTTGATACCTTCCTATCTTGCTAATTCGCCAAGAATTTTGTACATGGGTGTATTGCTTATTTATTTGTGTCTATAGTGAACAAACGATGCAGTATAATATTTGAAAAACGCAATGCCCAAATATCTCCCCTCCCAATTTTCTGCCATATCCAATTTTCTGCCATATCCACTGATCGGTACATTCTGAAAAACGTCACCATTTCATGCCATGTTCTTTCTTTAAATATTTTTGGACAAAGGGTTAACAATCAAGAACAAGGGCTGAACTTCTGAATCGTAACGCACTATTTTAACCCCATTTGCAAAATACCTGAATTCAGGAAACCTTGAGTCAATTCAGCTGTGGAATAAGATTCTTCGCATAACCACAGCCATAAACCATACAATTAAGCTCATCAAATTGTCCCTGGTCAGATGTGTCTTCTGCTCCACCAACTGCAGAGTTGGGCTATATAACCAGCTCTTTGCCAGTTTAAAAAAAAAAAAAAATGTTTTTATTAAGAATTTTTCATATTGTACAGAACAAAGATACGTGCGAACACACAATGTAAACAACAACATATATATATATATATATATATATATATATATATATATATATATATATATATTAATAAATATATATATATATATATATATATATATCAGTTGTCTTTCATTATTTACCGTAGTTGTCTGTCATTATTTACAACGGTTGCAGCTTCTTGTTGGCTCTTTGCCATCGTGGCCTCTGATCGGAATTGAATGTGACCTACAACAGTAGAAATAACTATAGTGTTACGTGATTTGCCATTTTAAGAAATAAAACTAGTCTACAAATCAATGAGGCCTTGAATTCAAACCAGGATAAACTGGCAGGTGTTCTAATAATACTCTTTGGTGTCACAAGTAGGCTTACATGAACACTGCAATGAAGTTACTGTGAAAATCCCCTAGTAGCCGCACTCTGGCGCCTGTGCGGGTACACGGAGGCAGATTTCAGAATGTCTAATTCACCTAACAAGCACGTCTTTCGGGACTTGTATGAGGAAAACGGACAACTGGCACGGTAGCACAGTGGTTAGCACCGTTGCTTCACAGCTCCAGGGTCCCAGGTTTGATTCCCGGCTTGGGTCACTGTCTGTGCGGAGTCTGCACATCTGCACGTTCCCCACGTGTCTGCCTGGATTTTCTCTGGGTGCTCCGGTTTCCTCCCATAGTCCAAAGAGGTAGAGGTTAGGTGGATTGGCCATGCTAAATTGCCCTTGGTGTCCTAAGGGGTTGGGTGGGGTTGCTGGGGTATGAGGCGGAGGTGTGGGGTTGGGTGGGGTGCTCCTTCCAAGGGCCGGTTCGGACTCGATGGGCCAACTGGCCACCTTCTGCACTATAAACTCTATGTCTATGTCTAACCAGGTGGAAACCAAGCAGATGGAGAGAACGTTCAGACTCTGCGCAGACAGTGACCCAAGCCGGGAATTGAACCAGGGTCCCTGGAGCTGTGAAGCAACAGTGCTAACCACTGTGCTACCGTGCCGTCTTTTACGACTGTATTCCAAAGATGTGCAAAACATAAATTTTAGAAACAAACCTTTTTCTCCTTTGCAAATAGCTTTTTTTTAAAAAAGTGATTTAAAAAAAAAAAAAAAAAATAAAAAAAATTGAGTACCCAATTTTGTTTTACAATTAAGGGGCAATTTAGTGTGGCCAATCCACTTCACCTGCACATCTTTGGGTTGTGGGGGTGAAACCCACGCAGACATGGGGAGAATGTGCAAACTCCACACTGACAGTGACCCAGGGCCGGGGATTCGAACCTGGGTCCTCAGCGCCGCAGTCGCAATTCTATCCACTGCGCCACCGTGCTGCCCCTCCTTTGCAAATAGTTGCCACAAGGTAAAGGCTTGAGTGCTATGAGTCAACAATTAGTTTCTATCTTCCCCACTCAATTAACCCCCTTCCTTTCTTAAAGGTAGCAACTTCATCCAGGATGCATTTCTTCATGTATTCACCATTCAATGTTATTTTGCTTTGATGATAATTGGATGCCTGTGGCAAGGATTTCAATCCTCCATAAGACCTAGGAACAGAAGTAGGCCATTCGGACCATCGAATTTGCACCATCATTCAGTGAGATCATGACTGATCTGAAATGACAATCTTCAATCCACTATCCCAATTTATCCCCATAAACCTTGATTAACTTACAAATTCAAAATCTGTCTATCTCCGTCTTAAACATACCTAATGACCCAGCCTCCACAGTCCTCTGTGATTAAAGAATTCCACAGATTCACTGCCCTATGAGAGAAGAAATTCCCCCTCCTCATCCCTGTTTTAAATGAGTGACTTTTTACTCTTAAGATTATGCCTTCTGGTCCTAGACACTCCCTCAAGGGGAAACAACCTCTCAGCATGTACCCTGAGAATCCTAAATTTCTCTAAGGTTGCGCCTCATTCTTCAAACCTCCAATGAGTACAGTCCCAACCTCTCCTCATAAAAAAAAATCCTTCCATACCTGGGATCAACCTACCTTTCCTCAACCAATCAATGCTCACTGACAATTCAGCCTCCAGCAGGGAAGGTGATCAAGTGCAGTCTGTATAACTTCTATTTGAATCATTGTTGACAAATGTGAGTCTCTGCTAACACTACAATTGTGGGCTCAATTGCCTTAAACCACAACACTAAACCAGTTACAAAGGACTGAGGCAAGAGCTTGAAATTCAGAAGCTGTGAATTTTGAAAGTAACCTGAATAGGGGAAATTTGATTACTTTTTAAAAGCTTCATTGCTAAATGCAGGAACAAAAACATGTTTTCTTGGTTTTTACTGCACTCATGCAAAAGACCTTTCCACCCTATTCATTTTTAAACTGCAGATTCTTATTGTGAAGGGGTTGTAGGCAATGTAACACTGGAACTAATTGAAGAACTGAAACTACAATATGGTTTTTGCTTCTGGAAAACTAAATTGATAACATTGTCATGCAGCCTCTTCAAACACAAAATTATTATTTTTTTCTCCTATCCCCACCTCTCCATGCATTTACAATCAGCACACTTTGGTGTTTCTTTTTGCCCAGGATTTGCATATGTATATATTAATTGATTTGGGAAATTAAAATCAGAGGTGGGAATGGTGTTTTTAAAAAAAACCTCCCCTTTTAATTTGTAAAATTATCCTGTTTATATTAATTGTTTTGACATCCTGCATCACCAACCAATGGAGTGTTGGAAATGGAAATGTGGCAAATTTGTACAGGCCTGTACCATGGTGCTTTTTAAGGCAATTTTCCTTGGCTTTAAATTACCATCTTAGTTCAGCTTTACTGTGATTTTGTGTGCAGTAATTTGCATCATGTCCCTTTGTAATATGATCTTGGGTCACTATAACTATCCTATCATTTCTATGTATGTGAGGATTACATGGTTCATATCATCTGCCAGCTGAAAAATGAAAATCGCTTATTGTCACAAGTAGGCTTCAAATGAAGTTACTGTGAAAAGCCCCTAGTCGCCACATTCCGGCACCTGTCCGGGGAGTCTGGTAAGGGAATTGAACCATCCTGCTGACCTGCGTTGGTCTGCTCTCAAAGCCAGCGATTTAGCCCTGTGCTGAACCAACCCCTAATCAGCTTGTTCTGACCTGAATTGCTGAAAAAAGTTTTTTTTCTCTACTTCCCTCACACAGCTGTCACCTGAGTTAACAGTAAAGGAAGAGGTAGTTGAGGCTTCTCTTAAAACTCAACCCACCTCCTAAGGTACTTCCATTTTATTCCATGTCAATTTATCCAAGCAGTTTGGCATGATATAACACCCTATTTACACAGGATCACTCTGCGCTGTGTAAACAATCATTAAATATTCAATTTCTTTGCAGTGTAATAAGACTGCTACTTCAGTTGGAGTGGATGGTATTTCCATAAAAATGTGTATTCTCATTTTTGTCACTAATAGAGTTGTCCTTCAGTCTTAAGACAAGTGGTTTGTGGTATGATCTGGAAATAATTGCATTAATAACTTGTATGGTGTATAAAAACTGATCCTGAGAGTACAAATTCAACTTTAGTCACATTTTATTAGATTAAATTTTGTCAAAACAAAGCCTGGATAACTCTAACCAGGCAGGCTAGGAACGTTTTGGGCATGATTCTCAGTCTTAGCTGCATTAAGTGATTCAGTTTGGGTTGTGAAGTAGGCATAACAACGGGCTTCAGTACATCTTGGTTAGGAAAGGAGGAAGGAAAACAGGCACAATTCCATCTTTGTACATGTGTGCATAAGCTTTTAGATCATTCCTTTACTCTCAAGCGCTTCCTATTTTGACTCATTTTATGTACCAATGAACTGAGGGTCAGAGGTGAACAGTGTTTTCACCACATGGCAGATCTTTTAGTGAGCAGATGGCATTGTTATGACATCACTGCATTGGCAACCTTGTTGCTAAGGGATGAATGGTGCAGATGAATGGTTGATCAGAGGACGCATGGGCAATCTGGAGCCCTTTGGTGGGGGAGGATTTGTAGAATTCCACAAATGTAGCTTTTACAGTTGAGATTCGCTACAGGATTGCACCCAATTTATCCAGACTTAAAATTTGCCATGTAGTGCTGGAGAAGTCTTGTTCTAGTTGCAAAATTTAGTCAGCTCAGTCTTGCACATGAAGGTATTTTTGTAGTCTTCTCTCCTGTGGAATATTGGTGAGATGTTTTGCTAATAGTTGAGGAACTGAAACATTTTATGAGAGATCTCTCATCCCAAGCTAAATATTTATGATGGATCAGATGGTTTTAATTGTTAGTAATCAGTGGGGAGAAGAGCAGTATTTAAAAGTTCAGCTTGAAGCTACATAAGTTTATTGTTTGGCACTGGTAATGATTTTTCTTGCAACATGACAACGTTTCAGTTGAAGCTGTACTTGGACCACAGCCTTTGTCTCTACTGATATGGGATGCTTGGCTAGTACTACAGATGCAGCAGGCATATGATGATTTGGTGAATATACATTGAAAGGATATCTGACAAAATGTAGAGCTTTTAAGCACAAGACATAGTGAAAGTTGGGTGAATCTGCTCATTTAAAAAAAATTTGCTCATGGGATGTGGATGTCACTGGCTAGGCCAGCATTTGTTGCCAATCCCTAATTGGGCTTGAGAAGGTATTGGTGCTGGGCAGCACGGTGGCGCCGTGGTTGGCACTGCTGCCTCACGGCACTGAGATCCCAGATTCGATCCCGGCTCTGGGTCACTGTCCGTGTCGAGTTTGCATACTCCCCGTATTTGCGTGGGTTTCACCACCCCCACAACCCAAAGATGTGCACGGTAGGTGGATTGGCCATGCTAAAATTGCTCCTTAATGAGAAAAAATTAATTGTGTACTCTAAATATTTTTTTAAAATGAAAAGGTATTGGTGAACTGCGTCTTGAACCCCTGCAGTGACGCAGGCCCATTCACCGTGCTGCTAGAAAGGGAATTCCACAGTTTTGATCCTGCGACAGTGAAGGAATGGTGATATAGTTTCAAGTCAGGTTGGTGTGTAGTGACTTCCGGTTGCGGCTATGCGGAGCTAAGTCGCACATTCGGCAGCTCCCACAAAATACGGACCTTTGGGCTCTTCAGGCCCCCCAACGGAGTTTTTTCGACGTTTCCCGCTGTGGGAAGGAGAGTACAATAGTTCCCCGACAGTATATGGCTTTTACCAGGAGCGGGGCGACTAAAAAAGTGGAGGTGGACCCGAAGAAGGTGCGAGGGAAGAAGAACAAAATGGCGCCGGGTGGGGACCAGGCAGCGTGGATGCAGTGGGCGCAGGAGCAACAGGAGGGTATCCAGCGCTGCTTCAGAGATTAAAGCGGACCTGCTTGAGCCGATGAAGGCTTCTATCAATAAGCTGCTGGAGACACAGACGGCCCAGGGGGTGGCGATCCACGAGGCCTGACAAAAGATCTCCGACAACGAGGACGGGATCTTAGACCTGGCGGTAAAGGTGGGGACGCACGAGGCGCTCCACAAGAAATGGCAGGAACGGTTCGAGGAGATGGAGAATCGGTCGAGGCGGAAGAACTTGCAGATTCTGGGCCTCCCGGAGGGGCTCGAGGGGCTGGACGTGGGGGCCTATATGGTCACCATGTTGAACTCGCTGATGGGAGCGGGGTCCTTCCAGGGGCCCCTGGAGCTGGAAGGGGCCCATAGAGTGCTGGTGAGGAGGCCCAATGCTAACGAGCCTCCGCGGGCAGTGCTGGTGCAGTTTCATCGATCCGCTGATTGGGAGTGGGTACTCAGGTGGGCCAAGAAAGAGAGGAGCAGCAGGTGGGAGAACGCGGAGGTTCGAATGTACCAGGACTGGAGTGCGGAGGTGGCGAAGAGGAGGGCCGGGTACAATCGAGCGAAGGCGGTGCTGCACAGGAAGCGGGTGAAGTTTGGCATGTTGCAGCCGGTGCGACTGTGGGTCACCTACAAGGACTGCCATCATTACTTTGAATCTCCGGAGGAGGCGTGGGCCTTTGTTTAGGCCGAGACGTTAGACACAAATTGAGGGTCGGGATGGGCGTTTGGGGATTGCGGTTGATATGTTACATTTTGAGGGGGGGTCCTTTGCTCTTGTTTTTTTTTTTTTTCTTTCTGGTTCAGTGAGGGTGGTTAGGGCGGGTTGGGCACCGTTTTGGTTGGGTTGGTCGGGGGGGCTCTTGGAGTGAGGTAAGCAAATGGAACCGGGTGGATGGCCGACAGTGCGATGGGGCCCCGCGGGGGGGGGGGAGGCTCGAGTCGGGGGTGAGGGGACTGGGCTTCTAAAAGGAGCTGCGTCAGAGATGGCGGGGCCGGGTAGGTGGAAAGTGCGGGCTTTTTCTCGCGCTGAAGACTGGAGGGGGCCGGGCCGGGAAAGCGAGGGTTGTTTCCCGCGTTTGGATGGAAGGGGAAGGTGGAGAGCCTGCAGATGGGGAATAGAAGAGGTGTGTGTGTCCCACAATGTGAGGAGTCGAAGGAGAGGCGGGAGTGGCCGGGGTCAGCAAGAGTCAGCTGACTTGCGGAAGTGTAATGGGGGGAGTAAAGCAGCTAGGAGGGGTCCTAGCCAGGGGGGGTGGGTGGGGGGGAATCGAGTTGCTGCTGCTATGGTCAAGGGGGAGCTGGAGCAAGTAGGAAGGGGTCTGCTGCCGCGGGGAACGGGCCGGGTGTGGGGTGCAGGCGGGTGGCTGGCCGAGGAGGGGTTATGGCTAGTCGGTGGGGGAGGGGGGCGGGTAGCCCCCTGATCCAGCTGATAACCTGTAATGTAAGGGGACTGAATGGGCCGGTCAAGCGGGCCCGCGTATTCGCGCACCTGAAGGCGGATGTGGTCATGCTCCAGGAGACACACCTGAAGGTGGCAGACCAGGTAAGATTGAGGAAAGGGTGCGTAGGTCAGGTGTTTCATTCGGGGCTGAATGCCAAAAATCAGGGCGAGGCGATCTTGGTGCGAAAGAAGGTGTTGTTCGAGGCGTCGAGCATTGTGGCAGACAATGGCGGTAGGTACGTAATGGTAAGTGGTAAGCTGCAGGGAGAGAGGGTAGTACTGGTCAATGTGTATGCCCCGAACTGGGACGATGCGTGTTTTATGCAGCGCATGTTGGGTCGGATCCCAGACTTGGAAGTGGGGGGCCTGATAATGGGGAGAGACTTTAACACGGTGCTGGATCCGGCACTGGATCGCTCCAGGTCTAGGACGGGTAGGGAGACGGCGACGGCTAAGGTGCTGAGGGGGTTTATGGACCAGATGGGAGGGGTGGACCCTTGGAGATTTGCAAGGCCGGGGCTAGGGAGTTTTTATTCTTCTCACATGTCCATAAGGCTTATTCCCGGATCAACTTTTTTATTTTGAGCAGGGCGTTGATAGCGAGAGTAGAGGATACCGAGTACTTGGCAATAGCCATTTCAGATCACGCCCCGCATTGGGTGGACTTAGAGCTGGGGGAGGAGAGGGACCAGCGCCCAGTGTGGCACTTGGAGGTGGGGCTGTTGGCGGACGAGGAGGTGAGTGAGCGAGTCCGAGGAAGCATAGAGAGGTACCTGGAGGCCAACGATAACGGGGAGGTCCGAGTGGGGATGGTATGGGAGGCGGTGGTTAGGGGGAGAGCTGATCTCCATTCGGGCCCACAAGGAGAGGAGGGAGCAGAGGGAGAGGCTGGTGGGGGAGATGGTGAGGGTAGACAGGAGGTATGCGGAGGTGCCGGAGGAAGGATTGTTGAGGAAAAGGCCCAGACTCCAGGCCGAATTCGACCTGGTGACCACCAGGAAGGCGGAGGTGCAGTGGAGGAAGGCCCAGGGGGCGAATTATAAGTACGGGGAAAAAGCAAGCCGGATGCTGGCGCATCAGCTGCGGAAGCGGGACGCGGCTAGGGAGATCGGGGGAGTTAAGGACAGGGGAGGGAGTGTGGTGTGGAGTAGGGTGGGCATCAATGGGGTCTTCAGGGACTTTTATGAGGAATTGTATCGGTCCGAGCCCCCACTGGAGGAGGGAGGGATGGGCCGCTTTCTGGACCAATTGAGGTTTCCGAAGGTGGAGGAGGGACTGGTGGCGGGATTGGGGTCCCTGATTGGGCTGGAGGAGCTGACCAAAGGGATAGGGAGCATGCAGGCGGGGAAGGCACCGGGGCCGGATGGTTTCCCGGTCGAATTCTATAAAATATATATGGACCTGTTGGGCCTGTTGTTAGATAGGACCTTCAATGAGGCAAGGGAGGGAGGGTGTCTTTGCCCCTGATGATGTCCCGGGCACTGATCTCCTTGATCCTGAAGCGGGACAAGGATTCCCTGCAGTGTGGGTTTTACAGGCCGATTTCGTTGCTAAATGTAGATGCCAAGCTGCTGGCAAAGGTCTTAGCCTTGAGGATTGTGTGCCGCAGGTCATCCACGAAGACCAGACGGGGTTCGTGAAGGGGAGGCAGTTGAACGCGAATGTGCGGAGGCTTCTGAACATTATCATGATGCCGGCGAGGGAGGGGGAGGCGGAGATAGTGGTGGCAATGGACGCTGAGAAAGCCTTCGATAGGGTAGAGTGGGGGTATCTGTGGGAGGTGCTGAAGAGGTTTGGGGAGGGGTTTGTCAGGTGGGTTAGGCTGTTGTATGAGGTCCCGATGGCGAGTGTGGCCACGAACAGGAGGAGGTCTGAGTACTTTCGGTTGCACCGAGGGACGAGGCAGGGGTGTTCCCTGTCCCCCCTGCTCTTCGCACTGGCAATTGAACTCCTGGCTATGGCACTGAGGGAGTCGAGGAACTGGAGGGGGTTGGGGTGGGGGGGAGCATAGGGTGTCGCTCTATGCGGACAATTTGCTGCTATATGTGGCGGACCCGGTGGGGGGAATGCCGGAGATAATGAGGATCCTCAGGGAATTTGGGGGTTTCTCGTGGTACAAGCTCAACATGGGGAAGAGTGAGCTGTTCATGGTTCACCCAGGGGACCAGGAGAGGGGGATTGGCGAGCTCCCACTAAAATGGGCAGAGAGGAGCTTCAGGTATTTGGGGTCCAGGTGGCCAGGAGCTGGGGGGGCCCTGCATAGGCTTAATTTCACAAGGCTGGTGGAGCAAATGGAGGCGGAGTTCAAGAGGTGGGACGGGTTGGCGCTGTCCTTGGCGGGTGGGGTGCAGTCAGTCAAAATGACGGTGCTCCCAAGGTTTTTGTTCCCGATCCAGTGCCTCCCCGTGTGTATCCCGAAGGTCTTTTTTAGGCGGGTTAACAGGAGTATAATGGGGTTTGTGTGGGCGCGAGGGACTCCGAGGGTGAGAAGGGTGTTCCTGGAGCGGTGTAGAGATAGGGGGGGGGGCTGGCGCTGCCCAACCTCTGTGGGTACTACTGGGCCGCCAATGCGACGATGGTGCGGAAGTGGGTGATGGAGGGGGAGGGGGCTGCGGAAGAGGTTGGAGACGGCGTCTTGTGTGGGTACGAGTCTGGGGGTGCTGGCAACAGCGCCGCTGCCGGTCCCTCCAAGGAGGTGTACCACGAGCCCGGTAGTGGCGGCTGCCCTCAAAATCTGGGGGCACTGGAGGTGGCACAGGAGGGAAGTTGGGGCCTCGGTTCGTCCCAGGGAGAACAGATGGAGGGTTTTCGGGGTGGCACAGGGCAGGGATACGAAGGTTGGGAGACCTGTTTGTGGACGGGAAGTTCGCGAGCCTGGGTGAAGTATGGGCTCCCCCCCGGGGAACACTTACAGATAAGGGCGTTTGCCAGGCGGCAGGTGGTGGAATTCCCGCGGCTGCTGCCACGCACAGTACAGCACAGGGTGCTCTCGGGGGTGGGGAAGATCTCGGAAACTTACCAGGTGATGCAGGAGGAGGAGGCCTTGGTGGTGGAGGTGAAAGGGAAGGGGGAGGAGGAGTTGGGAGAGGAGATCGAAGAAGGGACGTGGGCAGATGCCCTAGGGAGGGTGAACTCTTCCTCTTCATGCGCGAGGCTCAGCCTCATACAGTTTAAGGTGCTGCACAGGGCACACATGACCGGGACAAGGGTGAGCTGGTTCTTTGGGGGTGAGGACAGGTGTGTTAGGTGCTTGGGGAGCCCAGCGAATCACACCCACATGTTCTGGGCATGCCCAACGCTGGAGGAATTTTGGAGGGGTGTAGCGAGGACGGTGTCGAGGGTGGTAGGTTCCAGGGTCAAGCCGGGCTGGGGGCTCGCAATATTTGGGGTGGCAGAGGAGCCGGGAGTGCAGGAGGCGAAAGATGCTGGTATTCTGGCCTTTGCGCCCCTGATAGTCCGGCAGAGGATTCTTGTTCAGTGGAAGGATGCGAGGCCCCCAAGCGTGGAATCCTGGATCAACGATATGGCGGGGTTTATTAAGTGGGAGAGGGTGAAATTCGTACAAGGATTCTTTAGGCGGTGGCATCCGTTCTTAGACTTCCTGGCAGAACGGTAGACATTGGTCAATGGCAGCAGCAACGCGGGGTGGGGGTGGTTTACTTTATTTTTGTTTATTACACGGGGGGATCTGAGGGGGTGTATATATTTGCCATGTTTGCTTTGTGTTAAATTGGGGTGTTAATTTATTATTTATGTACAGGGGCGAGGGGGGTATGGAGGGTTGCTTTTTTTTGTGACTTTTGTATTTAACCCTGTTGGGTTCCTTTTTCATTTTGTTGTTGATATTCTGTGAAAACCTCAATAAAAATTATTTTAAAAAGATAAATAAATAGAGCCGGCCATTGTGGCATGGCAAGGAGGGCTGGTGCAGTGGTTAGCAATGGGACTACGGCACTGAGGACCCGAATTCGAATCTCGGCCCTGGGTCACTGTCCGTGTGGAGTTTGCACATTCTCCCCGTGTCTGTGTGGGTTTCACACCCACAACCCAAAGATGTGCAGGTTAGGTGGATTGGCCACACTAAATTGCTCTTTAATTGGGAAATAAAATAATTGGGTAGTCTAAATTTAAAAAAAAAGAGCTGTGGTGAATTGCTGCAGTGCACCTTTTATATAGTGCATGCTGCTGTCAGTGCATGTCAATTGTGGAGGGAGTTATGGTTAAGTTGGTGGATAGGGTGCCGATCAAACAGGCTGCTTTTGTCTTGGATGTTGTTTGAGTTTCTTGAGTGTTCGAACATAGAACAGCACAGCACAGTGCAGGCCCTTCGGCCCACTATTGTTGGAGCCACAATCATCATGGCAAGAGAAGGGCAGCACAGTGGCGCTGTGGTTAGCTCCCAGGTTCGATCCCGGCTCTGGGTCACTGTCCATGTGGAGTTTGCACATTCTCCCCGTGTTTGCGTGGGTTTCGCCCCCAAAACCCAAAGATATGTAGGTTAGGTGGATTTGCCACACTAAATTGCCCCTTAATTGGAAAAATGAATTGGTTACTCTAAATTTTAAAAACATCCAAGGCAAGAGAAGAGTATTTTTAAAAACAAAACATTTTATTAAGGCATTTGTGATTTTTTAACAACAATTTTGAATGCAAACATAACACAGTAAATAATGCCCCCCCCCCCCCCCATCCAACAATCATACTCCGCCAACATGGCTTACACACACAGTTCCCCCTCCTCCTCTCGCTGATCATGCCTCAACTACCGCCCCCCCATCGTATCTGCTGATAGCTTAATTTTCCCCGAAGAAGTCGATTAACGGCTGCCACGTCCGGGCGAACCCTAACGTTGATCCTCCCAGGACAAACTTCACCTTCTCAAGCCTGAGAAACCTGGCCATGTCACTAACCCAAACCCCCGATTTCGGAAGCTCTGAGTCCCTCCACGCCAGTAAGATCCGTATCCGGGCTACCAGGGAGGCAAAGGCCAAAATGTCAGCCTCTCTCGCCCCCACCTGGACTCCCGGGTCTTCCGACACTCCAATAATTGCCACCTCTGGACTTGGCGCCACCCTTGTCTTTAGTACCGTGGAGATGACATTGGCAAATCCTTGCCAGAATCCCCACAGCTTCGGACATGCCCAAAACATGTGGACATGATTCGCGGGTCCGCCCGCACACCTCCCACACCTCCCACACCTGTCCTCCACCCCTTCAAAAAACCTGCTCATCCGGGCCACAATCATGTGTGCCCGTCGGACCACCTTGAATTGTATCAGGCTGAGCCTGCGCCCGATGAGGGCGTGTTGACTCTACTCAGAGCATCCTCCCGCAAACCTGCCTCTAGTTCCTTTCTCAACTCATACTCCCATTTACGCTTTACCTCTTCTATCGGGCAAGAGAAGAGGATTTAATCATCACTCCTGACTCTTGCGCCTTGTAGATGGTGAACAAGCTTTGGCGGGCATGTCAGGAGATGAGTTGCTTCCCGCAGAATTCCGAGCCTCTGACCTCTTTTAATCGGTGGTAATCCACCCCAGGATGTTGATAGGTGGGGTAGCTTGGTAAATAAGAGATTTAGCAAATGTTGGGCATTTGAAACAAATGGGAAAAGAGTCATTGATAATTTAAACTAAGGGGAAACCGTAAATAAGTAAAAACAAAAATAATCAGTAATTTATTGCAAATACTTTAAAAAAAAATAAAAAAAATTTGGATACCCAGTTCATTTTATTCTCCAATTAAGAGGCAATTTAGCATGGCCAATCCACCTATCCTGCAAATCTTTGGGTTGTGGGCGTGAGACCCACACAGACACGGGGAAAATTTACAAACTCCACAGGAACAGTGACCCAGAGCCGGGATCGAAGCCGGGTCCTCAGTGCCATGAGGTAGCAGTGCTAACCACTGCACTGCCGTGCCATCCAATTGCAGATACTTTATGGATAATCTTTCAAAGCTGCCTCAATTGAGGAATTCCCCATCTTGATTAGAAAATTACAATTATAACTTAAAAATGGTAAAAAATGCTGGAAATTGTAGACCTGTTAATCTGGCATCTGTTGTGGGGAAGTTATTACATCTATAATTAAGGACAGTGTGATGGAGCATGTTGAGAAATTTGAATTGATTGGGGAACCAACTTTCATCCTGTGCCTGCGAGGGTTTCCTCTGGGTGCTCCGGTTTCCTCAAGTCCCAAAAGATGTGCTGTTAGGTAATTTGGACATTCTGAATTCTCCCTCGGTGTACCTGAACAGGCGCTGCAATGTGACGACTCGGGGATTTTCACAGTAACTTCATTGCAGTGTTAATGTAAGCCTACTTGTGACAATAATAAAGATTGTTATTATTTATAAAGATAAATCATGTACAACAAATCAATTGAGAAAGTACCTAAAGTAGTCAGCAGGGGAATGTCTATGCATGTAATTTGGATTTCCAGAAGATATTCAAAGAAGATTCCACACAAGAGACTGTTAGCTATAATTAAAGTTCATAGCCTGGTGAGGGAGACGTTCGGGATAATGGGATATACACTTGAATTAGAAATAAGTCACCGGAAGTAAGTCACCAGTAGTGAGCCATCAGGATCTGTGCTAAGGCTTCAACTATTCAGTTTGTTTTTTGATGAATTGGATCAGGGAATAGAAAGTCATAAATCCAAGTTTGCCAATGATACAAATATTCATGTCATCAGAAATAGTGTAGATGGCAACATAAAATTACAAAGAGGCATCAAGAAAGTGAGTGACAGATGGAGTATAATGCAGGCAGTGTAGTGAGGACATCTGCTTAGCATCACAAAAGCAAGGGTATTATTTATCCATATTTGATCAGGGTTCCAAGGATGAAATTGAGGAAATATTACATTAACTAATATTGCCTTGAATTTAGAAGGTTAAGAGGTAGTTTGATTGAAATTGTTATGATTTTGAAATAAATTTATAGAGTAGATACTTTTGCGACTGGTGGAGAAGACTAGGATGAGGAGTCCGAACCTTAAAACTCATGGCCATGATATTCAGGAGAGAAATAAGGGAACGCTTCTTCATGCAATGAAAGGTAGACGTGTGGAACACACCCCTTTGATAAGCAATCGTGCTAGCCTCTTAATTTTAAATGTGTGACAAATTTTTGTTAGCCAAGGATATTAAGGGATGTTGAACCAAAGTGGCTGGTGGAGTTAAGATAGTGAGGAACCATGATCTCATTGAATGATGGAAGGAGCTTGGGGGCACTGAGTGGCCTACTCCTGTTCCTATGTTTCTTTTTGAGACCTCTGGGCATTAAATATTTTGTTTATTTTAAAGGGGGATATACTGGTATGTTGTGGAGTGCACATCATTGGGTTGTGGGGGTGAGACCCACGCAGACACGGGAAGAATGTGCACACAGACAGTGACCCGGGGCCGGGATCGAGATCAGGTCTTCGGCGCCTTGCAGTGCTTGCCACCGTGCCGCCCTGGAGGTTTCATATTTCAAAGAACGTTAAACTGACGCTTTGTTTTGGAGAGTGTAGTACTTTTTGAAGTATAGTCACTATTGCAATTTGGGAAAATGGGGCTTGTAAGGACATACTGGGGAGATGGTGGTATAGTTCTCATGTCATCGGACTAGTAGTAATCCAGAGGTCCAGACTAATGCTCCGGTGACACTGGTCCGAATCCCATCATGGCGGCTGGTGGAATTTACATTTGATTAATAAAACTAGTGTTGAATACTAGTTTCAGGAACGGTGATCAGGAAACTATCATTAATTGTTGTAAACACCCATCTGGTTCACTACTGTCCTTTTAAGGAAATCTGACATCCTTACCTGGTCTGGCTGACATGTGACTCCAGATATACAGCAATGTAGTTGACTCATAAATGCCCAACTGAAATGGCTTAGCCAGCCTCTGTTCAAGAACAATTGTGGATGAGCAGCAACTTCTGGCTGTGCCAGCAAAGCCCATATCCCATGGCAAAATAAATTAATACCATCCTACGTTTCTCCCTTTCTCTTTGATATATGTTGACTCTTTTCTGGGCCGTGGTTACATTCATGCTTTTATATGTAGTCCATGTGATGGATTTTGTTTGGGGTGGTAGGTGGGTAGAAAGAGCATTTTTCTTGAGCTAGGTAGCAGGATCCTGGACTCCAATGTCTATAAGTGCATTTCCAGCAGGGATTGTTTGATTGTGATTAGGAGCAGGGATCCTGAACTATTTCCCCCCCTTGCTTCATCAGTGTATCTTATCCTCAAATGATTTAGTGGTGTTACAAAAGCTGTGGTCTGTTATGAATTAAATTCTCTGGCTATGAGAATAGAATTGTTGGGTTCCGTCCTTGCCTGTTCCTGATACAGCTGATTTATCCGTTGCATGTTAAAAGATTTCAACAGCAGATTTATCATAAGTTATATTCAAAATTCGCAGTGTTGAAATGTGAATGCTGCATCTAGCTTAGGTTAAGGGTTCATTGCTGAAGCTATGTAACTGGACTCTTACTTTCTCTCTAGTAACAGACCCAGAAGTGTCTTGCTGCTGAAAGAAGTGTAAAAAATGGCATGCTTCCTTCAGCATTATTTACACGAAATAAAAAGGTATCAAAGGACCAGATTGTGTAATGCCTCTAACATCTTGGAATAGTCCACTGATAACTCTGTGTTTGGACTAAAATGAACAATGGGCACTTTTTGTACTGGTTACCACTGACCATGAACTACACTCAGCAGTTCCTTGAGACACAATTGGGAGGAAAAATGACCATTTAAAATGATTTTTTTGCTGTTTAGTGCATGTTCTTAAGTTGTTGTCATTCAAGTATGCGATTGAACAGCAATTGAACAAAATGTTCCATATTTGTACTGTCCTTTATCATAAGAAAAAGAACAAAATGTAATATAGTCCTTAGGGATCCCTCTCCTGTTCCATCCAGATATTCTGTTTACCACTTCTCATGTATTCTCTGCGACAATATATAAAAGTTGTGATCTACTAAAGATCCGCTTTCTTGGCGAACTCTGGTTTCAATCAAGGGTGTTACTAAAATTAACCAATGATGCATTGTACTCTGACCCAGTTGTGTGCCTGAGGGGATGCTATTAGATGGGAACTTAAGTCATTTCACTGTGTTGTGCTTTATGGTTTTGCTTCTTCAGATGTATTCCACATTACTGCAGAGTATCACATTTCTCTTTGTTTTAAGTGTTCCCTTACATGTATCATTCAAGCCTAAGTGGCAGATGCCATAGTGCCCTGGCATTGGCCAGTATTGCTTTCTTATAGTTTTCTGAAGTCTATTCAAATTGATGCTTTCACAGCTTAGCATAATTAAGTGCAGCCAATTACTGTGTAACATTCACTTAAACTGTAATACTCCCTCTTTATAATGTCAACTTATTCCACAAGTCATCTAAAAGACCAAGTGATTCCTCTTAATATTCCTTAAAAAATAAATGGAATGAAACTATTGTGTAAGTGGGAAGCATAAACTATCTTTGTTATTTCTGATAAAAGACCTGAATAACTCAATACAAGGGAAAATATGTTTTGTGTTGAATACTACCCAGTATCAAAAGACTGACTATGGTGCAATCTTTCCATATTGGATAATGTTTTGTAGTTCCCAAGACTCTTCCTGTCTGTCTCCTCCATAAAACAGTTTCCCATTTATCTGGATGCAATGCAGGATTTGTCCATTTCTGACTGAAATAGTTTTGGAGTCGGGCATTTTGCAATAAAACATTGAGTTATGATCAGTAACATTTGGTGAAGCTTTAAAGGTGGTATTACCACAGGTTGAGCATCCCTTATTCGAAATGCCTGGGGCCGAGAGTGTATCAGATTTTGGAGTTTTTCAAATTCTGAAATACCTGTAAAGGTATAGTTGTGAAACATCACAGAGCTAGCGGATCTCGGATGAACACAGTGTTAATTTTTTTTACTAGAAACATGATTCGGCGCTCGAAAAAAAGTGCAGATTTCAGACCTTTTCGAATAAGGGGTGCTCAATTTGTAGTATAAGTGTCACACCACAATCATCTAGGTGCACTTGCGTCAGCAGCTTCACACATTCAGTAGAGCAACACAAATTGTCCTAACACTTGTCTCCACAATACAAATGGCGGACCAGGACACTTGTAGTTGCCAACAGATATTTTAACTTGCTTTAATCTGACTTCAAAACTGGAATCTTGAAAGCTCTTCTCCAAATCATCTGTGCTAAGTGGGCTCACAATCCAGAGCAATGGCTTATGTTTCAGCCAGCCTGTTGCCCTCTGCATGGAATTCTTTATTCAAAATGCTAGGATGTCCCATAAATTGGTGTTGGGGAAGACAGATGGCAATAGAAGGCAGTGATTATTGTTTGACTCATCATACTTGGCTACCTTATCACTTTCATATGCAAGCTTAAAAACTTAATCCGACTTCAAGTCGAAGCATCAGCATAGAAGACACTTCACTTGGCATTGTATCCAGAGGTGCACCTCCCATTCCTGTCTGAAAATGCTGGTCATTCTCATAGGGATTATTTTATGATTTAGGCTTTCTTAACCTTAAATATTGTTAGCTACTCTATCATTTTTAAATTTAAGATCGCCAATGTGAACTCTGAAGAACTCCAGAACACTATTGATTAACTAGGCTGGTTCATTTAATGGCACCTGAGGGAATAATGGGATCCTTCTCTATCAATTTAGCTAACCCAAAGTCAGTTCCCTAATGGGACCTTGCTGACTAAATAGCACAAAGCTTCCAATCAGTATTGATGAACCATGTGAATTTTAACTATAAAAAGTCAAGTAATAGCCGTGCTTGATTGCAAAACTGGCCTTGGACATGCTGGACTGCAGTGCCCCTATCTACATTTGGCAAACAAACATAATATAGGTTTTCCCAAACCTATTTAGGAGCCCCAGGAGCATGATAGATTCTGTATTTATAACACTGACAAAAATACAGTAAATGTCTCATTAAAATAAAATCATCAGCCTCTAAACAGGCAGTGTAATGTTTTCACTTCTGTGGCTGTTCTCACTGGAAAGTTGCACCGATACAGGAACTATAGGTGGAATTCTCCCACGAAATTAAGTGTCATTTTGGGCACGGAAATTGGTGCAACTTTTCGCATCTCGATCTCCCCCCCCCCCCCCGCTTAGCCATTTGTTTGGGTTGGGGCGTGATTTGCACTGGCACAAGAGGGGAGTGGGGCCTAAACAATCCGGCAACAGTGATCGGGGTGCCAATTTTAAAGGACACCCCAATTTCAGTGACAGCTCAGCCCACCTCCACCAAGGCCCCTCCCAATGGGTCTCCCTTCAGAGAGAGAGTAGTGGTCTATTTCTCCCTCTCCTCCGTCCTTCTCTCTCTCTCTCTCTCTCTCACTGCCGCCCCTCCCCTCCTCTGTGTGGGCCAGAGGTGGAGAGCACTAGTGATTCCCAGCGGCCTCGCGCTGCGCAGTGGGAGATAATACTGAGAGCCGGTGAATCCAGCTTGAAACTGGCCCACCATAGATTTAAATATGCTAATCTGTTTCCCGCCCAGTGAGTGCGTGAACCAGATTGCAGCGGGCCGGGAGCATCGTGCACTGAGGGGCTCGCCCGCTATTCTCCTGACGTAGCGGGACATGTGCTGGGCGCAACGCGGTTGGAGAATCACTCCCCGGGGACACAGATCCATTTGACCGCATCCTAAAACATTGCTATGCACTACCACGCCTGAGAATATAAAAACTTAATGGTTGAAATTGAGTTGATGTGCACCATAAGTTTGTTGATTGAGTTGAAATTTCCTTTAGGCATAATATTTATTTGCAATTGTATTCTTAATGAAACGCAACTAGGATAATCTTGTAGAGCTGTGTTTAAAATGCTTATTGATGTACTTAATGCTTTAGCTGACATTCTGTGTCTTTAAATGTCAGGGCCTTGATGAATGAATAAATAAATGAAAAATGACAGACTTTATAGTTAAAAATTTAATTTCTTTATTCAATGACCTTCCACGCAGTTGGAAATTAACAGAAAACATTACATTCAACAAAGACCTAAATTACAACGTCTCTATAAATTTATGTGGCAGATTTACCCTGATCAGCTTTCTCGTGAGGGACATAGTCTGCATCTACAATGCAAATGAGACGGATTAGAGCAATATTGCCTGACGCAGCAATGATCAGAGGGAACTTGTTGATAAAGCAATGTCCTAATCTAGTGATTTTAATTTTCTTTATCCCTAACTATAGCACAAAATTAGAAGTATATGATGTAAGCAGAGACAGAGTGTAAAGTTGCGGATTCACGGTGTAATTTGGTGGTAAGTGTTTCATGCTGCATCATAATTCTAGAACATAAGCGTAATGAGAAGAAGCTAGCCATACAAAGATGTGCTCTTTCTGTCTCCGAATTGCACTTCCCTGAGGCTTTTTGTGACATTTTAAATTAACTTTGACAAGCTTTCACATGAATGCAATGGCTTGTGTCATGTAGATTTTCACTTTATTATGTGAGCCTTAGTGTTCATTAGACTGCAAAGTTTCCCATTCCAGTATAAACCTTAAAAGCATTGTGTATTCATTAGTGTTTAATATAGTAGCCATTTCTATACTACCAGGTAGTGCAACTCCTTAAATAATAAGGCCCCTTTAAGTTGCTTCTATTTTTGTGCTTAAACATAGGAAAGATACTCCTGTGCACCTCCTTTTTTAATATATTTCTAGTTCAGAATTGATGGTCATTAGTTTGCTGAGCTCTTTCCTAAACTGCGATCCAGAGGACAAACATGCAGCAACAATACATTCCCTGATGTTTGCATGAGTAAAACTGGCAGCCTTACCCTGATGGCAAAATCAGAGACATATTTTATGAGTCATACATAGAACATAGTGCAGAAGGAGGCCATTCGGCCCATCGAGTCTGCACCGACCCACATTAATCCCTCACTTCCACCTTATCCCCGCAACCCAATAACCCCTCCCAACCCTTATGGACACTACGGGTAATTTAGCATGGCCAATCCACCTAACCTGCACGTCTTTGGACTGTGGGAGGAAACCGGAGCACCCGGAGGAAACCCACGCGGACACGGGGAGAACGTGCAAACTCCGCACAGACAGTGACCCAGCGGGGAATCGAACCTGGGACCCTGGCGCTGTGAAGCCACAGTGCTAATCACTTGTGCTACCGTGCTGCCGATGATGCTACTCCTATAGACCTCTGTTTGCTTACACTGAGTAGTGCTGCCAATAACAGGAGACTTAAATGTCACTTGCCACTAAGTCAGAAAGTTGTGGGTTCATGAGATATTTGCACTGCAGCAGTATATCATGGTGACTGGACTTGCCACCATTGCATGAATCAGTATTCAATGAACTTATGAACTCGGCAACTTGTGCAGCTGAGTTCAGCTTTAACAATACTGTGTGTGCCTCTAGGCCCAGCTCAAGCAAATATCTTTGTGGGGTTCCATGAGAAGCGTGTCTTCGATGGAATAACACCTAACCTCCTACTCCTTGCATATTTCCGATATGTAGATGATACATTTGCTGTATTTGAATCCAAAGCAGCGTGAAACCATTTTGATGCATGTTTTTAATGGGCTCCATTCTGCACTCAAATCACCTTCAAAATGGAGCAGTCAACTGAACTCCCATTGAACAAAGAACAAAATTGCTTGGTGTACTAGTTGAGAAATCTGCTAGGGAGTTTTCTACCACAGTCTACCCCAAGCCTACCTTCACTGGTCATTCTCACAGGGGATTCTTATGGTTCCACGCGCTAGAAGCTTAGCCAATTGTCAATCTTAAAAGGCCCAAGCTATTTGCTCACCATACAAGCTTTATGCTGGAATAGGGTGCATCAAAGACATTCTACAGGATAATGGCTTCCCTAATCAGATAATTTTGAGCTGGATCTCACGCAGACTCGTGAACAGGCCGAAAGCTGTCAGTTTCGGTACTGAAATGTGTCCAGCCTACCTCAGATTGTCCCGGAAGAGCACGATATTTCAAAACTTTGAGCAGCAGGTGAAACTAGTCCTCACTCTGCTAAGCATTGCGCTGACAAATAATTTAAGATTGTCAGGCTTGGAGTGTGGTCCATTTGGAAACAGACAGAAATAACACGTACACACACTACACCTGTTTAGTCTTGGAAAGGTTTATAAGAGATGGGATGTATAATCATCTGGAAAGGAATAATTTGATCGGAGATAGTCAACACGGTTTTGTGAAGGGTAGGTCGTGCCTCACAAACCTTATTGAGTTCTTTGAGAAGGTGACCAAACAGGTGGATGAGGGTAAAGCAGTTGATGTGGTGTATATGGATTTCAGTAAAGCGTTTGATAAGGTTAGGTAGGCACGGTAGGCTACTGCAGAAAATACGGAGGCATGGGATTCAGGGTGATTTTGCAGTTTGGATCAGAAATTGGCTAGCAGGAAGAAGACACAGGGTGGTGGTTGATGGGAAATGTTCAGCCTGGAGTCCAGTCACTAGTGGTGTACCACAAGGATCTGTTTTGGGACCACTGCTGTTTGTCATTTTTATAAATGACCTGGAGGAGGGCGTAGAAGGATGGGTGAGTAAATTTGCAGATGACACTAAAGTCGGTGGAGTTGTGGACAGTGCGGAAGGATGTTACAAGTTACAGAGGGACATAGATAAGTTGCAGCGCTGGGCTGGGAGGTGGCAAATGGAGTTTAATGCAGAAAAGTGTTAGGTGATTCATTTTGGAAGGGATAACAGGAAGACAGAGTACTGGGCTAATGGTAAGATTCTTGGTAGTGTGGATGAGCAGAGAGATCCCTGAAAGTTGCCACCCAGGTTGAGAGGGTTGTTAAGGCGTATGGTGTGTAAGCTTTTATTGGTAGAGAGATTGAGTTTCGGAGCCATGGTCATGTTGCAGCTGTACAAAACTCTGGTGCGGCCGCATTTGGAGTATTGCGTGCAATTCTGGTCGCTGCATCATAGGAAGGATGTGGAAGCATTTGAAAGGGTGCAGAGGAGATTTACCAGAATGTTGCCTGGTATGGAGGGAAGATCTTATGAGGGAAGGCTGAGGGACTTGAGGCTGTTTTTGTTAGAGCGAAGAAGGTTAAGAGGTGACTTAATTGAGGCATACAAGATGATCAGAGGATTAGATAGGGTGGACAGTGAGAGCCTTTTTCCTCGGATGGTGATGTCTAGCACGAGGGGACATAGCTTTAAATTGAGGGGAAATCGATATTGGACAGATGTTAAAGGTAGGTTCCTTACTCAGAGAGTAGTAAGGGCGTGGAATGCCCTGCCTGCAACAGTAGTGGACTCGCCAACACTAAGGGCATTCAAATGGTCATTGGGTAGACATATGGACGATAAGGGAATAGTGTAGGTGGGCTTTAGAGTGGTTTCACAGATCGGCACAACATCGAGGGCCGAAGGGCCTGTACTGCGCTGTGATGTTCTATGTTTAAGCTAAACAAGATAAGTGATGGCCATTGGCTGGTTCATTTTACATGGCAAGCCTTGATTAATCAGAGTCGAGCTGTCTGGTTTAAATTTCAAACAGTGCTTGACAATTAACTGTCAGTCACTATCAACTGGTGCATTCTCCATGGCAATGCCTCTACCAATCAGGGTCCATTTGCCAACCAATCAGTCACCACTTCTCCTTCAGTATAAAGTTGTTGTTTACTCTGATGTTGAAATTCTTGCGATTGCCCTGATGATCACAGGAATGAAAAGTTTTGACAAAATGTATTTTTCAGCAATACTCCAATTCTGTACAACTGAATGACTATTTGAGTGCTACACTGCTAGAGGCGCAAGACCCGTGTACATAATCACGTGGATGGGACAGATTGTGTGGCACAGTTTGAAGAAGATAACTTTATCCACAACCAACAGAAAAACAGTAGCGTGTCAGTTGGTTGGATCTTGCTATGCTCAATTTAGCACTATTATTTGTGCATGCAATGGCAGTGGTTACATCTAAAAAAAAATTGACTCTGAAGTGCCATGGGATGGAGAAATGCAAGTTTGTTCTTTTCAACCCTTTCCTTATCCAGTATTTGTCACCCATGCAATTTCAGGGGAGTAACTAACAGATATTAAAATTGGCAACCTCAGTATTTATCTCCTCTCATGCCTGAGGCACTGAAGCCAATTTTCTGCATCTGCACTACTGCCTTGTACCTGGCTCGAATACTGACTGACTGCACTTGTAAGTATTTTCCATTACTGTGGAAAACTGGGGGAGGGCAAAGGTCATGGTTCAAAGTTCTCAGTCCCTGATTGGGACTAGCGGCAGAAATAGGAGATAATGGAAACATAATAGATTTGTCTGACATGCAGCCAAAAGGATAGATATTAGATTTGTTCCAGAAAACTGCTAGTGTGTCACCACATAGACGTCAGGGAAATGGTCTACTGGAAACCTAAATAAAGCCGTGCAACTAAGACTGTCCTTAAGATGAGCCATGCTGTTAGGCATTAGATGTTGTAATTCAATACATATTTTGCATTCCCTTTCACGAGCAAATTTACTATATTGCAATTTTAAAAATAAAAATGATCTGTTTACTTAATTATTTTAAAGGAATTTGTACAATAATATTTTATTAATAAACACATTTAGAGTAACCAATTTTTTTTTTCCAATTAAGGGGCAATTTAGTGTGGCCAATCCACCTACCCTGCACATCTTTGGGTTGTGGGGGTGAAACCCACTCACACGGGGAGAATGTGCAAACTCCACATAGACAGTGACCTTTGTACAATAATAATAACAAAAGTAGGGGTTCTAATTTTAATTGGGTATATCAGCTTTAAAATTGCTGGCTCCAAACTCCCTTTCTAGAGCGCTTTATTATAGGGGGATAGTAATGTTATTGGACTAGTGATCTAGATGCCCAGACTAATCCTCCAGTGAAGAGTTCAACCCCACCACGTTTCCGGAAAACATTCAATTCAATGAATGAATAAATCTGGAATTAAAAGCTAGCCTCCATAATGGTGGTCATAGAATAGAATCCCTACAGTGCAGGAAACTAGTTTGCGAAACCGTCTTGTTCATTAATGCTCCTCCGGAAAATAAATCTGCTGCCCTCTGGACTACATGTGACTCCAGAACCACAGCAATGTTGCTAACTCTTAACTGCTCTCTGAATGGTTCTACAAGCTACTCCGTTGTATAAAAGTGCAACCGAGAAGTCAAATAAGAACGAGGCAGGATAGACCTTCTGCACTGTAAATTCTATAAGATCACTTGGCATTCACCTCAGCAGTTGAAATAGCAAAGGCACACACTTTCCAATTAACCCTGCACAATCCTTCTTCCAAGTATATGGAGTCCTGTGCAAAATTGGGAGAGCTATTCCACAGACTAGTCAAGCAATAGCCAGACACTCAGACTCACTGAATCACCTTCGAGCCAATGTCCCAGATTTTTTTCACTATTCCTGGGTATGCCTTGTCCCACCAGCAAGAAACACCACCATTGGTGGCAGCACAGTAATATGCAGTCAGAAAGGAGTAGCTCTTGGAGTCTTCAATGTTGACTCGGACCCCATGATGCCTCAATGACACGGCAGACTGAAGCAAGGAAAGATCCAGCTGTCTCCCTCAGCTGATGAATCAATACTCCTCCATGTTGAACACCACTTGGAAAAGGTACTGAGGTTATCAAGAGCACAGACTATACTCGGGGCAGTGTCATTACTGATTGAGTTGGCTGCCCTGAAGGATGTACCTGCTAGACTGGGCCTGCAGCAGGTGGTAAGAGAACCAACAAGAAAGAAAACCTACATGATCTTTTCCACACCAAGCACGGCAGTATTAGTAGGAATGACAATTGCACCATTTTTGTAGAGGTGACCACCACAGTGAGGACATTATCCATCGTGTTGTATAGCACTACCACTGTCAAAACTGGACAGCCATGAGGCAGCAGCAGCATTGTATTCAACCGCAGTCTATAACCTCATGGTCCAACATATCATTTTTTACCATTATCTGGTTCAATGGGGAGGGTAGGAGAGCTTGCTAAGGGCAGCAACAGGCATACTTAAAATGGGTTACCAACCAGGTGAAATTAAAATACAGAACTACACACATACTAGCCATGTGTAAATGGAGCAAAGCGATCTCTTAACTAACTGATCAGATCAAATCTTTGCAGTCCTTCCACAATTGGTCGTGAATGGTGGTGGAGAATTTATGTTAACCTGAAGCAGAGGCAACTCCGCAAACATCTCTATTGATGGAGATGCCCAATTCTTAGGTGCAAAAGGCAAGGATAAAGCATTTGCGGAGAGGTTCAGCCTGAAATGTTGACTTGATGATCCATCCTGATCTTGTCCTGAGGACCCGCTATCATCATAGATGTCGGTCTTCAGCAACACTATGCACTGCATATCAAGAACCACTTCAGTTTACACATACACACATCAAAGGCAACCAGCCTTGAAAACATGCCAATTGTGGCAGACCTAACTATGACCCAAGCTAAAGTGCCCCAATACAGTTACCTCTCTGGCACTAGGTGACAACCTGAAAAATTGCATGGACATGTCCTGTCCACAAAAGGCAGGACAAATCCAATCCTGCCAATTACTGCCTACCAGCTCGCTCTTAATCACCAGCAAAGTGATGAAAGTGCGATTGACAGTGCTATCAAGTGGCAAACACTCAGCACCTGTTTGGGTTCTGCCTGGGCTATTTAGTTCCCAGGTATCAAGGAGCTCCAGCAAAACTGAAGTCAGTAGGAATTGGGGAGGGAGTGGGGGAGATGGTTGAACAACAATCAGGCTTGGGCTAAAGAGTGGCATGGAGCATTCGTGTCACATTAAGTGTCAGGCAATGACCATCTCCAACAGGAATAATTTCCTCTCCTTGACATTCAACACAAAAGCTGGCAATTTTGAAACCAGTGGCTCCCCAAAACCTATTCACCATTTACAAGACACGTGTTGGGATAGAATACTCTGCACTTGGCTGGATGAGTGTGACTGATAACAACAAGTTTGAAATTATCCAGGACAAAATAATGCACACGTTCCCCTCAAAGTCACAAATTATCACTATTCATTCAGTGTCACTAGTCTGAAATCCTGGACATCCCTCGCTAACAGCATTGTGGGTGAAGTGGTTCAAGGAGGTAGTTTGCTACCAGCCTCTCGAGGGTAATTAGGAATGGGCAATAAATGCTAGCCTTGTCAGCAATGCTCACATACCAAAAGCAATTTAAAAAGGTGTAGTTCAGGGAGAACAATAGGTTGCTAGATTGCTGTCCTGAATATATTTTCAAATTGCTCCATCAGTTTCTCTGAGCTGGAAGTAGATGGGAAACCAGTAGTGGCTGTGACAAACTGACAATTTTGTGGATTGTTTTCCTTCAAGTACTTGGTTCTCTTTTGAAAGTAACTATTGAATCAGCTTCACCACTATTGAATCAGCTTCACCACCCTATCAGGTAGCACATTCCAGGTCACAACAGCTTTGTGTTTAAAAAAAAATCATGCTGCCTCAGGTTATAGACTCTCCTGCCATTGAAATTACTTTCTCTTTACTGCGATCAAGACCATTCATGATTTTAATGCCTTTATTAAAACTCCTCTTGATCGTCTCTTCTCTAAGAAGAATAACCCCAGCCTCTCCAGTCTTTCCAGGTAACTGGAAGTCCTCATCTCTTTTTAAAAAAAAAAAAACTTTTTATTCTCTTCATTTTCATAAAATAAACAACAAAAGAAAACAAAAACAAATACAGTACCAATCCCCCCAAACAGCATCCCATTCAGTATACAAACCAAAACATCACCCGTGCATTCCAAGTAAAAAAGAAAATTGGGGCGGCATGTGGCGCAGTGGTTAGCACTGGGACTGCGGCGCTGAGGACCCGGATTCTAATCCCGGCCCTAGGTCACTGTCCGTGTGGAGTTTGCACATTCTCCCCATGTCTGCGTGGGTTTCACCGCCACAACCCAAAGATGTGCAGGTTAGGTGGATTGGCCACGCTAAATTGGCCCTTAATTGGAAAAATATATATAATTGGGTACTTTAAATTTATAAATTTTTTTAAAAAGAAAGAAAATTAACGGGCAGCATGGTGGCACAGTGGTTAGCACTGCTGCCATATGGCGCCGAGGTCCCAGGTTTGTTCCCGGCTCTGAGTCGCTGTCCGTGTGAGATTTGTACATTCTCCCCGTGTTTGTGAGTTTCGCCCCAACCCAAACGGTGTGCAGGGTAGGTGGATTGGCGATGCAAAATTGCCCCTTAATTGGAAAAAATAAATTGGGTACTTTAAATTTAAAAAAAAAAAGAAAATTAACAATCAATCAGTGAACAGTATAATCAAGAACAACAATAACCCCAACACCCCGCACTGTCCGATGGCAACCAATTCTTGAAAGTGCATAATGAACAGTCCCCATGAATTGTAGAACCCTTCCTTCATCCCCCATCATCTCAAATTCCACCGTCTCGAGAGTCAAAAATTCCAGTAGATCCCCCTGCCAAGCCGAGGTTCAGGGCAGAGACGTGACCTCCATCCCCACAGGTCCCGCCTCCGGGCAATCAGTGAGGCGAAGGCTAAAACATCTGTCCCTGCAGCCCTCTCCGGACTGACAGGGGCAGCATGGTAGCATTGTGAATAGCACAATTGCTTCACAGCTCCAGGGACCCAGGTTCGATTCCGGCTTGGGTCACTGTCTGTGCGGAGTCTGCACATCCTCCCCGTGTGTGCGTGGGTTTCCTCTGGGTGCTCCGGTTTCCTCCCACAGTCCAAAGATGTGCCGGTTAGGTGGATTGGCCATGATAAATTGCCCTTAGTGTCCAAAATTGCCCTTAGTGTTGGGTGGGGTTACTGGGTTATGGCGATAGGGTGGAGGTGTTGACCTTTGGTAGGGTGCTCTTTCCAAGAGCCGGTGCAGACTCGATGGGCCGAATGGCCTCCTTCTGCACTGTAAATTCTATGATAATCTATGACACCCCGAAAATGTCTTCTTGGGGCCCAGGTTCCAGGTTCACTGCACTATCCCCAATATGACACTGAAAACCTCCCTCCAATACTACTCTAGCTTCGGACAGGACCAAAACATACGTATGTGGTTTGCGGGGCTTTTCCCACATTGCTCACATACGTCCTCCACTCCCTCAGAGTCGGCTCATCCTCGCCCTCGTGAGGTGCGCCCTATACACAACCTTCAGCTGTATCTGTCCCAACCTTGCACATGAGGTTGAGGCATTCACCCTCCAGAGCACCTCACGTCACAAACAGTCTTCCTCCCACTTGACTTTGATCCCCTCCATGGACATCCTGTCCTCTCCCATTTCCCTTGCCGTCAGTATCTCTTCCAACAGTGAGGGGGCCGGCGCTTTCGGGAAGCTCAGAATCTCCTCCTCAGCGAAGTCCCGGAGCTGCAGGTACCTAAACCCTTCCCCTTGCCCCAGTCCATATTTCTCCCCCAACTCATCCAGCCTCGCAAAATGTTCCCCCAGGAACAGGTCTTTTAATATCCTGATACCCCTCTCCTCCCATCCAGCTTCCCTGGCTCAAATCTATGGTTTCCCCCTAATCGGCATGTCCCCTGACCCAGCCCCCAGCTTAAACTGCTGCCTCAACCGCTCCACCAATTTGGGCAGGCCCACGATCCTCAGATTTTGCCGCCTCGATCTGTTTTCCAGGTCCTCCACCTTCGCTCGCAGACCTTGGTTGCCCTTCACCACCCTCTGCAGCTCCTCGCCCATCGAGGTGAGCTGATTGCTGTGTTGCAACAAGGCCTCCTCCACTCCCCTCAATTTCTCACCCTGCTCCCATACCTCGGTCGACGTCTTCAACACTGCCGCCTTCACCGGGTCAATCGCCTCCTCCACCGGCACCTTCAATGCTGCCATCATCTCCTTCCTCATCAACTCCTCCATGTGCTTTGCAAACTGTTTCTCGAATTCCAAAGCCATCACCTCGGTCATCTTTTCTGCCGTGAGCAGTGTGGCCCGACCCAGCCTCCGCCATCTTTCCAGTTGCCGAGCTGACCCTTTCACTCGACGGCGAATCTTCATTCGCCCCCTTCTTCACAGCAGCTTTCTTTTGGTTTTTAGACATCCCCCTCCTGTCCTTTTGTGTTCCTGTACTAACTTGTCGAAACATTGTCCCTGGGACCGGGCAGTAAATTCTTAAAAAAAATCAAGCCTCGAGCAGGAGCCACCCAACGTGCAACTTCCTCCGCCATGTCGCCACCGGAAGTCCCGAAGTCCTCCTCTCTGATACCTTTCTAGTAAATCTCTTTGGCACCCTCTCCAGTCTTGACATTCTCAACTTGCCCTGTCATCGTTGAAGATTTGTATATAGATACTCCTTAGTGTCTCTTTCCTGGGTCCATTTTCAAAATGTAGCACTTCACATTTTGCATTGAATTTTATTTCCCATCTATCTTTCCATTTCAGCAGTTTGTCTACCTGAATTCTTACACTATCTGCTTTGCCGTTTCTACATTGACTTTCATACAATGTGTCATCTTTGAAACGATACCCTGCATACCCAGGCCCAGGGCATTAATATAGATCAAAAAGAGAAGTGCTCCTAAAACCATCCCATTGGAATACCACTATATACTTCTCTCCTGTCTGAAAAACTACCATTGACCACTCCATTCTACTTTTCGTCCATTAACCATTTTTGTGTTCAGGCCATCATGACCCTTTAGCCCCATGAACTTTGATTTTGCTCATAACTCTCTTATATATTTTTCAAATGTTGTCTGAAAGTGCATATCCACCTTCCTCATCCCCCGCTGTTTTCCAAAGAACTCATCAAGTTAGTCCAAAATTGGATTTGGGAAAGGCAAATGATTGATCTAATTTATTATCCCATACCTCCCAGGTGCCATGTGATTTTCTCCCAGATTATTGACTCTTAACAGATTCTCGACCATGCTTGTTAGGTTGTCTGGCCTACACTTTCTGGGGTTATCCTTTTCTTAAAATTGGGTTTTAAAATAAGCAGTCCTCTGACACCACTCGTTTATCTACGGAGAATTGGAAAGGTCATAACTCGGCAATTTCCACACTTGCTTCCCTCAATAATAGGATGCATCCCTCTGGATTGGATGTATTTTCTACTTTGGACTGCCAACCTTTTCAGTGCATCCTCCACTTTTATTCTGTTCATGATTGCTATTGTCTCTTTTACAAATACATTGGCAGTATCCTATTCTCTTGTTGTGAAGTCTCATGCAAGTAATCCATAGAATCCCAACAGTGCAGAAGGAGGCCATTTGGCCCATCGGGTCTGCACTGAACCGAACCTCTGAAAGAGCACCCTTACCATGCCCACTCCTCTGCCCTATCCCTGTAACCCCAGTTAACCTGCACACCTTAGATGCTAAGGGGCAATTGATCATGGCCAATTCACCTAACCTGCACATCTTTGGACTGGGTGGAAACTGGGACACCAGGAGAAACCCACACAGACACTGGGAGAACATGCAAGACCGGAATCGAATTGGCACTGAGACAGCAGTGCTAACCACCACGTACCCATTTAATGTCTCAACCAAGATCATCTTTCCCACGACGTGCTGTTAGATAATTTGGACGTTCTGAATTCTCCCTCCGTGTATCCGAACAGGCGCTGGAGTGTGACGACTAGGGATTTTTCATAGTAACTTTATTGCAATGTTAACGACAGCCTACTTGTGACACTAATAAAGATTATTATTTTAGTCCCTAATTGGCCTCACCTTTCAACAAAGGACAAAAAACAATACAGCACAGGAACAGGGTCATGATACCAACCTTTGTCAAAACCTTCAGCACTTCCTTGTGCCGTTTCCCTCTCTACCCACCTATCCATGTGTTTGTCAAGATGCCTTTTGAATGTCTTTAATGTATCTGCTTCCACAACCTCCCCTGGCAACGCATTCGAGGCACTCGCCACCCTCTGCGTAAAAAAAACCTGCCTCGCACATCTCCTCTAAACTTTGCCACACGGACCTTAAACCTATGCCCATTGGTGACTGAACCCTCCACCCTGGGAAAGAGTGCCTGCCCATCCACTCTATCCATGCCCCTCATAATTTTGTAGACCTCTATCAGGTCACCCCTCAACCTCTGTCTTTCTAATGAAAACAGTCCCAGTCTATTCAGCCTCTCCACATAGCTAACACCCTCCAGAGCAGGCAACACCCTCCAGACCAGGCAAATTGCTAGTAAATCTCCTTTGCACCCTCTCCAAAGCCTTCTCTGGTAGTGTGGCGACCAGAATTGTGCACAATATTCCAAGTGCGGCCGTAGCAAGGTTCTATACAACTGTAGCAAGACTTGACAGTTTTTATACTTGATGCCCCACGTGATGTTCAGACACGGGTGCTAGGAAAAAACAACTTGCAGATTCCACCTGCAAGGCTGAAATCTCAGACAGCAAATCTGGTGAGCAAGGCAGACCTCTACATTTTAAATTTGACATTCTAAGGAAACCAGGGAGACCTGCTGAGGTGGAGTAGGGGTAATGATCGAATTTCCAAGCATATTGATTAATAACCCTTCAGTAATTTAGTGTACTGCCCAGTGACCTTGAGCTACACTAACCAATAGGTTTCAGCTACTGTTCAGTGCCAAGTGAGCTGTCCTTAGCCATAGTATCGAATGGGACGATGCAAATTGCTTCAACTAAGATATATTGGTGAAACTAGAGGAAAGAAAAAGGATGGGGGAGGAAATGATGTTTCCCGTGCCACCTACAACAATAATTTATATTTATTTACTCTATTTAATGTAATAAAACAAGCATTATAAAACAAAGTGTGACACGCAGGGAGATATAAATCATATGACCAAAGGCTTGGGCAAAAAAGGTAGGTTTCAAGGTGTATCTTAAAGGAGGAAAGTGAGGTAGGGAGCTATAAGGAGGGAATTTCAGAACTTTAGGACCAACTTTTAACTACAAATAAGTATGAAATCAAATGGCAAGCTTACTGCAGTTCAAAAGTGGAGCAGAGGGGTTTCTTTGCAGTGCAGATTGATGAGCTGGGAGATGCAAAGATACAGCACCACCATTGATGGTAGGGTGTAACTACACTGACCAGTTTACACACAACCATTGCCATTATGTGGATTTATAAATTTGCTAAGTGTGACAAACAAACGTGCGTACAGGCATTCAATTTTGAATATATTACTAGTTGAATATGCATTGAACAGTGGAGTCCCGAATAAGTGCACTCCTGGAATGAAGTGGGTTGAGCGGCAGGAATAATTGGCTCAGTGTATAAATGTAATTCAGTTTCCGTTCTAAGCCAAATGTTTTTCTGATATTTGGGATTTAATTTTATATTTTGATTAACGTACTGCAATTTGGAAAACAACTGGTTGTGCAGTTTCTTGCAATGTTGGCTGAGGAACCCGGAGAAGCAAAACTGGCATGCTACAGTGCCACCATTGGCAAGCGGCTGTCATTACACTTGGGCAAGCATCATTCAGCAGGTATTTATAAATTATGGACACGGTATAAGGTTTCAAAAATTAGATGTGTGGAGTTGTTAGTAATGAATCGAAATTTAAAAAAATATTTATCTCGATATTTACAGTTTTTAAAAATTCCATATTGGTGTTAGCTTTGAATTGAGAAACTAGCCTTTTGAATGCATTCTGGCAATAATTTGACGCTGAGATAATACACTGAAGTAATTGTATGTAAAGATGAATATATTATAAATTCTAAAAGAATAAAGTACAATGAATTGAAATCCTTGATGCGATTAATTCAATGATACACTAACAGGAGTATTGATAAATTAGATTTTTTTTTTGTCAGAAGCTTTTCATTTTGCACTCTGGACATTCTCAAGAACACAATCTAAAGGAATCATAGAATCGCTACAGTGCAGAAGGAGGTCATTCAGCCCATCAAGTATGCACCGACGCTCTGAAAGAGCAGCCTGCCTAGGCCCACTCCCCAACCCTACTGACCTATCCCCGTAACTCCATCTAACCCGCACATCCTTGGACACTAAGGGGCAATTTTATCATGGCCAATCCATCTAACCTGCACATCTTTGGACTGTGGGAGGAAACTGGTGCACTCACACAAGGCCGGAATTGAATCCGGGTCCCTGGCACTGAGACAACAGTGCTAACCATTGTGATATTGTGTCGTCCGCAAATCAACAAATTAATACATATTGGGATTCTTACAGTTCCACATGCTTAAGCTTGGCCTTAACGGCAACTTCATAAGCAGGACCCAAGCCATTTGTTCACACGTAACTTGACTACTGAAATAGGGCGCAGCACAGACATCCTGCGGGACAATAGCTACCCTTATCAGATCATTTCAAACTTTATAGCATCCAAACTCATGGGCCTAAGACCATCACTTTTGGCTTTGAGAAGTTCCCAGTCTGCCTCTGATAAGTTCCCTCAAATGTTTCAGCAGCAGGTGAAGCTAGCTTTTTCACACTGCTACTATGCAGTAGCAACATGAGTGATAATTACCACTAACAGGATGCTGCCGTCAAGCCAAAAAGACATTCAGCCTATCACACAAACCATACCTACCAGCCTGTGTTTGCAAAACTCAATACATAATGTCCAACATTAGAAGTGATTCCGCGATTAGACAACATTTGCTAAATAACTCTCAGCATGCTAAGAATTACACTGACAGCCAATATAAAACTGTTGGTTGTGTTTGCAGTGTGGTGATTTGCATGTTCTGGGAGCGACATGCATAATGATAATTGCTTATTGTCACAAGTAGGCTTCAATGAAGTTACTGTGAAAAGCCCCTTGTATGTAAAGATGAATATATTATAAATTCTGAAAGAATTAAGTACAATGAATTGAAATCCTTGATGCGATTAATTCAACGATACAACTGTGTAACAGGAGTATTGATGATAAATTACATTTTTTTTGTCAGAACCTTTTCGTTTTGCACTCTGGACATTCTCAAGAATGCAATTTAAAGGAATCATAGAATCGCTACAGTGCAGAAGGAGGTCATTCAGCCCATCAAGTATACACCGACGCTCTGAAAGAGCAGCCTGCCAAGGCCCACTCCCCAACCCTACTGACCTATCCCCGTAACTCCATCTAACCCGCACATCCTTGGACACTAAGGGGCAATTTTATCATGGTCAATCCACCTAACCTGCACAGCCGCAATCTGCATAGAATCCGCGATTAGGCGACTTTTGCTCAATTATATTATAAATTCTGAAAGAATAAAGTACAATAAATTGAAATCCTTGATGTGTTTAATTCAACGATACAACTGTGTAACAGGAGTATTGATGAAATTTTTTTTTGTTGGAAGCTTTTCGTTTTACACTCTGGACATTCACAAGAATGTCACATTAATACACGGCCCTGTTCTCTGGCAACAGAACATGAACACGCATTGCACCTGTTTCAGCTAAACAAATAAGTGACAGCCATTTGGTGGTTTATTCCACGGCATTGTCTTGACCCATCAGAGGCAAGTTGTCGGGTTTAAAATCAAACATGCTTGACCGTTAACTGTCAGTCACCATCAACTAATGCATTCTCCATCACAACACCTCTCCCGATCAGAGACCATTTGCAAACCAATCAGCACCCTCAAACAGCATAAATGTATTGTTTTCCCTACATTATTCTTGCAAATATCCTGATGAGTGTGAGATGAAAATCTTCAATAAAGTATGTCTCTCTTTTTCAGCAATACTCAAGTTCTATACCACTAGTCAACTAAGGCCATAACAGTGAGCCACTGCAAAGTTTCACACTGGCAGAAATAGCCTTTCCCTATTAATTAGGTTGATACAATTAATCTTATTTCAACAATAATTCAAAGCCAAACATGGACAAAAGCTGAAAGTGAAGTAAGTGTCGCCTTCATCCAAGGCTGAATTTGCTTTGAGTAGCATCAGGAAGCTCGAGCAAAATTGAAGTGAGTGTTGATCGTGAGACACCTCTCCACTGGTTGGGGTCATACCTAGCACAAAGGCAAGTGGCTTTGGTTGTTGGAGGTCAACCTTATTCCCAGGCAATCGCTGGCAGATCCTCGGGATAGTGTCCTAGATCAAACATCTTCAGCGGCTTCATCAATGAATTCTTCCTTCCATTATAAGGTTAGAAGTGGGTATATTCACTCTGATTGCACAATGTTCAGCACAATTCACAGCTCCTCAGATACTGACACAGTCTGTTTCCATATGCAGCAAGACCTGGACAAAATTCCAGATTGAGTTGTTAATTGGCAAGTAACATTCATACCATACAAGTGCAGGCAATGTCCATCTTCTGGAACTGCCCAGAAGAATGGCGCAGCACGGTAGCACAGCTCCGGGGTTCCAGGTTCGATTCCCGGCTTGGGTCACTGTCTGTGTGGAGTCTGCACATTCTCCCTGTGTCTGCATGGATTTCCTCCGGGTGCTCCAGTTTCCTCCCACAGTCCAAAGATGTGCAGGTTAGGTGGATTGGCCATACTAAATTGCCCTTAGTGTCCCAAAAAATAAAAAGGCTAGGTGGGGTTACTGGGTTATGGGTATAGGTTGGAAGTGTGGATATGTGGGATGCTCTTTCCAAGGGCCGGTGCAGACTCGATGGGCTAAATGGCCTCCTTCTGCACTGTAAATTCTATGAAGTGGAAGTAGTGATTTCAAAGCAAAATTGGATGGGTAGTTAAAGGGAATAAACTTACAGGCTTACGGGATTGTACAGGGGAGTGGGGTTGACTGGATTGCTCTGTAGAAAGCTGACATTTGTTTGATTAGCCAATTGGCCTCCTATTGCTGAGCATAAAAATAAGAACTGGGAGCAGGAGTAAGCCATCTGGCCTCTTGAGCCTGCTCCGCCATTCAATAAGATCATGGCTGACCTTTTTGTGGACTTAGCTCCACTTACCCGCCCGCTCACCATAACCCTTACTTCCTTTACTGTTCAAAAATCGATCTATCTTTGCCTTAAAAGCATTCAACGTGATAGCCTCAACTGCTTCACTGGGCAGGGAATTCCACAGATTCACAACCCGTTAGGTGAAGAAGTTCCTCCTCAACTCAGTCCTACAACTGCTCTTTATTTTGAGAGTATGCCCCCTGGTTCTAGTTTCACCCGCCAGTGGAAACAATCTCCGTTTCTTTCTTATTTATTCCCTTTAAAATTTTATGTGTTTCTATAAGATCTCCTATAATTCTTCCAAATTCCAATGAGTATAGTCCCAGTCTACTCCGTGTCTCCTCATACCTAATTTTCTCAACTCCAGAATCAATCTAGTGAATCTCCTCTGCACCCCCTCCAGTGCCAGTACCTCCTTTCTCAAGTAAGGAGACCAAAACTGTACACCGTACTCCAGGTGTGGCCTCACCAGAACCCTATACAGCTGCAACATAACCTCCCTGCTTTTAAACTTCATCCCTCTAGCAATGGAGGACAAAATTCTATTTGCCTTCTTAATTATCTGCTGTACCTGCAAACCAACCTTTTGTGACTCACGCACAAGGACACCCAGGTCCCTCTGCACAGCAGCATGCTGCAATTTTTTACCATTTAAATAATAGTCCATTTTACTATTATTCCTACCAAAATGAATGGCTTCACATTTACCAACATTGTACTCCATCTGCCAGACCCTTGCCCACTCAAACTATCTATATCCCTCTGCAGACTTTGTGTCCTCGGCGCACTTTACTCTACCACTCATCTTCGAGTCATCTGAAGGGGGGGGGGAATTACCATTGAACATAAACTGAACTGAGCCAATTATATAAATATTATTATGGCTATAAGAGCAAGACCGAGGCTGGGAATCCTGAAATATGTAAGTCACCACACACCTCCCCAAATTCTACAAGGTACAAATCAGAAGTGTGATGAAATACTCTTCACTTGCCTGGAGAGTGCAGCTCCAAAAACACTCAACGCACTTGTTCACAGCTGCTTTTACCCCAATGGTTTTCTTTTGACCTGAATTCAGGACAACAATGCTCAAATCAAAAATGAATGAGCTCTTTATTAGCCACTGTATATAACATATAAGAACTACACAAATCAAGTGACATTACCAATGTGCTACCAGAATTTGCTTTAATTGCATCGGTCTTTAAATTACTTTTTAAAAAAAGTCCCTCTTTAACTTCGTCCTTCCCACCTCTAACCTACTCGAATACTATAACCTCTCAAATTCTACATTCCTCTGACTCCCAACATCTTGTGCAGTTCCTCCCCATATCCTACCAATGATAGTATCTCTTCAAGCAATACACAGATGGTGATCATGGAGCGAATATTACTGACATGCCTGTAAGCACCAGTGTCTTTCTCAGTGTTGAAATATTAAAAACGCTCTCACCAGACGCAAACCGCCTATGGAAAGAGAAAATGTACAGCTATACTGCTGAGACTTAAAACATGGCATTATGGTGCTTTATCTTTTTACGGCAGTTTAAAACTGCAATATAAAATATGGAGCAATGGTTGTATGTAATGGGATGAAAATTAGCAATAACTTGGCATGAATGTATGAACCTCTCTTCATTCGTAAACAAATCTGGCTTCCAGAGCAAACAGTACTTTGGACCCACAAAAATGTACATCTCTAATTCAGGGTTGCAAAAGTATTAATAAAACTGGCAAATGTGGAAACTTCTCTTGAGAACTTGGTTGTGTAATTGTAACTTGTGTTCATTCTTCAGTGACATAATCTCAAAGCATGCTGTTATTACATATGTAAACTGATGACGCCCAGTTGTATCTCACGATGATCACTCTCAACCCCTCACTGCTTCTGATTTGTCAGACTGCTTGCTTGATGCCCTGTACTGAATAAGCAGGCATTACTTTCAACTAAATATTAGGAAGACTGAAGCCACTGTCTTCAGTCACTCTTCCCTAATTATGGGCGCATTGGGCGGGATTCTCTCAGCCCTGGGCCGGACCAGAGAATCCCTGTGACCGTCGCGAATCGCGCCACGCTGCCCCGACGCCGGGACGCGATTCTCTGCAGAGTTGAGATTTGGCGCCAGTAAGCGCCCCCCCCCCCCCCCCCCCCCGGACGATTCTCGGCCCGGAAGGACTGAGCGGGCGTCGTAAAAAAGACCCTGGTCCCGCCGGCGCCGTTCACATCTGCTCTCAGCCGGCAGATCTCGGCGTGGAAGAGTCCGGGGGGCGGCCTGTTTGGGGGGGGGCAGCCTCCGATGTGGCCTGGGCCGTCCTCTCTGGCTGGGGGCCCCCTTTCCTCCGCGCCGGCCCCTGTGGCATGTTGTGTTGGGGCCGGCGTGGAGAAGGGAGCCAAAGTGCATGCACGCGTTGGCACCGGTACCGGCCACTGTGACGGCGTTTCTGACAGCTTCAACACTTAGCCTCAGGATCACAGAATCCCGCCCTTTCTATCTGACGCAGCTCTCTGAGACTGAACCAGACTGCCAACAACCTTGGTGTTTTTTAAAATAAATTTAGAGTACCCAATTATTATATTTTTTTCCAATTAAGGGGCAATTTAGCATGGCCAATCCACCTAACCTGCACATCTTTTGGTTTGTGGGGGTGAAACCCACGCAGACACGGGGAGAATGTGCAAACTCCTCACCGACAGTGGCCCAGGGCTGGGATTCAAACCCAGGTCCTCAGCGCCATAGTCCCAGTGCTATCCACTACACCACCGTGCTGCCCTAATCTTGGTGTTATTTGACCCCAAGACGAGCTTCCAACCACATATCCATGCTGTCGCTAAGACCATCTATTTGTATCTTCTAGTATCACCTGACTCCTCCCTTAGCTCAGCTCATCTACTGTTGAAATCCTCATCCATGCCTTTTCTACCTCCTAGGTTTGACAATTCGAATGAAACCTTGACTGATCTCCTATCTTTCACACCCGGCCCGTTTCACCCATTACCCCCGTGTAAACTGATTGAGCTTTTAATTTTAGAGTTCTTGTCCTTGTTTTTCAGTCCCTCCATGACCTCACCCGTCCCTATCTCTGTAACATCCTCCAGTCCGACACCCACGACTTACCTGTTTTGCTTCAATTCTGGCATCTTGCACATCGCTGATTTTAGTTACTTCACAATTGCTAACTTCAGCCATTAAGGGCTTAAGCTCTGGTATTCTCTTCCCAAAACGGTGTCTCTACCGTTGCCTTTCTCCTCCCTTAAGATATTCTTTAAATACAACGTCTTTGCCATAGTCATCTGCACTGATATCTTATTATGTGACTTGGTGTAAAATTTTGTTTGATAACATTCCTGTGCTGTGCCTTGGCATGTTTTATGATGCAAAACACCATAACTTTTGCTGCATAACTGCAAAATTTATGTTATGGTGTTATATAAACAGAAGTTACATTGTTGTAATATAGATTCGACAACATCTTATGTAGAAGCTAAGAGGTCTTGTGGCACAGTGGTAAAGTCCCTTCTTCTGGATCAGAAGCTCCGGGTTCAAGTCTAATGCCAGGACTTGTTGGCCACGGAAGGAGTGTTCATAACACGGTTCGACTGGCTGATAATCAACTCTGGAATCCTTCCACCACTTCCCCACTATTCACCAAAGGGAAAATAGTGTGCGAAGATACATTAAGATAAAATGTAGAAGCTCAAATGTTAATTTAGAAGTCAAAACTTAAACAGTTTCTAAATGTGCACTTGGCAGAAAATAAGTGACCTACCTATTGGTATCCTAATGTAATATTCCCCAGTAACTTACAATATAAAGTTTGTGCTGTGGTCTTATTGCATTTGTAGCTGGCTGTTTCCTGTTGTAATGTTCCCTTCAAATTATGTTTAATAAGGCACTTCTCAAAGAGGGTGATTTGGACAGTGGAACACCGATTCTGAAAAATATTGTCAGCAGTTTGACCATTGTAGAATTTAAACAGCATCTTGTGTACTTTGGAATAATTAATGCTGAAATGGTTTTAAGCGTAGAGTGCTCTGTGCAGATGGCAGAGGGTAATTTCATTTGACCACCTAATTTTCCATCCCATTACTTCTGCCCGATGGAATTTTTCCAAACTTTCTCAGGGATAATAAAACAATAATGTAAATAGCTCAAAAGCTCCTCTGCTTCGGACGGAGTAGAGAAGGAATCGGAATGTTGTTCAGAATTTGTTTTCACTCCTTTTTGAGAAATAATGGGTTTTCCAAGAAAGAAACATTTAAAATAATTAAATTTAGCTTTTATGTACAAAACTCAAATTTTCTTTGTTTCTCGTCTTGGCCCAATCCCACCCTCAGCCTCCCCCACTACCCTCAGCCTCCCCCCTACCCTCGGCCTCCTCCCCCCCCCCCCCCCCCCCCCTCGGCCTCTTTCTCTCCCCCCCCCCCCCCCTCGGCCTCCCCCCCCCCCCCCCCCCCCCCCCCAAACCCTCCCTACCCTCAGCCTCCTGCCCTACCCTTGGCCACCCCCCTACCCTCAGCCTCCCCCCTACCCTTGGCCTCCTGCCTACCCTCGGCCCCCCCCCTATCCTCGCCCCCCCCCTTGCCCTCGCCCCCCCCCCCCCCCTCCACCCTCGGCCTCCTATCCTAAATCAAGTGACTTTTAATTGGAGGCATTTCAATAAGCACTGGTTGCCCTTTGGTACATGAGAGAAATTATAAGTACATTGTCAAGTGACAGTTTCCCACAACTAAGCAACCACAAGTGTCAGCAATAGGTTTTACCATAAAATACATCATCGGCAAACTGGATTCCATTCACACCAGGCACACTCATTTGTGGTTAAGGAATAGGATTACTGGGCAGCAAGGTGGTGCAGTGGTTCGCACTGCTGCCTCATGGCGCTGAGATCCCAGGTTCGATCCTGGTCCTGGGTCACTGTCTGTGTGGAGTTTGCACATTTTCCCCGTGTCTACGTGGGTCTCACCTGGTAGGTGGATTGCCCACGCTAAATTGCCCCTTAATCTGAGAAAGCAATAATTAGATACTCTGAATTCATTTTAAAAAAAAAGAATAGGATTATTAACCTTGATTTCTTTTATCTCCCTTTCTTAGTCTCTGGACGTGTCTGATGACATCTACAGTGCCTCTTTTACTAACTCAGCAAAGACTGGTGATCAAACTTGGGGACCTTCCCGATTTGTTGACAATGCTGTGCTTTCACCATTGACTGAAAAGCTTTGATTTAAGATTTCAGACAAAGCTGGAACGTTTAACTTGGTTCAAACTGCACCTGTAATATTTCAAACCACTGATTTGATCCCGAGGGAACGCGAAAGAGTAGGTCCCAAATCCGGTTGATATAAATTGGCTAGGCTGAATCCTTGTGTATCGCATCTCCGCAAGTGCACCTGATTACCCATTGTGATGGTATTCATGGTAATATGTAAAGCTATTTATATATTGCATCTAGCAGGATGTTGATGAGGCTGGTGATAATCCGAGAATACATTTGCTAGATTCATTATTGCAGGCCACATTTGGAGTTGTCAACTGATGAGAGACCCAGAATCCAATGACTTGTAACATCTTTTAAAATTTAGGTGTACCATTGATAACATTCTCTGGGTCAATTGCAATAGTCACTGCCACAAGCAGTCTGTGTACCATTGTTTTGTACATATGTTGTGCTATATCTACTTGTATGATAGTGTGACCCTGCAGTATAACACTAGGACCTCCTCTTAACCTGAACCAGATATCCTTGTCTTTTGCACATTTATTATGAGATCACTGAAAGTGGACTGAGTTAATGCTAGGTGAGGCTAGATTTAAATTGTTGGTTTATTACACCGCAAAATGGAAAGTATAGAACCCAAGTTATAATCCTATTAATTTGCATTAACCAATACAACTTGTATTAGCATAATACAAAATGAAGAGCGCAACATCTTGGTTGGTTGTCTTTCTAAATGAAGAGATCTTCCTCCTGTACTGATAACCAAAGGTTTTTCATATAATCGATGAGATATTTTTCTGGCGCCCAGGCATAGGATCTAAATAATATATAGAATTTGCTGCTATGAGGAAACCATATTAAAGCTAGCTTATTAGAATCATACTCACCCAACATTTCACTTCCACTGTCAGGCATATACCATACTTTAAAATTGCAACATTTTAAGTAATTCCTTTTTCGCCAAATCACTTTTGTAATAAATATGATTTTAAAAACTCCAGAAATGTAACAATTCCTCCATTTCCAATATAAAGGAAGCTCAAATGCTTTAAGCCCATTGTGTGGTGTTTAAAGGAGAGTAAATTGACCCTGTAAATCCCCACTCAACACCCCAAGGTAGGTAAAGTGTAGGAAAAGATATGACTGGGTTTCTGTTTTGTGATGAAGTAATTAACTCAATCAACTCCGGATCAATTAGAGAAATGAAACTTTGATTCTCATTGCACCCCAGTAAAAGTAAGTGTTTAGAGGAAATGTGTGGAGGGAGGGGCAATACTTGATGTTGTGCACTTATTTTGTTCACTCCAATATATGATGAGAGTGGGATGTGAAAAGTTGCAGAATACCCAGGGTTCAATAAAATAGGAGCAGGAGTAAGTAATTTGGTCCCTTGAGCCTCCTTTGATATTCAGTAGCGTCATAGCTGATCTGATTGATACATTAACTCCACTTTCCTGCCTGCGATAACCCTCAACTCCCCTGTCAATAAAAACTTTGTCCTTTAAAAAAATCTTTCATGGTGTGGGCGTCGCTGGCTAGGCCAGCACTTCTTACCTTCCACACTTTCTCTTGAGAAGGTGATGCTGAGCGGCCTCTTTGAACCGCTGCAGTCCAAATGTGTGTACATCACCCACAGTGCTGTTAGGAAGGGAGTTCCAGAATTTTAACCCAGTGATAGTGAAGGGACGATGATGTAGTTCCAAGTCAGGATGGTGTGTGGCTTGGAGGGGAACCTTGCAAGTGGTGGTGTTTCCATGTATCTGCTGCCCTTGTCATCCCAGGTGGTTGAGGCCATGAGTTTAGAAGGAGCTGTCAAAGAAGCCTAGGTTAGTTTCTGCAATACATCTTGAAGATGGTACACACTAATGCCAAAGAGGTGGGACATTTTGATTAAGAGGAATATGTAGTCTCTTGTTGGGTTTACAGGAAGCCTTTGGATTTGCTTTTTATTTTTGCATCACAAAATTTGGCGCCTTTACCTATATTACAATGCACCACAATCAAGAGTGTGGCCAATTTTGAGAGATAATCCTCAATATTCGCACAGTAGACTGTAGCACAGGTGTGGTGAACTGGTGATACTGTCCCTCACTCCACACTGTACATTTTGCTAAACTTACAGCTAAGCTGCCCTGGCAGTTAAGCAAGTTAGAAAGTACCCAGGGCCTTATTGATGTTGTGTTCAATGGGGGAATCACTCGGGGAGAATAACAATTGAAAAATGGATGCACCTCGTTCTTTACCTAGGTATAAAAAACATTCTCGAAAGGGTATGATAGCAGTGGAAAAGGTGCAGTATTGATTTAATCAGGATGTTGCCCAAGGGTAGGGATTACAGTTATGAAGTGGGGCATGAGGATAGAACTTTTATCATTGGACCTCAGAAATGAAATGAAATGAAAATCGCTTATTGTCACAAGTAGGCTTCAAATGAAGTTACTGCCAAAAGCCCCTAGTCACCACATTCCGGCACCTGTTCAGGGAGGCTGCTACGGGAATTGAACCGTGTTACTGGACTGCCTTGGTCTGCTTTAAAAGCCAGCGATTTAGCCCAGTGTGCTAAGCCAGAAGGTTGAGGTACTTAAGGAGGTCTCTGATTATGTAGGATTACAACATTGTAAATAGTGACTTTGTTTTCACCGTCCACTTATTGAGATGACACAACACAATATATCATATGGAGTTCAGAAAAGTTCTTAGCACAGTAGTTAAAATGTAGATTGTTTCCACAAATTTGTGCAGAAACAGCACCCAGAGATGGTTTTACAAGGATGTGTAAAAGTCCTTCGTATCTATGTCCTTTGCTCCCATTTATTTCATTATTTTGGTCCATGGATCAATGATTGGGATGTGCTTTTAAGTAGAGAGAAGAAAGCAGAAGACTCCAGTTTAAAACAGCCTGCTTTCCAGGATACTGTATTCTCAGGCTTTGTGTTTGGGAGAAGGAGAAGCCAGACTCTTCTCCACCAAGTGGATGGGAGGACCGGGTTTTGGAAGGAATCAGTTTGATTGGCTAACTGGTAACCAATGGGTTGGCCAGGGATAGTGCTCTGCTTGACAACAGTCAATGATTGGTTCCAGCTGGGTGGTGATTCTGAGAGAACCCTCCAAGAGTGATCAGACCTGAGAAGTGAAGGAAGCTGTTTTCTCTCTGATGCCTGCTGTCTGTAGGTGGACGCGGAAGATCTTTTTTTTAACAAACAATTTTAGTGAGGTATTTTTTGGCATTGTAAAGAGTTACAGATTACAGAAATATGCAAACATCAATGGAAAACCAACGCTTCAACCAAACCATAATGCACATACCCGCTCCTTTCCCATAGACACTGCCCTCCTATTTATCCCTCCTACTCTACGCTAATCTCACCCCCCCCCTTGCTGACGTTCATTCTCCCACAAAGAAGTCGATGAATGCTTGCCACCTTCGGGCGAACCCCAATGCAGATCCCCTCAAGGCAAACTTGATTTTTTTTTCCATACCAAGAAAACTTGACATGTCCAAAAGCCATAGTTCGGTCTTCGGGGTTTTGAGCCCCTCCATGCCAGCAGTATTTGCCGCCGGGCAATCAGGGAAGCAAAGGCCAGAACATTGACCTTTTTCTCCCCCTGGACTCCCGGGTCTTCCGAAACCCTGAAAATTGCCACCTCTGGACTCATCACCACCCTTGTTTTCAGCACCCGGGACATGACCCCCGCAAATCCCTCCCAGTACCCCCTAAGCTTAGGACACGCCCAAAACATGTGAACGTGGTTCGCTGGTCCTCCCGCGCATCTAGCGCACTTGTCCTCTACCCCAAAAAATTTGCTCATCCGAGCCACCGTCATGTGGGCCCGGTGAACGAACTTAAACTGATTCAGGCTGAGCCTGGCACATGTTGCGGTTGAGTTTACCCTACTCAGGGCTTCCACCCATACTCCGTCCTCCATCTCCCTGCCGAGCTCCTCCTCCTATTTGAATTTCAGATCCTCCGTCTGGGACTCTTCCCTCTTCATGAGCACCTTGTAAATATCCGAGACTCTTCCCTCTCCTCCGTCTCCTATTCTGTCCTGGATCCCTATTGGCGGGAGGCGTGGGAAGGATGGGACCTGTCTGCGTACAAAGTCCCGCACCTCTAAGTACCTAAAGTCATTTCCCCTTTCCAGCCAAGCTTTCTCCTCTAACTCCCTCAAACTCGCAAAGTTCCCCTCCAGGAACTTATTGCCCACCCTTCTCACCCCCGCCCGCCCCCATGTTCGAAACCCTCCATCCATGTTCCCGGGGGTGAATCGATGGTTATCACAAATTGGAACCCAGACCGACGCACCCACCTCCCCTGCATGCTTTCTCCACTGGCCCCAAATCTGCAGGGCCGCCCCCACTACCGGGCTGGTGGAGTACCCGGCCGGCGCAAGCGGTAAGGGAGCCGTGACCAGGGCTGCCAAACTGGTGCCCCTGCACGAAGCCGCCTCCACCCGCTCCCAGATAGACCCCGTACCCACCACTTCCTTATCATGGCTATGTTAGCCGCCCAATAGTGGTTGATCAGATTTGGCAATGCCAGTCCCCCCTCGCTGCGGCTCCTTTCAACATTGCCTTCCTCACCCGCGGGGATTTTCCTGCCCAGACAAGAAGCTGAAGATCTTTTAAGTGCATCAAAGCCAGCAGTTTGTTGTGCTTCAGGGTGAGAAGTAAAATAACTGATCTATTGTTTTGAAAGCAGTGATTGTTTATACATGTTCTTACTGTGAACCTGAAATGATCCTGAGTCTGCAGGGAAGGTAGACAACCTTGCCTCAGAAGACCATATCAAGCCTGGAAGAAATGAAATGCCAAACTGGAAGCCTGAGCTTCAGAAAGACATTCACTGGAAGTCATACCTGTGAATCAAAGAATGTTACCCTTTTATTTTATTATTCTCTTTCCTTTTCCACCACCCTTTCCCCTCTATGTGGTTTGTATGTGTGCATATAAAGAGGGGGGTGAGTTAGGAAGGGGGGGGTGGAATAGGTAGTCGATAACCAGCTACATTTTCTGTCTGTTAATGAAAAATACTGTTCATAATGAAAGGTTACTTGTGTGTTAAAGTTACAAACCTGGTGACTAGTTTATTGGGCCCAGCCAAAGACCGTGGCTATTTAAATAAATCTAATTTCACTGGTGTTGCGACTCCAAGTCAAGTGGGGCTGGAATTGGCAGCGCACAAGCCCAGGGTGTGGTAACAGATATTCGATGGTTGATCAAAAAGAATGTTAACCAAGAGGATGATGTGTGAACAGAAAGTCGGATTAAACTAGATAGCCCGTGGAGAAAAGGACAGGTATATCATTGATGAGCTGAATGGCTATACCTTGCAACCCTAACTTCAAGTATACAAGTGTTGGCATTAGGTGAGGATATCTGTAATGCTTCCTACTTTGGGATATCCAACATGCACTCAATAGCTAACTTTATGAACCTTTGTGCAAATTCTAGCTCTCTTGGTTAACTTGCATTTTTCTTCCGTTTTGATGAAAATAATGTTAATCAGATTTCTAACTAGTGATGTGCAAAGAATTGTCCAATAATCAACACATGAATATCATTTTAGCTCAGTTGGCTGGATGCAGAGCAACGCCAACAGCATGGGTTCAATTCCCGTACCGGCGGAGGTCATTCCTGAAGACCTCGCCTTCTCAACCGTGCCCCCTTGTGGTGATCCTCAGGTTAAATCGCTACCAGTCAGCTCTCTCCCTCAAAAGGGGAAAGCAGCCAATGGTCATTAGGGACTATGGCGACTTGACTTTTATCATCATTTTGAGGTAGTAGCATTGGCTGGTTAGCTGAACCCTATTGATAATTGAAAGTGGAAAGTATTGACTTGTCTAATAATTTTAATTAAGTAATGTAACTAACAAGAAAGTGGAAATGTGGTGCTTTAAAGGAGTATGTACCTACATGTTGAGAGCATATGTTAGATTATGGACAACCTACCAAGTAGTCTGGTATTGCTCCAATTCTACACGTTTTTCTTATGGTTTCTATATGGTGTGAAAAAGCACTTTGTTAAATACAATGTCCATAAAAGTCGACTAAAGCTTTGAGTTTGTGACTCATAGTGTGGAGGGTATTGAGGCTGACAAGCTAAACGGTGACTGACAATTGATGTAGCCAAACAAACGAGCAGCTTTCCATTGAATTCTAATACAGCTGCCGGTCACATGCTTAAATCAACCATATCATTTAAAAGAAAAGATGGGTGCAAACCCCTCCTAGGCCTGGGGCTGGAAAATCCTAACAGATATTTAGATGTAACATTTCTTTGTTACTTCCTTCACTTGACTACGTTTTGCTTTTGCTTTGTTTTAAATCTTTGCATTCCCATGTGCTGCATAGTATTTGCCTTACAAAGATACACCCATGGGGAATGTTCACACCAGTGAGGGGTGGTGAAAGGATTACCTGGTGTCAGGATCCTGCTTCCTCTGCAATTGATTTAAAATAAAAACGGCCCAATTTTTTCCTAATTAAGGGGCAATTTAGAGTGGCCAATCCACCTACCCTGCGCATCTTTTTGGGGTGTGGGGGTTGTGGGGGTGAGACCCGCGCAGACATGGGGAGAATGTGCAAACCCTACATGACAGTAACCTGGGGCCGGGATCAAACCACGGTCCTCAGCGCTGTGAGACAGCAGTGCTAATTGTGATTGATGACCATTGCATATGATTAGTTCTAAGTAAGGAGAAGATAAGACCATTCCTGAGGCTGAAAAACATGGGAATGATGAACATGCAAAGGTTGAGCTACTGTCACGGGTAAGAATTCTCTTTCAATGGAACTCCCATTTATGTAGGAAAAGCATCTGTTCCTTCGAAACAACATTCCACTAGGTAGCCCTCGGTACCAAATTTTGTTTTACGCCATGAGAGCATAACTTCACATGTCAATTTTCAAATCTCCATGGCCTGACAAAAGGTTAAACCAAAAATATTTGTAATGAACAAGGCAAATGTAAAGCACTAAATCACAGTCATTTGGTGGATTTGTGAGTTTGCCATCGTGTTTTCAGCAGCACCTGTAGAAGCTTCATTCCAGTGAACACAGTACCAGTGAAAGCAATATCTGTTGCTTTTATACAGGCTGTTCAACACATCCAAGGGCAAATCCCTTAAAGGGTGCACTTACCTTTGTTTTCTTGTGTTGCTGACACTTTTTTTCACTATTAACAAATGTAGGGAAATATAACCATATCTTTACAGTGCTGCTAGGTGGTGTGGTGCCTGTGGAGGCACACCTGCACAAAACTGTTCTTTTGCTGGGACTGTGGCATCGTCACCCCTGTGCTCCTTTAGGGGAATGTTGACTGCATGGAGAGGGCGAGAGAGAAGGGATGCACCATGGCGGCTCACCTTCGCAATGTTTACTGCTTCTCCAATCATAGACTGTTTCCCTCCTGCATTTGGCCTATCAGCAGCAAATGTGGTAGAGAAACAGCTTGTCCTTGCAGGTGTCGCTCCATTTGCTGTGTTTTGAACAATGAAGTCGACAGGTCAGATAGAGAGGTGTGATAGGCCAGATTATGACCTTTGGGCCATATGTTGGACAACCTTGCTCTAGATGTTAAAATCAAATTACTGCAGATGCTGGAATCTGAAACAAAAACGGAAAATACTGGACAATCTCGGCAAAGCGTTGACAAAGTCATCCAGACTCTCAACGTTAGTTCCCTTTTCTCTCCAAAGATGCTGTCAGGCCTGCTGAGATTGTCCAGTATCTTCTGTTTTTTTTCTTGCTCTAGATGGGATGGGACGGATGCATTGCATGTGACATGCATATGGAGTATCAGTGTTTTGCACACATCCAAGGACCTGCAAGTCTATGAAAAACTCTGAATGTAGTTTATGGTAAAAGGACAAACTATAAACCTTCAAATTTAATATGCAGACCCAGCTTTTCAGTTAAATTAACAGTGCCACTAATAATGAAGTACATAATTACAAATCTAGAAGATGTTACTTCACACAGGTATGAAATTAGTAATGCAGTGGTAGACACAATAGATAGAAACATAGAAAATAATAGGAGGCCATTCGGCCCTTCGAGCCTGCTCCACCATTCATTATGATCATGGCCAATCATCCAACTCAATAGCCTAATCGCACTCCTCTCCTCCTCTTTCTTCCCCCCCCCAATATCCTTTGATCTCATTTTCCTCAAGTGTTATATCTAACCGCTTCTGGAAAGATACCATGTTTGGCCTCAACTACTTGCTGTGGTAACCAACATTCCACAGGCTCCCCACTCTCTGGGTGAAGAGACTTCTCTCTGTCCTAAATGGTCTATCCCTTATCCTCAAACTATGACCCCTGGTCCTGGACACTCCCACCATCGGGAACATTCTTCTTGCATCTACCCTGTCTAATCCTGTTAAATTTTATGGGTTTTTATGAGATTCCCCTCGTTCTTCTGGACTCCAGCGAATACAATCCTAACCAACTTCAACTCTCCTCGTACGTCTGTCCTGCCACCCAGGAATCAGTGACTGGTGTATGAGGACACCCAGGTCTCGTTGCGCATTCCCGTCTCTTAATTTATGGCAATTCAGATAATAGTTTACCTTCCCATTTTTGCTACAAAGTGGATAACCTCACATTTATCCAAATTATACTGCATCTGCTATTCATTTGCCCACTCACTCAACTTGTCCAAATCACACTGAAGGATCTCTGTATCCTCCACACAGCTCACTCTCCCACCCAGCTGTGTGTCATCTGCAAATTTGGAAATATTATATTTTGTTCCCTCATCTAAATCATTAATATGTATTGTGACTAACTGGGGTCCTAGCATCGATCCCTGCGGTGCCCAACTAGTCACTGCCTGCCATTTGGAAAAAGACCTTTTATTCCTACTCTTTGTTTCCTGTCTGCTGTCCAGTTTCTTTCCATCTCAATACATTACCCCTTATCCCCTGTGCTTTAATTTTATTTGCTAATATCTTGGCTGGTACTTTGTTGAAAGCCTTTTGAAAGTGCAAATAAATCTTATCTACTGGCTCTCCCTCATCAACTCTACCAGTTACATTCTCCAGTAGATTTGTCAAACATGATTTCTCCTTCATAAATCCATGCTGACTGTCTAATCTTGCCACTGTTTTCTCAGTGCTCGGCTATAAAATCTTTGATAATGGATTCTAGAATTTTCCCCACGACCAATGTTGACATTAGTTGTCTGTAATTCCCTGTTTTCTCTCTAGCCCCCTTTTTCAATAATGGGGTTACATTAGCTAGCCTCCAATCTGTAGGAAAAGTAAAAAGCCTTGACCTTAATCCTTTTTGTTGCTTTGCCATAAAGAATACCACTAATTGCACAATTACTGGTGTTACATAGCACAATGCAATAGTATGATACATAAGACAATAAGATATATGCGCAGAATTAGGCTATTCGGCCCATTGAGTCAGCCCTGCGATTCGATCATGGCGGATCAATTTCTCATCCCCATTCTCCTGCCCGTAACTCCAGATCCCCTTATTAATCAAGAACCTACCTATCTCTGGCTTAAAGATGCTCAGTGACTTGGGTCTCCACAGCCTTCTGTGGCAATGAATTCCACAGATTCACCACTCTCTGGCTGAAGAAATTCCTCCTCATCTCAGTTTTAAAGGATCGTCCCTGCAGTCGGAGGCTGTGCCCTTGGGTTCTAGTTTCTCCTACTCGTGGAAACAATATCTCCACATCCACTCTATCTAGGTGTCTCAGTATTCTGTAAGCTTCAATGCGATTCCCCCATACCCTTCTAAACTCTGTTGAGTACAGACTCAGAATCCACAAAGCACCTCATATGACAAGTCCTTCATTCAGGGGGTCATTCTTGTGAAACTCCTCTGGACCCCTCCAAGGCCAGCACGTCTTTTCTTGGATACAAGGCCCCAGAAGCTAAATTAGGGGAAAAGCAAGTATTTTGTGGTTTCCTCTCCAGGGATAGGGGTTGGGGCGGGGTGGGTTACCATTCCGTGTGGCAACATCTCATTTTAAGTATCTGAGGGTCCAGGTGCCTCGGGACTCTGGGCAGGTCTTCAGAAGTTAAATTACGCAAGTTTGTTGGGGACGGTGAAAGCAGATTTGTTGTGGTGAGATATTTTCCTCTGTTGTTGGCGGACCGGATGCAGGTGCTGAAGATTAACATTTTACCGCAGTTTCTGTTTTCATTTCCGCGCCTACCAATATTTTTGCCTGAGGCTTGTTTCAAGGGGGTGGACAGGCTGATTCCTTCGCTTGTTGGCCAGGATAAGGAAGGGTAATACTGCCGAGGGGATGGCAGTCGGGGGTTTAGGCCTCCTGAATTTGATATATTATGACTGGGTGGCGAATGCAGTGATGGCACAGTGTCGGAATAGGGAGGCAGAGGCTTTGTGGAGAAGAATGGAGGCGGATTCACCTGGGGGGTCAGGGTTCCGGGCGTTGACTACAATGTCGCTCACATTGGCTTCTGGGAAGTATTCCGGAAGTCATATAGTGGTGGCCACACTGAAGATTTGGGGGCAGTTCCAGTAGCACTTAAGGTTGGGAGTGGAGTCGAGGGTGACACCGATCAGGGGGAAATCACAGATTTCAGCTGGAGAGGATAATGTGAGGTTCCTGGGGTTTGGGATGGGGGGGATCGTCTCAGCGATTTATGGGAGGATTTTGGAAGAGGATAAGGCTTCCATGGAGGGAATGAAGGCAAAGTTGGAAGAGGAGTTGGGGGTGGTATTGACAAAAGCGATTGTGGTGCAAGGTGCTGCGGAGGAACACCTCAACCTCGTGTGCAAGGTTGGGGCTGATGCAGTTGAAGATGGTGTACAGGGCACTCCTGACGATGTCCAGGGTGAGCTGACTGCTTGAGGGGGTTGAGGACACCTGAAGCAGTGTGCGAGGGGTCCAACTAATCATGTGCATATGTCTGGTCCTGCCCGAAGTTGGAAGGGTTCTGGAGGGCAGTTTCCAGCACCATTCTGGAGGTTTTGCACATAGTCCCCTGGAGGCCATATTCGGGGTGTCAGACTGGCTGTAGTTGCAGATGGGTGCAGGGGCAGATGATTGCTCACAGGCGGATCCGGATCCTGTTGGGGTGGGGGTCAGCTTCTCCACCCTGTGCCTCAGCGGAGGGAAGGGACCTACTGGAGTCTTGAGCCCTGAAGAATGCGAAATTTTCCCTGTTTGGGGGAGGGGGGTGCGAGTGATGGGTTTCTGCAAGAGTTGGGGTTTGTTCATTTTGCAGAGTTGGTTACCGTCAGCTGTTTGGGGGGTAGGGGGATTCTTATTGGGTGGGGAATTTTTTTTAATTCAATGTTTTTTAGTGGGTTTTTCGAACATAGTATATTTACAGATGTACACAAAGAAGAGAAAAAAAAGCGAAGATGATACAAACCATATAAAACCAACCACGTTATATAATTAGCAAAATCACGTAAATTTCTGCCGTAGTTGCTTCCAGATCTGGAGGGTGGCTACCATCACTGGGCTGCTAGAGTGTTTTTTGGGTGGGGGTGGGAGTGCCGCCAAGGCAAGGGCCCGGAGCGAGTTCTCCTGAAGGAGGCCTCCTCCGCGCACACCCACTCGGCTTCTGGCTCCTTAATCCATCCCCTTACTTGTTCTACTGTTGCCGCCCAGTGGTAGTATTGTAGGTTTGGGAGGGCTAGCCCTCCTCTGGACTTTGTTTTCTGTAGGACCTTCTTTGGGATCCTAGCATTCTTCCCCATCTGTGCAAACGCCGTGATTAATTTGTCCAGTGAATTGAAAAAGGCCTTGGGGCGATAGATCGGCATAGATCTAAGTAGGAAGAGGTACTTGGACAGTTTGTTCATTTTGATCATCTGCACTCTCCCCATGAGGGAGAGTGGAAGTGTGTTCCATCTTTGCAGGTCCTTTTTGACTTCCTCTGTCAGACTGGTGAGGGGCGGATTTAATGTGTTTATTTTGTTGTGAAATGTAAAATATTGAAAATTGGAATAAAAATGCTTTTCAAGATATGGGCCCAAACTGCTCGCAATATTCAAAATGGGGTCTGACCAGAGCCTTTTACAGCTTCAGCAGTACATCCCTGCTCTTATATTCTGGCACTCTTGACATGAATGCTAACATTGCATTTGCCTTCCTGTTATTCCTAAGTGCTAACTGAACCTGCATGTTAACCGTAAGGGAATCCTGAATTAGGACTCCTAAGTCCCTTTCTGCTTCAGATTTATGAAAACTTTCCCCCATTAGAAAATAGTCTATGCCTCTATTTTTCCTACCAAAGTGCCTCACTTTTCTACATTGTATTCCATCTGCCACTTCTTTGCCCACTCTCCTAGTCTCTCCTTCTGCAGCCTCCCCGTTTCCTCAACACTACCTGTCCCTCGACATATCTCTATCATCTGCAAATTTAGGAACAATGCCCTCCGTTCCTTCTTCCAGATCGTTAATGCATATCGTGAATAGTTGTGGTCCCTGGGAACATCACAAGCCACTGGCTGCCATCCTGAAAAAGACCTCTTTATCCTCACTCTCTGCCTTCTGTCAGTCAGCCAACCCTCTATCCATGCTCTTATCTTATTTATCCTGTACTACATCTTGTTAAAGGCCTTCTGGAAATCCAAATAGATCGCATCCACTGGCTCTCTTTGTCTAACTTTCTCGTTACAGCCTCAAAGAATTCTAACGTATTTGTCAGGCGTAACCTCCCCTTGAAGTCATGCTGACTCAGCCTTAGTTTACCAAGTCCATATCTGGACTTGGGCCTGAATTGCGAAGAAACTGAAGTTTCTATACGCCATAATTAAAGATCCTTTATTTCTGTTTCCTTTTTTTCACGATTTCCCTTAATTTTCTTCCCATATGCTCTCCTCAAGGAATTGTTTTCCTGCTGGGTTTTCTTCCCATCTGCTCTCCTCAAGGAATTGTTTTCCTGCTGGGTTACAATTCAATGGATGCTCAAAACCCTCTGCTCTATCTTCTGGACTAAATTTCAAAACAGCTAAAGAATTGAACTGTGTGGGAGGATTGTGAAACATTGCTATTGTAATCGGGGAATAAATGACTATCAGTTACTTATGGGAGTTATTTTCACATGGCTGGTCTTCTGCCAATGCCGTGCAAGCACAGTTGTATGCTGATAACAGGCCTGGGTTAACCACCGGCATATTAATGGGAGCAGTGTGCAACAGGGCGTATGCACACATGATCATCACTGGCAGCAGGATGAGAGAATGTTGTGAATTTCACTCCTGGACCGGCAGTGATGGATTTTGGAAATTCTTTTTAATGGAGGCCAGAAGGGAAGGATTTGCAGATGGGGAACTTAGATCTTTCCTTGTGGCATATTTTACTGCAATCATGTTGCTCAGTGTTTCTAAACGCTGTCTCACTATCCAAGGAATGTAAGTGGATTGTAGGTTGCTGTGAGTGTTGGGATTATATTGCCTCATCTAACACTCAGCAATCCACTTACAATACTGGGATAGTGAGCCAGAGGTTAGAAACACTCATCAACACGACTGCAGTAAAATATCCCACAAGGAAAGGATTTTAATTTCCTGTCTGCAAATCCTTCCCTATCCCCTTCTGCCACTTGAGTTCCAGGCTGCAGGTTCCATGAGTGAAATCATTGGATTTCTGCTCATGTGAAGGTGGGTATCGGTGGGCCACATGGTGCTGCCTGGCGAGTGTTACCAGGGTGCTACCTCTGATTATGGAAATGGTACAGTTTTACTTCTTGAAACAGAATTTTCTGGTGCCAAAATCAATGTCATTTGTATATGTTCCCTGTCTAATTCTGTATATAGTGAATTAAGGGAGCTTGTGCTGTTTATTTCATTCTTTCTTTAAGTCAAGACTGACACTGTTCAACTGTGGAGTGCTTCAGACACTAGACTGATCTTGGTCTTTCTTGTCCTCTGGAATACATGTGTTGCTAACTTTTGGTTGGTTCTTAATTTGGCTCCATTTAATCACGTTTGCTCAAGAGTCGCCAGGTATCTTTCGACACCGCCACAAGGCTCAGAACCGAATACTGATCAATGACTCGATACACCAGTTAGTAAGCTCAAAAGCAACGCTCATTTATTTACACACAGTCAAATCTACTCATGCATAAACTCTCCAAACTAAACTACCACTATTAGTAAAGCCTATACTTAGCTTTGGGCGCCCACTGATGCTAACTTTTGGTTGGCTCTTAATTCGTAATTTGCGCTGTTTGTTTGACCTTTGCTCTAGAGTCGCCAGGTATCTTTATGATACCGCCACAAGGTTCAAGTTCAAGTAATGATCAATAACTCAACACACCAATTAGTAAGATTCAAATCAAAACACATTTATTATACACAGTAAATCACTACTCATGCATAAACTCTACTTTCTAGATTATTCCTATCAGTAAAAGGCCTATACTTAGCTTCGGACTGGCCCACCAGGTCAGGGGAACAAATGGCCTCTCACTCAGGTCCTGAGTCTGCAGGATTCAAAAGCTGGTATGGACTTGTAGCTAGGAGCGCCTATCTCGTAGTGAGCATTGACTGGAGACTTAGTTGGTTGATGCGGCAGCTTAGACAGGTCACTCTCACGGGTTGATTCAAGTTGCTGAGTGACCCTGCCAAAGAGGGACGATTTGAACTTGGGGGCTTTACTTTATAGTCCCCAGGGGCTTCCCGCCCTTTGGGGCGGACCCCGTACCTGGTTCCAAATGATTGGACTGCGTTCCGATCATTTGGATCGATTTCTCCAATACTGGAGTTGTTCCCTGATCGCTGCGCGGTCCCTAAATGTCCGTTGGCCTTCCTTTGTCTTGGCTCCTGCTTGGCTTTATTCACCTTAAGTGTTGCGATTGTGCCCTGGAATCGCTCATTACTATGCAGATGGCTGCTGGTTTCAGTGCTGTCTGGTTTTTGCAAGTTTCAATACACATGATTTCTGCACTTGCTCAATTTTGCCTGTGTTGGCTGAATTTCCCTGCAGCCTTTGTGGATCTCCATTTTAAGTCGGGAAGTGGCCAACCCAGGTGGCTACACCACTCAGTCAGAGGAACAATAGCCGTTGCTCGGTTCTGAGGCTGCTGGGTTGAGCTGTTTACAGGGTAGTAACTAGGAGCGTCTATCTCGTAGCGTGCGTTGACTTGGAACTTACTTGGTCTGCTGTAGCTGCTAGGCTGGCCTCTCTCTTCGCTGAGAGCCAAAGGAGGGCGTTCTCCCTTGGGGGATACTGTTTATACCCAAAAGGGCTTCGCGCTCTTTTGGGCGGGCCTTGAACTTGGCCTCAACTAATTGGATCTTTCCCAATCATCGGTATCGATATTCCTCCAATAGAGGGGTGGTTCCCTGATCGCTGGGCGTGTCCTGGTGACTGTCAGTCAGCTTTGTCTTAGCTTCTTCTGGCACTGGGAGTCTGTCCTAACATTGTGTATCTAAATGTTTCCCCTTTGTCCCCAGAGATGGCTCATTAGTATGTAAATCGTTTGGTAGTTTCTGTCCTGTCTGAGTGTTTAAGGTTCTAATCAACAGACAGAGCTTGCACCTGCTTGTTTCTTAGCATTATCCAATTTTCCCTGCAGTCTTTGCAAGTGTCCATTTTGTAATCGGGACATGGCCATCCCAGATGGCTACACATGCTCTGGCAGCATTGCTGATATTGATCAAGGAAGCTCCTGTGCCTTGTTGTTTCCCTCTTTTTCTCTCTCTGTGCACACCAATATCAGTTGTAGTGCCCTTCCTTCATGCTGTTCTGTCTGAAAAGAGCTGATTCGCCACAGAATGGTGTTTAAACCTGGGGACCCTCAGGTCCCTCTTTCAGCCGTTCACTCTCCTAATCAACTGGGTTATTGGATAAAGCCCCTGAAAAGCATACGCCTTATTGCCATCTCCAAATTGCCCAGCCATGGATTGCATGGAACTAGCTTGAACTCCTAAACATTCCAGGGATTACAACTGACCAGAACTGAACTTGACTAGACGTATAAATACTGTGGCTACAAGAGCCAAGTCTTGGAATCCTGCGGTAAATAACTCGCTTCCTGACTCCCAAAGTTTGTCCATCTAGGAAGCCAGGAGTGTGATTGAATATTCTCTACTTGCCTGAAAGAAGGCAGCTCCAACAATATTCAGCACCTTCCAAGCACACGACTGCTACCATCTAGAATAACTAGTGCAGCATTCACATGAGAAGACCACCCAACTATAAATTCTACACCAAGCCACTCAACATCTTGACCTGGAAATATATTGACGTTCCTTCACTGTTGCTATGTCAAAATCCTGGAACTACCTCCCTAACAGCACTGTGGATGTACCTACACTACAGGGGCTGCAGCGGTTCAAGTAGGCAGCTCACCACCACCTTCTCATAGGCAAATAGGGATGGTCAGTAAATGCTGGCCTAGCCAGCGAAGCCCGCATCCCATGAATGAATAAAATAAATTATGTGAATTGCACCCCAAGAAGATACTTTAATCTTATTTCTGTTTTTGTCTGTGTGTGTGTATAAGCATAAAACAGTGCAGCCTTTTGGTATTTAAATAATGGCATACTCTCGGCATGTTTCCTTTCCTTCCCATGAAGGGGAGAAGGAAAGATATATACTCGCTGCCAGTCTTGATTCATGAGTAAGAAGGGATACTTTAATTACTCTGAATAATGTAATGTAGTGAAATACTATCAAGAATGCATGGCATTCAGAATGGATATTGTCAGAAACAGTTTGGGAGAAGCACAGAGCTGGGGCTATTGATGTGAAATACAATTACTGCAGCTGTTCTGCTTTTTGTGGTTATGATGTATGGAAGTTCAATTTTAATAAATTATAAAGAAACTATGGTCTGCATTCAAGCATACAATTTATTATATAGTAAGTAAGCCACAGCAAGGGAACACCTGTTACCAAGCAACAACTGAATGAACATGAATCATGGAGCTGTTGAGATCGAGAGCACTTGAGAACAGAAAACATGGAGGAGCAAATTTAGGTACAATGACGTGCAAGACAAGATGGCAAAGGTTTTTTAATGTAGAAAACTTTTTGGGGGGTCTGTTCTCTTGTCCTCTCATCTCTTGTGCGTTTCATGTGAACTACAGCTATTTAGCTGATTCTTCTTGTGTTAATGTACAGCAAAGTTGGTGTTTATTCAGGATGACTGACTGTCCTTTGCTATCAAACACTAACCTACTTGTTTTGCTCGATTCTGTAAGCTCCGCACCATATCTTTATGTCCCAGTTAACCTACACTATATAATCAACTTTAAACAGTATAATACATGTGGCTGCGAGGGGGTGCATTTATTTTCTCTAAATCCACCATTGTTTTATTATGTTGTTCATCTTTTTAATATCAATCTTTGGATAGCCTTGCTCTTCACCTACTGTGATTCTTATAGAAAAATATATAAGCTATATAAGAATAACTGAGATTGGTGCTTTCCCCTCATGGGGTTGGGGGAGGTTGAGGAGTGTTGTGCTGAACATGCCATTATACCAGATATCAGGCACTCCATGTGCGTGTGGCTCTTACTAATTCCGTTTGTAGTACATGTTATGAATTCCGCTTTAACCAGCTCACTTCCACCAAGTTCCTCAGTTTTTTCCCAAATACATATGGTGACATTGTTGAAACAAGAGCATGGGAAATTAAAAACCTGAAACTGCACCCCATTACCTTGTTGCCTTTCTCAATATGTCTTAAATCATAGATCATAGAATTTACAGTGCAGAAGGAAGCCATTTGGCCCATCAAGTCTGCACTGGCCCTCGGAGAGAGCACCCCACGCCTCCATCCCCGTAATCCGGCCTAACCTTTTTGGACAGTAAGGGCCAATTTAGCATGGCCAATCCACCTAACCTGCACATCATTGGACTGCGGGAGGAAACCGGAGCATCCAGAGGAAACCCCCGTAGACACGGGGGAAAAAGTGCAAACCCCACACAGTCATCCGAGGCCGGAATTGAACTCGGGTCCTTGGAGCTGTGAGGCAGCAATGCTAACCACTGTGCCACCATGCCACCCCCTTGATTTAAGTGCAGTTTTTGTTTAACTCATGTATTTTAAGAAAAAGTTTGAGAATTAAAATTTTAAAGAAAAATATCAATCTATGAGGAGACTTCTTTGGTAGAATTGATTAGAAATTTTAGTTCAGTCATGAGGGTGCTCCAGTGTGGCAGGAATCTCAGAACGTGGTGGATGCAAAATTTGTCAAGTAGCTATAAATATTATTAGTTTGAAAGGAAGTTGGTTGCTAGCTCTGAATTTCCCTTCTGCATGAGTCATATGTGGTAAAGAGTGTTGGAAAGTGGAAAGTTCACCATTTTATTGCTGCTTTGTTTCTAGGCAAATTCGAAGAGAAAGAAGATAGAGTGCCAAAGTTGGAACAGCTCAACAGCCTGGGCTTCATGAGCAGCCTGCACCTCGTACTGAACAAACGAGACCTGCTGCAGATGGAGCTGCTGCTGCTGGAGACTTTCAACTGGAACCTCTGTATGCCCACAGCGGCACACTTCATCGACTACTACCTCTCTGGCTCCGTCCACGAGAGTGACCTCCATAATGGCTGGCCGCTCACCTCCATTGCCAAAACCAAAGCCTTCATGGAAAAATACACCCATTATTTTTTAGAAGTTTCTCTTCAAGGTATGTTTGGCAAAGAAGAAACTGTGAATATAGCAGTAAGTTCAGTGGTGTTTATAGCATTTACAGTGCAGAAGGAGGCCATTCGGCCCATCGAGTCTGCACCGGCTCTTGGAAAGAGCACCCTACCCCCATAACCCAGTAACCCCACCCAACACTAAGGGCAATTTTGGACACTATGGGCAATCCACCTAACCCGCACATCTTTGGACTGTGGGAGGAAACCGGACCACCCGGAGGAAACCCACGTACACACGGGGAGGATGTGCAGACTCCGCACAGACAGTGACCCAAGTCAGGAATCGAACCTGGGACCCTGGAGCTGTGAAGCAATTGTGCTATCTACAATGCTACCGTGCTGCCCAATATGCGGGACTATCATTTGTAACCGTCTCAATACTTTGTTGCTTCCTGCTCCTGAACACCTTGCCCAAAATTTGAAGCACACCTAGAACAAAGAAACATATTTTCCTATTGTACATCCTAGTAACAGAGGTTTTTTTATCTTATGACTTTTTCCCTTGCTCTCAGAAGGTATTGACTTGCACTGGGTAGCCTCTGGTACCTCACCCAAATGGTCACTCATCATGTGCATCAAATACAGATTGTGTTCTTTGTGGAGGGTTGAGAGGGGGATGAACAGCACTATAGGGGAGCCCAACCGTTTTCTCTTCCATTGCCCCAACCTGTGCACTCTCCACAGGAACAACAACAACAACCAGGAATTAGATCCCAGTTGTAGTATCACAGCTGTCACTTGAGCTGAGATCACTTAATTCATCAAAAGATCAGAGATCAATCCAGGGCGAGTAGGAGACTTCTACGCCATTTAATAATTTGTCATTTAAGTTTTGAGATAAATGAGTCACCAAGTAATAGGTTCTCCTGTTTTCTCCCAAATAAAAGTAATGTAGGAAGAACACACTATCTGAATACTCACAAGTAACATTAAGAGATTGCTGCATTATAAGTGTCATCGTTCATGTGAGACATGAAACTTATGCTCCAGGTCTGATTGGTCAAAGGAGTAAAATATTTAATGGGGGTTATTTAAAGAGTACAATCGCTACTGTGCAGAAGGAGGCCATTCAGCTCATCGAGCCTGCACCGACCCTCCGAAAGAGCACTCTACCTAGGCCCACTCCCCACCCTACCCCCATATCCTTATACATTGATCATGGCAAATCCACCTAACTCTATCTAAGGGGCAATTGAACAAGGTCAGTCCAGCTAATCTGCACATCTTTGGACTGTGGGAGGAAACCAAAGCACCCGGAGGAAACCCACGCAGACATGTGGAGAGCGTGCAAACTCCACACAGACCCAAGGCCAGAAGCGAATCAGCATCCCTGGCGCTGTGAGTCAGCAGTTCTAACCACTGTGCTGCACCATATGGGTATAACAAGCATTCCTTAATAAACCAGTGACGCCAGAAAAACACACTGTCTGGTCATTCGTCTGTTTTGCTATTTTAAGATTCATTAGTAGACGCTATACGTTCAAAATAATTAATTGGTTGCAAAACACTTGTAAGTATAATTAAGATATAATGCGGTGTTAGGTAGGTTCAATTTATTTCATTCTTTCTGCCCTTCTGCTGAATGTTGGAAATGGGACTTGATGGTAAGGTGGCAAAATATGTTTAACGTTTTTACTTTGCATTATGAATTTGAAGATTTGAATAGTTGTGGTAAGACTAGAGGAGGTGAGGGAGAGTGAGACAATGAAGAAATTTGAAATTAAAGGTAAAAATTTTAAATTGCAAATATGTGAAGGATGAGAGCCAATGTAAGTCAGTAGATAATCAGGCGATGGGGGAAGACTTGGTGAAGAATAGGTTACATTCTTTAAGATTGATCTTATGTGCTGTTGTTCTTGTTGTAGATCACAGCTTTCTGACTTTTCGTCCATCACTGGTAGCAGCTGCCTGTATAACTGCTTCCCGTATTTGTTTGCACATCAGTCCATCCCTGACCACTCACCTTCACCTGCTGACTGGGTATACGTGGGAGCACCTGACTGCCTGTGTTGAGCTCATGCTTATGTAAGATGCATTCACTTTTTTTCTTATTTACATAACATAAAAAGAGTGCTGTTTAAAATCAAGGACCATGGTTTTCTCTATGCAATTGTGATTTGTGTATCATCCTCAAATGGAATTCCAGCAATGCTGTAAAACATTCCATCATCCTTTTCTAATATTCTTACAGACTACCTATAGTGGATTCAAGTACTAAATCCAATCTAACCATTTTTTTAAAAAAAAGATGACTTTCTGAGCATTTTATTGAATAATATTGTATATTTTGTTATGGGCCAGGGTTTAAAGAACCCCAAAGTGTATCATGGAGTTAACCTGACCCGCAACTTTTAATAGATTGTGGTATGGGGAGCACACGGCCCACTCTACAGGTGTGGTACAGCAGAAATGGAAAAGTATTTTTTAAAGCAAAACAATGTTTATTCTATGAACTCAAGTTAACCTTTTTTAAACATACAGTGAACATCTTAGCAACCATCAATTCAAATGCAATCCCAAAGAATACAACACTAAGTAATCCTTAATAACTTCCCAAACAGCATCCAGAAGAAACACCTTTCAACAGAAGCACATTAGGTTTACATTCACTACTGAGAACATTTATAATTCTGAATTCACCAAATGATCAAGAGATAGTCTTTTGATGGCAGAGAGAACAGCAGTACACCTGCTTGGTCTGGCTTCAGCTCCAACACTGAAAACAAAACTAAAACACACCCTGCAGCAAACAGCCTACAATGAAAGTAAAAAGCTGACAGACAGCCCAGCTCCCCCCACTCTCTGACATCACTGCAGTAATAAACACCCATTTCTTAAAGGTACTCTCACTACAGATATTTATATACACACACCCATTTATAAACACCCATTTCTTAAAAGTACTCTCACTACAGATATTTATATACACACACCCATTTATAAACACCCATTTTTTAAAGGACTCTCACATGACAATTTAAATATCCTGGATTTAGTATATAAACTTGTTGGGGATATCCTCCAGTCTAACTGTGATCTGTAGTTGTTCTTCCTTCAGTACTGTCTAGAAAGGACACACAGTTTTGTAAAAGGTACTAGAATGAAAAAGGAGACTTCATTACAGGTATTTCAATGAATACCTGCTTTACTCATCTGTCCTGCTACAATATATAGCAGGATATTGTCTCTCGTCTTGTAAGACACTGAGCTTTCGCAATGGTATTTTCTCATGTTAGTTCAAAATGAATCTTTAAGGATATAAAGTTTGGAGGAAGCAAGAATGGTTTAATCCTTCAATACCATTCCATCTAGAGCCTGTGTGCAATTATCTAATTATGGACTGCACTTGCATGCTTGCTTGTTGATCCCTACTTGAAGGAGCACCCAATTCCTTCCCCAAACATTTAAAGAATGCAATGAATAACTATCTCCTTAAAATTAGCTTTTTGGTACATAATTGGTGCAGCTGAAGTGTTAATTGTCTTTAAGAGAGGCTCTTTTTTCATACAGTCTTTCATTAAGTCTTTCATTATTTGCTAGCTCCACCTGATCCAACTGTTTGCAGATCATGCGTATCTCATTTACTTACGCTTGAAGAATATTATAGAAATCATACAACATGCTAACCTATTTGAAGGAACATTCCACACTCTTAATTTGTTTATAGTTCTTAATGTGACATTGCACATACAAAAACTAAGAAAGTGAGTTCTGACAAAGGTTTTGATACAGGATGGCACGACAGCACAGTGGTTAGCACTGTTGCTTCGCAGCGCCAGGGACCCGGGTTCGAATCTTGACTTGGTTACTGTCTGTGTGGACTCTGCACGTTCTCCCCGTGACTGCGTGGGTTTCCTCCGGGTGCACCGGTTTCCTCCCAGATGTTTATGTTGGGTGAATTGGACATTCTGAATTCTCCCTCCATGTACCCGAACAGGGGCCGTTGTGTGGCGACTAGGGGATTTTCACAGTAACATCATTGCAGTGGTAATGTAAGCCTACTTGTGACACTAATAAGGATTATTATTATTATTTGAGTGGATCAGTATCCTTTTCATCTCTCCACTCAGACTGATCATCGAAAATGTTATGCTCCTGTAGCTGTAAAGGTTTTGGAAGCATTTAGGTCATCTGAACTTGGTTAAGCCGACAGCACAAACAGCTCAGAGTAAAAGCAGTACGCCAAAAATAAAATTTGAGAGTTAAAAGGACATTTCCATTCGCCCTGCCTTCTTTCTTTCTCCCTTTCTCCACTAATCATAGAATTTACAGTGCAGAAGGAGGGCATTCGGCCCATCGGGTCTGCACCGCCCCTTGGAAAGAGCACCCTATCCAAGTCCACACCTCCACCCTATCCCCATAACCCAGTAACCACACCTAATCTTTTTGGACATTAAGGGCAATTTAGCAAGGCCAATCCACCTAACCACATCTTTGGACTGTGGGAGGAAACCGGAGCATCTGGAGGAAACTCACGCAGACACGGGGAGAATGTGCAGACTCCGCACGGACAGTGACCCAAGCCGGGATTCGAACCTGGGACCCTGGAGCTGTGAAGCAACAGTGCTAACCACTGTGCTACCGTGCACTTACACCTCTCTTCCTCCATTCCCCTCCTTATGTTCTTCACTCCACATTCTGCCTCCCCAACTCTTCTCTCTTTCATCCCTCTCCCCTTCTCTATCTACTTCCTTCTCTCCCTCTCCCTCCCCTCAATCTCCCTCTTTTCCTTTCCTTCCAACCCATTGCCCTTCATTCATTTCACTGCTTCTCTATCCATCATCCTCTCCCCTCTCACTTCCTCCTCCTACTTTTCTTTCCCATCTCCCACTTCCCATTTCTCTCGCATTCACTCTTCTATCTCTCGCTCCATCTTCTACCTCCTATCCATTCCTCCCCATCTTTCACCTTTTCCCCCTCTTTATCCTTTCTGCCCTTTCTCCCTCTAACTCCTATCTCTTTTTCTCCCCTTCCATTTTCCCATTCCCCTCTATCCTAATCCTTCCCCTCTCTCCTCTGTCTCCTCTTCTCCCCCTTCCTTTCTCTCTCTCTGTCATCTACCACCCCCTTTTTCTGTCATCTGTAGAAATTGATTGCTCTCAATTAGAGACTGACTTCTTAAGAGTAATTCCTTTTCCTGTGCCAATTTTCTTCTGCATGGAACTTTTAAATAAAGCAGTTGCTATTCATCCAGCTCTCTTTTTGATGGTGTTGTCTGGTTAAGAATAGGACCAAGAATTACACAGATAAGTGCAGGTGGAAATAATTGAAAAGTCTTCATGGAATCTGATCGGTTCAGGAATGCTGCTTCCACACCGATGCCATGCGAAGGAAGACAGCCGCTCTGACCCGAGTAATCCGAGTTCAATAGGTTCTATGTTGCGTGTGCAGACTATTGCAATCCCTCATTAGTTTAATTTTAGGTTTATAAATAATTGGAAGATTAAATATTATAAATGTTACAACATTTACAGCATAAATGCTGCAAATCCTGAATTCGCGGCCCTTCCATAGAACTCTGATCAAAGAGAACTGAAAACGGCTGCCCTGCAGCCTCTTCCCACTATTTAATTGTCATTGCTTCTTTGACCTTTCATCTTTCATAATTACTGAAATTACATTTGCTCCTTAAGTGTGTTTGAAAATGATTGTCAAATCGCACGAGCATTGAACTCTGCATTGGCTAAGATGGTTCTCACTTTTGTTCTCAATGCTGAGGGGTTTTGTTTTGCATTTGATGGGTATCTGACCAATAAACATGACACAATTGCTGGAATGCCATGAGGTAGAATTTAAAATAATTAATGTTTTGTTCCATATTCCAGTGCTATTGTAAACTGAATTACAGCCCAGCAATCCCAATTTAACATCTGGTTGAAGCAAAACAGCTAAGCGAACCCATTACTGCCTTGCATTAGGGACATGTAAATCCTGTTTGTGCCAAGCAGTGCTTTAGAAAGTCATTTCCAATTTAAAATTTGATTTTCTCCCTCCGGCTGTTAAGAAAAGGAATTACACTCAATAAAAAGAGAAAAGCAAATCCATTTCCTCCCCACCTTCCAGTTTCTCTCCCCAGTTCTGAAAGTGTTAGTTTAGGCTGGAATATTGACCCTAGCAGACACTGGGAGAATGTGTGAACTCCACACGGATAGCAACCCGGGGCTGGGATTGAACCAGAGTCCTCAGCGCCGTGAGGCACCTGAAATTAGTTATGTCATCGCTTGATGTTTACAGGTGCATATTTTCCAAAAATGGTGTCTCATACTGGAGCACGGGCAGCACGGTGGAACAGTGGCTAGCGCTGCTGCCTCACTGCGCTGAGGACCCGGGTTTGTCCTGGGTCACTGGCCATGTGGTGTTTGCACATTCTCCCCGTGCCTGCATGAGTCTCACCCCCACAACCCAAAGATGTGCAGGTAAGGTGGATTGGCCACGCTAAATTGCCCCTTAATTGGAAAAACTTTTTTTTTAAACATACTGGAACACTTGCTTATTCCTACTGTACTCACCAACTCCCACCAGAAAGGTATTGAAACCAATAGTACAACCCCCACCACTACCCTAGCTAAGATCCAATTTGAATGTATCAAAGTTATTCTTTCACAAAAGGTAATTTATTCCCTTTATTCCTGTTCTACATTTTATGTGCATGTTTCTCAGATTAATCTCTTTCAGTTAAATTAAAAATTGACTCCAAAGAAACAAGTTAGAACCTGTAATTTCTGTTTGTTACAGTCAAATCCCATTAGCAAAGATTCTGTTTAGTGAGATGGTGGAGAAATAAAGAATATACGTTGCTGTATATGTTTGCTCCTACTCATTCAGAGTCTGATTTCTAGAGGACTAAATTATTGTACAGCATCAAACATTCAGGACTGGTCTAGTTTGCTTTATTTAGTATGATAAGTACACCAAATGACAGCTGCACATGCTGAATGTCTCATGATGTTGTGTAGGTTGAATCAATTTGGGGATTATTTTCAATGAGCAGTTAGTACCAAGAGGGGCAGCACGATGGCATAGTGGTGCGCCAGGGACCGGGTTCCATTCTGACCTTGGGTGACTGTGTGGAGTTTTCACGTTCTCCCCTTGTCTGCATGGGTTTCCTTCCACAGTCCAAATATGTGCAGGTTAGGTGAATTGGCCCTTAGGCTAAATTGTCCTTCTTATCAAGGGTTGTGCGGGTTAGGTGGGGTTACAGGGTTGCATGGATAGGCCTGGTTAGGGTGTTCTTTCAGAGGTTTGGTGCAGACTTGATGGGCCGAATGGCCTCCATCTGCACTGATTGTATGATGATTTGCGAAGCAACTACAGTCAAATCTTTACTATCAAAAGAGACAATTTATGTTGGTTAATCAAAAATGAGGGTTAACGGCGTTCCATTTACCAATGGAATACATGGTATGAACTAATATGTAAGTACTGAGAAAGTGAAGAACAGTATTCTTTTTGCTTTGAAATCTTAACGACACAGATTAAAATATAAAATAAAAATATAAAATAATACAGTATATAGATATATGTCCTGGATAACTTCATAACTTCTGGTTAATAAAGTGACAAATTCTTATTAGAGGAACATCAGAAATTATTTTTTAAATATAGATTTAGAGTACCCAATTATTTTTTTCCCAATTAAGGGGCAATTTAGCGTGGCCAATTCACCTACCCTGTACATCATTTTGGGCTGTGGGGATGAAACCTACACAGACATGGGGAGAATGTGCAAACTCTACACGGGATCGAACCCGGGTCCTCGGTGCCGTGAGGCAGCAGTGCTAACCACTGCGCTACCGTTCTGCCCCAGGAACATCAGAAATTATGATTAGAGGAGAATTTGGGTTGGTGGAGTTCTGGATAACATGTAGTTTACTGTATTTTTATCTGCAAGTTGTTAAAATCCCAGTTGATACAGCTAGACAGGAAGACCCCAGAATGTAACCCAGGCTCAGAAGACTGTGACTTTTGCTCTTTGTATATAAATGTGGAGGAATAGAGTTACAGGATCTCTAATTAGTTTTCATAACCTGAATAAAAGTTGTCAAATATGAAAAAATTGGATTATGATACAAAACTACTTTACTCCCCCCCCCCCCCCCTTAGTTTAACAATTACACACAGGTTTTAGGATTAACACAGATTACAAAGTATATCTTAATCACTAATGGTCTCATTGATACCACAGTACCTTTTATGCACACAAGATGACTGGCCAAATACAAAAAGATTTCTTCTTAGAATTCCCCCAGATGACTGTCACATGAAAGTATCCAAACACCACTCCCAAAAGCATGCTTTAAAATCTTCTCTCATAAGAATGCTTTCCCTTGGCAGTTTGTATTCTGAAATCCAGACCACGTTTTCCAAATGCCACTTAAACAAAGCTTCTCCACTTTTAACAGCGTATCCAGTCCAGGATTTTACACCAACCTCTTTAGGATTTCTTTGTCTTGACTGCTGTGCTAACTGCTCACGATTACTTTAACTCTTGATTCCCAGGCTGTATTAAAGTAGCATTGGGCATTTGTTTTACCATTGAAGGCTGCTGCTCCACTTTACATCTGGTTACTGCAATTGTCTCTTTAATTCAGAACAGTTTGTTTACTCTTCCTTGAATTCATATGAATCATACCTTTGTCCCTAATCACTTAACTCCAGACTGCTTGGACACTTCTCTTAGTTTCTCTAGTTTCCTTAACTAGCTGGACACAATTTCTGGCATCTGTTTTCTTAACCAGTACTCCATAGTATAGCTTTTCTTCTAACAAGGCTGAGAGTGATGTTCCCTCTTTAGCCTTCCAAAACCCACTGCTTCCAGCAGAGCTGCGAGAGCTGCCTTCACTCTCGCTGCCTGCCTTCTCTCTCAGAGCCTATCTTCAACTGCTAGCAAATTTAGCTAAACCTCTCTACCATACAAGGCCCCAGTTGCTAAGCAACACCCACATGCTTATGCCTTTTATTTATTCTTCACACCGTGGCCCTCTAAGCGCATTAGAAATACAGTTGGAACTGAACTGACCCCCAAACATACGAACATCTTTATCCAGCATGAATCAAACTATAGGTTTTACCCATCCAGGCACACAAACATTAAATTAAACCCATTTAAAACTATACCTTATTTCTAATGTTTACCAATACAAATATCAACTCCTTAAAACTGCCTTTGTTTTCCTAACAAAATCCTAACTCTGAGATAGTCCTTCCTGACAGCTTGGCTCAGATGGTATCTGAATTTAGTTGGATGCTTGACTTTTTAATATATTTATATTAAGTGTTACCTTGGTTCTCTGTGCTTCTCTAGAAGATTTCAAGTTCTGGATCCAGTTCTGTATTGGCAAATTCTGTTCCAATCCAGTCTGTTTCTGGCTCTCACCACGATTTTCTCCCATTCTTTTCATGTGAGCAATGCCATGGAAGATGGTTTGTGCTGCAAAACATTTATAGCGAGTGCATTTGAAGTTGCAGCATTTGTTGCAGCGAGGTTTCCAAATGCATTTACCTGCAACAAAACTGGATCGTACAGACCAGGAAGGTTCTAGATTGAATCCTTGGTCTGTTTATGCTTATTAGTTTGGGCAGCAGTACAATTGACACCCACACCTCTGGATCAGTGAAGTGAGATGTTAGTTGGGGTTCCGGCTTCTGTTCATTGTCTTTTGACTTGAGTCAAGGTATCAAAGTATGCAGTTTACTTGTGGACAAGAACGATTCTCATAATGTTTTCCATGGCTGAATAGCCTGCATATATATGCATGTTATAAAAACATAAAATGCTGGATAATCTCAGCAGGTCTGGCTGCATCTGTAGAAAAATGAACAGGATTAACGTTTCAAATCCATATTCTACATTTGGATGTTGTCTGGTCATGTATGAAGAGTAATTTGGATGAGGTGCCACAATAAGTTAGACCTTTGGAGGAGAGGAACAGTTGGAAGATGCACAAAAACTGCCCTACATTATTTGATACTTGGTCCTAGATTATTCCTGCTTGAATCTTTTTTTTTGAGTAATGAACTTCTTTAGACCAGAATGTATTATTTCTGCAACAAATTAATCCTTTGGATCTCTTCTTTGTTTTCTAGAAATCCAGTCATTTTTGGGTGAAACACAATCTTGAATAATCTTATTGATCTTGAATGACTAATTTTTCTCGTCCCACATAATTAAAAAATAAATAAATTTTAGGTGGCCAATTCTTTTTTTTCCCCCAATTAAGCGGCAATTTAGCGGTTGCCAATCCACCTATCCTGCACATCTTTGGGTTGTGGGGCGAGACCCACACAGAAACGGGGAGAATGTGCAAACTCCACACGGACAGTGACCCGGGGCCGGGATTGAACCAGAGTCCTCGGCGCCGTCACTCATCCCACATAATTATTCAAAGAAATTATAAAAAGTAGGAAGAGTCGTAAGACTAAAGACTCAAGGCACTCTGGTTAATATAGTGTCTCTTTGAATTGTATAAATGACCTGCAGTGGAAGGTTTAGAGTAGAACACAAAATGTAATGTGCGGAGCTTCTCTCCTTCAATTTTGAAGTTAGCACTCTGATATTTGACCCCTTCAACTAGCTGTGTTTATTAGAGCAAAGTGCATTAATTGCAATAAACTAGCAACCAATTATGAAGAAAATCTGATATGCAAGGGTATTAGAAATTACCTCAAGTTAGCAAAGTCTTTGCAGTAATCAAACCATTATAAACTCAAATTAATGAAACTTGGCATTATTGGGCTTGCCTTGATGGGACATATAGTGAAAGTTGGAGGATAATATTTGAAAATGTCTAATCCGAGGTATCTTTTGTATTTAGTGCCCATGATAATGATGTCAAAGAAGCCAACAAAACCAAAGGACAACAGTCAACTCTACAACAGCAAACAACAGTGCAGCAGCAACATCAACACCAGTCTTCACCGCAACTCTTGTTCCAGCAGGGTCAGTATCAACACTTCACCCAGAACTCCTCACAGCTCGTACAGTTCCATTCGCCATTGCAACCTCCGGCTTCAGTTCAGGCCCATAGGAGCCACTTGCAGGGTCGCCGAGCTGCCATTGTCTCAGGAAGTACCGGCAACAGCTATACTCTACAGTCATACCCAGGTTTACAGGCCAGCCTACAGCCCACAGTAAGGGCTCTGCCTGTTCAGGGACCCATAGCTATGCAGGTTGCCATAACTGCAGAGCCCAGACACTGCATCGCTGTGGCCTATGGCAGTAATTTTTTAAGTGGACATCAAACATATGCAACTGGCTGTTTTGACAGATGACAGTAATTGCAATAATGCTTTTTCTTTAAACCATCCTCCCGAACTGGTAAATACCATCTACTTTTCGGCGTTGGAAACTGTCTCTCAGAAGCGATACAATTTGTTACATCGACTTAACTTTTTATTTTGGATATGCAAATGAACACATTTACCACGCAGCTTTACTTGTTACAATTTTTCTGGAAATATGCTAATTACATTAGACAGAATGTCCCAGTGTTGGTATTCTGTACAAACATTTTTGAGACTAAATAGTCCAATGGGATGTCAGGAAGCCATATGAAAATATTTTGATAGATTTGGAGAAGAAGAGATACTTTTTTGAAGAGAATTTTAAGCTGCTGCCTTAACTCACATAAAGGGTTGTTATTACTGTGATGTTTTTATATTGTTTACTTGAAAGCTGTGGGGGGGACATACTTTTTTTTACTTGAAGGCAATGCTGTTAGCCCCATTTGTGTTAATTTAACACATGTTGCCTGCGATGTTCTGGTGTGTTTTACCCAGGGAGTATTGAGACATTTGCTAGTGCAATATGGTTTGTGTCTTAGCTGTACCTTCACTTTAAACTGTTTACCGCACTGTATCCCATTTCAATTGCATAGCTAGCAAGGCAGTGTTGCAGCAATTGACTTCTTACATTAAGACTGCTGCTAATCATAGTAACTGTAACCATCCCAGACAATGATTGCCTGCTGCATTTGTGAATTAATACCTTTTCGTTTTGGGGTGGGGAGGGGGGTGGGGGGGGTCGGCATGTGCTATGAGAGATGCACTCACTGGTTCAATGTATATCACTGCTCTTCGGCAAATGTAACCTACTGAAAATTCTTAAGTTTCGAAACAGAACTTTAGGGGATAGATTAGTAACACAGAACTGATATTTAAACCTTCTTTCTGGATTCAACACTGGCTGCTTAGAGAACAAGAGAACTCCTCTTTGTTGTATTAATGGTGAAACCAAGGAGCTGGCACAACCAAACAAGCTCGGTGAGAGTCCCGTGTGCACATGCAAGGGTAAATTCCTCGATGATTAAAAGCTCATTAAGGCCTCTTGAGATTTTGCAGAAACAAAATAATAAATACCTCTTGCTGTTTTTGTTGGATCAGCATAAATTCAAGATAATTACCTCAGGATAACTTGGGTTCTCCTATCTGACCTGAGTTTCACCTCCACAGTATTGAAGATGACAACTAGCAGTGCTAGAGTACTACAGACCTTCACTATTTACATGTTTTTTTTTTTCTGGTGCCAAGGTATCCAAAGAGGCTTTCTTTAACTGCTTTCTGTAAAATGCCTACTTTGGGGATCTTTGCTCGGTTTATTTACATGGGCTTTATTGTAAACTAACAAATTCAATTCATACAACCTTATTTAATTCGCAAAACTCAGCTTTCAGATCAGATCCAAAATTTAACATGCTGTAATCTTCAGAATGATCTTGTTTCAGTAAATGTATAGCATATTTCATTTTCAGTGTAATTATTTTTTTAAGTGCTCGTATTTAAGCTAAGATTACTGCCTAATTGAAGCAAATTGTTACTTTGCCTCGCCCATCCCTAGTGGGGGTGATGGTGAGGAGGTTTCCACAAGTCACCTGAGGATCCCAAAATTAAGGGAGGGGAATTAGTCTGGACTCGCATCCTTGACACTATGCTGTAGCCCACTGCAGGAATTGTTTATATATGGACAGAGTCAAACTTGGCTGTGATAATCTATCTCCCTGATTGAATTGGCCACGAACACTAACTGTCCAGGTTCACACATGAAGGATGTCCACTTGGGCAAAGTACCAGGGGTTGACGTTTCCTGTAATGGAGAGGGACAAAAAAAGATCAAGCAAGACCTTTCTTAATTTGTATGTAAGAAAATCTAGCTACAATTCGGAACCTATAGCTGAAGGTTATAGTTTACTTTTAGATTTTACAGAAACATTTCAGGAAGGGAGAATTGTTTAAAACTTTACCATTTTAGTTTTTTCAGTTTTTAATGTGGTGGGTGTTTTAGGCTCATGGGATGAGTGACTTAGTGCAATGATGTGTTAGTGTTAGGCATCTAAGTAATCCATTGTTTCTTTCTGTGTCATGTCAAGACCTGTTGTAATGAACTGTGGTCTTTATTCATTTCAGCAGTAATTACTTCCATAGGCTTTGTCAGGAGCATCTTGGAAGTGAATTCAAATTGATGAACATAGCAAATAGTTTAATGACTTGGAGTTCAGTGATAACCCGCTGTAGTTTATACAAATGCTTCAGTGTCAATTAGCTGGAAAGTCCCATTCCCAGGAAGTCACTCCAGTATGGGATATGAACAATACTGTTGCCAGGATGAAACAGCTTTGCATTTACCCCTGGATTGCACAGATTAGTCAATTTTAGATCAGTCATCAAATGAAAAATGTACAACAGTTGATTGAATTGCTGTCAGTGCATTCCACATGGTTTGGGGTAGCCAGAGAATAACTGATATTTGTTTCAGTTCATTGGCTGATAATGCCAATAGAGGCAGCAGGTATCCATTCAGCATAGTGTTGTGTTATGGCATCATTGCACTTGACATCAAATGTGTGCTGAACCAGCAGTTTGTACTCTTTTTAAAAAAAATAAATATAGATAGTTTGAATGTGTCCAAAAATCCAACTCTTGATAAATTATTTATTTTTTAAAAAGAAGCTTATTAAATGTAACACATTAGGGTTGAATTCTCCTGCAGAACTTTTTTAACCTCTGATCAAATTCTGACCTCAATCTGCCTGAAGTTCTTGGCCTGTGTTTATTTTTTTAAATGTCGTTTAACATAACTAAACAATCTCGTTACAAGACAGATTCATTGAGGAATGACTACCCTGGAGACATTTCACAGTGTCAGACAGTGTGTTTAAAAGTGCCTTCTGCATCTAAATCTTGATATCTTATACATATAAATTGTTGTGCAGGGTAACCTCAAAGGTTTACTTTTACAAATTTAAAAAATGGATGCCTAATTACTTTTAAGGCTTACAGCCATTTTCTAATTGAACTTGCATCTTATGATGAGACATTTATTGGTTTTCTCAAAACTGTATGGAATGGAATGTGACGGGGAGTCTGAGAAAAGTAATTGTGTGGCTTGTGCTTTGGGAGGTTAGAAATCTTCTGCGTATGATTTACTGGACTGGTCGACGAAATGAGATGCTGTCTTTCAAATGCAGACATTGTTTAAAATTTTGATATGACTGGGCACACAATTGAGGATGCATTACATGTGGTGCTGTGCATACACCCTATTAATTAGATACTACAGCCAGTAACTACTTTACTGAATAGAAGGTAGGGTAATGCACATTGTATTAGACGAGACAGGATAATGTAAGATGCATTCTAGTGAATATATGAAGGAATTGTGAAGCAAGTTGCATATGTGACTGTACTGTCAAACCATGAGAAACCAAGTGGAATAACTAGTGACCAAAAATATTATTGTAGCTCCGATCGGCTAATACAAAGTTAGCTCATTTTATTCCTGTCCAGAGATGTTCTGTTTTAAAGGGACCTCTTTAATGGCACAGTATGCCAAATATCCATGTATTCTCAAGAACTGTAAGGCAAGAGTCAAATACCTGCTGAATGATACACTAATATTTGCTAGTAATATTATTTAAATAAATCTTAGACCTGGCTAATTGAAGTTTAAGCAAATATGACTGTAAAACCCTGTGTACTTTTTTAAAAATAAATGCCAGTCTGTTGATTCTTGTCTTCATTTCATTGTTTACACTTAAATCTGTCTCAATAGTGTTAGCAAATTCATGGGAACACCTAGTTTTGAAATCTTAAATGATAAGTGACTGTTATTTTCTAGCTTTGTTCTCTCTTCTCCGGATCAGTGTTGATATGTTACATACAGCCTCAAAGTTGAAAGTATAGAAAAGCATACACTGAGCCCTAAGCTCCCTCAAAACACTTCCAAACCTGTGACTTCTATCGCCTGGAAGGGCAGCAGATAGATGGATATACCACCTGCAAGGTCCCCTCCAAGTCAGTCACTTGGAATTGTATTGCCGTTCCTTCACTGACGCTGTTGCAAAATTATGGAACTCTCTCCTGAACAGCACTGTGAATGTACCTATGCCACAGGGATTGCACTGCTTCAAGAAAGTGGCTCACCACCACTCTCAGGCAATTAATGCTGGCCTTGCCAATAATTTTATTTATTAAAAAAAATAAATTTAGAGTACCCAATTCATTTTTTCCAATTAAGGGGCAATTTAGCGTGGCCAATCCACCTGGCCTGCACATCTTTGGGTTGTGGGGGCAAAACCCACGCAAACACGGGGAGAATGTGCAAACTCCACACGGACAGTGATCCAGAGCCGGGATCGAACATAGGACCTTGGTACCATGAGGCTGCAGGGCTAACCCACTGCACCACTGTGCTGCCCTGGCCTTGCCAAAATTCCCACGTTCCAAGAATGGATTTTTTAAAAAGTAACTTGGATGTCTCTGTTGGCAGGGAGGGCTACTTCAGTAGACATTTCTCGAGTGAGAGGACACTGAGGCCCAAAACCACAGTAAACTGACATTGAGTAATTAAATAATAGAATTTTAAGCTACTTAGAGTCCTGAGCCATAGTCATAGGAAACAGGATATGGAAGCTACAAGAAAAGAAGTAACAGCCACCAGCGTTGCAGGTCGCAAGTGAGCCTTATTTTTGGCTGTTCATCGATATCCATTCGAGATAGAGAGTGACTTTGATTCTCTGGGTACCTTTACCGTAAGGAAGAAAAATGCCTATTTGGTCCTTTGCTGATGTCCATGATGGTGTACGGCCTAGTCAAGATGTTTAAAATAAGAACCTTTCATTCATCTTTGTGGTTTGTGATATTTATTGGCATCACATTAAGTAATATTTAATGGCAAGTTCCCAGCAACAGTCATTGTCTTCGACAATCACGCCTTCGTCTGGGTTATAGCAAGATTCCAGGATAACCTGAATTGCTGGGTTGCTGAATTGCTATCTGTACTTAAAATCTAGTTAACCAGTAATTAGGTCTAACTTATGTTAAACTCTTATCAAACCTTGGTTAGATCACTTTGTACAGTTCTGGTCTGTGTTATAAAAGGAGTATAGAGGCAATGTGTAGGTGCAAAAAAGGATATACTAAGACGATGCCAGAACTGAAGATGTATTTATCAGGAAAGCCCGAACAAGTTGTTCTCTTCCTCTGGAAAAGAAGCCGTTCAGCTTATTAAAGGTTTGATAGGGTAGATGTGGGGGAAAGTATTTCAATTTTTGGGAAGTCCAAAACTAAATTTCATAGGATATATAGCACAGAAACAGGCCGTTTGGCTTAACCAGTCCAAGTCCGTACTTATGCTCCACTCTAGCCTCCTCTCACCTTGCCTCATCTAAATCTTTCATTGTAACTCTAGTGCTTGCCTAGCTTTCCCTTAAATGTATCTAAACTGCTCACTTCAGCCACACCCTATTGGAGATTTGACATTCCCACCAGTTAATTTCCGATTGGATTTCTTGATGTCCCCCTTAAATTGATGGCTCCTAGTTATGCTCTTGCCACTAGAGAAAATGTTCTCTCTATCTGCTATATTAGTAGCTGTCAAGACCTATTGGATTACCCCGCAAACGTTTTCAAGAGAAAAGAGTCCCAGCCTGTTTAACCTTTCCTGATTGGTATACCCACCCATTTGCCATTTTCTGGGCCATTTTGCAAGTTCATTAATGTCCTGTAATTTGCTGCACTCCTCAGTATTGAGTATCCTCCCAGTTAGAAATTGTGTTTTTCATTCAAGTCTGAATTGTTGATGTAATAATTGTCGAACCCCGTTTCCACCTTATTGTTTACTCCTACTCTGCTTTCTGCCTTGAAGCCAGCTAGCAATCTGTTCTTCCACCTGTTCCTGACTCCCCACACTCTGATCTTATTCATTAAGGGCACCTTCTCAAAGATAAATTGCATAGTTTGCATTACCATTGTCTACTCTCTATCTCTTGCTCAAATATTTCAGCAAGGTTGGTCAAGCAAGATTTTCTCTTAAATCATGCTGTCTGTTCATTTTTCATCTCCGGATGTCCTCTGTTCTCCAGCTCGGTGGATATTCCATTATTCTTTTTCTAGCACTGATGCTAAACTCCCTTCTTAAACATAGGAATTGCATTGGCCATCGGCCAGCCTTCTGACCCTGTACCTTTTTCTAATGAATTATTAAATATGTCTTGTAATGCCTCTGCTACCTCTTCTCTAGGTTATTTTGAAATAAGTGGGAGAAATCCATCCGGGCCATGGGGTTTATCCCCTGAGTTTGATTAATTTAGTCAATGAAGCTTTTTCCCCCCCCTCAACCCTTCAAAATGATGTCTCTTTCTCCCCTCCCCATCCCCCAGTGTATTAACCAGTTTTTTGTCATACTGTTTTTCGGGTTACTGGGTTATGGGAATAGGGTAGGCTTAAGTAGGTTGCTCGTTCCAAGGACCGGTGTAGACTTGATGGACCGAATGGCATCCTTCTGCGCTGTAGATTCTATGACTTGGAACTAGAGTTAATGAATATAAGATAATTCTTAAGAAATCCAATGGAGTATTCTGAAGAAATTTATTTAACCAAAGAGAATGTGGAACTCTCCACCAGAAGATGTAGTTAAGGCTAAGTGTTTAGATGCTTTTAAGTGTAAGCTCAATAAGCATGCAGGGGAGGGAAATAAAGGATCAGGTTAGATGAAGAAGGGTGCGAGGGGGCTCGTTGAACATGAACACCAGCAGAGACCAGTTGGGCCAAATACACTTTTCTGTGCTGCAGATTCAATTTAACTCTGTCTTCCAAAATTTAGTTTGAACAAATTAATAATAGACTGATAGTTACCTTTAAATCACTTACCAAAAGCTGAAAAACAATCAATACTTAGAGGACATTGCTTTTACTTTCTCAATTTTATCCTTTTACCCTCCATATGAAGGTAGTAGCTTGTTTGGGGATGCAATTCTATGAGCTTTGTGTCTGACTCAGTCAGTGACTACTTGCAGTAGTAGATGTGGAGATCATAAACACCCACACCCAATCTTGTTCTCAACTACATCCACGCTCCTGCACCATCAGGGTTCAACAAACGCAAGCCAGAATCTTGAGTACTTATTTTTACATCTTCAAGATCAAGTGAGCTTAAATAGTGAGCCCATTTTTGACTTGGGGGAAATCAACTAAACTAGGAGTTGAACTTGGGTTTTCCTGTCTGTTTGACTTGGTGCTCCACTCCATAATGCACTTATCTGCTGGGTACTGAGGTGGGGATCACAGACGCTGGCTCCCCAGCATGGGATTTGGGGGTACTCCACAGATGGGCTGGCAGATCCCTCTAGGAGGTTCCAAGGTAAGTATCTTAGAATCATAGAATCACTACAGTGTCGAAAGAGGCCATTCGGCCCATTGAGTCTGCACCGACCCTTGGAAAGAGCAAACTATGTAAATCAATTGTCCAGAATTGCTAACTTCCCCATGACAATTGAACTGTGTAGGGACTCATTCCACCAAGCTTATGCTAATAGTTTACTCTGAAAAGGCTAGATGAAATAAAACACTTCCAAGTTCAACGTAACTATTTAAAATACCCAGATCGAACCTCACGGTACGCCCCCACACTCCTGATCCCACAGGGGACTTGCTTCCACCCCACTAAGCACCACCCCCACCTGCATTGGATTCTCTCCTCCCACCTCTTGTTAGATTTCCCTTTGTCCTGACCACACCCTCTATATCCCACCGACATCTATGTCCAACACCTCCCACCGTCCCAATATCCATCGCCCCCAGTCCCCGCCCACCTACTTTAGACACTTAAAAAAATAAAAATAAAAAATAAATTTTGAAGTGCCCCATTCTTCTTTTCCAATTTAGCTTGGCCACTCCACCTACCTCCACAGCTTTGCGTTGTGGGGTGAGACTCGCACAGACTCGAGCAAAAAGAGATCAACCAATCATTTGAAACATTCTACCGAGGACTGTACACCTCCGAACCCCCAGACCGGGCGGTTCCTTGAATGGACTGAACATGTCAGTCGTGGGGGACGATAGGTGGGGGAAGCACCAATAGGACTGGGAGAGATCAGGGAGAGTATCAGCTCCCTGCAGGCGGGGAAGGGGCCGGGACCCGACAGGTTTTTGGTGGACCTCTACAAGAAGTCTGCACAAGCCTGGCCCCACACCTGTGGGACACGTTCGCAGAGTCGCTGGTGAGGGGCACCCTGCCTCCTATGCTAATACACGCCAATGATACCCAAGAAAAACAAGGACCTGATGGAATGTGGATCATATAGACCCATTTCACTGCTGAATGTAGATGCGAAGATGCTTGCAACTGTCCTGGCTAAGAGACTGGAGAACTGCATACCAGAGGTGGTCGCAGAGGACAAGACAGGCTTTATTAAGAATAGGCAGATAACTGCAACCATCAGGTGGCTGAATAATATATTTTTTTAAATAAATAAATTTAGATTATCCAATAATTTTTATTTCCAATTAAGGCAATTTAGCAGAGCCAACCCACCTAACCTGCACATCTTTTTTGGGTTGTGCAGTGAGACCCACGCAGACACGGAGAATGTGCAAACTCCACGGACAGTGACCCAGGGCCTGGATAGAATCTGGGACCGCGGCACCACCGTGCTGAATGTAATAATGACCCCCTCCGGGGCGAGAACGCCAGTGGTGATCAACTGCCTGGGCACAGAAAAGGCCTTCGACCCCATCGAATGGAATTACCTCATCAAGGTGCTGGAGCGGTTTGGGCTATGGACAGTGTTCACCTCTTGGGCAAAACTCCTGTACAACGCCCCCAAGGTGAGCGTTCGGACTAACACCACCAGCTCTGAATACTTCCAACTACACAGAGGCACAAGGCAGGGATGCCCACTGTCCCTACTTGTTCACCTGGCAACTGAACCACTGGTGATCATTCTGTGTGTCACGAAAAGCTGGAAGGGTATACAAAGAGGGGGCAGAGAGCACAGAGTGTCGCGCTATGAGGATGACCTGTTCCTCTATGTCTCGGACCCACAGAACGGCCTGAAAGCAATCGTGCAGCTTGAGAGAGAGTTCAGAGCCTTCTCAGGCTACAAACTCAACCTTGGCAAGAGCGAGGCATTCCCGGTGAAACCGAACGGGGGAGGCACAGAGCTGGAGGGACTACCATTCAAACTAGCCCAAAATGGGGGGGGGGGGAAGGAGGGGTGAACCTGAATGGGGGAGGGACAGAGCCGGAGGGGACTACCATTCAAACTAGCCCAAAATGGGGGGGGGGGGGGGGGGGGGGGGGGGGGGGTTGGTGGGTTGTTGGTGGGGGGTAAGAACCAGAGGATCCATAAGTCAATGCTGCAAAGGAGGAAAACATGGGCAATATAGCTTTACTGAACCTACAGAACTACCACTGAGTGGCCACAGCCGAGAGAGTGAGGAGATGGATATGTGAGCCAAACACATGGGTGAGGCTGGAGGAGTCCTCCTGCAAGGGATCGACCCTATCCCCATAACCCAGTAACCCCACCCAACACTAAAGGAGGCAGGGCGCTCCCATCCCCCCATCAAAGCATGCATCCAGCCCAGTGGTGGAGCCACATTGAAGACGTGGAAACAAATGAGGCAACATTTTGGCCTAACTTAGATCTCCTCCATGGCCCCCATCTGTGGCAACCACAGATTCCTGCCCACCATGCTCAACGCCACCTTTAAAAAGTGGAGACAGGATGGGGGGACGTTAACGGTTAGGAACCTCTACACAGAGGACAGACCCGCGACTTTAGATGAACTGACAGAGGACCTACCTCCAAATTAAGCACTTTCTCCGTAAGGAGACGGCATGGTACCCCAGGGCTCCGACAGCCACTTTCCTAGAGAAGCTAATCGACACGGACAATAAGGAGGGAGGGAAATGTGGGAGCATATACGGACAGTTACTGGATAGGGCAAGGCCACCACTGGACAGGGAGCACGGTGGAGCAGTGGTTAGCACTGCTGCCTCACGGTGCTGCGGTCCCAGTTTCGATCCTGGCTCTGGGTCATTGTTCCTTGTGGAGTTTGCACATTCTCCCCATGTTTGCATGGATTTTGCCCCCACAACCCAAAGATGTGCAGGTTAGGTGGATTGGCCTTGCTAAATTGCCCCTTAATTGGAAAAAAATGAATTGGGTACTCTAAACTTATTAAAAGAAAGACTATCACTGGACGAAGCTAGACGGAACTGCGAGGATGAACTGGGGATGAAATGAAAAATGAAATGAAAATCGCTTATTGTCACAAGTAGGCTTCAAATGAAGTTACTGTGAAAGCCCCTAGTCACCACATTCTGGCGCCTGTCCGGGGAGGCTGGTACGGGAATTGAACCGTGCTGCTGGCCTGCCCTTAAAAGCCAGCTATTAAGCCCTGTGCTAAACCAGCCCCAATGGCAGTGGGTTGGGGACTCTGGAGTGAAGCAATGAGCAAGGCCAACTCCATCTCCTCCTGCGCAAGGCTCAGCCTCATGCAGTTTAAAATGGTGCACAGAACCCACCTGAACCCGAATGAAAATTTTCTCCCCGGAGGTGGAGGACAAATGTGAACGGTGTCAAAGAGGCCCGGCCAACCATGCCCACATGTTCTGGGCCTGCCCCAGACTTGTCGTGTTCTGGACAGCCTTCTTCGAGGCGATGTCCATGGTTGTGGGGCTGAGGGTGGAGCTGTACCCGAGAGTGGCAGTCTCCGGGGTTTCGGACCAGTCAGTCCTTCATATGGGGAACTGGACCAATGCCTGGCTTTTGCTTCCTTAATCTCATGCCGGAGAATCCTGCTCGGCTGGCGATCGTCAGCACCACCCATAGCTGCAGATAGGCTGGCAGACCTGTCGGAATTTCTCCACCTGGAGAAGCTCAAGTACACCATCCGAGGGATTCCACGAAGCTGGGGGCTATTCATCAGCTTGTTCCAAGGCCAATTAGAGATAAACAACGACTAGGAAGGGGGGGAAAGAGAGAGAAAGATAAGGGAGGGCACGTATAAGAGACTGGGGCAGAAGGGGAAGGGAGGAAGAGATGCCAAAGACGGCACAAAACAAAGCACGGAGGGCAAGGGGAGGAGGGGAAGGGCCACGCAGCCTCCCTCCCCACCCCCAAAACCAAACAAATTAAAAAACATTTTAAAAACCAGCGGGGGGCCAAAAGGAAAAAGAAAAACACAACTTGCCTCCAACAGGGAAGGAAAGGATGGGGCCGTGGGGGGAGGGGGGGGACGCTTGTAAAAACTGTTGTACATAAGACATTAACTGGCTTGTAAATATAAGACACACTTGAGCTGCTACTTTGTAAATACGTCAAACTTGTATATTGTTAAAAGTTGGAAATGCCAATAAAAATATTTTTTAATTTAGTAAATTATTTTAAAAAAAAATTTTTCCCCCCTACCTTGCTTCCTTCATCGAGGTAAATGCTCTGTTGCAGCAATGTTTCCCACTCTTAAACTCCTGCAATATCAATAAATCCAGGGTCACGACAGACCAGAAAGGCTCTGCTCAAAGTCACAGTACAAAATGAAGTTCGAAAATATTAACAAATGGGTTTGTCAGACTTCCTTCATATTGTTCCATGTGCCCATCCAGCCCTTCAACATCACCAAATTGTGTTTTTCTTCCTTTAAAGATTTATTAAAGTGTAACATTTTAGAACGGTGCAGACGACACAAAATCTTGAGAGCACGCTCTAACAGATTCAAAAACAGCTTCTTCCCCGCTGTTACCAGACTCATGAATGGCCCTCTTATGGAATGAACTGATCTCTCTGCTTATCTTCTTTACTGTTATAGCACTGCACTGCGTATACGTCATCTGATGTCCATGGTCTACGTATTTAAATTTAAATTTACCGTATATCTTATGTTTTTCATGCATGGAACGATCTGCCAGGATTGTCCGCAAAACAATACTTTTCACTGTACCTCGGTGCACATGCCAATAAATCTACATCAATTCGACTGATTCCGTTGACATAAAGGCAGCGCTCGATCAAGGGGTCCTAGTAAAATTTAAATCAATGGGGAAAAAACACTAGTGGCTGGATTCACGCTAGTACAAAGGAAAATATTTGTGGTTGTTGGAGTCCAAGGATGTCGAAACAGGAGTTTCTCAGGGCTCTATACTAGGCCCAGCCGCTTCATCATTGAACTTCCTTCCACTATAATGCCAAAAGTTCATTGCTGATTACCATTTACAATTCCTCAGATAATGAAACAGTTGATGCCCATGTGTGGTACCACCTAGAAACAGTTTGGGCTGATAAAAGGCAGGTAAAGTAACACTTGTGTCGTACAAATACCAGGTAAGGATGATTTCCAAGAAGAGAAATTAAATTTCATTACAGTTGTCAAATTCCCTATTATCAACGTCCTGGGGGCCAACATCGAAGAGAAATTAACCTGGACTAACCACATAAATATTGTAGCTGTAAGGACAGGTCAGAGATTGGGTGGCAAGTAACTTAACCCCTGACTCCGCAATGCATTTCCACCATCTATAAGGTGCAACTTAGATGTGTGATGTAATAGTCCCCACTTGCCTGAGGAGCGCGTCGCCAACAACATCGAGCTCAACACTATTTAGAACAAAGCAACCCACAAAATGGGTACCCCATCAATGCTTTATACATTCACTACCTCCACCACCAGCACACAGTGGCTGCAGTTGATAGCATTTGCAAGACACACTGAAGCAACTCGCGAAGGCTTTGTCGACATCATCACCAAACCCAGGGCTCTACCACCTAGAGGTATAAAGCCAACTAGCCCATGGGAACACTACCACTGTCAAGCTCGCTGCCATCTTGACTAGAAATGTATCATCATTGGTATATAGGTACACCACGTAATTAAGAAATCTAATAGAATGTTATTTATTGTGAGGGAAATTAATTACAAAAGTAAGGAGGCTATGCTTCGTTGTACAGGGCATTAGTATGACCACGTCTAAAGTATTGTGTACAGTATTGGTCTCCTTATTTCAGGAAAGACGTAAATGCAGGAGAAGCAGCTCAGAGAAGGTTCACTCGACTAATTTCAGGAATGTTTGACTTACGAGGAAAGGCTGGTTAAATTAGGTTTGTATCCATTAAAGTTTAAAGGTGTAAGAGATGACCTGACCGAAAGCTTTGAGATCCTGAGGGGTATTTATTGACAGCGTGATGTGGAGAGTGTTGTGTTATGCTGCTTCGGATAACACAGGCTGCTACTTGATGCAGTCTTAACTAAAGGATGCTCCAGACTCTGAAATGAGCTATTAACACAGTTCTCAAATGAGTTCGACTCTCTGCTAATCTAACTGTAGTAACTCAGTCTAACTGTACCAGCTTGCTCTCAGCCACATGCTGGGGTCTGATGCTGCTGATCAACCCTGTCTAACTCGCTAAATGTCTGTGGAAAGAGGCAGGGTGTGAGTGCCTCATCCCTTTTGTAGTGTTCATGTCATGCCCCCTTGTGGTGATGCCACCTCTGAGAGTACTGACTGCCCATTGGTTGTGTCCTATTCTGAGTTCATTGGTTGCATGTTTGCATATCATCACAGAGAGGATATTTCCTCTTGTTGCATAGTCTAGAAGTAGGGGTCATTGTTTCAAATTAAGAGGTTGCTCATGTAAGACCCGAGGTGAGAAGAAGGTTTTGCTCTCGGAAGGTCGTGAGTCTCTGGAACTCGCTTCCAAGGCAGTGGAAGCAGAATCTTTGAATATTTTCAAGGTAGGGCTCGATAGATTCTTGATTAAAAAGGGGGTGAAAGGTTATCAGTAGGCAGGAATGCAACGTTGAAATTACAATCAGATCAGTCACGATTTCATTGAATGGTGGAGCAGGCTCAAGGGGCCGAGTGTCCTACTCCTAATTCAGATGTTCATGTGTACAGCAAGTAACAAGTGTACTCTGTAAATCGGATACCTCCGCTGTGTTGTGTGAATTTATCATTATTTCAATTATGCAGTTCTGGCCATAGGCTGTTCCCTACCAGGTTGATACTGCTCTTCTTCAGTTCTCTACCAGAAGGCAGGTCCAACCCACCAGTGCCATTACCTCTATCATTGAAAATGTAAGGAAGCAGGTACCAAATCAAGCCCAGCCATAATCATAGAATCCATACAGTGCAGAAGGAGGCCATTCAGCCCATTGAGTCTGCACTGACCCACTGAAGGAGAACCCTATCTATGCCCATGCCCCCACCATGTCCCCTCAACCCAGTAACCCCACCTAATCTTTTGGACACAAAGGGCAATTTAGCATGGCTAATCCACATAACCTGCTCATCTTTGGACTGAGGGAGGAACAGAGTACCCAGAGGAAACCCACGTAGACATGGCGAGAATGTACAAACTCCACAGAGACAGTCACCCAAGGCTAGAATTCAACCCGGCTCCCTGGTGCTGTGAGGCAGCAGTGTTAACCACTGCGCCACCATGCCACCCGGAATGAGGATCAAAACCCATGGTGATGGCACCAATCAGGTCCACACTGACACCCTCCCCCCCCCCCTCCCCCCCCCCCACCCGCCCCGGGGCAATTTAGCGTGGCCAATCCACCTAACCTGCACATCTTTTAGGTTGTGGGGGCGAAACCCACGCAAACACGGGGAGAATGTGCAAACTCCACCCAGGGCCGTGGTCGAACCTGGGACCTCGGCGTCGTGAGGCAGCAGTGCTAAGCACTGCGTCATTGTGCTGCCTGCAGAGGTGATGTTCAATACAGAATTTTAAAAGTGGATTCCAAGTTTTGTCTTGGATTTTGGGGAGAAGCTAAATTATGTTGCGGCCCGCAAGGATAAATATTAGAACCATATCATTAATTTTAACCAGATTTTCCCTTTCTGTCGGCACTGTCTTGTATTGGAGCACCATCTTACAGGCATTGCCCATCAGAACCTAGATCGTGGGTGGTCATTAAATATTTGACCATAGGATGTAATATAACTGAGCTCAATACTATCTTCACATAATTCCCATGCATGCAGATTGCCAGTAGGTATTATTGAATGAAAATCTTGCCTGAACAGGAATTTTACTTGCTCTTAACGCCCACTATTAGCTATGTTGAAGGATTTAAATGTTGATACTCAACATGTTTGACCTGGTTATGAACATACCTTCGTTGGACCTTAAGTCCAGGATTTGGGACTTGACCTTGGAGCATCTGGTTTTGATTCAGGGCACCCCCACTTGCGCCTTAAGGCCTATTTTTGCTCTGTAATTTGTTGGGATACTATACCAGACCCCAATTTCTGTTCAGATATCGGATGAGAAACTTCCTCCTCCTGCTTTTAAAGGTGGTATTTGTGGTGTTGGGTGCTCTGGTGCACAGATGAGCCAACACAGTTGTATGTGGTACAACTCTATATTATTTTAACTCTTATAATACAGTTTGTTCTGGATACTCTGCACGTGCTGTCTCCCTGAGTGTGTCGTGTAGCAGGTCTGTCCTGGTACTCCTCTCCAGCTAATACTGACCACCAGGTGTCGTGTCTGTGCTTTTATATCTTTCTGTGATTGGTTGTGGTGGTGTGTGTTCTGATTTGTCTGTTGGTGTGTCTATCATGATGTGTGTGTTTGAATATCATGACATCCCCCCTTTTTACAAAGATATGTGCCTACGTGGTTATAAATATAATTGTGTCGTGAGTGCATCTAAGAGTGTGTGCGTGTGTTGTGTACAGTGTAAGGTTTTCGGGCAATTCGGCCCTTTTGGAGAAACTCAGAGACTGTAAACTGACTTTCCAGCCAAGGGAACAGAACCAGTTTTCCCAGCAGGCTTGGCCCGCTGAGCTGAGTAGGGACATAAACACATAAATATTTGCAAACACCCCCCTAGGAGCTACAAGGAAGAAGGAGACAGACAACAAGATAACATCAAAACACAGACAAAGGGGCACGGGAATACACAGGAGGCTTGCATGCAAGCAGGACAATGGGATGGTCATAGCCCCATGCAGATGTAAATGACCTGGCCTCCACCAGAGCAGAATCCAATCAACACCCCATCAACATAGCAGCGATCTCCAGAGCAGATGGAAGTCTTTGAAAATCTTCAAGGGAGCTCAACCTCGTTATCTCAAAAAAACAGACTGGAGGCGGACCTAGGGGAGGTACTCCCATCTCGACAGGTCTGACCGGCTCAAAGGGGGCAGGACCAGCGGGAACTTTAAACCTTACCTTTTTCAATGCAAAAGGGGCTGGCCGACCACAGGACAAAGCCAGGTAAAACAATATAAAAGGGGCTGTGTTTTCGATTGGGGGTCTCCTTCGTTCGTGGCTCGACCTCTGCACCCCTGACTTGACCTCTGCAGCCTGTGACCGTAAGTACTCCGCAGCAGCTTACGAAACTCCCTTGACTTTAATAGTGGTTGAGGCTTTGGGGAAGGGAACTTGTTTTTGTGCCTTGTGATATTGCTAAAAGCTGTGTAAGCATAAGAATTTTCGTTGTGTCCGCTATATTACTTTTGAATAGACATAGTGTATATTAGAGCATAAGATTGTATTGTGTTTCTTCTGTTGATGATTTTGACCTGGGTTTTACAATAAACCTTGATTTGATGACAATTGGAGTCGTTTAAATTCTTCAATCTTTCACCAGCGACCTCTGACCAAGTCATTGTTAAAATACTCCTCACCTTAATTCCGGGTTCAGGAATCGAGGGTCATCTTGAGCGATTCACTCAGGACAGACTGCTGGTTAGGGAATAAACAGCAGTGTCCTATTCTCTCTCTTGGGAAAGCTACTCTAGTGGAGTAGGAACCGGGTGGCTGTTGCACCACCGGCAAGAGAGAGAATCACCTGGGTATTGGTAGGGGTCTGGAGATCTGTGTGATATAAGTCTCAGGCTGTCGGTTAGGAATAAACGGCAGGCTTGAATCAGTGCTCTCTTCAGTGGAAGTGTCCCAGTGCGACATCCCCTGGCCTCTGAAGTTTCAGTGCCAGCTGGAGAGAGACACACACAGATATTCAAACCCCAGATATCGGCCCAGTAGTGGAGTAGCGGAGATGGCACCCTCAACAATGGCGAGTCAGGCAGGAGCCCGGTGGTTTGGAGTATGTGACTTGGCAGAGGGGGTGAGGGAACGAAGCAAAATGGAGGAGAGAATATCCTCGTATTTGTGGCAAAAGGTCAACCTCACCAAACCTTGGGTCTCAGAATTAATCAATGCGGAGCAACCGGTAATGGCAGCGGCTGCATGGACAGACAGTAAGGCGCACAAAAAGCACTTGGAGAAGGCAGTTTGGCTGGTTTGCCTGTCTCAGCAGGTAGTCAACGCAGAGCAAAGGATCGAAGAGTTAGAGCAGGAGGCTAGCGCAGCGGAACGACTGCGGGGGGAAGTGGCAGAAATGAAACAGGAAAGCGAGTCTAACAGATGTGAGAAGGACTATCTCCACTGCCAGATAGTGGAGGGTAAAGAAAAGGAACGGAGGCTCCAGGGACTCTATGCTCGGAGTACAGAGCAGTGTAGGAAGCTGGAGGGGATGTTCCGGGACATCCAGGCAGCGTACCGAGTGGCTCGCGAGGAAGTAGGGGACTGTGCCCATGGGCCGTGCCAGGCACGAATAACGGAGTTGGAGGAGACCTTGTCCAAGTTCAGGGGACAGATACACCTGGTAGGTCCAGGGGGGTTCCCTAGGGGCAAGGTGCTCCTCGCAGCGGATGATTCCCCAAAGGCCAAGGGGAATAGACCGCCTCCTGAGGCACCGGGATTGTGTCCGGGTCGGCAGGGGGGGATCGGACTGCACGTTCAGGAGCAAGTCCAAGGGGGGTCGGCAGGGTACCCCCAGCTGGCGGCGTGTCCGCCTGGTTTCGTATGTGGGTCCCCATGGGATGGGGACAGACCGCTGCCTGGGATGCCGGTGATGGGGCCGGGTCAGCAGGTAGGGTTTGGACCGCCCGGTCAGGGGCAGGTCCAAGGGGGGTCAGTGGTGTATCCCCAGATAGCGGCGTCTCCTATATGGGTAGTTAGCCCGGGGACAGGGGGGCTACCCAACGAGGCAGGAGAGCTGGACAGTGGGAGGAGGAGCAGGAACCCCAGGTAGGGCAGATGTGCCCTGTCAGGCAAAGAAGGTATGGTCCCCCGGCGGGGATGGCAAACAGGGGACCGGTTGAGGGCGACATTATCGTTCCTCATGGGGCATCCGCGCTCAGGGGGATGGTGGCCCACGTTCCCAGACTAACTCCAAAGGGGGATCCGTCGCTGCATTTTATGGAGGTGGAACAGGCTGCCAACATCAATGACTGCGACGAAGGGGAGCAAATAAAGATGCTCCTGATAACCCTAGATGCCCAGCTATGCAGGACAGTGACCTCTGGGAATGGGGGAAGACCTGACACCTGGGCGGCAGCACAGACTGCTGTTCTGGAGGCAATGGGCTTGAATCTGGGGAGCCCTTTCATGAGGGTGGGGGAAACCAAGCAGCAACCAGGGGAATCTCCCACCATGTTCGCAGACAGACTGTGGACTGTCTATATGGAGGCATGCGGGGTTCCCGCGGATAGACGGAATTTAGATGAGAGAACAGCCCACTGGCTGAAGACCCTCGTAGCTAACTGTCTCCCCCACGTTAGAGCAAAGGCCGAACACTGGTTCGACCCGCAGAGTCCGGACCTTAATGAGGCAGAGGTCCTTAGGAAACTTACCCTCGCATATCGTAATGGGGAGAGGGGTGAGGACAAGCCCCTTAAGGGTAGGGTGCATGAAATCGCGCCAGCAGCCCCTAAGAGAGAGTGGAAGCATGAGGGCACCCGGACCTCCGACGAGAAACCGGTATGCTACGGGTGTGGGAAGGCCGGGCATTTCAAGAGGGAATGTAGAAACCCTAGCAAGCAGGAGAGGGCTCCCGCAGTAGAGAGTCAGACCCCGGCGGTAGGAGCAGCTGCCCCGGGAACCATCGAGATAAGTAAAATTTTAGCCCTTTTGCAAGGCTCAGGACAGGTGGCAATGGCAACGGGCCAGGGCCTGCCCGCACCCACACCACAAGAACCCGTATGACTACCCAGGGAGCAGCCTCAGGAAAAAGGGAGCGCAGGGGTAGTTCTAGCCCCAGACCCTGGTCCGGTCCAGGTGCAGGGTCCCATTCTGGAGGCTGCCTCAGGGGCTATTTGCAGTTTAAATCCCTTAAGGTGGGACCCATGCGAACGCCACATCAGTCAATTTAAATTGTTCCACCCCAGAAGGACAAAAAAGAGCAAGGTGGGGGGAAGACGGGGGGTGGTAGTGGAGAAACCCCCCGTAGAATTAACGACGGTGGGGGAGGTCCCTGACTCCACGGTCACACAACCGGTGACAAGGTGCTGTCCCGAAGGGGCAGTCCCAAAGAGACCGACAGTGCTGCAAGCACCCAGCCCAGGGACAGGAACGATTCCCAAGCCCTTACCTGTGGGTCAGGTGGCCTGCCTTAGTATAGAGGCTAAGGAGGCGGAGGAAGTGGAGGTATCACCTTGGGTTTGGGAACCAGTCAGGGGACGAAGGAGCAATCGGGTCTCCAAGCCCCCGGTAAGATGGTCCCCATCACACCTCCCTGTCACCCGGTCCCGCAGTAAGGGGGCCCGAGTAGAAGGGAGCGATGAGGGATCACCGAACCCTGTTGGGAAAGGAGAGGCAAGGGGCAGCCCGAACCCCCGGGAGGGGACGGTCTGGCCCGAGCCGTTCGACCAAACAGGTGGACTGCCCCAGTTTAGCGGGGCACAGTTTTAATTTGGCCACCCGGAGACGGGTGGCATTGTATATATCATATTCCTTTTTCTTTCCCCCTGTTAGTTCTAATTAGTGTGTAGTTGTGTGTGAAGTATTTAGGATCGTGGGAACACAGAAGCGCCTGGTGCAAGGGTAAAATGATGAAGCACCAGGCACTAGGACCCTGGGGAGCCGGGCTGTGGACACAGAACCACAGACAGGCTGCGGCAACTTCAAAGCAGGAGCTGCTGCTGCCACCGGATAGCGGCAGGCACTAGGACCCTGGGGAGCCGGGCTGTGGACACAGAACCACAGACAGGCTGCGGCAACTTCAAAGCGGGAGCTGCTGCTGCCACTGGATAGAACCCATGCACTTTAAGGTAGGTAGGGCTGTAGAGGCAAGAATGTGTTTTGTTTTTTACAGATGGGGCACCCGACGATGTGGAGTTTGAGGATCTTGGCGATGGTGGGACCGGGAGAACTCCGCAGAGGCGAGACAGAAGAGTCCTTCGACTGACCGGGTTAGGGTGACTGGGGGCAGGCGGGTGTGTTTAACCTGTGAGGGGGACGTTCCTTTGGGGAGATGGTGGTGGCCCAGGAAGCTGAGGCTGGACATGAGGGATCGGTCCTCGGACTGGGAACGGACTGGACAACACCTACCGGACCATCACGGGGTCACCGGGTAGGATCACCGTTTGCTGGGATAAGTGGTGGGCTTCTGACCAGGGCATTTATTTGTGTTCATGGGGATCTACCAAGGCGTGCCCACAAGGGGCATTAATCACTTTTGTAAGGTGGTGGCAGAACCCAGGGAACGGGATAAATTGACCACAGTGGGGAGGGATGTGTAACGCCCAGGGAAGGGATGACTGTAGAAGCTACCGAACTGCTGGTTCAGGTAAAGCGACCCCTGCCCACAGCCCAACCGATCGACCCTCACAACTGTCCGATCACCACCAGGGGGGGGCCTGAGAATGGTTTAGTGTCTGCCCCACAAAGGAAATGTTGTACAGGGGGTACATTGTGCTGTCGCCTCAGTTGGACTAAACCTCTCAGCTGCAGGTATCGACGATGGAGAGTAAATGAAGAGCCCTCATCGGGAAGAAGCGAAGTGCAGCCAAGAAAGGAGGATCCTTGGTGAAATAAACAGATGCAATTGTAAATAGTTGTATGGATTCGCGGGTTACAGGGACCCTTACGTTTGGGGTTCCGGTGAAATGTGTACTTGATTGTGATATATGTACAGGGACCCTTACGTTTGGGGTTCCGGTGAAATGTGTATATGTTACTGTCTGCTTAAATTAGATATGGTCTCGTCTTTCCCTTTCATTGAAACCAGGGGTAGCCTAGACTAAGGGAACTGTCTTGGGAATTGTAATTTCGCATGTTGCTGAGGGGGGGACCTACGGTCCACACAAAGGCAAACAATTGCCCTTCACCTGTGTCGATACGGTCCAAGCAGGTAGGGACGTATCGAAGGGGCATCTGTAAGGTTTTCGGGCAATTCGGCCCTTTTGGAGAAACTCAGAGACTGTAAACTGACTTTCCAGCCAAGGGAACAGAACCAGTTTTCCCAGCAGGCTTGGCCCGCTGAGCTGAGTAGGGACATAAACACATAAATATTTGCAAACACCCCCCTAGGAGCTACAAGGAAGAAGGAGACAGACAACAAGATAACATCAAAACACAGACAAAGGGGCACGGGAATACACAGGAGGCTTGCATGCAAGCAGGACAATGGGATGGTCATAGCCCCATGCAGATGTAAATGACCTGGCCTCCACCAGAGCAGAATCCAATCAACACCCCATCAACATAGCAGCGATCTCCAGAGCAGATGGAAGTCTTTGAAAATCTTCAAGGGAGCTCAACCTCGTTATCTCAAAAAAACAGACTGGAGGCGGACCTAGGGGAGGTACTCCCATCTCGACAGGTCTGACCGGCTCAAAGGGGGCAGGACCAGCGGGAACTTTAAACCTTACCTTTTTCAATGCAAAAGGGGCTGGCCGACCACAGGACAAAGCCAGGTAAAACAATATAAAAGGGCTGTGTTTTCGATTGGGGGTCTCCTTCATTCGTGGCTCGACCTCTGCACCCCTGACTTGACCTCTGCAGCCTGTGACCGTAAGTACTCCGCAGCAGCTTACGAAACTCCCTTGACTTTAATAGTGGTTGAGGCTTTGGGGAAGGGAACTTGTTTTTGTGCCTTGTGATATTGCTAAAAGCTGTGTAAGCATAAGAATTTTCGTTGTGTCCGCTATATTACTTTTGAATAGACATAGTGTATATTAGAGCATAAGATTGTATTGTGTTTCTTCTGTTGATGATTTTGACCTGGGTTTTACAATAAACCTTGATTTGATGACAATTGGAGTCGTTTAAATTCTTCAATCTTTCACCAGCGACCTCTGACCAAGTCATTGTTAAAATACTCCTCACCTTAATTCCGGGTTCAGGAATCGAGGGTCATCTTGAGCGATTCACTCAGGACAGACTGCTGGTTAGGGAATAAACAGCAGTGTCCTATTCTCTCTCTTGGGAAAGCTACTCTAGTGGAGTAGGAACCGGGTGGCTGTTGCACCACCGGCAAGAGAGAGAATCACCTGGGTATTGGTAGGGGTCTGGAGATCTGTGTGATATAAGTCTCAGGCTGTCGGTTAGGAATAAACGGCAGGCTTGAATCAGTGCTCTCTTCAGTGGAAGTGTCCCAGTGCGACATCCCCTGGCCTCTGAAGTTTCAGTGCCAGCTGGAGAGAGACACACACAGATATTCAAACCCTCTACAACAGCGTGTGTATATGACGTAACTATTTACATGGGGCGATGTCAGGTGCGTCACACTAACAAGGTTGTACCATAACAAAACATGAATGCGAGAAAAAAAACAACTTGAACAGTGGTCCGGTCAGACGATATCTGGAACGATAAACAACAGCAGGTTATAATACAGAAGTGTTTGACTTTTTGAACGTATGAACAGCGTTATAAGTCCAGTCTAATGGGTGACCGCCTCACGAATAGGCTGGTCCTCAAGCCGGTTCAGCTGTGGAGATTTGGGTTCACACTGGTTCACCTTGGACTGTTGGAGGTGATGCTGTTGCCGAAGTCTCTACTTTTCCATTTGTTGTACTTCGTGCAGTGCTTGGTTTTTCATTCGTGCAAATATAACATTCAACATCTTTGTTAGTGTTGCCTTGGTTGTGGTTTGGTTCTGGTGGCGATGGAAGGGGCATGATCCGTGGCATCTCCACGAAGTCATCCTTGGGGACCAGTGGAGGATCCGGCGTGTGCGTACGGTTCAGTTGCGAGCGTGGAAGGCGGCGCAAAGCTCGCTGATTGCACCTAGGCACCAATCCATCCGCCCTGCATGCCAGGAACAAGGTGGAGTCTTTTTTCTTTTTATGTTTGTGGTGGACAGCATCTTGTAGCCGATGGGTCGTTGCCATCGAAGTAGCACCATCACTAATATCATGCAAGGCGATGACTGTGCCAGATGTGGAAGTTGGCCGAGACCGTGCACGCTGGTTCCGGCCACCTGCTGTGCCGGAAGGTCGACTCCGCAGAGAAACGTCGAAGCATGTCGCCTTGGAGAGGGAATTGTTGCTCGCATCAACGTCTGGCGATGGCGCGAATTGGTGTGTCCGTCTTGGACCGCCGGTGCTGGTCGCCACTGCCGACCCAGTGGGACTGCCACGTGATCCATTCCCTGTCGCCGTGGCATCCGCCGTCACCCTGAGCGTGCCATCACCGAGGCCGCGACACCGCCCGTCCGGAGCAAGGTCTGGCGTGCGCGAATCAGAGTCGGCGCTTGGCTGCTCCCCATCTGGAGTCCGGTCTGCCTTCCGTCGATGCTCCCCATCCGGAGTCCCAACAGGTTCACTGGAGGCAGCCGAGATTCCCTGAAGCTGCACTTCTGGAGTCGGAACATGCAGGAATGCACCAACCAGTGGAGAGGCTCGAGCCATCGAGGGTGAAATTGTACTATTTTCCAAAGAACATTCCGTTTCACTTTTCTTCTCAGGTACCTCATCTGTATCTTTGTCTAATGTACATGCCTTCATGGTCTCTGGGTCTGATTTTGCTGGGACTGGCATGGTCACAGTCTCTCTTTTACTGTTCTCAATTGCCCACATTATACTCCCCATACATAACTGCTTAATCACTGGGGTTAGTGTGGTACAATGGATAATCGGGTCGACCTTATCTGCATCTTCACCATTAGTGGAAAGCACACTTGGTTCACTTGAAACTGCTGCGGGTTTGAAATTCGTTATCTGGCTACTCGATGTCGGTGTCCTCAGGATTCTTGCTCCAATGTTCTGCTCATTTATCAGTGGAGTGTGTATAGGTTCAATGCAATTAATGTTCCCCTCAAGGTTTGAAGAGTCATTACTGACTAACTGCTGGTCTCCGAAGTTGGGACTTTGCGGCGTTGTGTTGAAGGGAGACATTTGTCCCTGCTGTAGATATGATTCAGGTTGTGTTATATCCATTACCTGAGGATCAATGTCTTGTCCATTTTTTCGATCCGTACTAAAACACTGGCAATTCTCAGTCTGCTCCTTGCAAGTTAAACATTCAATTAATTTCTTTAGCAAATCCTCAGCATCCTTCTGTGACCGTGCAGCATTATTAATCTCTGTTCGGCTATAATGATCCTGAAGGCCAGCGCATAAACCTTTTTTCTTCGGGCTTGGAAGAGGCGATTCCTTTGGCTTGTCTTCAGTTGGGCTTGAACAGTCTTCAGCGCTGTGCCCTTCATTGTAGCATGAGAGACCGTCATGGTCATGCTGCTGTGTAGTGGAGCATGGTAGGCTGTTATAGCCTTCTTGCTGTTCACGTGAGCATGGCAGACTTGCATCGTCTGCCGCTGGTTGGTCAGGAGAGGTTGCTAGACCCTTATGGTCTTGTTCCTGCAAGGACCGCACATTGGAGTCTTGCGTTGCTTCTATCGTGGAGGCTGTCCACGAGCTCTCTGTGGAGGCTTGTGACACTGGAGTCACTTCTGGTTCATGCGAGGACTGCGCTCTGGAGTCTTGCATGTTTTTTAGATCAAATAGTTTGGATGGGGTGGTGTTTGTGCAGTGTGTCCAGGAAGCTTTTCTAACACAGTATGTAGATTGTCCGACCAGAGGAGGGGCAATATTGGATTTAGTACTGGGTAATGAGCCAGGGCAAGTGATAGATTTGTTAGTGGGGGAGCATTTTGGAGATAGTGACCACAATTCTGTGACTTTCACTTTAGTAATGGAGAGGGATAGGTACGTGCAACAGGGCAAGGTTTACAATTGGGGGAAGGGTAAATACGATGTTGTCAGACAAGAATTAAAGTGCATAAGTTGGGAACATAGGCTGGCAGGGAAGGACACAAGTGAAATGTGGAACTTGTTCAAGGAACAGGTGCTACGTGTCCTTGATATGTATGTCCCTGTCAGGCAGGGAAGAGATGGTCGAGTGAGGGAACCATGGTTGACAAGAGAGGTTGAATGTCTTGTTAAGAGGAAAAAGGTGACTTATGTAAGGCTGAGGAAACAAGGTTCAGACAGGGCATTGGAGGGATACAAGATAGCCAGGAGGGAACTGAAGAAAGGGATTAGGAGAGCTAAGAGAGGGCATGAACAATCTTTGGCGGGTAGGATCAAGGAAAACCCCAAGGCCTTTTACACATATGTGAGAAATATGAGAATGACTAGAGCGAGGGTAGGTCCGATAAAGGACAGTAGCGGGAGATTGTGTATTGAGTCTGAAGAGATAGGAGAGGTCTTGAACGAGTACTTTTCTTCTGTATTTACAAATGAGAGGGGCGATATTGTTGGAGAGGACAGTGTGAAACAGACTGGTAAGCTCGAGGAAATACTTGTTAGGAAGGAAGATGTGTTGGGCATTTTGAAAAACTTGAGGATAGACAAGTCCCCCGGGCCTGACGGGATATATCCAAGGATTCTATGGGAAGCAAGAGATGAAATTGCAGAGCCGTTGGCAATGATCTTTTCGTCCTCACTGTCAACAGGGGTGGTACCAGGGGATTGGAGAGTGGCGAATGTCGTGCCCCTGTTCAAAAAAGGGACTAGGGATAACCCTGGGAATTACAGGCCAGTTAGTCTTACTTCGGTGGTAGGCAAAGTAATGGAAAGGGTACTGAAGGATAGGATTTCTGAGCATCTGGAAAGACACTGCTTGATTAGGGATAGTCAGCACGGATTTGTGAGGGGTAGGTCTTGCCTTACAAATCTTATTGAATTCTTTGAGGAGGTGACCAAGCATGTGGATGAAGGTAAAGCAGTGGATGTAGTGTACATGGATTTTAGTAAGGCATTTGATAAAGTTCCCCATGGTAGGCTTATGCAGAAAGTAAGGAGGCATGGGATAGTGGGAAATTTGGCCAGTTGGATAACGAACTGGCTAACCGATAGAAGTCAGAGAGTGGTGGTGGATGGCAAATATTCAGCCTGGATCCCAGTTACCAGTGGCGTACCGCAGGGATCAGTTCTGGGTCCTCTGCTGTTTGTGATTTTCATTAATGACTTGGATGAGGGAGTTGAAGGGTGGGTCAGTAAATTTGCAGACGATACGAAGATTGGTGGAGTTGTGGATAGTAAGGAGGGCTGTTGTCGGCTGCAAAGAGACATAGATAGGATGCAGAGCTGGGCTGAGAAGTGGCAGATGGAGTTTAACCCTGAAAAGTGTGAGGTTGTCCATTTTGGAAGGACAAATATGAATGCTGAATACAGGGTTAACGGTAGAGTTCTTGGCAATGTGGAGGAGCAGAGAGATCTTGGGGTCTATGTTCATACATCTTTGAAAGTTGCCACTCAAGTGGATAGAGCTGTGAAGAAGGCCTATGGTGTGCTCGCGTTCATTAACAGAGGGATTGAATTTAAGAGCCGTGAGGTGATGATGCAGCTGTACAAAACTTTGGTAAGGCCACATTTGGAGTACTGTGTACAGTTCTGGTCGCCTCATTTTAGGAAGGATGTGGAAGCTTTGGAAAAGGTGCAGAGAAGATTTACCAGGATGTTGCCTGGAATGGAGAGTAGGTCTTACGAGGAAAGGTTGAGGGTGCTAGGCCTTTTCTCATTAGAACGGAGAAGGATGAGGGGCGACTTGATAGAGGTTTATAAGATGATCAGGGGAATAGATAGAGTAGACAGTCAGAGACTTTTTCCCCGGGTGGAACAAACCATTACAAGGGGACATAAATTTAAGGTGAAAGGTGGAAGATATAGGAGGGATATCAGAGGTAGGTTCTTTACCCAGAGAGTAGTGGGGGCATGGAATGCACTGCCTGTGGAAGTAGTTGAGTTGGAAACATTAGGGACCTTCAAGCAGCTATTGGATAGGTACATGGATTACGGTTAAATGATATAGTGTAGATTTATTTGTTCTCAAGGGCAGCACGGTAGCATTGTGGATAGCACAATTGCTTCACAGCTCCAGGGTCCCAGGTTCGATTCCGGCTTGGGTCACTGTCTGTGCGGAGTCTGCACGTCCTCCCCGTGTCTGCGTGGGTTTCCTCCGGGTGCTCCGGTTTCCTCCCACAGTCCAAAGATGTGCGGGTTAGGTGAATTGGCCAATGATAAATTGCCCTTAATGTCCAAATTGCCCTTGGTGTTGGGTGGAGGTGTTGAGTTTGGGTAGGGTGCTCTTTCCAAGAGCCAGTGCAGACTCAAAGGGCCGAATGTCCTCCTTCTGCACTGTAAATTCAATGATAATCTATGATTAATCTAGGACAAAGGTTCGGCACAACATCGTGGGCCGAAGGGCCTGTTCTGTGCTTATTTTCTATGTTCTATGTTCTATGTCTTCTTTCATAGAGTCGGGAATGTTGAGCGGGACGTGGACCACGCTCTGTGTGGCAGCAGGGCGCTCTCCGTGTGCTTGCACCACTCCCTGTCTGTTAATGTCAGGCTGCAGCATCATCCGGTACTGATAAGTTGGGACGTCATATCTGCTGGATTGAAGATCCTCAAATCCGAAAAATGAATCCGCATCTGCGTCGGATTCAGTGTGGGGGCCGCCAATGTGCAACACGAAAGGTTCGTCCGAGTCATAGTCGTATAGGACCACGGAGCTATCATTGGGCTCGCGAGGTCCGGAAACACTGTAAAGATCGTCATCGAAGTATTCGAGGTCGGAATCATCGGCTTGTGCGTAGGTAACTGCTTGTCGGAGGGTTCTTCGGAGGTCAAATTCATCTCCTGGGTCAATTTGCGGCAATGTGCTGTCATTCCAGGTGAGGGAAGGTTGTTTTACAGCTTTAACAGATTTTTGTTTTTTTGATTTGGGACGTTTCCCTTTTAAATTGGATTTGGGACGTTTCCCCTTTAAATTGGTGCGGTCTGGGGCCTCTGACATCCTGACGCTCGGTATGTAGCACGTAGGAAGCGACTGTGCATGCTCAGATCGCTGTTCCTTTACCGATGGCCGCTTTCTTGACTGCGCATGCGCAGCATCTCGCGCATGCGCAAACGAAACTTCCGGTTCTGCGCACTGCTCGCGCAACTGTGCTAGCGTGATACCTTTAGCAAGATGGCCGCCAACCTCGTCCCAGCCCTCTCTCAGGCCCGGGATTTCGGCCTCTGAGAATTCGGGCTCCGGGATCCCAGCCACGAGGTGAGTACTGCCGCTTTTCTTACCTTTACTTGCCGATTGGATTGCGTTTTCTTCACAGTACTTGGAGAGTTTGTCCAGGACTGCCTGGTAATCGTACCTTTGCTGCCTCCTGAAGAACCTGAACCTTGTGAATATTTCTCTTGCCCTTGCACCGGCGATGGTGAGGAGAAATTCAATTTTTTCGCTATCATCCAGGTCTTGGAGTTCAGCTGCCACCAGGAACAATTCGAACACTTGCCGGAATCGCCGCTAGTTTTCGCGGAGATCGCCGTAGCACTGGAGCGGCTGCGGAACCGGGAGCTCTATCATTTTGCCTGGGCACTGCTGGTTGTCTGTGTACACTGAGGTATGCCGGCAGGTATCGATCCACTCCTGTACCATGTGGTGTTGGATGCTCTGGTGCACAGATGAGCCAACACAGTTGTATGTGGTACAACTCTATTTTATTTTAACTCTTATATACAGTTCGTTCTGGATACTCTGCACGTGCTGTCTCCCTGAGTGTGTCGTGTAGCAGGTCTGTCCTTGTCCTCCTCTCCAGCTAATACTGACCACCAGGTGTCGTGTTTGTGCTTTTATATCTTTCTGTGATTGGTTGTGGTGGTGTGTGTTCTGATTTGTCTGTTGGTGTGTCTATCATGATGTGTGTGTTTGAATATCATGACAGTATTCACACTGGGTTACATCTCAAAGTATATCAGCTACCCTCCAGTATCTTAGTCAACTGCCATTATTCATGTGCCAGCCAATCTTTGACTTTTGAGTGAGCACAATCCTGTCCTCAAACACTATCCACTTTTCAGGAATTGACTAATCCAATGTTGTCTGAGGGCCGAATTAGGGATATTTCTAGTCCACCCTACATGGCTCAGTTCAATACTGACTACTGCAATTACCAGACTCGAGCATTGGGAAAGAACTGTAGTTCTCTGTATGGAAAACATCAGGTGGTTGTGTGGCATACAATTTAATTCTATTGTATAGTTAAGAAAACAAATCAACAGCACTCAAATTGTTATCCTTTTATTATAAAACAGATAGTTGAAATGTATAGTGATACATTTTAAATTTCCAAATTGGTAACTGGAGTTTTGCTGTCTTAGGCAAGTTTCTTGCTAATTCTCTTGTAAGCAACACCGCTGCATGTGGAGGTCTGCCAGAAAAAGAAATGAAGCAAATTAGCAGATGCCCATTTTTCAGCTACCATATTGAGTTTATTTTCTAACTGGAGACACTTACCTCAACAAGATTTGCTCCATCAATTTCTGAAGTATGGTGATAGTTTGGAAAGTCACAAACTATCTTATTTCCTTCCATTTTAACTGTTGCCTGATTTTGAACGAAAGGAAAACTAGATTCAGCACTCAGTTGAGTATTTGTGATTTTGACATTCAATCTCATAACAAAATGGCACTTCCCTTATATATTTAGATCAACTAGGCCATGCGTTACTAAAATTAAAACCAGAAGAGATGGATTTACAACTCTTAAAACTTCTCCCTCGGATGAGAGATGCAGAGATGATCTTTTAAAAAAATAAATTTAGAGTACCCAATTAATTTTTTCCAATTAAGGGGCAATTTAGCGTGGCCAATTCACCTAACCGGCACATCTTTTAGGTTGTGGGGACGAAACCCACGCAAACACGGGGAGAATGTGCAAACTCCACACAGACAGTGACCCAGGGCCGTGGTCGAACCTGGGACCTCGGCGTCGTGAGGCAGCAGTGCTAAGCACTGCGTCATTGTGCTGCCTGCAGAGATGATGTTCAATACAGAATTTTAAAAGTGGATTCCATGTTTTGTCTTGTATTTTGGGGAGAAGCTAAATTATGTTGCGGCCCTCAAGGATAAATATTAGAACCATATCATTAATTTTAACTAGATTTTCCCTTTCTGTAGGCACTGGCTTGTATTGGAGCACCAATATACAGGCATTGCCCATCAGAACCTAGATAGTGGGTGGTCATTAAATATTTGACCATAGGATGCAATATAACTGAGCTCAATACTATCTTCACATAATTCCCATGCATGCAGATTACCAGTAGGTATTATTGAATGAAAATCTTGCCTGAACTTTCTCCCCTTTAGCCAAACATCTCTGGTCACATAGCTCAGCAGAAGCTAATAAAAGTGCACTTTATTAACAAGGGTTATATTCGGACTAAATGTGTTCCCAAGCAGAAATGGCTAACATGGCAGAGACCCGAACACTCAAGTCCACTTCCATCTGTTCAGGAGGTAGACCTTTTGCATGATGACTTTTTAAAAGTGTTATTTCTAAATGCTTTGTTTGCTCATAATATCTGACTGTTTAATTAATGGAATACTGGAATAAGCTCAACGCTTTCTGTACAGCACAGACATTTTCCAAGCTCACCTTAAATTTCTTGCCATCCATAGTTTCCATCTCTGATTCCTGGCCGATCACAAACGTGTTCTTCATGGTTTTACCTCCCGGATAAACTTGGGACCAAGTAAAATTATTTCCATTTTGGGTCACTTCTGTGATTACCTTGGCATTCCTTCCCTTCTCAATGGTATCAGCAGGATATTCTGGAGGTAAATAACTAGTGTATCAGGTTTGTTGTCGAATCCAACCTCCAGTTTCTTTGTATCTAAGCACATCTTTCCGTATTACAGAAGGTTGCTGCTTTTTTGGGTCATTCAAGTGCACCAAATAATTTTTCTAAGCTGTTGTTCAAATCCTTATCCAGGCCGTGCCTTTCATTTTGTCAGCAAAATCAACGTAACACAAGGTTAAATGAAAAGAGATGTTATTATTGAGAAAGCAATGGGTACTGATTAGAGCAGTAATGTCCGGGGTGGGGACATTACTAAGCTTTTGGTTCAATCTGATTTACACTGACTGGATGGATTCCAAAGCAAATTGGTCAAATTTGCAGATGAGTGGAGCAAAACGTGACAGGGCCAAACAATGAGAGATGAATCTTAATTCAGACAAGCATAAAATACTGCATGTAAGGTTGCAAAGCGGATGACAAAAAAGTATGATGTTGAATCGGTTGAGGATGAACGAGACCTCGAAATCTAAATTGGACTCCAACCAATGCAGGGCAGCAGTCAACAAAGCTAATACGCTGTTGATGTACAATAACTGAAACAATAGTTGAACAGAAGCTGTGATCAAATTAGACCCTCCCCAGCAACCTCTGGGGCACATTTGTGTTGAAGTCAGTGCAATATCTGCTGCACCTCGTGTTTGTTCGTACTTCCACCCAGTGACAAATCACCATTCACATTGTTGTATGTGTTCCTTGTTAGAAAGCTGCTTTAAAAAAAAATCTCAAGATCCTTTACAGTGAAGTTCAACTCAGTAAAGCTATTAGGACCAACATTAGCAGAATTAACATAATTAGTAACATCATTTTATTACAACATTATTTGACTAAAACTATTACAGTTAATTAGTGTAACTTACTCAGGACCTTCATAAACTCATCGTAGTTTTCCTGACTTGCAACTTCATACTTGCCGGAGAAAGCCATAATGATAGAGCTGGGATCAGGCACTCTGTGAGTTTGGAAATAAAGAAACCAGTGAATACAGTGACTAGCCTGCCTGTAATTTATACTCATGGAGCAGTCACACCCTTATGATTTATTAACCAAATTTTTATATTCATGTGTATGATATAAGGCAATGACATAATTTTTATGGCATAAAATGTACAATGCCCTGGAAATGTCATTGACATAGATGTCATTGTCCTTGATGCGAACTTCACTAAAGATGGACTCATCTATCTTTGTAAAAAGGTTGTAAATGCACAGCAGGGTAACTGAAGGACAGGCAAAAAAGAAAGTGCTCAGAGATGGTCCTTCATCAGAACTCTATTGGAACAGAACACACAAATATTCATCATTCATTCCCTAGAATCATGGAAAGATAGAATTATACAGCACAGGAGGAGGTTACCCACCCCATCTTGCCTATATTGACTCTTTGAACTACCTCTTCCCTATTCTTACCCATAGCCCTGCAAACTAAATGACCATCGCCTGGGCTTTCAAGGTCAATTCTGATGTGTTGCTGAAAACTTCGCAAGCGCTTTATAATTTTGGAAGGTGATCAGCAGCAGGAACCCTGGGCTGTAGTTACTCTTGATGGTCTGTGGAGGCATCACTGTAGACATCCCAAACTGAGGTCAGTGAACGTAGCACAGAGCAAGAGTCAAACCAGGAACCCCTTTGTGCACCTGGCTCAGCTAAACAACATCTTTCTAATATAAAACTGCTGGGATGGAGATTAATAATAATAATAATAATAATAATAATCTTTATTATCACAAGTAGGCTTACATTAACACTGCAATGAAGTTACTGTGAAAATCCCCACATTCCGGCGCCTTTTCGGATACACAGAGGGAGAATTCAGAATGACCAATTCAGCAATTCCCCAGGGTTTTATTCAAGTGTTGGACAGTTATTCAGTTATTGCTCATTATACTTACACACACCTCCATCCACATGCACACACACCTCCACACACACACATACACATCTCCACACACACATTCACTCACACACACACACACCCCCCCAACAATCCACCCCCCCCCACATGCAGCCCACAAACATACCCCCCGCACATTACACACACACACCACGCGCACACACACCCATACCCCACGCACACCTACACCCCCCACACACACACTCCCACACACCCTACACACACACCCCACACAGTCACCCCTACCCCACCACACACACACTCACTTCCACAGCTCAGAGGCACCAATACCAACAACAGCATTCCAATCGCTGTCCTGCCTGAGAACACCATTCATATATACAAGCTGGGGAGCATCCATGTTGTTGACGTGTCTGACTTAGTTATATTTACATAACTTACTGCACTTGAAAGGATCGTAGAAAACCAGCCCATTCTGTGGAAATCTCCATTTTTTTATTTTTTGTGTGATTGTTTTAGATTGTTAGACTGGCATGAGGTGAAAAATTATGCATGCATGATTATATCGGCATCAGAAGTATTCCACCGGATCATGGAGCAAATGATGGAGGGCATTGAGGGTGTGCGCGTCTACGTTGACGACACCATCATTTGGTCCACTGCAGGAGCATATCAGTTGCCACCAGCGCGTTTTCAAACGAATACGGGACCAAGGCCTTCGCCTCAACAGAGCCAAATGTTCCTTCGGCCAGACGGAACTCAATTTCCTAGGGGACCACATCTCCCGGTTGGGTGTGCGGCCAGATGTGGACAAGGTGGCAGCCATCACGGCCATGCAAAAGCCAGCGGATAAGAAGGCGGTCCTCTGATTTTTGGGCATGGTCAACTTCCTGGGGAAGTTCATCCCCAACCTCGCCTCCCATACCACAGCTCTCCAGAACCTGGTCAGGAAGACGACAGACTTCCAATGGCTTCCCGCCCATGAGCGCGAATGGGAGGAGCTTAAGACCAAGCTTACCACGGCCCCGGCATTGGCATTTTTTTATCCCACGAAGGAAACAAAAATTTCAACAGATGCCAGCCAATCCGGCATTGGGGCGGTGCTCCAGCAACACGATGAGGCCTCATCATGGGCCCCCGTTGCATATGCGTCATGTGCTATGACCCCCACGGAACAACGCTATGCGCAGATCGAAAAGGAGTGCCTGGGCCTGTTGACTGGGGTCGACAAATTTCATGATTACGTGTACGGCCTCCCCCAATTCACTGTCGAGACCGACCATCGCCTGCTGGTCAACATTATACAAAAAGACCTGAATGATATGACCCCTCGCCTCCAGCACATTCTGCTTAAACTCCGGCGGTACAATTTCCAGCTCCCATACATCCTGGGCAAGGACCTGATCGTAGCCGACGCTCTGTCCAGGGCAGTCAACACCCCATGTAACCCAGAGGGGTTCGTCTGCCAGGTTGACGCCCATGTGGCCTTCACGGCCTCCAATCTGCCGGCCACGGATGAATGCCTTATCCACATTCGCCGCGAGACTGCGGCTGACCCCCTACTACGTGTCATGCGCCACATGACAGACGGGTGGCTCAAGGGCCAATGCCCGCAGTTCTACAATATCAGAGACGATCTGGCAGTAGTTGATGGTGTCCTCCTGAAGCTGGACCGCATCGTGATCCCGCACAGCATGCGCCAGCTCGTTTAGGAACAGCTACACGAGGGCCATCTTGGCGTGGAGAAGTGCCGACGGAGGGCATGAGAGGCTGTGTACTGGCCTGGCATCAATGAGGACATCGCCAACACAGTGCTCAACTGCCCCACCTGTCAGCGGTTCCAGCCGGCCCAGCCACGTTAAATCCTACAGCCCCATGAGTTGGTCACGTCCCCTTGGTCTAAGGTAGGCGTTGATCTGTTCCATGCGCTCGGCAGGGACTTTGTTCTGATTGTAGACTATTTTTCAAACTACCCAGAGGTCGTATGCCTGCACGACATCACATCATCGGCGGTCATCCGTGCCTGCAAGGAGACCTTTGCTTGTCACGGCATCCCACTCACTGTGATGTCGGACAATGGCCCCTGCTTCGCGAGCCAGGAATGGTCCAACTTTGCCAGCAGGTACAACTTTGTGCATGTGACATCCAGTCCCCTGTACCCCCAATCCAACGGCAAAGCGGAAAAGGGCGTCCACATCGTCAAACGGCTCCTCTGCAAGGCTGCCGATGCGGGGTCCGACTTCTACCTCGCCCTGCTGGCCTATCGTTCGGCCCCACTCTTCACGGGCCTGTCGCCAGCCCAGCTGCTCATGGGTCTCACCCTCAGGATCATGGTGCCGTCCATTCACGTCCCAGACCTCGACCACGTTCCGGTCCTTCAGCGGATGCAACAGTCTCGTGCACAACACAAGGCAGCACATGACGCTCGGGCGACTGATTTCCCTGCTCTGGCGCCGGATGACAACGTCCGCATCCATCTTCTGGAGGGTGGCTGGTCTGCAACTGCTGTGGTTCTTCGGCAGGTGCCTCCCCACTCGTTCCTGGTTCGTCTGTCAGATGGTTCCATTCGCCGCCGCAATCGGCGTGCCCTTCATCTCGTTCCACGCTCACTACGTGATCCACCACCGGTGCCACGCCCTCCTGTTGTCCCCAACCTGGACTATGTGGAGATTCCGAATACTCTGCATCCTCCTCACTCTGCCGTGACCCAGCGCATTCCTCAGCCGGTGGCTCCTGACCCACCCTTGAGGCGGTCAACCAGAATTTGTCACCCATCTCAGAGACCTGACTTATGAGTTTTACGATGTTGGTCTCTTTGATCTGTTCTGTTATCCTGTTTTATCGTTCCAGTAGTTTGTATATAATGTTCATTTTGTTGGTGGTGTGACATCCTATTTCTCAGCACCAGGCACCTTCCCATGTAAATAGATTAGCATCATGTACATAGTCATGTAAATAACACGCACACACATAGTCAGGTACATTCACTACACGATATTTATTGTCACGCAGGCACATATTCTTTATATAAAAGGGGGGATGTCATAATATACACCAGTATATCATGGTGCAGACACTCACACACACACTGATGGACATGCAGTGGGACCAATCAGCATACACAACACTGCAGCCAATCACCAGTGAGAGCACACGCACTATAAAGACAGGAGAGTTCCCGCTCATTCTTGTAGCAGCCAGCTCGGAGCACAGAGCTCACAGCCTGCAACACAGACATTCACCATGTGCTGAGTGCATCACCTGGTTAGGACTAGGCAAGGGTCAACAGTTAAAGCTGGTATTGCCTTTACCCACAGTTCAAGTATGTTAATATAGTTAACCTTATAATAAAATAGAGTTTCACCACTTCCAGTGTTGGTGACCTATTTGTGATCCGGAACACCCAACACATCAGGGGGCTCAATCGTAAGGGAATAGACAGGCGGTTCTGTGGACGCAATTGAGACTCCAGGATGGTATGTTGCCTCCCTGGTGCAAGGGTCAAGGATGTCTTGGAGCGGCTGCAGGACATTCTGGGGGAGTGGGGGGGAGAGTGAACAGCCAGCTGTCGTGGTGCACATAGGCACCAATGATATAGGTAAAAAACGGAATGAAGTCCTACAAGCTGAATTCGGGGAGTTAGGAGTTAAACTAAAAAGTAGGACCTCACAGATAGTAATCTCAGGATTGCTACCAGTGCCATGAGCTAGTCAGAGTAGGAATGTCAGGATAGATAGAATGAATGTGTGGCTCGAGGGATGGTGCAAGAGGGAGGTATTCAAATTCCTGGGGCATTGGAACCGGTTCTGGGGGAGGTGAGATCAGTACAAACCAGACGATCTGCACCTGGGCAGGACTCGAACCAATGTCCTGGGGGGGGGGGGGGGGCGGTGTTTGCTAGAGCTGTTGGGGAGGGTTTAAACTAATGCGTCAGGGGGATGGGATCAGATGTAGGAAGTCGGAGGGAAGTAAAACGGGGCCAGAAACAAGAAGCAGTCAGGGGGGAGAAGATGAATTACTAGTGCAAGCTAGCTAGTAATATAAAGGAACATAGGAAGAGATTTTTTCAATATATAAAAGGTAAGAGAGGGGCAAAAATAGACATTGGACCACTAGAAAATGTGGCTGGAGAAGTAATAATAGGAAACAAAGAAATGGCAGACGAACTGAATAGTTACTTTACATCAGTCTTCACGGTGGAAGACACCAGTGGGATGCCAGAGCTCCAGGAGAACCAGGGGGCAGATGTGAGTGCAGTGACCATTACTAAGGAGAAGGTTCTGGGGAAATTGAACAGTCTGAAGGTGGATAAATCACCTGGACTGGATGGACTGCAGGGTCCTAAAAGAGATAGCTGAGGAAATTGTGGAGGCATTAGTGATGATCTTTCAGGAATCACTGGAGGCAGGAAGGGTCCCAGAGGGCCGGGAGGTGGCTAATGTAACACCACTGTTTAAGAAGGGAGGGAGGCAGAAGACGGGAAATTATAGGCCGGTTAGCCTGACTTCGGTCATTGGTAAGATTTTAGAGTCTGTTATTAAAGATGAGATAGCGAAGCACTTGGAAGTGCATGGTAAAATAGGACTGAGTCAGCACAGCTTTGTCAAAGGGAGGTCATGTCTGACAAATGTGTTAGAGTTCTTTGAGGAGGTAACCAGAAAGTTAGACAATGGAGAACCAGTGGACGTGATTTATTTAGATTTCCAGAAGGCCTTTGACAAGGTGCCGCAGAGGAGACTGTTAAATAGGTTAAGAGCTCATGGTATTCAGCGTACGATCCTGGCATGGATACAGGATTGGCTGACTGGCAGAAGGCAAAGAGTGGGGATAAAGGGGTCTTTTTCAGGATGGCAGCTGGTGACTAGTGGTGTGCCTCAGGCGTCTGTGCTGGGACCACAACGTTTTACAATATATATTAATGATCTGGAAGAAGGTACTGAAGGCACTGTTACTAGGTTTGCAGATGATACAAATATCTGTAGAGGGACAGGTAGTATTGAGGAAGCAAGGGGGCTGCAGAAGGACTTGGACAAGATAGGAGAGTGGGCAATGAAGTGGCAAATGAAATACAACGTGGAAAAGTGTGAGGTTTTGCACTTTGGAATGAGGAATCTAGGCATAGACTATTTTCTCAATGGGGAAATGCTTCGGAAAGCAGAAGCACAAAGGGACTTGGGAGTCCTTGTTCATGATTCTCTTAAGGTTAATGTGCAGGTTCAGTCGGCAGTTAAGAAGGCAAATGCAAGGTTAGCATTCATGTCAAGAGGGCTAGAATATAAGACCAGGGATGTACCTCTGAGGCTGTATAAGGCTCTGGTCAGACCCCATTTGGAGTATTGTGAGCAGTTTTGGGCCCCATATCTAAGGACGGATATGCTGGCGTTGGAAAGGGTCCAGAGGAGGCTCACAAGAATGATCCCTGGAATGAAGAACTTGCCGTATGAGAAATGTTTGAGGACTCTGGGTCTGTATTCGTTGGAGTTTAGAAGGATGAGAGGGGATCTTATTGAAACGTACAGGGCACTGTGAGGCTGGGATAGAGTGGACGTGGAGAGGATGTTTCCACTTGTAGGAAAAACTAGAACCAGAGGACACCATCTCAGATTAAAGGGACGATTTTTTAAAACAGAGATAAGGAGGAATTTCTTCAACCAGAGGGTGGTGAATCTGTGGAACTCTTTGCCGCAGAAGCTGTGGAGGCCAATTCACTGAGTGTCTTTAAGACAGAGATAGATAGGTTCTTGATTAATAAGGGGATCAGGGGTTATGGGGAGAAGGCAGGAGAATGGGGATGAGAAAATATCAGCCATGATTGAGTGGCGGAGCAGACTTGATGGGCCAAGTGGCCTAATTCTGCTCCTATATCTTATGACTCCATTCTTATCCTTAACAACCACCTCTTTCTTCTTCGTTCTCATTATTTCTTTTCCTTCCTTCCTCAATCCACTTCTGATTGGTCTCCTCATATCTTACCGTTCATAAACTTGGAGTCCATCCAAAACACTGCTGCCCATGTCCTGATTCATGTCAAATTGACTTCACACATTACCTGTGTTCTCGCTGACCTATTTTGGCTCCCAATAGACAATGCCTCCCTTTTTAAATTCTGAACCTTGTTTCCAAATCTCTCTTGGACTCACCCCCTCCCTATCTCTGTAATCTCTGATAACCCCCCCAAAAAGTCTGTGCTACTCCAATCCTAGTCTGTTAAGCATCCTTGATTTTTATCGCTCCTCCACTGATGGTTGTGCATTCAGCAGCCCAGGCCTGAAACTCTGGAACTGCCTCTCTAAACCTCTCCTCCTTCCATTATGATGGCCTTTAAAATATACCTTTTGGACAAAGAATTTACCCTAATATCATCTTATGTGACCTTGTGTCAAACTTTGTTTGATACAGTTCTTGTGAAGTGCCTTGGGTCATTTTACTCTGTTAAAGATGCTATATAAATGTTATAAATTCCCAAGTGTGTCAGATGAGGTAATGCTAAAATGACGCAATTGGTTTTAACTGCCAGTTCTCAGCCAATCGGAATTTTGCACAGGCATTGACATAATTAGAAAACGACATCCAGTGAGTGTTTTTTGATAAGAAGAATGAAAAATTCTGTGAGAGACAACAATGGGAGACCTAATTACATAGATTACATAGAACATACAGTGCAGAAGGAGGCCATTCGGCCCATCGAGTCTGCACCGACCCACATTAATCCCTCATTTCCACCCTATCCCTGCAACCCAAATACCCCTCCCAACCCTTATGGACACTACGGGCAATTTAGCATGGCCAATCCACCTAACCTGCATGCCTTTGGACTGTGGGAGGAAACCGGAGCACCCGGAGAAAACCCACGCGGACACGGGGAGAACGTGCAAACTCCGCACAGACAGTGACCCAAGCCGGGAATCGAACCTGGGACCCTGGCGCTGTGAAGCCACAGTGCTATCCACTTGTGCTACCATGCTGCCATTGATAAACTAAACCATTGTGAGGTCGGGATGAACCACACATAAAGATATGACCTATTGACATAATTTTGAGGGCTTTATACACTGTCAAGAGGCACAGTCTGAAACAATATAAGCAGTGTTATGTTTTAAAATGTTTAGAAGCCGCCTCAGATCCAACTTTTCAGACCATTGCCATAAATGAGTCTTCAATTCAAGTGGACTAATGAATACCTTGCGTGTCCAATATCTTGGTAATTTTTACTAATTTTAGGGGCTAATTCTTCATTGTAATCCGGCTTAAGGTACCATGGCATCAGAAGGTGGTAGAATGAGTACTCCACAAGATAATGCAATAGATTTATTCAAATTGTAGAACAAGAATACCTTGTGTAATGAAAGTACAGCAACATCCTGTAGGTTTGCACTAGTTACCGACTCAAATATCTTACCTCAAATGATAGAAATTAACTGTCATATCTGTGGCACATTATGTAAATTTGACCTGACACAAGAGCCATTAATGTAATGATTTGTTATTGACCGTGTATTGATCTCTTTGTCATCAATGTCTCTTCCTGATGGGTTCAGATGAATGTGTCCAATTGGAACATGACAAGTTGAAATGTATTTCAAAATTTAACTTACAGAAAGGAAATATGACCATCACTGGGATTTTCACTAATAAAGCAAAGTGCTGGAAAAGCTCAGCAGATCTAGCAGCATCTGCAGAGAGAGAGAAATAGAGTTAACATTTTGAGCCCCTATGACTTCTTCAGAGCTTCAGAACTCCCTGCAGTGATGTCCTGGAGCTTGAGATAATTGCCCTCCAACAACCACAACCATCTTTCTTTGTGCTCGGTATGACTCCAACCAGCAGAGGGTTTCCCCCTGAGTCCCATTGACTTCAGTTTTACTGGCGCTCCTTGATGTCTCACATAGTTAATTGCTGACTTGATGTCAAGGGCAGTCTCTCTCACTTCATCTCTGGGGTTTAATTTGTTTGTGCTGTTTGGACCAATGCTGTAATGAGTGACCTTTGCAGAACCCAAACTGAGCGTCAGTGAGCAGGGGCGTCATTCTCCGACCCCCCGCCGGGTCGGAGAATGGCCGTTGGCCGCCGTGAATCCCGCCCCCGCCCCCGCCGAAGTCTCCGCTCCCGGAGATTGGGCGGGGGTGGGAATCCGGCCGCGCCGGTTGGCGGGACCCCCCGCTGGATTCTCCGGCCCGGATGGGCCGAAGTCCCGCCCAGGAATTGCCTGTCCCGCCGACGTAAATCAAACCTGGTATTTACCGGCGGGACCAGGCGGCGTGGGCGGGCTCCAGGGTCCTGGGGGGGGGGGGCGCGGGGCGATCTGACCCCGGGGGGTGCCCCCACGGTGGCCTGGCCCGCGATCGGGGCCCACCGATCCGCGGGCGGGCCTGTGCCGTGGGGGTATTCTTTCCCTTCCGCCACCGCTACGGCCTCCACCATGGCGGAGGCGGAGGAGACTCTCCCCACTGCGCAGGCGCGGGAAACTGACAGCGGCCGCTGACGCTCCCGTGCATGCGCTGGGAAACTGACAGCGGCCGCTGACGCTCCCGCGCATGCGCCGCATTTCCGCGCCAGCTGGCGGGGAAACAAACGCCATTTCCGCCAGCTGGCAGGGCGGAAATCCCTCCGGCGTCGGCCTAGCCCCTCAATGTTGGGGCTAGACCGCCAAAGATGCGGAGCCTTCCGCACCTTTGGGCCGGCGCGATGCCCGTCTGATTGGCGCCGGCTTTGGCGCCAACCGGCGGACATCGCGCCGTTGGGGGAGAATTTCGCCCCAGGTCATTGCTAAGCAAGTGCCACAAGATAGCACTGTTGATGATTTCTTCCATCATTTTAGTGATTATCAAGAGTAGACTGATGGCCGGTAATTGGCTGGGTTTGATTTGTTTGTTTTTTGCCTATAAGACATATCAAGGCAATTTTCCACATTGCCCGGTAGTTGCTAGTCTTGTAACTGTACTGGAACAGCATGGCTAGGAGTGCGTAAGTTCTGAAACACAAGTCTATTGCTGGAGTATTGTCAGGGCCCTTGGCCCTTGCATTATCCAGTACCTTTAGCCATTTCTTCATATCACATGTGCTGGCCTTCACCTCATTGAGGATGGGGATATTTGTGGAGCCTCCTCCTCCATTAAGTTAATTGTCCTCCGCCATTCATGGCTGGATGTGACAGGACTGCAGAGCTTATATCTGATCCATTAAACATCATAGAATTTACAGTGCAGAAGGAGGCCATTTGGCCCATTGAGTCCGCACCAGTCCTTGGAAAGAGCACCCCACTTAAGCCCTCGCTTCCACCATATCCCCCTAATCAAGTAACCCCACTTAATCTTTTTTGACACTATGGGCAATTTATGATGTCCAATCCACCAAACCTGCACATCTTTGGACTGTGGGAGGAAACCGGAGCACCCGGAGGAAACCCACGCAGACACGGGGAGAACGTGCAGACTCCGCACAGACAGTGACCCGAGCGGGAATCGAAACTGGGACCCTGGAGCTGTGAAGCAACAGTGCTAACCACTGTAATTAGAGAAAGTGACACTTACACAGCAATAAACCGCTCGCCAATGCTCAGTCTGGGTTTTGTCAGAGCTACTCAGCTCCTGACCTCATTACAACCTTGGTGCAAAAATGGACAAAAGAGCTGAACTCCAGAGGTGAATTGAGAGTGACTGCTCTTGGCATCAAGGCAGTATTTGACCCAGTGTAACATTAAGGAGCCCGAGCAAAACTGAAGTCAATGGATTGAGGGTGAAATCCTTCTCCTGGTTAGAGTCATACCCAGCACAGAGGAAGATGCTTATGGTGGTTGGAGGCTAATGTCAGGGCATCGCTGCAGTTCCTCAGGGTAGTGTGCTAGGGCCAACCATCTTCAGCTGCTTCACCAATGACCTTCCTCCATCATTAACTAGAAACTTAACTGGACCAACCAAATCAATACTCTGGCTAAAAGAGCAAATCAGAGGCTGGGAATTCTGCGGCGAGTAACTCATCCTCTGACTTCCCAAAGCCTGCCCTTCATTTACAAGGCACAAGGCAAGAGTTTGATGGAACACCCCCTATTTGCCTGGATGAGTGCAACTCTAGCAAGAGTCAAGAAGCTCAACACCACCCAGGACAAAGCAGCCCATTTGATCACCCCAGCCACCACCGCACAATGGTGGTATGTGCAAGTGGCAGCAATGTGTATTACAACAACACAAAAATAATTCTTCAAAAGCATCTTTTAAACACGCAAACACTGTCATCTAGAAGGAAAAGTGTAGCAGACACATGGGGAAACTGGTCCAGTTAAGTTTCTAGTTAATGCTTTTTAATTTAGAGTGCCCAATTCATTTTTTCCAATTAAGGGGCAATTCAGCATGGCCAATCCACCTACCCTGCACATTTTTGGTTGTGGGCGTGAAACCCAGGCAAAGATGGGGAGAATGTGCAAACTCCACACGGACAGTGATCCAGAGCCGGGATCGAACCTGGGACCTCAGCGCCATGAGGCAACAGTGCTAACCACTGCGCCACTGTGGTGCCTAAGAGCACCCTACTTAAGCCCACGCTTCCACCATATCCCTGTAATCTAGCAACCCCACCTAACCTTTTAGACACTAATGGGCAATTTAACATGGCCAATCCACCTAAACTGCACATCTTTGGACGCTGGGAGGAAACCCACACAGACACGGTGAGAAAGTGTAAACTCCATACAGAAAATCCCCCGAGGCCGGATTTGAACCCAGGTCCCTGGAGCTGTGAAGCAGCGGTGCTAACCACTGTGCCAGTGTGCCGCCTGCCATTAAGAGGTACTCCTCACACTCTGCTACATTCGGAGAGTTTCCTCAGTCTCTGCTGCATTAAGAGAGTCTCCTCAGACTCTGCTGCATTAAGAGAGTCTCCTCAGTCTGTGCTACGCCAAGAGTCTCCTCAGTCTGTCCTACGCCAAGAGTCTCCTCAGTCTGTGCTACGCCAAGAGTCTCCTTAGTCTGTCCTACGCCAAGAGTCTCCTCAGCCTGTGCTACGCGAAGAGTCTCCTCAGTCCCTGCTGCATTAAGAGAGTCTCGTCAGATTCTTCTACATCAAGAGATTCTCCTCAGAATTTGTTACGCTAAGAGAGTCTCCTCAGTCCCTACTACATCAAGAAAGTCTCCTCAGTCACTGCTACATGAAACTAATCTCCTCAGTCTCTGCTGTATTATGAGAGTCTCCTGAGTCTCTGCTGCATTAAGAGAGTCTCCTCAGTCTCAGCTGTATTAAGAGAGTGTTGTCAGATTCCCGTACATCAAGAGAGTCTCCTCAGAATTTGTTAGGCTAAGAAAGTCTCCTAAGATTGTGCTACAAAAGAGAGTCTCCTCAGTCTCCGCTACACATAGAAAGTCTCCTCAGACACTTCTACATGAAACAAATCTCCTCCATCTCTGCTACACCAGGAGAGTCTCCTCAATCTCTGCTACACCAAGAGAGTCTCCTCAGTCTCTGCTACACATCGAAAGTGTCCTCAGACCCTTCTACATGAAACAAATCTCCTCAGGCTCTGCTACACCAGGAGAGTCTCCTCAGTCTCTGCTACACCAAGAGAGTCTCACCAGGTGGCACTGTAAACCTTCCATGTGACTCCATGAGTTCGGAGTAAGTCATGTTGATGGATAGACATATTTTGCAGTAGCTCTAGTATTGTTAGTTAGTTAGTAGTTTGTTATATATTTATTCCCGTTACCTTTACCACGCAGTTGTTTCATAATAAATTATTTTAACTAGTCAAGAACTAGATTTTTTGTAGTGCATCATTCATATCAGCCAGTCTACAGAACATGACATGGTACCAGGGTTGATGGTCGACTAAGAACAAAAAGATTCTGCAAAGATCCGAACATTTAAAGATAACTCCAGAGAAGAAGAACAAACTTTAAGAAAACTCATATTTTTTTCTACTAACCTCATAAACTACTGCCAACTTGTACTCAAAGCCCAGGATGGAAGGTATCTTCGAAGCACAGGATGGAAGGTATCAAGGCACCTCAACAGCTTTGGGTTACCGGTAACATAGACAAGAATTGGCGGATGTTTGAGCAGCAGTTCAAACTCTCTGTTGCAGGCACAGCCCGATGAGAGGCGAATCGTGTTGCTGCTCACTGTAGCAGTTCCCCAAGAAATTGAAATGTTTAACACGTTTGTCTTCGAAAGCGAGGCAGGTAGCAAGAACTTTGATGAAGTTCTCAAGCAATTTGATCGGCATTGCTCTCCTAAAAAACCTTTGAGGGCTATATATTTTGCACGTGCACCCAGAAAGCAGGTGAGTCATTTGATAGTTTTCTGAGTGACTTGTGGTTCAAGGCGCAGTCGTGTAATTTTAGTACCCACCTGTCATCAATGATCTGCGATCAGATTGTGTTTGGGATCTCCAATGAAAAGGTACGTGAGAGACTTCTAAGAGAAATCGAGTTTTAACTTGACAATGCTATTAAAATATGTCACGCTATCGAGCTTGCAGCAAAGCAGATCATCACACTGAATGTCCGGCATTTTGGCATGAAGGCAGACGAGGCGGCCAACGCCATTAGTGTAGTGACACACTCGAGTAAAAAACATGGCCCCAGCACCGGGGGCCATTTTGAGTGGCTGATCCGATGCGCCATTTCATGCCTGCGATGCGGCAAACGACATTTTCCACGACAATGTCCAGCGTTTGGAAAGATATGCACCAACTGTAATGGCAGAAATCATTTTTCGACACAATGCTTTTCTAGGAAAAAAGCAGAACAAGCAAAAGTTATCAACACTGTTGATGAAGTATGCATTGAAGACACATTTTTTGTCAACATGATTTCCACTGAAGACAAGAATCGCCAAGTCATGCCAAACGACAATGCTTTCTTGACAATTTGCAGCAATAGTGAATTAAATGCAAATACTCAAAAAGACAAATGGACAGTGCCCTTAATGATTAATGACACATCAATAACATTCAAACTCAACAGAGGTGCGAGGGCCAACCTAATCAATTCGTCAGATTTCAAAGAGCTGAGAATTAAACCGTAAATAGTAAACTAAATGGTGTTGTTAAGAGACTACAACAGAAATTAAATTACGTCGTTAGGAGCATGCAAGCACGATGCCAATGTGAAAAACGGAGTTCACATTATCAAATTTTCCATTGTAGAGGCGGAATGCGGATCTCTGCTAGGAGTAGAAGCGTATGAGGAGTTAAGCGGGTCTACAGTGCAGACAACACTGCAACCAGACAATATGCATCAGTAGATTCCATACTGAAGGAATTTCCTGAGATATTTGAAGGCTTTGGTACATTACCTTACACTCACAAAATCAAATTAAAGGAGAACACGAAGCCAGTGATTCGTGCACCGAGACATTTACCAGCTCCATTGAGAGACAAATTGGAGGCTGCGCCAGAAAGGATGACAGTTTAGGCGTAATTAAGCGCATAGGAGAACCTACAGACTGGGTAAACTTTATTGGTTGTGTCAGAATAAAGGAAGAAACCACCAAAGACGCAGATTTGCAATAGATGAGAACATATCTCCACAAGGGATGGCCAAGTTCCTGCTCAAGTTTTTATAATGTAAGAGCAGAGTTGAGTGATACAAATGGATTGTTGCTGCAAAAACAGAGAATAGTAATTCCGCAAGCATTAAGGACGGTGGATCTTAGTAAAATTCAGGAAGGGCACACAGGAAGAAAAAAGTGCAAGAGCCGACGACACAGCCTGTTGGCCAGGCATCAACCGAGATATTGAAGGAATGGGACAAACTGCACATAGTGTAGGAGATTGCAGCTAAAAAACTGCACACGGTGTAGGAAGCTTCGGTTCAAACTGCCGAAAGAGTCCGTTATCCAAAAGTAGAGAGAGGCAACCGTTCTTTCAAAAAAGGAGGCAGAGGAGATTTGAGGGCAAATTCACAAAGAGGTTTGATGATGAATCCGCGAGAAAACTCCAACCATTGCAGGCAGATGACACAGTCAGACTGGAGGATTTCAAAGGGAATGGATGGTCAAAGTGTGCAAAGGTACAAGCAGGTCCAAATTCATTTCTCATCATCACGGATGAACGCGTTGTCTTAAGGAGAAACAGACGAGCTCTGCTGAAAGTTCAGCAACGTTTTGTGATGTAACCGCAAAAAGTGGATCCAAGAAGAACAACAAGCAGCGTCCACAGCTACAAACGAAGATGAAGTAACTTCACAAGTTCTGCAGCCACTCAGACGTTCAACAAGTCTAAGCCGTAAACCTGAGAGACTGAATTTGTAATTGACTGTAAATACTTTAAAGATGTAAATATTTATGCACATCATATTGAAAAATTATCTAATGAATGTAAATAACTACATTTCCAAACGAAAGGGGATGTGATGATATACATAAGCAATCTTCTATATAATATTGCACATGACCTCCGACCACCAGGTAGCACTGTAAACCTTCCATGTGACTCCATGAGTTGGGAGTAGGTCATGTTGATGGATAGACGTATTTTGCAGTAGCTCTAGTATTGCTGGTTAGCTAGTAGTTTGGTATATATTTATTCCATTTATCTTTACCACACATTTATTTCATAATAAATTGTTTTAACTAGTCAAGAACTAGATATTATGTAGTGCATCATTCATATCAGCCAGTCTCCAGAACATGACATCTGCTACACCAACAGGGTCTCCTCAGATTCTGCTACACCAAGAGAGTCTTCCCATTCCTTCTACACCAAGAGAGCTTCCTTAGATTCTGCTACAGCAAGAGACTGTGTTACATTAAGTGAATCTCGTCAGTCTCTGTGACACCACGATAGTCTCCTCATACTCTGCAACACCAAGAGTCTCCTCAGACTCTGCTACACCAAGAGAGTCTCTTCAGACTCTGCTACACCAAGGGAGTCACCTCAGTCTCTGCAATACCAAGAGAGCCTCCTCAGTCTCTGTACACCAAGAGAGTCTCCTCAGTCTCTGCTACACCAAGAGGGTCTCCTCAGTCTCTGCTACACCAAGAGAGTCTCCTCAGTCTCTGCTACACCAAGAGAGTCTCCTCAGTCTCTGCTACATGAAGAGAGTCTCCTCAGTCTCTGCTACACCAAGAGAGTCTCCTCAGTCTCTGCTACACAAAGAGAGTCTCCTCATTCTCTGCTACATCAAGAGAGCCTCCTCAGTCTCTGCTACACCAAGAGAGCCTCCTCAGTCTCTTCTACACCAAGAGTTGCCTCAGTCTCTGCTACATTAAGAGGGTCTCCTCAGTCTCTGCTACACCAAGAGAGTCTCCTCAGTCTCTGCTACACCAAGAGAGTCTCCTCAGTCTCTGCTACACCAAGAGAGTCTCCTCAGTCTCTGCTACACCAAGAGAGTCTCCTCAGTCTCTGCTACACAAAGATAGTCTCCTCATTCTCTGCTACACCAAGAGAGCCTCCTCAGTCTCTGCTACACCAAGAGAGCCTCCTCAGTCTCTTCTACACCAAGAGTCGCCTCAGTCTCTGCTACATTAAGAGGATCTCCTCAGTCTCTGCTACACCAAGAGAGTCTCCTCAGTCTCTGCTACACCAAGAGAGTCTCCTCAGTCTCTGCTACACCAAGAGAGTCTCCTCAGTCTCTTCTACACCAAGAGTCGCCTCAGTCTCTGCTACATTAAGAGAGCCTCCTCAGTCTCTGCTACACCAAGAGAGTCTCCTCAGTCTCTGCTACACAAAGAGAGTCTCCTCAGTCTCTGCTACACTAAGAGAGTCTCCTCAGTCTCTGCTACACCAAGAGAGTCTTCTCAGTCTCTGCTACACCAAGAGAGTCTCCTCAGTCTCTGCTACACCAAGAGAGTCTCCTCAGTCTCTGCTACACCAAGAGGGTCTCCTCAGTCTCTGCTACACCAAGAGGGTCTCCTCAGTCTCTGCTACACCAAGAGAGTCTCCTCAGCCTCTGCTACACCAAGAGGGTCTCCTCAGTCTCTGCTACACCAAGAGAGACTCCTCAGTCTCTGCTACACCAAGAGAGTCTCCTCAGTCTCTGCTACACCAAGAGAGTCTCCTCAGTCTCTGCTACACCAAGAGAGTCTCCTCAGTCTCTGCTACACCAAGAGAGTCTCCTCAGTCTCTGCTACACCAAGAGAGTCTCCTAAGTCTCTGCTACACCAAGAGAGTCTCCTCAGCCTCTGCTACACCAAGAGAGTCTCTTTAGTCTCTGCTACACCGAGAGAGTCTCCTCAGTCTCTGCTACACCAAGAGAGTCTCCTCAGTCTCTGCTACACCAAGAGAGTCTCCTCAGTCTCTGCTACACCAAGAGAGTCTTCTCAGTCTCTGCTACACCAAGAGAGTCTCCTCAGTCTCTGCTGCACCAAGAGAGTCTCCTCAGTCTCTGCTACACCAAGAGGGTCTCCTCAGTCTCTGCTACACCAAGAGGGTCTCCTCAGCCTCTGCTACACCAAGAGAGTCTCCTCAGTCTCTGCTACACCAAGAGGGTCTCCTCAGTCTCTGCTACACCAAGAGAGTCTCCTCAGTCTCTGCTACACCAAGAGAGTCTCCTCAGTCTCTGCTACACCAAGAGAGTCTCCTCAGTCTCTGCTACACCAAGAGAGCCTCCTCAGTCTCTTCTACACCAAGAGTCTCCTCAGACTCTGCAACACCGAGAGAGTCTCCTCAGACTCTGCTACATTAAGAGAGTCTGCTCAGTCTCTGCTACACCAAGAGTCGCCTCAGTCTCTGCTACACCAAGAGGGTCTCCTCAGTCTCTGCTACACCAAGAGAGTCTGCTCAGTCTCTGCTACACCAAGAGTCGCCTCAGTCTCTGCTACACCAAGAGGGTCTCCTCAGTCTCTGCTACACCAAGAGAGTCTCCTCAGTCTCTGCTACACCAAGAGAGTCTCCTCAGTCTCTGCTACACCAAGAGTCGCCTCAGTCTCTGCTACACCAAGAGGGTCTCCTCAGTCTCTGTTACACCAAGAGGGTCTCCTCAGTCTCTGCTACACCAAGAGAGTCTCCTCAGTCTCTGCTACACCAAGAGGGTCTCCTCAGTCTCTGCTACACCAAGAGAGTCTCCTCAATCTCTGCTACACAATGGGAGTCTCCTCAGACTCTGCTACACGAAGAGAGACGCCTTAGTCTTTGTTACACCAAGAGAGTCTCCTCAGTCTCTGTTACATCAAGAGTCTCCTCAGTCTCTGCTACACAGAGTCTCCTCAGTTTCTGCGACACCAAGAGAGTCTCCTCAGTCTTTGTTACACCAAGAGAGTCTCCTCTGTCTATGTTACACCAGGAGAGTCTCCTCAGTCTCTGCTACACCAAGAGTGTCTCCTCAGTCTCTGCTACACCAAGAGAGTCTCCTCAGTCTCTGCTACACCAAGAGAGTCTCCTCAGTTTCTGCTACACCAAGAGAGTCTCCTCAGTCTCTGCTACAGCAAGAGAGCCTCCTCAGTCTCTTCTACACCAAGAGTCTCCTCAGACTCTGCAACACCGAGAGAGTCTCCTCAGACTCTGCTACATTAAGAGAGTCTGCTCAGTCCCTGCTACACCAAGAGAGTCTCCTCAGTCTCTGCTACATTAAGAGAGTCTCCTCAGGCTCTGCAACACCATGATATTCACTTCAGATCGTGCTACAGCGAGCGGGTTTCCTTCGACTCTGCTACATCAATAGATTCTCCTCGGACTCCGCAACGCCACGAGAGTCTCCTCAGACTCTACTAGGCCAAAAGAGCCTCCTCAGTCTTTGCTCCATTAAGAGAGTCTCCTCAATCTCTGCTACACAATGGGAGTCTCCTCAGACTCTGCTACACAAAGAGAGTCTCCTCAGTCTCTGCTACATTAAGAGAGTCGCCTCAGTCTCTGCTACACCAAGGGAGTCTCCTCAGACTCTGCTACACCAAGGGAGTCTCCTCAGACTCTGCTACACCAAGGGAGTGTCCTCAGACTCGATTACACTACGAGAGTCTCCTCCGTCTCTGCTACACCAAGAGTCTCCTCGATCTCTGCGACATTAAGAGAGTGGCCTCCGTCTCTGCTACACCAAGAGACTCCTCAGTCTCTGCTACATGAAGAGAGTCTCCTCAGACTCTGCTACACCAAGGGAGTCTCCTCCGACTCTGTTACACCTAGAGAGTCTCCTCAGTCTCTGCTATGTCAAGAGAGTCTCCTCAGACTCTGCTACACCAAGGGAGTCTCCTCAGACTCTGCTACACCAAGGGAGTGTCCTCAGACTCCGTTACACTACGAGAGTCTCCTCCGTCTCTGCTACACCAAGAGTCTCCTCGATCTCTGCGACATTAAGAGAGTGGCCTCCGTCTCTGCTACACCAAGAGACTCCTCAGTCTCTGCTACATGAAGAGAGTCTCCTCAGACTCTGCTATACCAAGGGAGTCTCCTCCGACTCTGTTACACCTAGAGAGTCTCCTCAGTCTCTGCTATGTCAAGAGAGTCTCCTCAGTCTCTGCTACACCAAGAGAGTCTTCTCAGATTCTGCTACATTGAGAGTTTCTCCAGTCTCTGCTCCACCAAGGGAGTCTCCTCAGACTCTGCTACGTGGAGAATCTTGTCAATCTCTGCCACACCAAGAGAGTCTCCTCAGTCTCTGCTACACCAAGAGAGTCTTCTCAGATTCCGCTACATTGAGAGTTTTTCCAGTCTCTGCTCCACCAAGGGAGTCTCCTCAGACTCTGCTACGTGGAGAGTCTTGTCAATCTCTGCTACACCAAGAGAGTCTCCTCAGACTCTGCTACGTGGAGAGTCTTGTCAATCACTGCTACATTAAGAGAGTCTCCTCAGTCTCTGCTACGTGGAGAGTCTTGTCAATCTCTGCTACACCAAGAGAGTCTCCTCAGTCTCTGCTACACCAAGAGAGTCTCCTCAGTCTCTGCTACACCAAGAGGGTCTCCTCAGTCTCTGCTACACCAAGAGAGTCTCCTCAGTCTCTGCTACACCAAGAGAGTCTCCTCAGTTTCTGCTACACCAAGAGAGTCTCCTCAGTCTCTGCTACACCAATAGAGCCTCCTCAGTCTCTTCTACACCAAGAGTCTCCTCAGCCTCTGCAACACCGAGAGAGTCTCCTCAGACTCTGCTACATTAAGAGAGTCTGCTCAGTCTCTGCTACACCAAGAGTCGCCTCAGTCTCTGCTACACCAAGAGAGTCTCCTCAGACTCTGCTACGTGGAGAGTCTTGTTAATCTCTGCTACACCAAGAGAGTCTCCTCAGCCTCTGCTACGTGGAGAGTCTTGTCAATCACTGCTACATTAAGAGAGTCTCCTCAGTCTCTGCTACGTGGAGAGTCTTGTCAATCTCTGCTACACCAAGAGAGTCTCCTCAGCCTCTGCTACGTGGAGAATCTTGTCAATCTCTGCTACACCAAGAGAGTCTCCTCAGCCTCTGCTACATGGAGAATCTTGTCAATCTCTGCTACATTAAGAGAGTCTCCTCCGTCTCTGCTACGTGGAGAATCTTGTCAATCTCTGCTACATTAAGAGAGTCTCCTCAGTCTCTGCTATGTGGCACTGAACAACCTTTCTGTCACCACAGAGCATCTGCTCACAGTTTATTGACTCCCACATATCACCAAATTCTGGGTCTGCAGTGTAGAACCCAAACAGGAGAGATTTTTAAATTTCGAGTACCCAATTATTTGTGTTCAATTAAGGGGCAATTTAGTGTGGTCAATCACCTACCCTGCAAATCTTTGGGTTGTGGGGGCGAAACCCACGCAAACACGGGGAGAATGTGCAAACTCCACATGGACAGTGACCCAGAGCCGGGATCGAACCTGGGACCTCGGCGCCGTGAGGCAGCAGAGCTAACCACTGCACCACCATGCTGCCCTGTATACATAGAAATAAAAAAACTACCACTCCTCTCCCCAAAGGGCCAACCTCCTCCACCTGCACCCAGGTCAGGCTTTTATACAGAGTAGCTTTCCCTTGTTAAGGGGAAACACCACCCCAAATTACCGGGGCAGTTCATACTCATCTGTGTAAGGGGGAAGTCGAATGGAGCACAGTCTTTGGCTCAGGAATGTTCAAAATGTGGTCTGTGTTGAGCTCCTTACTGAACTGGAGGGAAAGTCCGGGTGGTCTCACTGAGCTTGGGTGTTAGAGGGAACAAATCAGCTCGATGAATATCTACTGGAATTGTTGGAAAATTCTTGTGCCGAATTTGCAGAAGGAATTGGTTTTCCTAACTTCCCCTGTCTTGTCAAACTGATGCTAACTGCCTGGGCTCAGCCTTTGGGGCAAGGCATTGGAGGCTTGCTGTCTCCTCAGGAATTTAACTACTGAACACCAGGGGCGAAATTCTCCGTTATCGGCGGAAAGTCCGCCGATCGCCGCAAAAAACGGCGCAAATCCGACTTGCGTCACGTCGGAAAAATGGGTCGATAGTCTCCGGCCCGAAATGGGCTAGCAGCGACGTAACGGGATCCGCGCTTGCGCAGTGGTTCACGCCATGCAGCGTCATACGCGCTGCACGGCGTGACGGCTCATAAGGCCGCGCTGCTCCCCCCCACCCGACCGGAACACCCGACCGCAACACCCGACTGGATGGCTGGCCGCCGCTCAGCCCCGAGGTTCGAGTCACGCGATGTGGAGGCGCTCCTGGACGCGGTGGAGCAGAGGAGGGACGCCCTGTATCCCGGGCACGGCCGCAGAGTTGCCCCACACCACAGCCAGCGTCTGTGGAGGGAAGTGGCAGAGGCTGTCACCGCTGTGGCCCTGACACCACGGACAGGCACCCAGTGCCACAAGAAGGTGAACGACCTCGTCAGAGCAGGCAGGGTGAGCCTCCCCCATATCCCCCCTCCTCCATATCCCCCCCTCCCCCATATCCCCCCTCCCCCATATCCCCCATATCCCCCCCTCCCCCATATCCCCCCCTCCCCCATATCCCCCCTCCCCCATATCCCCCCCTCCCCCATATCCTCCCTCCCCATATCCCCCCTCCCCCATATCCCCACCTCCCCATATCCCCCCCTCCCCCATATCCCCCCTCCCCCATATCTCCCCCTCCCCCATATCCCCCCCTCCCCCATATCCCCAAGTGAATCCAGCCCTAACCTTAACCTCTGCAATGCACGCGCAACCGATGGCGTGCATTCATATACCTGCCTAACAGTGTTGCCTTTTTACCCCTGCCACCCCCCCCACCCCACAGGAGAAGCGCGCACACAACAATAGGGAGCATGTGAGGACTGGAGGAGGCCCCGCTGATGAGAGGCCACTGACCGAACACCAGGAAAGGGCCCTGGAACTGGCTGGTGGACCTGAGGACCGGGAGGTTGCTGATGCAGAGGTCGGGGGCGTACTAGCAAGTGAGCCACCGACAGCCCGTCCCCATATCCCCCCTTCCCTATATCCCCCTCCCCCGTATCACCTGATCACTGCCTGATGTCTAACCATGCATGCTTCATTGCGTATCGCAGGACCAAACGTCCAGGCACCCATCCCCGCAGATGCAGACCGCCCGCAGGATGCCCCTCGGAGGCCACGGGAGACGGAGAGACCCGGACCCTCCGGCATGCGACGCCCGCAGGATGCCCCTCGGAGGCCACGGGAGATGGAGAGACCCGGACCCTCCGGCATGCGACGCCCGCAGGATGCCCCTCGGAGACCACGGGAGACGGAGAGACCCGCACCCTCCAGCATGCGACGCCCGCAGGATGCCCCTCGCACACCACGGGAGACGGAGAGACCTGGAGCAACAGGGAGACGACACCCCGTCACGTGCGGGAGCGACCACCCAGCGATGAGGGGGGCAGCCACAGGCCTCCATCACATCCGAGCCAGGACACCACTACCCAGGACACCACTACCCAGGACACCACTACCCGGGACACCACTACCAAGGACAGCAGTACCCGGGACAGCACTACCCAGGAAGACGAAATACCGGACAGTGACTCAGAGTGGATGGGTGGAGACGAACCCCCACCCCAAAGTGCCATGGACTCAGAGTGGGACGAAAAGCACGACACAACGCCACTGCTGTCACCAACACCCTCCACCATCGCAGAAACACTCACCTCGGTTGGGCACTTTAGTGATGAGGCGTCTGGTACACTCACTGGTGCGCGCAACACAGCCGTCCCGGTACAGCAGGTGGAGGTAGGAGCAGCAGAGGGGCCGGGCGGTCGGAGGGCAGCCCAGCCCAAGCGAACATCTGCCGCCCAGATGGATCCCGGGTTCCTGGAGTTACCACACCCACACATAGATTCGATGCAACCACCGACCCGGAGACAAGCGAAGAGGGTGATGGGCGGCTTGCGGCGGCTGCGGTCGCAGGTGGAGGAGTCCACCCGCGTCCAGGAGCTGGGAGTGGTGCCGGTCATGCGTGCCACCCAGGCCGACACCGCACAGGTGGCGTCCGCGGTGGAGGCAATGGGTGCGACGGTGTCAGACATGGGGAACGGTTTGCGAGGCCTGGGGCTTTCCGTGCAGGTGGCGTCTGTGGCCCAGGAAATGGCTGCCCTCTCACAGGAGGCCATGAGCCAGTGCCAGCGCCAGATGGCAGAGGCGCTCAACGCCATAGCCCAGTCTCAGCAGGCCATTGCCCAGTCTCTGCAGGCCATGGCCCAGTCTCAGCAGGCCATGGCCCAGTCTCTGCAGGCCATCGCTGAGGGCATTGGCGCCAGTGGCCATGTGCGAGCTGGCGTCGCACTGTCACAGACAGGGTTTGCCAACCCCCTGGGCTCCATGGCTGCAAACCTGCAGACCCCTGTCGATACCAGCACGGGCCTCCAGGACTGGCAGTGCCAGATGTCAGGGGGGCGTCGGATGGCCAGTCCGTTCGCAACCCCCACCCATGTAGAGGCCTGGGGGCCATCGGGCACCCCGAGGGAGGAGGAGGTGGTGTGGTCCATCCCGGCTCCCTCTGTAGGGGAGGTCCCGGTACACCGCGACACCTCGGACTCCCCCCCTTCCGTCCCAGGTGCATCGGGTGGGCAACGGGCAGGACAGGCTGGCAGCTCGCCATCCCAGTCGCCCGGGCCGCAGCCTGGCCCATCTAGGCCAGGACGCCCCCGGAAACGGCCGCCAAAGGGATCCAGTGTCAGAGGGCAGGAATCACAGGAGTCCACCTCCAGTTCTGCTGTACCATCTGGGGAACCACGTAGACGTAGTCAAAGGGCCCGTAAGGCCAAACCATTAGACACTGAGGAAGTTGGCACGGTTGCAGGGCACAGATGAGTTTTAGGGGCTAGGGCACGTGCATGAACTCCTTTGGTTATTAAAGTCAATGTTACACCTACAGAAGCTGCCTTTGTGCTCTGTCCAAAGTGTGCGGGGGTGTCATGTACGTTGAGCGCAAGTGTGTGTGTGAGGGGTGGTCTTACTTCAGCCCCAGGTGAGTCTGCCCCCTCAGCCGGGGATGGCGTCCCTCGTACATGCCGGGGATGGATGACCGCGACAACACGAATGAGTCGTGTACACTGCCTGGGTGACGGGCGCAGACGTGCAGGATCATCATGCGGTGGTCGCAGACCACCTGTACGTTCATCGAATAGGTCCCCTTCCTATTAGTGAACACGGCCCTGTTATCTGCAGGTGGCCGCACGGCGACGTGCATCCCATCGATCGCGCCCTGGACCATGGGGAACCCGGCCACGGCAGAGAAGCCCACGGCCCGAGCATCTTGGCTGGCCCGGTCCACGGGGAAGCGGATTTAGCGGTGCGCCATGGCATATAGGGCACCTGTCACTGCCCGGATGCACCGGTGCACCGATGTCTGCGATATGCCGGACAGGTCCCCACTCGGTGCCTGGAATGACCCCGTTGCATAAAAGTTCAGGGCCACCGTAACCTTGACGGACACGGGGAGAGGGTGTCCCCCGCCAGTGCCACGCGGTGACAGATGTGCCAGCAGGTGGCAGATGTGTGCCACGGTTTCCCGGCTCATCCGAAGTCTCCTCCTGCATTCCCGGTCCGTGAGGTCCTGGTATGACTGCCTGGGCCGGTACACACGGGGCACCCTCGGATGCCTCCGTTGCCGTGGGGCCGCGACGTCCTCCTCCCCCTCCTCGTCCTGTCGGTCGGGTGTCCCTCCAGCCTGGGCGGCTGCCGCCTGCCCCTCTGCAGCAGCCTGCGCCGCCTCTCTAGCACGCTCCTCCTCCTCCTCATCCAGGGCATCATAGACATGAGCGGCTGCCGCCACGGCGGCCAACATCGCTGGATGATCTGAAAACATGACGGCCTGGTGGAGGGAGGGGAACGACGACATGTCATCATTGCCCATATCCCCTCCTCCCCCCAGCCAGGTGGCATGGACCGCATGGGTCCAACTGTTGGAGGCTGGCACCTGGCCAGGTGGACCAACTCACTTGCCCTCCCATCCCCCTCCCCAGCAGGGACCCCCCCCCCCCCCCGGCACGGACCCCCCCCTCCCAACCTCCACCCCGGCACGGACCCCCATCCCCCTCCCCGGCAAGGACCCCCCCCCCAACCTCCACCCCGGCACGAACCCCCCTATCCCACTCCCCGGCACGGACCCCCCCACCCCCCAACCTCCACCTCGGCACGGACACCCCCATCCCCCTTCCCGGCACGGACCCCCCCCCCAACCTCCACCCCGGCACGGACCCCCCCCCATCCCCCACCCCGGCACGGACCCGCTCCCGGCACTCCCCTGGAGCCCAGCCTATTCTAACCACCCCCCCGCCGCACACACACACACACAAGCCGAGACACACCTCTCCTCACGCATTCAGACTGCGGCCACGCCATCGCCTGCCCAGAGCCAACCCCCCAGGCCGTCACTCACCTCCACGCTGGTCGGCGTAAACCTGGAGCACAGGGTCACGCCGATGAAAAGGAGGTTTAATTTACGTCGACGTGAATGGTCATCACGTCGACGGGACTTCGGCCCATCCGGAAGGGAGAATATCGGCAGGCCGAAAATCGGCTGCCTTGCGCAGACCCGTGACATTCTCCGCGGCAGCGGCGACATTAACGCCCCGCCGACTTTTCTCCCTTTGGGGACTTCGGCAACCGGCGGGGGCGGGATTCACGGCGGCCAACGGCCATTCTCTGACCCTCTGGGGGGTCGGAGAATGATGCCCCAGAAGTCAACATTTTCCTTTTAAAAAAAATGTTTTTATTGGTTTTCACAGTTTATGTGTCACATTTCAATTAGTAAGTTAAATTACAAGTTGCATAAGAGCGGAAAATACTCGCAAAAACAACCAAGGAAAAATTAAAATTACCAAAAGAGAAAATCCGAAGACCGATAAAGAAAACCGAAACAAACAAGGATGGTTTTGTATATTTCAACACACTTGTCCCACATTGACAGTCTGAACGTTGTCTCCCAGCTGAGTCTCAGAACTGCATGGCACGAAGAAAGAGTCGGGATCCACTCACCCACCCTGATAAACAAATGGGCACAAATGGCTGGAATTTGAGATAAAAGTGTGTAATAATCTTGCACGAGTTCACATTGAAAGTTTCCTGAGGTCAGTGCACTGCAGCACAAGAGCCCGGGTGCAATAAACGCACACCTCTTCTGCTGATGAGGCCATTGACTCAGTGCTGCATACTAATTTCATCGTTTATTGCTTAGTTACAACAATTGCTGTATTTTTATAGCTCCGTTCATGGTAAAGACGAGGGTACATGTAAGACAGGTTCCCTTGACCTTCAGAATTGTCCACACTGACTTCTCACTGATGCTCCACAGGCAGGAAATATTTCAGCACATACCGAAACCAGTAACTGAAGTTAAAAGAAAGGATTGCAGGGCTTAAAAGAACCAGCGCCCCTTTTAAAGGTTGTTATCCATTTTTTGTGGTGTCCACAGTGTCGTGTTGGGTGCTCTGCTACATAGACAAACCAACACGGTTGCGGATGGTGCAACCCAGTTTTATTACTAACAATAATAACATCTGTAAACTGGTTACTGTGCTTCATTCATTACCCTCTAACCTGTGGACCTAGCCCTAACACTATCTTGGAGAAGCACTCGGTACATGGTGAATGTCTGAGTGGCTTGCTGTGAGCTCTGTGCCCTGAGCTGTCTCCTGCTGGAATGAGCGGGAAGTGTTGTGATCCCCGTTTTATAGTGTGTATGCTCTTGGCTGTGATGTGTGTGTATTGATTGGCCTGTTGATCTGTCCATCAGTGTGTATGTATGTTTGCACCATGATGTTTATCTGAATATCATGACATCCCCCTTTTTTACAAGAATATGTGCCTATGTGGTAATAAATATAGATGTGTACTGAATGCAGCTGAATGTGTGTGTGCAATATCTACAACATGTACATGAGGCTAAACTATATACATAGGAAGGTGTCAGGTGCAACAGAGCAATGAGGTTGTACCATAAACAAAACATGTGTAAACATTAAGCATCAAAACGAACTCCTGTAACGACAAAAAGAGAAACATATTATCATTGTGGCATAATACGTCAGTGAGTTCAATGTTCAAACAGGCTCATAAGTCCAGCCTAGTAGGTGGGCGACGAATTCGAGTTGACCGTTAGGGTGGCACACCATTCATCACCCGGATTGACACTGTTCACTGGCATCGGCTGGTGGGTCCTGCTTGGAGACATCCGGTTCCTGTCAATGACCACAACACGGAAGGCTTCCCGGTCGTCTGTATCACCGGTTTGTATATCGTCCAGGTATGACTCGGAGTACGGAGGCTGAATGGTCCGCACGTCCCTGCGAGGCTGTCGGAATTGGGGAGCGTTGGCAGGTTGAGCTGCTCGACAACTGGCAGCGTAGTGGCCCATCTTGACACAGCGGAGGCATTGTCGGTTCTTTGCCGGACATTGCCGCTTTAAATGTGCGGATCCACAGTTGCCGCACGTCGTGATGTCATGACGTTCGTTGCGCCATCGCGCATACGCAGTTCGGTCCTGCGTAGAGCGCGCCTGCGCGTCATGTCCCTCTGCGTCGACGTCTCTTTTGGCGCGTACAAGCGCGGGAGGCCGCGGAAAGCGCGCAAAATGGCCGCCCTCCTCCGGGCTGCGGGCCTGGAGGAAATCGATCGCCTGGACCCGCTCGGCCTCGTAGGACCCCTGCCTTGCCGATTCGGCCGCATAGGATCCCTGCCGTGCCGATTCGGCCGCCTGGAATTGGGAGTAGCGGCTGGTCGCATTTTCATGGAGGACGCAGGCTTCGATGGTGGTGGCTAGGGTGAGGCTTTTAATTTTGAGGAGCTGCTGGCGTAGGGTGCCCGAGGTGACCCCAAAAACAATCTGGTCCCGAATCATGGAATCGGAGGTGGCCTCGTAACCGCAGGACTGCGCGAGGATATGGAGGTGTGTCAGGAAAGATTGAAAAGGCTCATCCTTACCCTGCAGGCGCTGTTGGAAGAGGTACCTCTCGAAACTCTCATTTACCTCGCGCTGAAGTGTTGCTCGAGTTTGAGAAGGACCGTCTTGTACTTCGCCTTGTCCTCACCTTCCGCGAACACCAGGGAGTTGTAGATGTGGATGGCGTGTTGCCCTGCTGTGGCGAGGAGGAGGGTGATTTTCCTGGTGTCCGAAGCATTCTCCCTTTCTGTGGCTTCTAGGAAGAACTGGAAGCGCTGTTTAAACAGCTTCCAGTTGACGCCGAGGTTTCCAGCGATTTGGAGCGGCTGCGGCGGGCTGATGGTGTCCATGGCGCAGGATGGCGGATTCCTTAAGTTGCGTAGGTAGGTCTCACTGTTACTGGGTTCCAATCCTGGTACTATGTCGTGTTGGGTGCTCTGCTACATAGACGAACCAACACGGTTGCGGATGGTACAACTCAGTTTTATTACTAACACTAATAACATCTGTAAACTGGTTACTGTGGTTCGTTCATTACCCTCTAACCTGTGGACCCAGCCCTAACACTATCTTGGAGAAGCACTCAGCACTTGGTGAATGTCTGAGTTGCTTGCTGTGAGCACTGTGCCCTGAGCTGTCTCCTGCTGGAATGAGCGAGAAATGTGTTTCCCGTTTTATTGTGTGTATGCTCTTGCCTGTGATTGGCTGTGATGTGTGTGTATTGATTGGTCCATTGATCTGTCCATCAGTGTGTATGTATGTTTGCACCATGATGTTTATCTGAATATCATGACACACAGTTTGTTAGTACTTCCTGGTCATGGATGAGCACATAATAATAATCTTTATTGTCACAAGTAGGCTTACATTAACACTGCAATGAAGTTACTGTGAAAATCCCCTAGTCGCCACACTCCTGTTCAGTTACACTGAGGGAGAATTCAGAATGTCCAAATTACCTAGCAGCATGTCTTTCGGGACTTGTGGGAGGAAACCGGAACACCCGGAGGAAGCCCACACAGACACGGGGAGAACGTGCAGATTCCACACAGACAGTGACCCAAGCCGGGAATCGAACCTGGGACCCTAGCGCTGTGAAGCAACAGTGCTAACCACTGTGCTACCGTGCCGCGCTTTTGTGGTTATGACGTATAATCTGCACAAAGACTCATTCCTGTCATTGAACTAACTGCTGGGAAATGACTGAGATTATTTTGGGATCATTTAATCCCATCTTTAATAACTCCTCCCTTGGTGACGTAGTAGCTAATGTCAACTCTGATATCTCACCCTGCTGCAAGGTTGAGGTTGGAAATCTAATCTATGCAGATTCATTGGGATGAATGGACTTCTTATTTCTGTGTCACGATGCAAAGGCAAACTATTACCTTGATCTATTTATAATGCATATCATCGTTAGACATAGGAACACAATTAGGCCATCAGCTCATTCAGCATGCTCAGCTGGTCAAGTCAATCATGGCTGTTATATTCCTCAAAACCATAGAACGGTCTTTGCTTCATATCCCTTAATATTCTTGCCTCACAATGTCAATACGGTCTTAAAAAGATTTGGCCAAGCACATAGTCAAGGCTGACACTGCTTGTTGGACATGTTTGTAAGTGAATGATGAAAATCCCAAGGCACTATTTTGGAGAAGAGCAGTGAATTCTTTCACTGCCCTGATGCATCCCTCAAGCACTATCAGTTTTTGGGGGCAAAAATTGTTTGTGACCTATTTTTGTGTGCAAGGCATTGCCACTTTTCAGGAATAAAAATACTAATGATTGCACTCAGAATAATTCATTGCCCATGAAGTGCTATGAGGTATTTCACATCAATTATATGGAATGTTACTAATTGGTTGATATGCGAGCGCATTCCTTCTTTATTTCTACCCCATCATTTCATGCTAGCCCTTTTGTCTGTTTCTGCTAGTTTTCTGCCATTACTCCTTCCCAATTCCTACCAAACCTCTTCTCTTTCTCCCTCCTCTCAATTTACATTAGCAGTCGAACCTCACTCCCAGTTATGTCTGCATCATCCCTTAGTTTATCCTCGGTTACTTCCTCACCTCCTTCAGTTCGTACCAACCCTCTCCTGGCTCTTGTCATTGGCCTAGGGGAATTACTACTGTGCAGAAAGCTTAGGTCTGCTGGAGCACCTCGGAGCAACACCAATTTCAATGCTAAGTACCTGCAAATCATCTCTGGCATGAAAACTCTTCTTAGGAGCAATTTATTGACCGCCACTCACCTGCCTTCTCCCCATAGCCCTGCACATTCTTCCTTTTCAGATAACAATCTAATCCCATTTTAAGTACCTCGATTGAACCTGTCTCCGCCACAATCTCAGACGGCACATTCTAAATTCTAACCACTCGTTGCATGAAAATGCTTTTCCAAGGGTCATAACTTCCACCCAGCATCGGAAAGTGATGGCTTGTTGGAATTGCAAGAGTTAAAGCATACTGACCAGCTTGGAAAGCTTAGTTGAAATCTCTGCTGGCTGGATAAGCTTGGGGCCTGCAGTGAAAGAATGCCGAAGGCCACAGTGCTCCAGGACCAGTAAACTCATGGAGGCCTCGCCTCCATTTTTACTGTGCCTTCTGCTGTAAAGATAGATTTAAAGGGCCCAGTAAATTAACAGGCCAGGATGTAGGTAAGCGGATGGTATTTGGCTGGTCGGGAAAGTTTTGTTGTTTGGGAAGGCCAGGTTGGGAATGTCATGTCGGGTTGGGGGAAGGGTCGGGTCAGGGGGGTAATCTTAGGTTTGGGGTGTAGTGTCGAGTTGAAGGGGTGGTTGGGCGGAGTTGGGAGATTGGATGTTGCAGGGTGAAGGAGGTCAGATGTTGGGGGTGAAGGGGTTGGGTTGGAGGTAGGTGGGGTGGTCTTGGGTTGAGGGGGTCAGGTGAGAGGTCAGGATTCAGACATTGGGGAGAGTGGGCGAGGGGCCCGAGTTGATGGAGGGGTCAGGTTAGGGTCAAGAATCCGGGGGTGGAGGAGGGACTCAACATCTGTGGGGGGGTCATGCCTGGTCAGGGGAGTGAGGTTGGGATTTGGTGATGTAGAATCGGGCAGTGGATTGTGGAGATGGGGGTGTCTAATGCGACTGGGGTTCAGGATGTGGGGAAATCCCAGGGCGGTCATGGAGGGGTTTGGGAATACCCGGGAGGGGAGTGATTCGTTGGGGGGAGGCAGGGGCCTGAGTGGGGAATATCCCATACAGGGTTCGGTCTGGGTGTTTAAAATAGTTACGCTGAAGTTAAAAGTGCTTTTATTTCTTCCAACTCTTTCAGAGTAACTATTAGAGTAAAACTGGCTCTGTGGGTTTCACCCCCACAACCCAAAAGATGTGCAGATTAGATAGATTGGCCACACTAAATTACCCCCTAATTGAAAAAAGTAGTTGGGTACTCTAAATTTCTATATAAAAAGAAGGAAAAAAAGAATAACACTGGCTGAACAATCTGAAGTAAGCAATTAAAATCGCTTTGTCAGATAGTTCCCACTGCAGTGCAATTGTCCAGGGGAAATTAGCCCTTCTGGATAAATGCTGCAAGAACCCTTACCTGGGAATTTCCAATAGATACTGGGGAACCAGGAATTTACGGCATGCCTTCATTGCTCTTCCAATGTTGAATAGCCTGTCTCAACTCAAATGTGAAGCTGAACCACTTGGACACTCTAGGATCTGTTTGCCAGCAAGTCAGTAGGGGAGAAAATTGGTGAAAAATCATAAAATTTAATAGGATGTAATTTAATAGATTTAATTTAATGGATTAAATGTAATTGATTTAATAGGAAATGTAATAATCCCTGCCTTCAGTTGGAATTTCATATGCACTGCTCGCTACTTGTACTTCCCTTTGTCAACAGTAGATGGGGCTGGATCAGAAAACTGCAAACTCCAAATTGTGTGGTTGAATTCCAGCTTGAAAATAACTTGTTTATAATTATAACTCTGGATATACAAAATTTTCTTTCCCTCTGAAAACGTTCCACAATATTCTTAAAACAATTAAACAAAACAACGTAGAATTTTCTCAGTCACAATTATTTTTTCTGCGGAGTTTTCTCCCCTCTGTCCCTTTCTCTTGAGGGCTTTGATGTCTTCATGTAGAACATTAACAGGATCGCTCTTCAACCTCTTATGCATCTTCCAGATGGTTATTATTGATGTGTGAGTGTTGACAAAGATTTTGGGTAGACTATTTAAGTGAGATTATTCCCTGCCGAGCTCGGCAATGTGGGCATGTGCTGATCCCACAGGAACCTCTGGACAATGAATGGGAACAGTGGGGAAATGATCCTCGTCTCACCCAGCGGCAATGTAACTGCTGTCCTTTTGTGATCAGCTGACAGGACAAACCAGAGAAGGAAGCTGGATTTGCCTGCAGACCTGAAAGGTGCAATACTCATGGAGTTAGTTCACTGAGATGGCAGAAAGGCTAACCCCCTCTCCCAGGTCATGATGTATCATTGATCAAATTTGATAAACCAATTTAAAAGACTTTAATGTTTCATTTAAAATATGGATTTTAAGTCCTATTTGCCTGTTTGGGTGAATGTTAAATATCCCTATGGCATTATTTTGAATAGGAGCAGGAGAGTTATCTTTGGTGTCCTGGCCAATATTTATCTGTCAACCTACATCACAAAAACAGGTTACCTGGCCATTATCACATTGCTGTTTGCGGGAGTTTGCAGTGGACAGGTTGGCCACACTTGTCCACACTTCAAAAGTACTTTGAAGTGACCACACTTCAAAAGTACTTCATTGACCGTAAAGCAATTTGAGACGTCCAATGGTTGAAAAAACTGCTTTGGAAATGCAAGCTTTTCTTTTCTTTTGATGAGGTGGGGGAACATTTGTTTGAAATTACAAACTGCATGAATTAACTAAGTGAACAATCTTGAAACCACAGTGCCCGAGTTGCCTGTACCAACATAGAGAGAGTTCTGTATTAGTGACGAATAGATCTGTTGCAAAGCAAGGAATGAACCATGGCAACCAGGGGTAGTTTGTCCCCTTATTCCTTTGTTCCTTCATGTGGCTTTTGAGTATTTTGAAAACTTTGCTCCATTGCAGGAGATCCATAGAGAGGTCGCCACAGAAGAGTGTTGTCTGCTGGTAGTTTTTCACCAGCATTTTCCTACATTTGGGTGCAGAACATTATCAGACAAAGACCCGAGGGCAATTTAATCGTTGGTTGCAGTGTACCTGCTGCGTTGTGATTTCCTGCCTTTTCATTCCTATTTTTAACAAAGGGTCTTGCTGTGTTTCCCCGAGAGCCTTGCCTAGGTGCCAACGTGTCTGACGTTTACCCACATGATTGATTATGTAAGTTTTAAAAAATAAATTTAGTGTACCCAATTCATTTTTTCCAATTAAGGGGCAATTTAGCCTGGCCAATTGACCTACTCTGCACATGTTTGGGTTGTGGGGCGAAACCCATGCAAACACGGAGACAATGTGCAAACTCCACACGGACAGTGACCCAGAATCGAACCTGGGACCTCGGTGCCGTGAGGCAGCAGTTCTAACCACAGCATCACCATGCTGCCCCATATTATGTAAGTTATCACACTGGAGAATGTGCACCATTCCTGGGCTCTTCTTTTAGGCTTATGGAGGTCAATTGCCCCTGAATCATAGAATCCTATAGTGTAGAAGGAGGCCATTCAGCCCATCGAGTTTGCACTGACCCTTCGACTCTACCCATGTCCACTCACCCATCCACCCTGTACTATCTCCATAATCCCATAACCTAACCTGCATATCCCTGGGTGGATTAGTGTCCCTCAACACTAGGGGAAATTTATCATTGCCAATCCACTTACCATGTGTGTCTTAGTATTGTGGGAGGAAACCGGAGCACTTGGAGGAAACAATGCAGACACGGGGAGAACGTTCAAACTCCCACAGACAGTATTCCAAGGCTGGAATTGAACTCAGGTCCCTGGCGCTGTGAAGCAGCAGTGCCACTGTGCCGTCCACACTCTGAACTGAATGGCTTGGCTTGCTAGGCCATTTCAGAGGGCAAATAAGAGTCAACTAGATTGCTGTGGACCTGGAGTCGCATGTAGACCAGACCGGGTAAGGATGGCAGATTTCCTTCACTGGAGAACATCAGTGAATCCAATGGGTTTTTACAACTCTCAACCTCGACAGTGTTTTCAGGGTCATCATTAGATTATTAATTACGGGTTTGCATTGAATTCAAATTTCACCATCAACAAGCATTTGACCTGGGTCCCCAGAGCACTACTCTGGGTCTCTGGGTTACTAATCTAGTAACAATACCGTTATGCCGCTGTCTCCCCGTGTCCAGGCTTGAGGTCCAGGTAGCTGAAAATATGAATGTGCACAAGGCATGAATTAGAGGAGTGGGAGTTCTTGAAGATGTGTGGAGCTGGACAAAGGCATAGAGAGAGGGGGGGAGGAGGCATTAAAGAATTTGAAGACAAGGATGACAATTTTAAAATTCAGGTATTACTGGTTGGGAGCCAATGTAGCTCAGTGAGCACAGAGGTGCTGGGTGAATTAAACTTGACGTGAGCTCGGATAAGGGTAATAGAATTGAGGATGAGCCCAAGTTTATGGAGGGTGAATGATGGAAGACCATTCAGGGGTGATTTGGAATATTCAAGCCTAGAGGTTATGAGGCTGCCAATGATGGTTTCTGCAGCAGACAAGTTGAGGCAGGGGCAGAGTCAGCCAATGTTATGGAGATGGAACTGGGGATTTTGGTGATGGAACAGATATGTGGTCGAGAGTTCTTTTCACGGTCAAATATGACACCAAGTGCATGAACTTCTGCTGCGGTCTGTCAGGGAGAAGATACTCAAGGACTTTGGAAGAAAAGGGTCAGGACTTTGCAAGGTCAAAGAGGTCCTGGGTTGATTTTCTAATTGGTAAGGGGATGCGGTGGTGGTGGTAATTTTGAAAGGGTATGGAACATTCACAAGGTCAGCTAACATGTGACCTAGAGAGGCCAGCAATTTAACAGGACTTAAGTAGAGGAAGCAGATTTCATGGAGAAGACAGTCTCTCAAAGTCATGAGAGAAGATAGGATAAAAACTAGAGAAAAATGGAACCTTAAAAGTCTAGGCGGGAGGACGCCTGGTGGTTGTTATGCTGGGGGGGAGATTTAGATGTTGGGAAAGGGGAAAGGGGGCGGCGGCATGCGGCACAGTGGTTAGCACTGGGACTGCGGCACTGAGGACCTGGGTTTGAATCCCGGCCCTGGGTCACTGTCTGTGTGGAGTTTGCACATTCTCCCCATTCAACCCAAAGATATGCAGGTTAGGTGGATTGGCCACGCTAAATTGCCCCTTAATTGGAAAAGAAAAATAATTGGGTACTCTAAATTTATTTAAAAAAAGGAAAGGGGAAAGTGGTGATGCAGCTGAATAGTCTCCACCTTCTTCACAAAGAGGTCTGTGAGCTCCTCACTTATTCTTGGGTGTCGGGAAGGGAGGGTGTAATTAGTCCACGGAGGCAGAATTCCTTTCATTTACACAACCAGGTGCATTACGCTTGCTGCCTACACTGGGGGTGCAGCGGATCTGACACTCCCTGTTATATACAGAGAAAGGTGTTCCCTGATTGGGCTACTAATCAGGGAACTCGTATTGTAATTGGCCAATCTCAAAGGCCTGACTAAGTCATTACAGAGGGAAATGGGTTTAAAGAGATATTTGGAAAGTGGAATATTCACAAGAACTTCCAAATATCATTAAACTAGTATGGCAGGGGATGGGTACCGGAGCAACAGGTCAGAAGGTGAAAGCATTGAGGGAGAACAAGGGAATAGGGCCAGTATGGCTCTGAGGAAGAGCAGACAGGGAGATGTTGCTGAAAACAGCGGGTCTGGTGGTCTGAAGTGCAGATGTTTTAATGCAAGAAGTATTACGGGTAAGGCAGATGAACTTAGCGCTTGGATTAGTACTTGGAACTATGATGTTGTTGCCATTACAGAGACCTGGTTGAGGGAAGGACAGGATTGGCAGCTAAACGTTCCAGGATTTAGATGTTTCAGGTGGGATAGAGGGGGATGTAAAAGGGGTGGCGGAGTTGTGCTACTGGTTAGGGAGAATATCACAGCTGTACTACGGGAGGATACCTCAGAAGGCAGCGAGGCTATATGGGTAGAGATCAGGAATAAGAAGGGTGCAGTCACAATGTTGGGGGTTTACTACAGGCCTCCCAACAGCCAGTGGGAGATAGAGGAGCAGATAGGTAGACAGATTTTGGAAACGAGTAAAAACAACAGGGTTGCTATGATGGGAGACTTCAAATTCCCCAATATTGACTGGGACTCATTTAGTGCTAGGGACTTAGACGGGGCAGAGTTTGCAAGGAGCATCCGGGAGGGCTTCTTAAAACAATATGTAGATAGTCCAATTAGGGAAGGAGCTGTACTGGACCTGGTATTGGGGAATGAGCCTGGCCAGGTGGTAGAAGTTTCAGTAGGGACTCCATCTCCAAGTTTGCTGATGATACGACCATAGTGGGCCGGATCTCGAATAACGATGAGTCCGAATACAGGAGGGAGATAGAGAACCTAGTGGAGTGGTGTAGCGACAACAATCTCTCCCTCAATGCCAGCAAAACTAAAGAGCTGGTAATTGACTTCAGGAAGCAAAGTACTGTTCACACCCCTGTCAGCATCAACGGGGCCGAGGTGGAGATGGTTAGCAGTTTCAAATTCCTAGGGGTGCACATCTCCAAAAATCTGTCCTGGTCCACCCACGTCGACGCTACCACCAAGAAAGCACAACAGCGCCTATACTTCCTCAGGAAGCTAAGGAAATTCGGCATGTCCACATTGACTCTTACCAACTTTTACGGATGCACCATAGAAAGCATCCTATCAGGCTGCATCACAGCCTGGTATGGCAACTGCTCGGCCCAGGACCGCAAGAAACTTCAGAGAGTCGTGAACACCGCCCAGTCCATCACACGAACCTGCCTCCCATCCATTGACTCCATCTACACCTCCCGCTGCCTGGGGAAAGCGGGCAGTATAATCAAAGATCCCTCCCACCCGGCTTACTCACTCTTCCAACTTCTTCCATCGGGCAGGAGATACAGAAGTCTGAGAACACGCACGAACAGACTCAAAAACAGCTTCTTCCCCACTGTCACCAGACTCCTAAATGTCCCTCTTATGGACTGATTTCATTAACACTACACCCTGTATGCTTCATCCGATGCCAGTGCTTTTGTAGTTACATTGTATATGTTGTGTTGCCCTATTATGTATTTTCTTTTATTCCCTTTTCTTCTCATGTACTTAATGATCTGTTGAGCAGCTCGCAGAAAAATACTTTTCACTGTACCTCGGTACACGTGACAATAAACAAATCCAATCCAATCCAATCCAATCCAGTAGGGAAGCATTTCGGGAACAGTGACCACAATTCAGTAAGTTTTAAAATGCTGGTGGACAAGGATAAGAGTGGTCCTAGGGTGAATGTGCTAAATTGGGGGAAGGCTAATTCTAACAATATTAGGCGGGAACTGAAGAACCTAGATTGGGGGCGAATGTTTGAGGGTAAATCAACATCTGACATGTGGGAGGCTTTCAAATGTCAGTTGAAAGGAATTCAGGACCGGCATGTTCCTGTGCGGAAGAAGGACAAATACTGCAAATTTCGGGAACCTTGGATAACGAGAGATATTGTAGGCCTCGTCAAAAAGGAGGCATTTGTCAGGGCTAGAAGGCTGGGAACAGACGAAGCCTGTGTGGAATATAAGGAAAGTAGGAATGAACTTAAGCAAGGAGTCAGGAGGTTAGAAGGGGTCACGAAAAGTCATTGGCAAATAGGGATAAGGAAAATCCCAAGGCTTTCTACACGTACATAAAAAGCAAGAGGGTAGCCAGGGAAAGGGTTGGCCCACTGAAGGATAGGCAAAGGAATCTATGTGTGGAGCCAGAGGAAATGGGCGAGGTGCTAAATGAATACTTTGCATCAATATTCACCAAAGAGAAGGATGTTGAGTCTGGAGAAGGGTGTATAGATAGCCTGGGTCACATTGAGATCCAAAAAGACGAGGTGTTGGGCGTCTTGAAAAATATTAAGGCAGATAAGTCCTGATGGGATCTACCCCAGAATACGGAAGGAGGCTAGAGAGGAAATTGCTGAGGTCTTGACAGAAATCTTTGGATCCTCACTGTCTTCAGGTGATGTCCCGGAGGACTGGAGAATAGCCAATGTTGTTCCTTTGTTTAAGAAGGGTAGCGAGGATAATCCAGGGAACTACAGGCCGGTGAGCCTTATGTCAGTGGTAGGGAAATTACTGGAGAGAATTCTTCGAGACAGGATCTACTCCCATTTGGAAGCAAATGGACGTATTAGTGAGAGGCAGTATGGTTTTGTGAAGGGGAGGTCATGTCTCACTAACTTGATAGAGTTTTTCGAAGATGTCACAAAGATGATTGATGCAGGTAGGGCAGTGGATGTTGTCTATATGGACTTCAGTAAGGCCTTTGACAAGGTCCCTCATGGTAGGCTAGTACAAAAGGTGAAGTCACACGGGATCAGGGGTGAGCTGGCAAGATGGATACAGACCTGGCTATCATAGAAGGCAGAGAGTAGCAATGGAAGGGTGCTTTTCTAATTGGAGGGCGATAACTAGTGGTGTTCCGCAGGGATCAGTACTGGGACCATTGTATAGTATATATAAATGATTTGGAGAGAAAATGTAACTGGTCTGATTAGTAAGTTTGCAGACGACACAAAGGTTGGAGAAATTGCGGATAGCGATGAGGACTGTCAGAGGATACAACAGGATTTAGATCGTTTGTAGACTTGGGCGGCGAGATGGCAGATGGAGTTTAATCCGGAAAAATGTGAGGTAATGCATTTTGGAAGGTCTAATACAGGTAGGGAATATACGGTGAATGGTAGAACCCTCAAGAGTATTGAAAGTCAGAGAGATCTAGGTGTACAGGTCCACAGGTCACTGAAAGGGGCAACACAAGTGGAGAAGGTAGTCAAGAAGGCATACGGCATGCTTGCCTTCATTGGCCTGAAGTTTCCATGTCGGGTGGGCATCATAACCACACATGAGCTGGCCTCCACCACACCTGCGCAACACCTCTCGATCCTCAGTGTGGATCCCGACGACGAGTGGTGTGCTGTCCTCACAGTTAACAAGGCTCACATCCGATTTAAACTGGACACCGGCGCGTCTGCGAACCTTATCTCACAAGCCGACCTCGACACCATCCGGGCCCGACCAAGCATTCTTTCACCGGCCTGCCAGCTCCTTGACTACAATGGCAATGCCATAGCTGCCAGCGGCTCGTGTCAACTAGGGGTATCCAACAAGGCGATCGAAGCAATGTTACAATTTGAAATCGCCAGGCCTGACAGGTGTCCCTGCTTGGTGCTCGCGCCTGCAAGCTCCTGAACCTGGTTCAGCGAGTCCACACCATGTCATCGTCACCGGCGACGACCTCGCCCGATGGAAATTTGCAAGCTGACATAGATGACATTATCACGCAGTACCACAGTGTATTCGATGGAATGGACACGCTCCCGTATCGATATAAAATACTGCTCAAGCCGAACGCCACCCCTGTAATCCATTAACCACACCGGGTGCCGGCGTCCCTCAAGGATCGTCTGAAAAAGCAACTACAGGACCTCCAAGACCAGGGCATCATCTCGAAGGTCACGGAGCCAACAGACTGGGTCAGCTCCATGGTCTGCGTAAAGAAGCCATCAGGGGAGCTCCGCATTTGCATTGATCCCAAGGATCTAAACCGCAACATCATGCGGGAGCACTACCCGATCCCGAAGCGTGAAGAGTTAACCAGTGAGAAGGCTCATGCCAAATTCTTCACTAAGTTGGACGCCTCCCGGGGTTTTTGGCAAATACAGCTGGACGTGTCCAGTCGCAAGCTGTGCACGTTGAACACCCCGTTCGGCCGCTACTGTTACAACCGCATGCCTTCTGGCATCATATCTGCCTCCGAAGTGTTTCATCGCATCATGGAGCAGATGATGGAGGGCATCAACTGAGTATACGTGGACGACGTGATCATCTGGTCCACAACGCCCCAGAAACACATCGCTCGCCTCAAGCAGGTCTTCCAGCGAATTCATGAACATGGTCTTCAGCTCAACAGGGCCAAGTGCTCATTTGGTCAATCTGATAGAAAGTTTCTAGGCGACCACATCTCGCAGCAGGGTGTGCGGCCAGACGCCGACAAGGTCCTGGCGATCAACGCCATGAAGACCCCGGAGGACAAGAAGGCGGTCCTCCGCTTCCTTGGGATGGTCAACTTTCTCAGGAAATTAATTCCCAATATGGCATCCCACACCACGGCCCTCCGCCATCTCGTCAAGATGTCAACGGAATTCCAGTGGCTGTCCACACATGAAGCGGAATGGCGTGAGCTGAAGGCAAAGCTCACCACAGCCCCAGTTCTAGCATTCTTCGACCCAACCAAGGAGACCAAGATATCAACTGATGCAAGCCAGGACGGCATTGGGGCGGTGCTCCTCCAGCGAGATGACTCCTCGTCCTGGGCTCCAGTGGCATATGCCTCCAGGGCCATGACGTCCACTGAGCAACGGTATGTCCCGATCGAAAAGGAGTGTCTGGGTCTCCTGACAGGAATAGTCAAGTTTCATGACTACATTTATGACCTGCCAAAATTCACGGTGGAAACGGCCCACAGGCCTCTAGTCCACATAATCCAGAAGGATTTAAATGACATGACACCACGGTTACAGCGAATTCTTCTTCGACTCCGCCGCTATGACTTCGAACTTGTCTACACGCCAGGCAAAGAGCTGATCATTGCAGATGCCCTATCCCGGTCCATCACCACACCGTGTGAACAAGGTGACTTCATCTGCCACATAGAAGCGCAAGTGCAATTGTGTGCCACCAACCTCCCAGCTTCTGACGAACGGGTGGTCCAAATTTGTGAGGAAACGGCCAAGGATCCTTTACTGCATCGTGTGAGGCAGCACCTTGCCCATGGCTGGCAGAAGGGACAATGTCCCCAATTCTTTAATGTTAAAGACGAGCTGACGGTTGTGGAGGGAATCCTTCTGAAACGCGACAGGATCGTTATTCCTCAAAGCATGCAGGCTATGGTGCTGGGTCAACTCCATGAGGGTCACCTTGCAGTCGAGAAATGCTGACGCAGAGCTCGGGAGGCGGTTTACTGGCCGGGCATTAACCAGGATATTGCCAACACGGTCCTGAACTGCCCCACTGGTCAGAAGTTTCAACCGGCTCAACCCAAGGAAACACTGCAACAGCACGAGATCGTGACCTCTCTGTGGTCCAAAGTAGGTGTAGACCTTTTTCACGCCAAGGGTCGTGACTACATACTCCTGGTCAACTGCTTCTCCAGTTACCCAGAAGTGGTGAAACTGTCCGACCTCACGTATAAGGCGGTCATCAAAGCCTTCAAAGAAACGTTCGCCAGGCACGGGATACCGCTCACGGTAATGAGCGACAACAATCCTCGCTTTTATAGCCAGGAATGGCCTGATTTTGCACAGTCCTATAACTTCCATCACGTTACCTCCAGTTTCCACTACCCGCAATCAAATAGGAAGGCCGAGAAAGGGGTCCATCTTGTCAAGCGGTTGCTGTGCAAAGCTGCAGGCTTAGGCTCCGACTTCAACCTGGCAATGCTGGCATACAGGGCAACCCCACTGTCCACTGGGTTGTCTCCAGCGCAGATGCTCATGAATCGCACTGAGGACCACAGTTCCAGCCATCCATGTTCCAGACCTTGACCGCCTCACGGTACTACAAAAAGTGCAGCAGTCCCGGGCCCAAAAGAAGGCCACATATGATGCTCATGCCACGGATTTACCTGAGCTGGCTCCAGCCGATCATGTTCGCGTCCAGTTGCCTGAGGGCGGTTGGTCAGCCACAGCTGTTGTCGTCAAACAAGTTGCCCCAAGGTCTTTCATTGTTCGCATGGCTGATGGCTCCCTGCTACGGTGCAACAGACGAGTATTGCGAAGAGTTCCATGCCCACCACCTGACCGCAGTGCTCCGCCGGCTATCATGCTTCCTCCGGACGTACACTGCCACCAGGCCACCGATCTGCCAGCGATCCTGCCGGCCCACGCGACCACCGCAATGGCAGCGATCCCACCTCTCCATGTGCAGGCAGCTCCTGATCCACCTCTGCGGTGATCGACAAGAATTCGTTGCCCGCTACAAAGACTGAATCTGTAGACTTAACTTTTGTAAATTTTTGTGACTGAATCCATCGACTTAACTCTTGTAAATATTGCTTAGTTTGCCATGTATCTGCACTATCAACACCTTCCCATGTATATACGTTTGTTCAATCACCGTTTGTATATAGTCAGGCATATATATATATATATATATATACATACCTCAGTATTTATTTAACTCGAAAAAAAAAGGGGGGAGATGTCATAATATCCACTCATGTATATAATGAGATGCAGACAGGCAGTGATTGACACACAGGATGACCAGTAAGCGCACAACACAGTGCAGCCAATCACCAGACTGGCACTACCACTATAAAGCCAGAGGGCACTCGGTTTCCCGCTCTCTCGGGACCCAGCCACTGAGACAGTCAGAGTCCACGAGCTAGCAAGCACAAACACCATGCGGTAGCTAGTAAGTCTGGTCAGGCTACTACAAGGTCACTAGTCAGATCAGTATAGTGTCGACCCACAGCTGAATATGTACAGCAGTTCACCTAGTTGAATAAAACAGTGTTGGATCTTCTCCTGTGTTAGATGCCTGTTTCTAACTTCCCGGCATCGAGTGCAGTCCACATCGAACTAACCTGCCTAACACATCACACGTGCCTACCCCATATCCCTGTTACCCCGCGCATTGATCATGGCCATTCCACCTAACCTGCACATCTTTGTGACTGTGGGAGGAAATCGGAGCACTTGGAGGAAACCCATGCAGACAGAGGGAGAAATTGCAAACTCCACACAGACAGTAACAAGAGGCTGGATGAAATCAAGGTCCCTGGCACTGTGAGGAGCAATGCTAACCACTGCGCCGCCACACACTCGACACAGAATTTTCCTCAATTTTTCTTCTCATTCCTCAGTCAAATGGATAACTCCCTCATCATCGACTTGCTAATTTTTATGCACTAACCTAGAAAAAAATCAGTTATTTCTTTACTAGGACACCAGTATTCATAATTTCTAGGCAGCACTGGCATCTTTAATATCCCAAACCAATGAACGTTTGTGCAATATAATAATAATAATCTTTATTAGTGTTACAAGTAGACTTACATTAACACTGCAATGAAGTTACTGTGAAAAGCCCCTAGTCGCCACACTCCGGCACCTGTTTGGGTACACTGAGGGAGAATTCAGAATGTCCAATTCACCTAACAAGCATGTCTTTTGGGAGGAAACCGGAGCACCAGGAGGAAACCCACGCAGACACGGGGAGAACATGCAGACTCCGCTAAGACAATGAGCCAAGTCGGGAATCGAACCTGGGATCCTGGTGCTGTGAAGCAACAATGCTAACCACTGTGCTACCGTGCATAGCATTTGTACCATATCAGCAATTGTGAAGTACAAAAGGTGGGGAGCTTTACTGAGACATCTGTCAAACTGTAACCCATGTGTGCTTAGGTGAGCTCAGGGAGGACAGAAATAATCTGTTCTAGACTCTGTAACATTGAAATTATACCTACAATGGTAACTGGGGTGGTAAGTTGAGGGAGTAACACCAGTGTGGTCCACAAGCATTTTAACAACACCATATCAATACTATATTCCTCAAATGTACATAATGCACTTTATAAAATCCTGTTGTTTCTTTCATAATTTAATCCCTATTTAAAACCATCGACTGAGCAATGAGGAAGAATGAGCAAATTGAGTAAACACACAGGCATGTTGCAGTCCCGCCTAAGAATTCTGTATATGTAAGTTCCAAAAACAGACAGATGGTGGAGCTGGTGCTGAGGGTTAATGGTGTGTCAGGGTGTGGGCGGAAATAAATTCAACATTGTATTAAACCAATTATTTCAAGTGTTGTTGTTTCAACATTCAACTGGTTCGGGGGTATCTTTATTCCAAGTCTCTTTTCTGCCTTAGGTCTGTTTCTGTCCGTTGTCTTGATGTTGCAGAGTTGGGCTGTACTTATACTGAGCCTCATGCTCAGTTAGGGTTTTGAATAGGCAGAGATCTGGTATAAGGGGTGGAATTCTCCCCCGCAACGCCGGGTGGGAGAATCGCTGGGCCGCCCCGCGAGTCCCGCCACGCCGCCCCGGCACCTGCACGCGATTCTCCCCCCCAAAAAAAACATGCGCGGCGAGAATCACGGCTGGCCGCTGGGAGAATCGCCGCTCGCCGTATGTAACGGGCGAGCGGCGATTCTCCGGCCCGGATGGGTCGAGTGGCCTACCCAACACGACGGCTTCCCGCCGGCGCCGCCCACACCTGGGGCGTCATTCTCCGACCCCCCCCCCAGCGGGTCGGAGAATGGCCGTTGGCCGCCGTGAATTCCGCCCCCGCCAAAATCTCCGAAGGGAGAGAAGTCGGCGGGGCGTCAATGGCGCCGCAGACCTCGGAGAATGGCACGGGTGGGCGTAAGGCAATGGATTTTGGGGCTGCCGATATCCTCCCGTCCGGATGGGCCGAAGTCCCGTCGACGTGATGACGGGTCACGTCGGCGTAAATCAAACCTCCTTTCAATCGGCGTCAACCTGTGCTCAAGGTTTATGCCGACCAGCGTGGAGGTGGGTGACGGCCTGGGGGGTTGGCCGCTGGACAGACGATGGCGTGGCCGCAGTCTGAATGTGTGGGGGAGAGGTGTGTGTAGGGCTTTGTGTGTGTGTGTGCGGCGGGGGGGGGGGGGGTGGTTAGAGTGGGCTGGGCTCCGGGGGAGGGAGGGGGGATGGGGGGGTCCGTGCCGGGGAGGAGGATGGGGGGGTCTGGGCCGGGGAGGAGGATGGGGTCCGTGCCGGGGAGGAGGATGGGGGGGTCCGTGCCGGGGAGGAGGATGGGGGGGTCCGTGCCGGGGAGGAGGATGGGGGGGGGTCCGTGTCGGGGAGGAGGATGGGGTCCGTGCCGGGGAGGAGGATGGGGGGGTCCGTGCCGGGGAGGAGGATGGGGTCCGTGCCGGGGAGGAGGATGGGGGGGTCCGTGCCAGGGAGGGGGGATGGGGGGGTCCGTGCCGGGGAGGGGGGATGGGGGGGGGGGTCCGTGCCGGGGAGGAGGATGGGGGGGTCCGTGCCGGGGAGGAGGATGGGGTCCGTGCCGGGGAGGAGGATGGGGGGGTCCGTGCCGGGGAGGAGGATGGGGGGGTCCGTGTCGGGGAGGAGGATGGGGGGGGTCCGTGCCGGGGAGGAGGATGGGGGGGGTCCGTGCCGGGGAGGAGGATGGGGGGGTCCGTGCCGGGGAGAGGGGATGGGGGGGTCCGTGCCAGGGAGGAGGATGGGGTCCGTGCCGGGGAGGAGGATGGGGGGGTCCGTGCCGGGGAGGAGGATGGGGGGTCCGTGCCGGGGAGGAGGATGGGGTCCGTGCCGTGGAGGAGGATGGGGGGGTCCGTGCCAGGGAGGAGTCCATGCTTGGGAGGGGGAATGGTGGGGTCCGTGCCGGGGAGGAGGATGGGGGGGTCCGTGCCGGGGAGGAGGATGGGGGCGTCCGTGCCGGGGAGGAGGATGGGGGGGTCCGTGCCGGGGAGGAGGATGGGGGGGTCCTTGCCGGGGAGGGGGGATGGGGTCCGTGCCGGGGAGGAGGATGGGGTCCGTGCCGGGGAGGGGTGGTGTGAGGGCAAGTGAGTTTGTCCACCTGGCCAGGTGCCAGTCTCCAACAGTTGGACCCATGTGGTCCATGCCACCTGGCTGGGGGGAGGAGGGGGTATGGGCAATGATGACATGTCGTTGTTCCCCCCCCCCCACCAGGCCGTCATATTTTCCGATCAGCCAGCGATGTTGGCCGCCGTGGCGGCAGCCGCTAATGTCCATGTTGCCCTGGATGAGGAGGAGCGTGCCAGAGAGGCGGCGCAGGCTGCCGCAGAGGGGCAGGCGGCAGCCGCCCAGGCTGGAGGGACACCTGACCGACAAGACGAGGAGGGGGAGGAGGACGTCGCGGCCCCACGGCAACGGAGGCACCCGAGGGCGCCCCGTGTGTACCGGCCCCGGCAGTCATACCAGGACCTCACGGACCGGGAATGCAGGAGGAGACTCTGGATGAGGCGGGAAACCGTGGCACACATCTGCCACCTGCTGGCACACCTGTCACCGCGTGGCACTGGCGGGGGACACCCTCTCCCCGTGTCCGTCAAGGTTACGGTGGCCCTGAACTTTTATGCAACGGGGTCATTCCAGGCACCGAGTGGGGACCTGTCCGGCATATCGCAGACATCGGTGCACCGGTGCATCCGGGCAGTGACAGACGCCCTAGATGCCATTGCGCACTGCTACATCCGCTTCCCTGAGGACCGGGCCAGCCAAGATGCCCAGGCCGTGGGCTTCTCTGCCGTGGCCGGGTTCCCCATGGTCCAGGGCGCGATTGATGGGATGCACGTCGCCGTGCGGCCACCTGCAGATAACAGGGCCGTGTTCACCAATAGGAAGGGGACCTATTCAATGAACATACAGGTGGTCTGCGACCACCGCATGATGATCCTGCAAGTCTGCGCCCGTTACCCGGGCAGTGTACACGACTCATACGTGTTGTCGCGGTCATACATCACCGGCATGTACGAGGGACGCCATCCCCGGCTGAGGGGCTGGTTGCTGGGCGACGGGCTACCCATTGCGATCGTGGCGGATGACGCCTGTACGGAGGCCACGCAATGAGGCGGAGAACCACTACAATGATGCCCATGTAGCGACAAGGGGAGTGATAGAGAGGTGCTTTGGCGTGCTGAAGATGCGTTTCAGGTGCCTGGACCTCTCTGGGGGCGCCCTCCAGTATCGGTCAGATAGGGTCGGCCGCATCATTGTGGTGTGCTGCGTCCTGCACAACATAGCCCAGCAGAGGGGCGATGTGCCGCAGGCAGAGGAGGGCGGAGTGGAGGAGCAGCAGGAAGAGGCGCAGTCCTCCCCAGATGAGGGGGATGGGGGTAATGGTCAGGGCAGACGGGGTAGACACAGGCGGGTGGCTGTCCACCGTTACCGGCTGGCCCAGCGGGCACGGGACAGACTGATAGCCGCCCGCTTCACTGACTAGATGGGCGTGGGAATCGGGTAGTATGGCCACAGACCGCACACCATGGCAACAGCCGACCACCCACACCCCCCACCCATCCACCCACCCAGCACCCTCACCCCCCTCCCCAACCACACCCACCCCACCCGCATGCACACCACCCCCCCCATTGCCGATCCACCTGCGGCACAACGGGCCGGGCTCACACAGTTGCGGGTGGACGCGTGTCTATTGCAGGCCATGGAGGATGATGACAACCCGCCCTGCGGTGAGCTCCTGGCTCCACATCGTTGGACTATGTCTGACCCATGGCCACAGTACCACCATCCACCCGGACCATCCCTGCATGCGGCTGTGACACTGCAGCGCACGGTCCCGTCCTCTTCCCGGGGGGATGTTGATGGCGGCCCAGGGGGAACGGGGCAGACTCACCTGGGGCTGAGGTAAGACCACCCCTCACACACACACTTGCGCTCAACGTACATGACACCCCCGCACGCTTTGGACAGAGCACAAAGGCAGCTTCTGTAGGTGTAACATTGACTTTAATAACCAAAGGAGTTCATGCACGTGCCCTAGCCCCTAAAACTCATCTGTGCCCTGCACCTGTGCCAACTTACTCAGTGTCTAATTGTTTGGCCTTACGGGCTCTTTGACTACGTCTACGTGGTTCCCCAGACGGCACAGCAGAACTGGAGGTGGACTCCTGTGATTCCTGCCCTCTGACACGGGATCCCTTTGGCGGCCGTTTCCTGGGGCATCCTGGCCTAGATGGGCCAGGCTGCGGCCCGGGCGACTGGGATGGCGTGCTGCCAGCCTGTCCTGCCCGTTGCCCACCCGATGCACCTGGGACGGAAGGGGGGGAGTCCGAGGTGTCGCGGTGTTCCGGGACCTCCCCTACAGGGGGACCCGGGACGGACCACAGCACCTCCTCCTCCCTCGGGGTGCCCGATGGCCCCTAGGCCTCTACATGTGTGGGGGATGCGAACGAACTGGCCATCCGACGCCCCCCCGACACCTGGCGCTGCCAGTCCTGGAGGCCCGTGCTGGTATCGACAGGGGTCTGCAGGTTTGCAGCCATGGAGCTCAGGGGATTGGCAAACCCTGTCTGTGACTGTGCGACGCCGGCTCGCACATGGCCAATGGCGCCGATGCCCTCAGCGATGGCCTGCTGAGACTGGGCCATGGCCTGCTGAGACTGGGCCATGGCCTGCAGAGACTGGGCTATGGACTGCTGAGACTGGGCCATGGCGTTGAGCGTCTCTGCCATCTGGCGCTGGCACTGGCTCATGGCCTCCTGTGAGAGTGCAGCCATGTCCTGGGCCACAGACGCCGCCTGCACGGAAAGCCCCAGGTCTCGCAAACCGTTCCCCATGTCTGACACCGTCGCACCCATTGCCTCCACCGCGGACGCCACCCGTGCGGTGTCGGCCTGGGTGGCACGCATGACCAGCACTACTCCCAGCTCCTGGACGCGGGTGGACTCCTCCACCTGCGACTGCAGCCGCCGCAAGCCGGCCGTCACCCTCATCGCTCGTCTCCGGTTCGGTGGTTGCATCGGATCTATGGGTGGGTGTGGTAACTCCAGGAACCCGGGATCCATCTGGGCGGCAGTTTTTCGCTTGGGCTAGGCTGCCCTCCGACCGCCCGGCCTCTCTGCTGCTCCTACCTCCACCTGCTGTACCGGGACGGCTGTGTTGTGCACACCAGTGAGTGTACCAGACGCCTCATCACTAAAGTGCACAACCGAGGTGAGTGTTTCTGCGATGGTGGAGGGTGTTGGTGACAGCAGTGGCGTTGTGTCGTGCTCTTCGTCCCACTCTGAGTCCATGGCACTTTGGGGTGGGGGTTCATCTCCACCCATCCACTCTGTGTCACTGTCCGGTATTTCGTTTTCCTGGGTAGTGCTGTCCCGGGTAGGGGTGTCCTGGGTAGTGGTGTCCTGGGTAATGGTGTCCTGGGGAGTGGTGTCCTGGCTCGGCTGTGACGGGGGCCTGTGGCTGCCCCTCTCGTCGCTGGGTGGCACACGCCTGCATCGTCGCATCCGCACGAGACGGGGGCGTCGTCTCCCTATTGCTCCAGGTCTCTCCGTCTCCAGTGGTCTCCAAGGGACATCCTGCGGGCGTCGCATGCCGCAGGATCGGGGTCTCTCCGTCTCCCGTGGTGTGCGAGGGGCATCCTGCGGGCGTCGCATGCCGGAGGGTCCGGGTCTCTCCGTCTCCCGTGGCCTCCGAGGGGCATCATGCGGGCGTCGCATGCCGGAGGGTCCGGGTCTCTCCGTCTTCCGTGGCCTCCGAGGGGCATCATGCGGGCGTCGCATGGCGGAGGGTCCGGGTCTCTCCGTCTCCCGTGGCCTCCGAGGGGCATCATGCGGGCGGTCTGCATCTGCGGGGATGGGTGCCTCGACGTTTGCCCCTGCGATACACAATGAAGCATGCATGGTTAGACACGCAGGCAGTGATCAGGTGATATGGGGGAGGGGGGATATGGGGACGGGCTGTCGGTGGCTCACTTGCTAGTACGCCCCCGACCTCTGCATCAGCAACCTCACGGTCCTCAGGTCCGCCAGCCAGTTCCAGAGCCCTTTCCTCGTGTTCGGTCAGTGGCCTCTCATCAGCGGGGCCTCCTCCAGTCCTCACATGCTCCCTATTGTTGTGTGCGCGCGGGAGGGGGGATATGGGGGAGGGGGGATATGGGGGAGGGGGATATGGGGGAGGGGGGATATGGGGGATATGGATATCGGGCAGGGGAGGAGGCTCACCCTGGCTGCTCTGACGAGGTTATTCACCTTCTTGTGGCACTGGGTGCCTGTCCGTGGTGTCAGGGCCACAGCGGTGACGGCCTCTGCCACCTCCCTCCACAGACGCCGGCTGTGGCGTGGGGCAACTCTGCGGCCGTGCCCGGGATACAGGGCGTCCCTCCTCTGCTCCACCGCATCCAGGAGCGCCTCCACATCGCGTGACTCGAACCTCGGGGGCTGAGCGGCGGCCAGCCATCCAGTCGGGTGTTCCGGTTGGGTGTTCCGGTCGGGTGGGGGGGGGAGCAGTGCGTCCTGATGAGCCGTCACGCCGTGCGGCGTGTATGACGCCGCACGGCGTGAAGCACGTGAGCAAGCGCGGATCCCGTCATGTCGCTGCTAACCTATTCCGGGCCGGAGACTTTGCGACGTTTGGGGCGGCGTGATGAAGGTCGGATTTGCGCCGTTTTTGGCGCCGATCGGCGGACTTTGCGCCGAAAACGGAGAATTTTGCCCCTGGTCGCTGCCGGCGGGAACAGCGTGGGAACGCTGGGGGGGCGGCCTGTGGGGGGGGTGGAGGGGGATTCCTGCACTGGGGGTGGCCTCAAAAGGGGTCTGGCCCGCGTTCGGTGCCCACCGATAGGCGGGCCGGCCTCTCTGAAGGAGGACCTCCTTCCGCCCCGCAAGATCCATCCAACATCTTCTTGCGGGGCGGCCGCGGGGAGGATGTCGCGACGCTGCTACTAGCCCCCCGGGGGCGGGAGAATAGGGGGCTGGGAGCGGCCTCCGACGCCGGAGTGAGACACTCCGGTTTTCACTCCGGTGTCGGGACTTCGTCTCCCGATGGGAGAATTGCGCCCAAGGTGCTTGGGTCCTGCTTGACTGAAACTGTGGGCGAAATTCTCCCCCAACGGCGGGATGCCCGCCGACTGGCGCCAAAGCCGGCGCAAATCAGACGGGCATCACGCCGGCAAAAAGGTGCGGAAGTCTCCGCATCTTTGGCGGCCTAGCCCCAACATTGAGGGGCTAGGCCGACGCCGGAGGGATTTCCGCCCCGCCAGCTGGCGGAAATGGCGTTTGTTGCCCCGCCAGCTGGCGCGGAAATGCGGCGCATGCGCGGGAGCGTCAGCGGCCGCTGTCAGTTTCCCAGCGCATGCGCGGGAGCGTCAGCGGCCGCTGTCAATTTCCCGCGCATGCGCAGTGGGGAGAGTCACTTCCGCCTCCGCCATGGTGGAGACCGTGGCGGAGGCGGAAGGGAAAGAGTGCCCCCACGGCACAGGCCCGCCCGCGGATCGGTGGGCCCCGATCGCGGGCCAGGCCACCGTGGAGGCACCCCCCGGGGTCAGATCGCCCCGCGCCCCCCCCCAGGACCCCGGAGCCCGCCCACGCCGCCTGGTCCCGCCGGTAAATACCAGGTTTGATTTACGCCGGCGGGACAGGCAATTCCTGGGCGGGACTTCGGCCCATCTGGGCCGGAGAATCCAGCGGGGGGTCCCGCCAACTGGCGCGGCCGGATTCCCGCCCCCGCCCAATCTCCGGGAGCGGAGACTTCGGCGGGGGCGGGATTCACGGCGGCCAACGGCCATTCTCCGACCCGGCGGGGGGTCGGAGAATGACGCCCTGTAACTGCCATGTTCAGCAGAGAGCCTGAAAGGGCCTGAATACATGCAGGGGTGAAGTTAGAAACTTAAATCTTTAATGTGGCATGGGAGAACCTTAGCTCCAAGTGTCGGCAGATGTACAAATGAAATGTTCATGGGTCCAATACGTGTCCATGCTCCTGAGTGTTCAGATGTTGGGGAGGGGGGTGGATTGCAGGGAGAGGGAGGAGAGAGAGTCATATCTGAAATATATTTCACAGATGCGAATGAAGTTGCTATGCATTTTGCTTTATTCCACGTTTCCATTTTTTTCTTCTTTACTCTGAATGTAGCTTTTAAAATAAGGGATGTTGCTGCCTTTGGAGCTGCAAATATGGCTCTGTCGATTGCTGAGGCTGACTATTAAAAAGTAGCATTGCGGTTCCACCAGATTCTATCCAGAGTATTCTATCATCTGATTTCAAAATGCATTGTTGTCAATTAATAGAACTTGCATGAGCTGTAGATTAAGGCTTTCACCATGTTTCTACTCATTGGACAACAGTACTGGATAAAATCATCTGATCCAGTGCATTCAGTAATCCATTGACCTTATTGAACAGAGCAGCCGCATCTAATGGTCGAACCTGTCTGCATGTACAAACGGTGCACGTCCTATTTACCTGACAGGCTTCCACTGAATGAATAATACAGCTTAGACAGCAAAGAAAGGAAGGTAACTCCCTTGTCCAGAACAGCACTGATGCAAGTACGGCAGCACGGTAGCATTGTGGATAGCACAATTGCTTCACAGCTCCAGGGTCCCAGGTTCGATTCCGGCTTGGGTCATTGTCTGTGCGGAGTCTGCACATCCTCCCCGTGTGTGCGTGGGTTTCCTCCGGGTGCTCCGGTTTCCTCCCACTGCCCAAAAGATGTGCAGGTTAGGTGGATTGGCCATGATAAATTGCCCTTAGTGTCCAAAATTGCCCTTAGTGTTGGGTGGGGTTACTGGGTTATGGGGATAGGGTGGAGGTGTTGACCTTGGGTAGGGTGCTCTTTCCAAGAGCCGGTGCAGACTCGATGGGCCGAATGGCCTCCTTCTGCACTGTAAATTCTATGATAATCTATGACGTCTAAACCCTTGCTATGAGCTTAACATAAAAGTTACAGTATAATTTTGTGCCTGACTGTTTTTATGTTATTTCTTAACGCTGTACTGGTGACAAACATTGGTGATGGTAAAGAACAAACAGAAACACACCAAAATTCTCATTTTACAACTTTATTCAATGGTTCGTCCTCTGGCATTTTATTTCCTTTATGCGCACAAATACAATGTTTCAGAAATGCTGAATTATTTATTTACTGTGGAATTATTTTATTGTCCACAGTAGTTCTTGGAGACCGGAGTCCTCATCATCTTAAACTGTTTTTGTATGGAGTCTTTTTAAAGTGATCTCATCACACACTGATATCTGTTTGCAAGAAGAAATTTGGTTTTTAATCGCAGGACCACTGTGCAACAAAACAGTCCTATATGTAAAAATAATTAAATCAACATTCAAAACATTTTCAAACCGGATACTCACTTCAACCAGTTTGTCTCCTTCAATCTTAGCAGTATGAACGTACTTAGAAAAATTCATGAGTAGTTTCCCTCCTTCCAGCTTTGCTGTGGTCTGAAGGAAATCAAAACAAAAAGAACCCTTTTTCAATTACGTAGAATTTATACCCAGAATATCCTTTTATTCCTTTCTCCAGCACATGCTTATCTAGCTTCCTCTTAAATGCACCTATGCTAATAACCTCTACTTCAAGTGATAGCGTGTTCCATCTTCTAACCAATTTAGAAGTTTCTTCTAAATTGTGGAATATGAGATTGGCAAGGTGTCTCCTGAAAATTCAGTGCCGACTCCTATTGGGGTTTAGCTCCATAAATGCTGATAGTTCTGTTCAGAGTTGCACTGCCTGCAGAATATGATAATCTTTATTCAAAGTCTACGTATGTTATTGAATAACACCCTGTCCTGAAATAAAGTCCTGGCTATTTCATTTAACCCCCCTTCTGGTAGCGATAACTCCAACTATTGCCCTGAATAGGTGGGAAGGCAAGTGGTGCTGAGGAATAATAATAATAATCTTTATTAGTGTCACAGGTAGGCTTACATTAACACTGCAATGAAGTTTCTGTGACAAGCCCCGAGTCGTCACACTCCTGTGCCTGTTCGGGCAGACCGAGGGAGAATTCAGAATGTCCAATTCACCTAACAAGCACATCTTTCGGGACTTGTGGGAGGAAGCCAGAGCACCCGGAAGAAACCCACGCAGACTCGGGGAGAACATGCAGACTCCGCACAGACAGTCACCCAAGCCGGGAATCGAACCTGGGTCCCTGGCACTGTGAAGCAACAGTGCTAACCACTGTGCTACCGTGCCACCATGGACTGGTTAGGTGATGGCAGATGGAATATAACGTAGGAAATATGAAGTTATGCATTTTGGTAGGAAGAATAAAGCAGCTGAATATTATTTAAATGGAGAAAGACTGCAGAAAACTGCAGCACAGAGGAATTTGGGGTCCTCGTGCATAAATCACAAAAAGCCAGCATGCAAGTTCAGCGGGTAATTGGGAAGGTAAATGGAATGTTGGCCTTTATTTCAAAGGGAATGGATTATAAAAATAGGGAAGTACTGTTAAAACTATACAAGGCACTAGTTAGACCACACCTGGAATACTGTGAACAGTTTTGGTCCCGTTATCTAAGGAAAGATATACTGGTACTGGAGGCAGTACAGAGAAGGTCTACTAGGTTGATCCCGGGTATGGAGGGATTTTCCTACGAGGAGGGGTTGAGTAGATTGGGCCTGTGATCATTGGAGTTTATAAGAATGAGAGGTGGCCTTATGGAGACATACAGGATTCTCAGGGAGCTTAGCAGGGTAGATCCTGAGCGGATGTTTCCTCTTGTTGGAGAGTCTAGATTCAGAGGGCATTATCAAAGAGGAAGGAGTCGCCCATTTATGACCGAGATGAGGAGGAATTTCTTCTCTCAGAGGGTAGTGAATCTGTGGAATTCTTTACCTCAGAGAGTTGCAGAGGCTGAGTCGATAAGTATGTTCAAGGCCGTGATAGACAGAGTTTTAATCAGTAAGGGAATCAAGTGTTATGGGGATAAAGCAGGGAAGTGGAGTTGAGGATTATGTCAGATCAGCCATGGTCTCATTGAACGATGGAGCAGACTCGATGGGCTGAGTGGCCTACTTCTGATCATACGTCGTATGGAGTGAGTGCAGCGCCAAATTGAATCTGGGATTCTTTGGTTAGAATACTGCACTAAACATTGCTCCTATCCATTAGATAGCAAACTATATATTTTTTGATTATCTAGTTCCCACTAGTCTCTGGGCTTCATTTATTCTAGATAATTTGAAGTGAACAAGCCTTTAATTTTGATTAAACAGTGCACTGTTCACTTTCAACAGAATATATTCAACTTCCATGGCAACACGCACGTGTTCAAAAACAGATCCCACTGCTATATATTTAGACTGTGATCCATTTCTTGTTTTATTGTAAATCTATAAAAGTTGTAGCATCTGAAGTATTGATAATGATCCGTTGTCTATATGGAGTTAAATGACAATCAAGCTGGTGGCACAATCCTGAATTCCTGTTTTAACAGTCTTAATTTAATCTTTGCTTTGAACTCTTAGCATTCGCAAAACAAATAACTAATTGAGAGTACTATTCAGGGAGCCATGAGCCAGAGATGAACCAAGTCAAGCAAAGTCCACTTCCTTTTGGTGAACACTGACTGGTGTAGTCGATCCTGACCATAAGGTAGGTGACATCCAAGAGAACAACAAGGAGCCTTGTTTCTAGATGTCTATCTAACCAGCTTGCCTGGTTACCTCCAATTACCCATTTTTTGGGGGAAAGTTAAACTTGACTCAACAAGTGGAGAATTACGTGTGTCAAGTTGTACGCACCAGCATGGCAGTTTGATAGTAATTTCAAGCCTAAACCTTTCATAGGTTTGGAATTATTCATTTTTCTTTGATTTAAAAATGGTAATAAAATGCAATTATACTTTCAAAAAGAGATACCGGATCTTCCAGAATGAAATCAATGTAAAACAGAACTTTATGGCACCAATTCGTCATGTCATAGCTATGCCAATTAGGAGTATGACCTGAAAAGTTGCAAATGAGGGCGTTCTGGCGGCATGGGTGGGCTCATATGAGCTTGGTACCAGGGTCCTGACGCTACTGAAATACCCAGCTCATTGTTTCTGCCGAGCTGAGCAAGCGTAGCAACCACACAACACCAACTGAGAAAACTGGCTGTGCATAACATCTAAACGTTAAAGGAAATAATGCTCGGGTATGGTGCTCCCTTGTTCAAATAGCCCAAAGCAGCCCATTGTACCTCCTGATACCCACTGCCCAGACTTAAACGTGAAGGGCGGATATTTAGTTTAATACTGCTGTGCATGGATTTCCAAACCTCTTAACATTTAACCCAATATGCAGAAACACCAAGGAAATTCACTTCTTCAGCTGGCAACTTGCAGATTTACCTTGACTTTATCACCATTCAGTATCTCAAATTCCGACTCCTTTCCGACAATAAATGTATTTGTTGTTGTGTGGCATGGATAAATTTGAGACCAAGTAAAATCATTCCCATTCTGGACAATCTCTGTGTCAAACTTCATTTTTTCCCCATGCTCAATCGGCACACCTGCAGAGTAGATAGTAAGTACCATGTTAATGCAGAGGCTATAAGGGACGTCCCATGATGAGGAATACTATCGCAAACACTAATTTTCACTTTATCTAAATCAATACTGATGGGCTTGGTTTATTGCAGCTGGCCTTCGAAATATTAGGGGCGTGATTCTCCTTAGCCCGATTCCGAAATCGGCGATCAGGCGGACAATGGCTTCCGACACCGGAATCGGGGCAGGCGCCGGTTTGACTCCAGTTGGTGATGCTCCGTCCCCTCCAAATCGGCATCATCGGGATGCGCGCTGCGCGCAGTCGCAATGTCGTTGACGCATCAGCAGCTGGCCCACCCGCGATGCTCCGCCCGCAGTGGGCGAGTTCCCAATGGCGTGGGCCACGTATAGTCCCAGCGGTCAGGAACCTGGCATTCCGCTGCGGACAGTGTCCAGCGCTGCCACATCTGGGATCTGTGCCGCTGGCCGGGGGGGGGGGGGCTTCTGCTAGGGCTGGGGAGAATGGCGGGCCATGACCAGGGGATGGGCTGTGAGGTTTGTGTGGGCAGGTACGCGGTCCAGCACAGCAGGCGCCATGTTTCCCGGTGCAACCGGTGGGGGCGTAGGCATGCGCAGCTGCAGCTTGTCAGCATTGCACAGGCACAGCCTGGGACCCGGCGATTCTACAGCCGTTCCCCACACGATCCGCGGGTATTCCACACGGCAACTGTGCTAGCCCCTCACTGGTATCAGAATTGGTGAGGGATTTGCACCGATTTTCCGGTCGTGGAGCACCACGGATTCTCTGTTGGCGCCGGCACTTAGCCGCAGAAACGGAGAATCCCAGGCATAGAATTTTCCTTTAAAACACCGTAAGTAACAGCTTCTCACCATCCTACAGAAGCTAACACGCAGAGCTAAAATTAATATGGACATATCATTTCTCACAGACAGACTGATCAATCATTTGTGGAGATTTCTTCAGATGTCAATCAGCTGTTCAGTTGCTGTTCCACATGTACAAAATTTAAAGAAAAGAGCAATACAACAAACAAACAGACTTTTTTCATTCGGTCTGTCGTATAGCCATTCATATTGCCTGTACCTGCACCACATGGACTGCGGAGGTTCAAGTAGGCAGCTCATCACTACCTGCTCAAGGGTAATTCAGGAAAGGCAACAAATGCTGACCTTGCCAGCGATGCTCCCATCCCAAAAACGAGCCCAGAAAAAGAGAAGAATGGGTGCACCATTTCCCCAGTAAGACTGCACATCCAATTTCCCCATGTTCCCCCCCATGTGGGGTGGCACAGTGGCACAGGAATTGGCACTGCTGTCCTCACATTCCAGGGACCCGGGTTCGATTCTGACCCTGGCTGACTGGGGGTGTGGCGTTTGCATATTCTCCCCGTGTCTTTGTGGTCTCCAGATTCTTCCCACAGTCCAAAGATTTGCTGGTTAGGTGGATTGGCTATGCTAAATTGCCACTTAATGTCTAACAGTTAGGTGGGATTACTGGGATAGTGTTGGGGTGTGGGCCTAAGGAGGGTGCTTTTTCAGAGGTCGGTGCAGACTCAATGGGCCAAATGGCCTACCTCTGCACTGTAGGGATTCTATGAATCTATGATTCTATGCTTCATTCATTACAAAGGTATGCAATTGTCCTCATACCCCAAGTAAGGTTACTAACCTGATGCTCGATCAATAACTCCAGAAGTGAGATTGGAGACAATTGAAGGCTTTATTACACGAGATGTTTCCCACAGCAGCCTGGGTACAGAAGGCAGCTGCTGGGGAGACACGGGCTCTTATACTCCGCCTTACTGGGCGGAACCAGCAGGCAGGCTTAACCAATGAAAACAGTATCTCCTACACCAATGGTCTTACATCATTACAGGGTACTGTAATACCTCTAATACCAACTACCACATTCACCCCCTTTTAAAAAAAGAGTCTGGCGGGGGTGGTGGCCTCGCATTACACAGTGGTAGAGGTTAAGGTATACATCAGTACAGTGGTTTAGCCTCGTTACATCGCATCTATTTACAAAATTTATTTACAGTTCAGAATGAAGCAATTAGTCGATCGGGGGCCCTGGTTGTCCTCTGCGATCGTCGTTGCTTCAGTGGTGATGCAGGCGCCGGCTCGGGCATCTGTGGCTCCGGGAGTGTGGCTTCGGCTTCGTCGGCAGCTTCATCACCCCTAGACGGGATCGGTGGGAGGAACGATCCATCTGGGAAGGGGGCGGCTGTGGGGTGCGCCGGTGGGAGGGAGGGTGGGATTGGTGGTGGGTGTGTGGGGATCCAGCAGGCATCAGGTCCCTTAGGGAGACCGTATCCTGTCGGCCGTCGGGGTATGCTACGTAGGCGTACTGACGGTTAGCGTGGAGGAGATGGACGCTCTCGACCAATGGGTTCGACTTGTGCGCCCGCACGTGTTTGCGGAGCAGGATGGGTCCAGGAGCTGCCAGCCAGGTTGGGAGCGAGGTACCGGAGGAGGACTTCCTAGGGAAGACAGGAAGACGTTCATGAGGTGTTTGGTTGGTCGTGGTACACAGCAGTGACCGAATGTAGTGGAGGGCATCCGGGAGGACCTCCTGCCAGCGGGAGACTGGGAGATTCCTGGACCATAGGGCCAGTAGGACGGTCTTCCAGAACATTCCGTTCTCCCTCTCTACCTGTCCGTTTCCCTGGGGGTTGTAACTGGTCGTCCTGCCCGAGGTGATGCCCTTGCTGAGCAGGAATTGACGCAGTTCGTCGCTCATAAAGGAGGACCCCCTATCGCTGTGTATGTAGGCGGGGAAACCGAGCAGCGTAAAGATACTGTGGAGGGCTTTTATGACGGTGGCTGCGGTCATGCCAGGGCAGGGAATGGCGAATGAGAACCGGGAGTACTCGTCAATCACGTTCAGGAACTATGTGTTGTGGTCGGTGGAGGGGAGGGACCCTTTGAAGTCCATACTGAGGCGTTCAAAGGGACAGGAAGCCTTTATCAGGTGTGCTTTCTCTGGCCTGTAGAAGTGCGGTTTGCACTCCGCGCAGATTTGGCAGTTCCTGGGGGCTGTCCTGACCTCCTCGATGGAGTAGGGCAGGTTGCGGGTTTTAATGAAATGGAAGAATTGAGTGACCCCCGGGTGGCAGAGGTCCTCGTGGAGGGCTCGGAAGTGGTCCACTTGTGCGTGGCACATGTGCTGCGGGATAGGGCATCAGGAGGCCCGTTTAGCTTCCCAGGACGATATAAGATCTCATAGTTGTAGGTGGAGAGTTCGATCCTCCACCGTAAGATCTTGTCGATCTTTATCTTGCCCCGCTGTGCATTATCGAATATGAAGGCCACCGACCGTTCGTCAGTGAGGAGAGTAAATCTCTTGCCGGCCAGCTTCTATTATGGCCTGGGCCTCCTTTTCAACTGAGGAATGGCGGATTTATGAAGCGTGGAGGGTGCGTGTGAAGAAGGCCACGGGTCTGCCCACTTGTTTGAGGGTGGCCGCCAGAGCTACATCGGACGCATCGCTCTCGACTTGGAAGGGGAGGGACTCGTCTATGGTGTGCCTCGTGGCCTTTGCGATGTCCACTTTGATGCGGCTGAAGCCCTGGCGGGCCTCTGTCGAGAGGGGAAAAACCGTGGATTGGATTAGCGGGCGGGTCTTGTCCGCATAGTTGGGGACCCACTGGGCATAATAAGAGAAAAATTCCAGGCAGCGTTTCAGGGCCTTGGAGCAGTGAGGGAGGGGGAACTCCATGAGGGCCGCATGCATTCAGGGTCTGGGCCTATAACTCCATCATGCATTACGTAGTCGAGGATGGCTAGAGGTCGGTGCTGAACACGCATTTATCCTTGTTATATGTGAGATTAAGGATTTTTGCGGTATGGAGGAATTTTCGGAGGTTGGTGGCGTGGTCCTGCTGGTCGTGGCCGCAGATGGTGACATTATCGAGGTACGGAAACGTGGCCCGCAAACCGTACCGGTCAATCATTCGGTCCATCTCTCGTTGGAAGACCATTAGTGACACCGAAGGGAACTCTTAGGAAGTGGTAGAGCCGCCCATCTGCTTCGAAAGCAGTGTATTTGCGGTCGCTAAGGCAGATGGGAAGCTGGTGGTAGGCGGACTTTAGATCCACCGTGGAAAAGACCTTGTATTGTGTGATTCTGTTGACCAGATCGGATATGCGGGGGAGAGGGTACGTGTCAAGCTGCGTATACCTGTTGATGGTCTGGCTATAATCGATGACCATCCTATGCTTCTCCCCGGTCTTTACAACCACTACTTGAGCTCTCCAGGGATTGTTGCTAGCCTCAATGCCACCTTCCCTCAGTAATCGCTGGACCTCCGACCTAATAAAGGTCCGGTCCTGGGCACTGTACCGTCTGCTCCTGGTGGCGATGGGTTTGCAATCCGGGGTGAGGTTCGCAAACAGGGAAGGCGGATCGACCTTGAGGGTCGCGGGGTTGCAGACAGTGAGGGGGGGTATAAGGCTGCCAAATTTAAAGGTTAAGCTTTGGAGGTTGCATTGAAAATCTAACCCTAGGAGTGCGGCAGCGCAGAGGTGGGGACGGACGTAGAGCCGGTAATTTTTAAACTCCTTTCCCTGGACCATGAGGTTCGCTATGCAGAACCCCTTAATCTCCACTGAATGAGACCCGGAGGCCAGGGAGATTTTTTGGTTAACTGGGTGAACGGGGAGAGAACAGCACCTTACCGTGTTGGGGTGCATGAAGCTCTCCGTGCTCCCAGAGCCGATCAGACAGGATGTTTCGTGGCCATTGATGAGCACGGTCATCGTTGCAGTCGAGAGTGTTCGGGGCCGAGACTAGTCCAGGGTCACCGAGGCTAGTCGTGGAAGAAGTTGGATGTTCTCCTCGAGCGGTGTGTGGTTATCCAAGTCGGGGTCCTGAGAGTCCAGCCAAGATGGCGACACCCACTGGTCGCACATGGCTGGGGATGCACAAGATGGCGGCACCCATCCATCACACGTGGTGTCCGAGAGACAAGATGGTGGCGCCCGGAGGCCACACATGGCCCTGAAGGAGGAAGATGGCGGCACCCGCTGGCCGCATGTGGCCCATAGAGAGGGATATGGTGGCGGTCTCGATTCGCCTCCGGAGACCGCAGCGACCGCCCGGGCCTGGCATACCGCCACAAAGTGGCCCTTTTTGCCGCATCCTTTGCAGAGGGATGAGCGGGCCGGACAGTGCTGTCGGGTGTGCTTGGCTTGCCCGCAAAAATAGCAGCGGGGCCCTCCGGGATTGCCTGGCAGTCTTGCAGCACAAGTTTGTGGGGGCATTGGAGATGCATCGGAGTCGGTCGCGGGGGGTTCCACGCTGCACAAGGGGCTGCCGCGCAGTCGGTGACGTAAGCGCGGGCGTTTTGGGAGGCCACATCCAGGGAGCTAGCAAGGGCCCATGCCTCCTTGAGGCCTAGTGTCTCTTTCTCCAGCAATCGTTGCAGATTTGGGAGGGCAGCATACCTGCAACAAATGCGTCCCGGATCAAAAGTTCTGTGTGGTCGCTGGCTGAAACTTGCGGGCAGTTACAGTTCCTCCCCAACACCAGGAGCGCATGGTAGAACTCCTCCAGCGATTCCCCAGGGATTTGTCGCCTCGTCGCTAGTAGATGTCGGGCGTAGACCTGGTTTACAGGGCAAAAAAAGGTGTTCTTTCAGCAGATTCATTGCGGCCTCGAAATCGGCCGCATCCTCGATGAGAGTGTAGATCTCAGGACTCACCCTCGAGTGCAGAACTTGCATTTTCTGGTCCTCCGTGGGTGTAATTGTGGCCATCCTGAGATATCCATTGAAACAGGCCAGCCTGTGCTTGCAGGTTGCTGCTGAGTTTGCCACGTGGGGGCTGAGTTACAGACACTCCGGCTTGATTCGGAGCTCCATTCTTTAAAATGTAGTGTAATAAATTAATGCTCGATCAATAGCTCCAGAAGCGAGATTGGAGCCAATTGAAGACTTTATTACACTAGATGTTTCCCCCAGCAGCGCGGGTACAGAAGGCAGCTGCTGGGGAGACACGGGCTCTTATACTCCGCCTTACTGGGCGGAACCAACAGGCAGGCTTAACCAATGAAAACAGTACCTCCTACACTAATGGTCTTACAGCATTACATGGTACCGTAATACCTCTAATACCGACTACCACATAACCCTTCAGGATAGACTTGAAGTCTCCATAAATTAAATCTCCTGGACATTGCTGCGAACAAACGGAGGACAAAATCATACAGAAATGAAATAAAATCTTCTCCAACCACTTGTTTATTAGTTATTCAAGTATTAGAGTTGGGGGGAAAAAGTGGTGTTTGACTGGGTGTAGTAGGTATACTTCCAACCAAAGGTGACAACCCTATGTCAAGATGCATGAAAAAGGATGACAACAGGTTTGGGTTGAAATTAATTGAACGTTGTTGTGGGCGAGGCGTTTTCAGAACCCCAAAGTGTATCATGGAGTTCAAACAACCTCTCCCTTTAATGTATTTGTTGCTTTTCCTAGCACACGGCCTGTTCCCTAGGTGTGGGATTACAATTATGGACACGTGGGTTTTTAAACACAAAACAATGTTTATTCTATGAACTCAACTTCACATCTTAAATAAACATTGGATCTCTTAACACCCCTTACTTCAAAGATAACTCAGAAAATATTGCAACAGTAAATAATTCCTCAAAATGTTCCTTCAAACTTCCAAGAGACTTAACACCTTTAAACAGAATCACATCAGGTTAAAGGCTTTACTATTATGAGTTTAAATTGCCCAGATGATCCAGAGATAGTCTTTCATGGCAGAGATCCAGCTCACTGCAAACACAGACACTCCCCAAGCTCTTTTCAAACTGCAAAACTAAACTGCAAAATGGCTGACCTGACCTCAGCTCCACCCACTCTCTGACATTACTGTTTTCTTAAAGGTACATTGCTTAAACATCCATGTCTTAAAGGAACTCTCACATGACAACGTTTTTACTTATTTTAGAGATTGGATGATTTTTCCTGTCCTCTCTAGCAGCACTTAGAGGGTTGCATTACAGGCAGCCTGGAATGCAGGCCAGCAGTTACACTGTTATGTCTTCCCCTTTTGCTGACTTAAGGGTTTGGCCTGGACCAAAGTGCTTCCATGCCATTCTAATTCTGAACCTGGAGGATAGACACAAGTGCTTTTCAATAGAATGGAGGACATAGTTGTGGGCCATTCAGCCCCTCAAGCCTGTTCCAGCCGATCAAGGAGATCGTGGTTGAACTATATCCTAACTGGACTCCTTATACGTTAATACAATTGGTTTGGGAAACTGAGCTCAGATTTCAAATTGATTGAGCTCAACCCTACGGTGTTGGATTCCCCTGCAGCGGGATCCTCCGTTCCACCGGCAGTGGACTCACGGCCGTGGATTTCCCGACGGTGTGGGGTGCCCACAGTGAGAAACGGGGCAGAGAATCCCACTGCCGGCGGGGGCACGCCGCACCAGAAAACGGGTGCAGCGGGACGGAGAATCTCACCCACTGTCTTTTGTGGAAGAGAGTTCCACATTTCTACCTCCTTTTGCTTCAAGACATTTTCCCCAACTTCTATCTGTTAAACTTGGCTCTAGTTTTAGGGTTGTACCCTCTGGTCACCAGCAGCAATTCTCTTTAGCTACCCCATCAATTATTTTCAAAATTACCCCATAACCTTCTATATCCCAGGGAATACAAGCTGGGTTTATGCAATCTCTCCTCATAATGTAATCCTTGGTGCCCTGGTAACATTCTGGAGGATCTGCACTGCAATACTTCCAAGGCTAATATGTCCTTTATAAGTTTTGGTGCTGAGAGATGTATACAGCACTCCAGATGTGGTGGAACCAGGACTTTGAATTGCTTAAGCAAATTATCTTTTTTTATATAGTTAGCATTGATGTGTTAACTGAGTTGGTTCAACGTTGACTGCAACTGGATGCAGTGAAACTAGAAACAGGCTTCCAACATAGGAGATGGTCCAACACTGTTTTATTGAACCTGCTGATTGCTGTACATAATCTGCTGTGGGTTGACACTCTATTAATCTAGCTGATAACCTCCTACTGGCTTGACCAGACTAGCTCTCTACCACATGGAGATGGTGCTCACTGGCTTGTGCACTCTGACTATCTCAATAGCTGTGTCCTGTGAGAGAGGGAGAGTCTTAATGTCCTGTGGGCTTTATAGTAGTGGTGTCCTGTCTGGTGATTGGTTGTTCTGTGTCGTGTGTGTCCATTGGTTATCCTGTGTGTCAATCACTGCCTGTCTGCATCTCATTATATACATGAGTGGATATTATCATAGAATTTACAGTGCAGAAGGAGGCCATTCGGCCCATCGAGTCTGCACCAGCTCTTGGAAAGAGCACCCTACCCAAGGTCAACACCCCACCCTATCCCCATAACCCAGTAACCCCACCCAATACTAAGGGCAATTTTGGATACTAAGGGCAATTTATCATGGCCAGTCCACCTAACCTGCACATCTTTGGACTGTGGGAAGAAACCGGAGCACCCGGAGGAAAGCCACGCACACACGGGGAGGATGTGCAGACTCCACACAGACAGTGACCCAAGCCGGAATCGAACCTGGGACCCTGGAGCTGTGAAGCAATTGTGCTATCCACCATGCTACCGTGCTGCCGGCATTAGCCTTTAAACTTTTATTTGGCACTTCGACAACTGCGTTTTAGTTATCTGTGCACATGGACACCTAAATTTCTTTGGACCTTCAACATTTCTAGTTTTTTACCATTTGAAAAATATTTGGATCTATCCTTTTTGGTTCAGCATGGGTTTTGCAGACTCCGTGCCACTCACTTAATCTATTTCTACACTTGGTTATACTACTTAATATCCCAGCAACCTTTGCATCATGACAAACATAATTTTTTATGAAAGGGAGATAGAAAATTACTGCCTGTGCACCAAGGCAAAAATAAGAGAGTACAAAAGAGGAGGTAATGTGGGGAGGGGGAGGAGTGGGGAAGAGAGAGGGACAAACACAGCTAGTGAGGAAGAGAAATAAAGCAAGTATCGACTGAGTGAAGGAAAGGTGGAGAAAGGGGAAGAGAGACAAAGCAAATCGAGATGAAGCAAGCAAAGAAGAAGGGAGAGAAGACAGAAAAGAGAGAGGAAGAGAGGTGGGGCAAACAGTAGGAGTGGGAGTTGAGGCAAGCAAAGATGTGGAATGAAAGATGGAGCAAAAGAAAGAGGAAAAATGAGGCAAAAATGTGTGCATGATGTGTTTTTAAATATGATTATTTCTGCAGCAGGAGATATAATGATATAATGTCAGATTTCTTTCAGGCTGGTTGGTCTCGACCTAACAGTACTCTGAGGATTAGACTGCTCACTGCTGCTGCCTCAGTTTATCACACCAGTATGCCTGTGGTGTTTTTGTTTTCAGCTTAATTACTGTACAGTTCATATTAAAGGGCATGTTCTCCACAGAGCATGGCTTCAGGGACCGAGAAAATGAAATTGCAAGGGGAGAAATTTCTAGCTGGGCAAAACTATAATAAAAGTGGTAATATTCTGATGGCTTGATTATACCTTATAAAATTGTATCTTTCTCAAATGAAATCTCTTGCATTCCCTTGCCCAGCGCCAAGTAAGTAGGAATGGTTCCTAACTTATAATTTTGTGTCACGAGGTGTGAGGTTGTTGTCCCTTGGTTTGTTTTTAAAACATTAATCATGGAAAGTGTGAAACAATAGAAAGCAGAGAGTTTCCTTGACTGAAATACAAGGATTTATTTTCTCCTTGAGAGTGCATCAGATCCCTTTCTCCCTGTGTATAAACTGCAGGACATAATTTAAAACCAAGAAGGGCCATTGGAGCAAGTAGTATATGTCGTGTTAAGCACACTGAGATAACACGGGCTGCAACTGGATGCAGCTATAACTGAAGATACTCCAGACCTTGAAGTTAGTTCAATTTGATTTATTGACCCTGTCACACAGTTAGCTCAGTTCTCTGTGAGTTCGACTCTCTGCTAACCTAAGTGTGATTACTCTGTCTGACTGAACCAGACTTGCTCTTAGCCATGTGCCATAGGTGTTATGTGATATATACACCCGACTCACTCTGTAGATGTCCCCAGTGGAAAGAGGCAGAGTGTGAGTGCCTCGTGCCTTTTATAGTGGGGAACCACCCCCAAGTGTTCCGCCTGCTGATTGGTTATGTCCTGTTCTCTGTGTTCATTAGCTGCCTGTCTGTATCTCATTATGTGCATGTCTGCATATCATGACTTCTTCCCTTCTGAAATGTTTTTCTGTAGCATATGTGAAAGTATTTACATGTGTAGGTTGAAAAACTAACTTATTTACATACAATGGCAGATGGGAACATATGTACATGTGAAGACAGCTGTCTAATGTGCGAAAACAGAACATAGCAAACAAAACAAATGTTCATAAGTCCAGTCTCTAGGGCTTGCGTGTGATCCTGATCGACCGCCGGAGAGGTGGTGGTGAGGACCACGGCGCCTTGATAGGCGGGATGGAAGCCTGACTGGTGGCCTCGTAGTTCGAGGTATCAGGAGGTGACACAATAACAGATGGAAAGAATGAAGAATGTGGTTGCGGGCGGGCAACTGTGCGCAGTGCCCGTCTGTTTCGCAGCACAACAGAGCCATCAGCCATTCGCACAACATACGATCGAGGAGCAGCCTGTCGAACAACGACAGCTGAATCTGACCAGCCTCCATCAAGTAGCTTGATCCGAACAGCATCCGCCGGGGATAGCACAGGCAAATAGCCCTGCTTTTGCCGGTCCCTGAGTTTCTGCACCTCCTGCAGCACCGGAAGGTGATCCAGGTCAGGCAAGTGTGTGGCTGAACGAGTCATCTGCAGGTCCCTGTTCATCAGGAGTTGAGCCAGTGACATGCCGGTAGACAGAGGGGTTGCCCTGTACGCAAGCAGTGCAAAGTTGACGTCAGAAGCCGAATCCGCGGCCTTGCAGATGAGCTGCTTCACTATGTGCACCCCTTTCTCAACCTTCCCCTTGGACTGCGGGTAATGTGGGCTGGAAGTGACGTGATGAAATTGATATAACTGGGCAAATCTTGACCACTCTTGGCTGCTGAAGCAAGGACTGTTGTCATTCATGACAGTGAGTGGAATACCATGCCTAGAGAACGTCTCCTTACAGGCCTTGATGACGGTCTTGGATGTGAGGTCCGAGAGCTTCACGACTTTTGGGTAGTTGGAAAAATAATCAATGATTAACATATAAACACGACCATTGGCGTGAAAGAGGTCGATGCCCACCTTGGACCACGGGGAGGTCACGATTTTGTGCTGCTGAAGTGTCTCCTTGCTCTGTGCTGGCTGGAAGCTTTGACAGGTCAGACAGTTGAGGACCATATTTGAGATGTCCTGATTAATCCCAGGCCAGTAGACAGCTTGCTGTGGCTCTGCGCCTGCACTTCTCGACACCCAGATGCCCCTCGTGGATTTGCCGGAGCACCAAGCTCTGGAGACTGAGTGGAATGACAATGTCGTCCAGCTTGAGGAGGATACCATCAACCACCGTCAGGTCGTCCTTCACATTGAAGAATTGAGGGCACTGCCCTTTTTGCCAGCCATTGGCGAGGTGGCGCTTGACACACTGTAGAAGAGGGTCTTTTGCTGTCTCGTCGCAAATGCGGATCACCTTTTCATCCGACGGCAGGAGGTTGCTGGCCCACAGCTGCACCTGTGATTCAATCTGTTGGATGAATGCCGGCGGGTCAGCAGGCAAGATTATGGTGCGGGACAAGGCATCTGCAATAATGAGCTCCTTGCCAGGCATGTACACGAGTTCAAAGTCGTACCTTCTGAGACTGAGGAGGATGCGCTGCAGCCGGGGCGTCATGTCGTTCAGGTCCTTGTGGATAATGTGAACCAGAGGCCTGTGGTCCGTCTCGACAGTGAACGTCGGCCGGCCGTAGACATAATTGTGGAACTTGAGAATTCCAGTGAGAAGGCCCAGGCATTCCTTTTCAATTTGGGCGTACCGCTGCTCGGTGGGTGTCATCGCCCGTGATGCGTAGGCAACCGGTGCCCAGGATGAGGTGTCATCGCGCTGGAGCAACACCACGCCGATGCCGTCCTGGCTTGCAACTGTCAAGATTTTTGTTTCCCTGTCAGGGTCAAAAAATGCCAATAAAGGTGCAGTGGTGAGCTTGGCTTTCAGCTCCAACCACTCTGCTTGATGAGCTGCCTGGCACTCAAAGGCAGTAGACTTTTTCACCAGGTGTCTGAGGGCCGTGGTGTGTGAGGCCAGGTTTGGGATAAACTTGTCCAAAAAGTTTACCATGCCTAGGAAGCGCAGCACCGCCTTCTTGTCTTCAGGGGTCTTCATGCTTCGATGGCCTTGACCTTGTCTGTATCCGGGCGCGCACTCTGCTGAGATATCTGGTCACCTAAGAACTTAAGTGTCGACATGCCAAAGCAACACTTGGCCCTGTTCAGCTTGAGGCCATTGGCATGGACACGGCGGAATACCTGCTGGAGACGAGAGATGTGCTCTTCGGGGGTTGTGGACCATATGATAACGTCGTCCACATACACACGAACCCCTTCAATGCCCTCCATCATCTGCTCCATGATGCGGTGAAAGATCTCCGAGGCCGAGACAATGCCAAACGGCATACAATTGTAGCAGTACCTGCCAAACGGTGTGTTGAAGGTGCAGAGCCTTCTGCTGGACTCATCCAGCTGGATTTGCCAGAATCCATGTGACGCATCTAACTTAGTGAAAAACCGGGCATGTGCTATATCACTTGTGAGTTCCTCCCGCTTCGGGATAGAGTAGTGTTCCTGCGTTATATTCTGGTTGAGATCCTTGGGATCAATGCAGATGTGCAGCTCCCCCGAAGGCTTTTTTACGCATACCATCAAGCTGACCCAGTCAGTCGGTTCTGTAACTTTGGAGATGATGCCCTGGTCCTGAAGATCCTTTAGCTGCGCTTTCAGGCACTCCTTCAGTGGAGCTGGGACCTGGCGTGGTGCGTGGACCACAGGCGTGGCATCAGGCTGTAGCAGGATATTGTACTGATATAGCAGAGTGCCCATCCTGTCAAACACATCCGGATACTGAACGAGGATGTTGTCAATGCCGGCTTAAAGATCCATGTTGGGGCAGGTCATTGTGTAGACCCGCTGCACAAGGTTTAGCAGCTTGCATGCATGTGCACCAAGCAGGGAGGCCCTGTATGGCTTGACGATTTCAAACCTTAGCCTTGCGTGAATGCTCCTGTTGGAGACGAGCAGATGGCAGGATCCCAGTGCTGTGATGGCATTGCCATTATAGTCCAGGGGCTGGCAGGCTGCTGGAAGGAGCTTGGATTGTTTCTTGATGCAGCTGAAATCTGCCTGTGAAAGGAGATTGGCAGAAGCACCTGTGTCCAGCTTGAACTGGATAGAGCATTGATTTATTTGCATCACAGCATGCCACTCGTCCTTGGAATCCACAGTGAGGATGGGCAGGCTTTGTGAAGATGTTGGTGAGGCATGTTCACGTGTGGTAATGATGCCCACATGGTAGGGAGCGTCCAGGCAATTTTCCTCTGGACCCGTTGTACTGCCAGGATCAGAATCCTGTAAACCTTGCTGGACACTCCGAATGCGCCTGCGTTGGAATTGGGAGCACTAGCCCTTGACTGGTGGTGCAGACCTGCACAAGGCTGCACAGTGTCCAGGCTTTCTGCAATTTAAACATCGCCAGCCTCTTGCAGGGCAGTGTTTCTTTAAGTGGATGGTGCCGCAGTTTGGGCACGTCATGACGTCGTTACGCTCCGTGCGTCGTCGCACATGCGCAGTGCGGTCGTTAGATGTACGCATCTGCGCAGTGTGGTGATCGACCGCTTCGTTAACCCATTCGCATCGTGCATGCGTGGGGCTCTGGGAACAGCACGTGAAATGGCCACTTTCATCAATGCTGAGGCACTGCATCCGGGTGATGGCCTGCACACTCTCTGCTTCGTGGAAGGCAAGTTTCTCAATTTCAGCCGATTTGTATTGGGAATACCGATTTTTGGCGTGCTCATGCACTGTACATGTTTCAATCGCGACTGACAGGGTCATACGCTTGATTTTTAAAAGCTGCTCTCTCAGAGGATCAGAGAGAACTCCAAAAATGATTTGGTCTCTGATCATGGAGTCAGCAATATCACCAAAGCTGCAGGACAGCGCTAGTAGACGGAGATTAGTTAAGAAGGAGTTGAAAGATTCATCTTTACCTTGTAGGCGTTGTTTGAATATATAGCCTTGAGGATTTCATTGGTGTGCACTTCACAATGACTATTAAACTTGTCCAGGATGGTCTGAAACTTTGTCTTGTCCTGGCCTTCGGTGAAGTTAAACGAGTTGAAGTGTTGGATGGCTTGATCCCCCGCAGTTGAGAGGAGAACTGCAATCTTTCTTGTATCAGACGCACCCTTGAGGTCTGAGGTTTTGATGTACAGCAGAAACCTTTGCTTGAAAGTCCACCAGTTGGCACCGAGATTCCCGAAGGTCCGCAGCTGTTGAGGAGCCTGGATCTTCTCCATGGTGCCGGGATACATTTGCTGGTCGTCATGGAACAGATTGAGGTAAACCACCTAGGGATAGCGGTCTTCTGGTACCATGACGTGTTAAGCACACTGAGATAACACGGACTGCAACTGGATGCAGCTATAACTGAAAGATACTCCAGACCTTGAAGTTAGTTCAATTTGATTTATTGAACCTGTCACACAGTTAGCTCATTTCTCTGTGAGTTCGACTCTCTGCTAACCTAAATGTGATTACTCTGTCTGACTGAACTAGATTAGCTATTAGCCATGTGCCGTAGGTGTTATGTGATATATACACCCGACTCACTCTGTAGATGTCCCCTGTGGAAAGAGGCAGAGTGTGAGTGCCTCGTGCCTTTTATAGTGGGAAGCCACCCCCAAGTGTTCTTTCTGCTGATTGGTTATGTCCTGTTCTCTGTGTTCATTAGCTGCCTGTCTGTATCTCATTATGTACATGTCTGCATATCATGACAGTATAAATGTTGGTAAGAAACACTATTTATATTTCTGAAGAGGGCATTGATGTCTATGATGGACAGGCAGAGAAATGAGGTGGAGAGTTATCAAAAATAGATATGCTTTGTTGGGCCAAAAGGAGAGATTTATGTAACCAGTGTTATCTAGAATAATTCTGAATGAGTCCTTTTCTTCCCCTCACTGATTCCCCCTTCCTCTTGCTCTGCTGAAGACACAAGCACATTTATTGACAGTTGCATGGTTGCACTCAGCTGCTTTTCCCAGTGACCATATTCATGTGCCAGTAAATGTTAGTAAGCTATTGTGTCCAGTTTATCCTAGCCATGCCTGATGCAATTCTCAGTTCAACATCCAAATATGTTTACTTCCAGAGAGATTCACTGACTGTAGATAGGCTGAAACCCTTGGGCAAAATTGACTCCCTCAAACATTGTAATATCCCTCAAACATTGTAACATCCCTCATGCGACGTATCAGTTAAGGCAACACAGACTATGAGTGGAACTGAAAGCTTTCTGGTTAGTACTTGTCAGAAACCTACGGGACAAACTGACTGAGTCAGTGGGGCGACTCAACTGAAAGAAAATGGGGTTATTAACATTTTCTATTCACTTCCACCATTTCAGTAAAATCACCACAAACATATTCTGTGCCAGTCATTATTTGAGTGGTGACCCATTAAATCTGTTTTCCCAACATTTTCCAGAAAAAAAGGTCTTTATGAAAATTGATATACATATGACCCAAATGATGGCGTTACCAGAAAATGATTCCTTACCTAAAGCCTTCATAAACTGTTCATAATTCTCTTCACTCGTAAATTTATATTTTCCAGTGAAATTCATTTTGCTGTAAAAACAGAATCAAAGAATTAATAAATCCTACGGCAATGAACGGAGCAGACACGTGAATTATGTTCAGTAAGAATATATCCCAGCTGTACCCTGTGGTAAATCATTAGCTAAACCGTTCGCTAAATGTTAACCATAAACTTTTCCAGCTATTTTATCAAGGTGTGGCTCAGTCCAATAAAAGCTCTTTGACTCATACCAGAAATAATTTAAGTGTCTAGTTACTGCAAGGGTGAGGCCCATCAAGAGCACCAAGGTAAGCCCTGAACTGTGAGAGATGGCAGGGACTCAAGGTAAAAACTAAAATCGGAAGCAAATGAACATTGGTTTGAATGTAGCAATCAGCAATCCTTTGAAACGTTGGCCCGAATGTTCATAGGAATTGACATAGCCAAAATAACGTCAGAGCCCAATTCCAGAGGGCCATAACTTCCTTCGAGTGGCATAGATTGCCATTCTGTGCCCAATTACTTACACTAAATTCCTTCCATTCTGTCTTGCCCAACTTTCCAATCCAGGTCAGGTGAGATACAGGCAGGTTCTCGAGGCCTAGTATTGCAATCCAACTCCGTCAAAGTGAAGGAGGATAAACCCCCCTTTTTACGGCATTAACCTTTTTTTAAAGTGTTTATTGGGTTTTCACATTTTGTATTTCATATGTTATACTTTACATAACGCCGACCAGAGGAAAAAAAACCCAAAATGAGCAAGAAATAAAAGGCGGTAAAAGGACAGGCAGAAGTCAGGGCAGATATTTACATTAAGAAGTCTTACAAGTCTTACAACACCAGGTTAAAATCCAACAGGTTTGTTTCGAATCACTAGCTTTCGGAGCGCAGCTCCTTCGTCAGGTGAGTGCAAAAGCTAGTGATTTAAAACAAACCTGTTGGACTTTAACCTGGTGTGGTAAGACTTCTTACTGTGCCCACCCCAGTCCAATGGTGGCATCTCCACATCATAGATATTTACATACAATTGCTTTCCCTCCTGCTGTGGCCATGAACCCCTGCTGTGGCCATGTTGCTGTTGCTAGTTTGCCCGGGTGTGTATTTATAGATGTCTAACTACAGTTTTAGTCCCTTGTCCCTCTCGTTTTCTTCGAGTGTCCTCCCCCGCGTCCCCATCCCCCACCTTCCGTCTCTCCCCTTTTCCGTTTCATCTTTATTCTGTGACTCGCTTGAGTCTCCCCCTCTCCCTCACCTTACTCTATGAGTTGCTGGCTACAAACAAACCCTGGAACAAGTTGGTGAACAGCTTCCATGTCCTGTGGAAACGCTCTTCCAACCCTCAAATGGCAAATTTTATTTTCTCCAGTTTGAGAAATTCCACCTGTCTGCAGCCTTGGGTGGTGTTGCCGATCGCAAACTGAGCAGGATTCTCCGGAGGGCGATCAGGGAGGCAAAGGTTAGGGTATCGGACCCCCTCCCCATGAAGAATTCTGGCTGGTCTGAGACCCTGAAGGCCGCCACTTTTGGGCATGGCTCCACCCTCACTCCCACAGTCTGGACATTGCCTCAAGAAAGGTTGTCCAGTAGCTGGCAAGTCTGGGGCAGGCTCAGAACATGTGGGTGCGGCTGGCCGGGCCTCCCTGGCACTGTTCACATCTGTCCTCCACCTCTGGAAAGAACCGACTCATTCGGGTTCTGGTTAGGTGCGCTCTGTGCATCACCTTTAGCTGTGTCAGGCTGAGCGCTGCACATGTGGAGGTGAAGTTCGCCCTGTGCAATGCTTCAAACCAGTGTCTTTCCCCTTTCTCAATGCCTTGTCCCTCTTCCCATTTTTCCCGTCTCTCATCCGGGGGGAATGTACTTCCTCCAGTAGTCGCTGTTCAGGTCCCCACAGTTTCCCTTCCATAGGTCGCCCGCATCCAGCAGCTCTTTGACTAACGTCCTGGTATCTGGAGATATGTCGTTGTTTTCTTACACTGCCCCAACTGTTCCATGAACTTGCCCAGTTCTTTTGCCATGTTTGACATCTTCCCCGATTTGAGATTTGATTGTCTGTCCGTGGGTCCTGTATGCAGTTAAAAGCCGCCCCCCCCCCCCCCCTCCCCACACCTCCATGATGAGTCATTGTGTGTCTATGTTGGGGATGTCCGCCATGGTTTTTTTCATGAATTCCACATCGTCCCACTTGGGAGCGTACACATTTACAAGGGCCACCGGTGCCTCTTCCAGGACACCACTAACCATGACGTACCATCCTCCTGCATCCCTAACCGTTCTCGCTGCTGGAAATGCTGTCCTCTTATTGAGCAGTATGGCCACTCCCCTAGCCCACCTCCCGTAGCACGAATGGTACGTCTGCCCCAATCAGCTCTGTCTTACCTGCAGTCAATCCTTCTCCCTCAGATGGGTCTCCTGGAGGAGGACTATGTTGGCTTTCAGACTTTACAGGTGGGCAAAGACTCTAGATTTTTTCTCTGGGCAGTTAAGTCCCTTGATGTTCCAGGTGACTATTCTGACTGAGGGTTTTCTTCCTCTCCCCCTCCTGCGGGATCAACCATACTTATTTTGTGGATGCACCGCTGCACTCCAGGGCTTCCCATTGTTAGGAGGCCATCCAAGATGGCCTTGGTCACTGTACTCACCATGTGGCTGTTCCCTTGCGCTCCGGGGTTTCCTTTTGTCCAAGGGCCATCCAAGATGGCCGCATTGTTATGTACGCCATGTGGATGTCCTCCTGCATTCCAGGGTTTCCCTTTGTTTAGAGGCTCTCCAACGTGGTTGTTTGTGGTGCCTTTGTTTTCCTTGCCGTCAAGTGCGATCTGTCATAGCCAGCCTAGTCCCCTTCCCCCCACCACCGCCCCCGACCCTCGACTTTCCCCCTTGCTCTGACAGCCCCCTCCCCCCTTGTCTCTACAAGTTTCCTCCTCGCCTTTCCCCTCCATATATCCCCCTATTCTGCCCCCATCTAGAGTATTTTCTTCCCTGTCACCAGGCATCCTCTCCCTGCCAGGTGTTGCGCCCTCCCCTCACTCGTACTGCCTTGTGTTACCACCCGCTAGAGTGGTCGCTCCCCCCTCCCGGGTCAATCTATGCCTCCCCCCGACCGATGTGCAACAATTCTCCCCCTTCCCTCCTCCTCACCCCCTCCTGCGTCATACTGCTCTCACCCCCTCCTTTCTGAGACTCAACGTAATATTTGAAGACGAGGCGGTTCAGTCCCACGCAAATTGTCTCTCCATTTTTGTTGACCGATAAGATTAAATGTCTGGCTCACTGCTGGTTTTGTTGCCTTCTGATGCACTATCAATTACCACAAAGACGAGAGTAGTGGAATAATCGAGGCTTTATTGAGCAAAGATGTTGTGCCTCCTGTAGCTGGAACCAGAATGGCTGCAGCACCGGCGAGCACACACATTTATAAGCCGCCGACTGGGCGGAGCCAGCAGGCAGGGATTTACCCATGTACCTCTATTATACGTGCCTTACTGTAATACATATAATACTGCTAGTGGTGACTACCACACCTCCCCAGCCCATGCTTGTGCACAAATTAATCTTCTTCCACCGGTGCAGTGCAATAGTATTCCCTGCCCTGGAAAGCCACTCAGAGCTTGGCGGGGTACAGCATTCTGGACCACCTCATTGTTGTATGGTTTGGTGGGCCTTTTCAAAAAGAGGCAGCATATTCTCCAAATGAGGTTAATAAAGCTGATGATATATGCCTTGCCATCTTCAATGACTTATGTACATATACACCAAGGCCCCTTTATTCCTGCACCTCTTATAGAGTCTCTCCCTTTATTTATGCTGTCTCTCCGTATTCGTCCTGCCAAAATGAATCACCTCATACTTCTCTGCATTGAACTTCATCTGCCACTTGTCTGCCCAAACCACCAACATGTCTACAAAATTCAAGACTACCGTTATGACAGTTGACAATGTTTCTAATCTTTGTATTATTTGCAAATTTTGAAATCATGTGCTGCACTTGCTGGGGAGACCACTGAATGACGGAAGGCCATTGGATAATGGGTGGTTCTCATTAATTGTATGGAAATGGGACTTAAATTGTGAGAATTGATTTCTCGTTACGCTACAGCGAGATCCCGATTTTGCCTCTGGGAGGGGGCCGGTTGCATTGCAAACTGTTTGGTACCTGGTGTGAATCTCGTTTTTGGCCTCTCCCACTATTCACCGGCCTCGTTTCGCTTGAGCGAGAGCGTAATGAGGCCAGAGAATCACGCCCTTTGTCTCATTTTCTGAGATCGACGGTAAACATTAGGGAATCTTATATAAAAGAAAACAATATAATTTATAATCAACAATAATTGTAAAATTGATAGCTGGCTGGAGTTAATATTTTTCTAAATGAAATCTATTCATGACCTTTGATATTTTTTGAAGTTACTTAACTATTTTGATGGCTTGTTTTTCTGTGTTTAACTTTACTACTGTACTTTTTATATTCCTAAGCCACACATTGAACTTTCAACTTGCGTGGATGGGATGGGACATTACCATAATGGTGACTTATCTATTTCACAAGACAAAGAAATCAATTTCTTCAATATGTATTATTAGAGCCATGAAATTATCACTGAACAAAAAGAAAAGGAATTGAATTGTCTCCTTTCTTAATTTTGAAATCTTCTATTGTAAACACCTGTAACCTGCATTGTTCTAGTCAAAAATAAACAACTTTCCTCCGGACTTTCTCAAATTCCCAGTCCCACTTCTCCCACCCCATAATAGATGTCCAATAAGACAGTGTTGTGGAGCACAGACAGGGCAATAGTGATGTCTAGACCACACCCTGTGAACTTTGAGGCCATAAAATAATTTGCAGTGGAGACAAAAGATGGATTCTCCCATTCGGCGGCAGAGTGTCCACGCCGTCACGTTTCATGACGGCGTGAACAGGCCCCTGGGGGTTCTGGCCCTACAGGGGGCTAGCACTGTGCTGGAGTGGTAGCCTCCCTCAACGAGGCCTCCCTTGACGTGCCGGCCCCGACGCAACATGGCACGGGAGTTCAGGGGCCGCGCGTAGGAAAATAGGCCTGGGGAGCGAGAGGCCCGCCTGCCGATCGGTGGGCCCCGATCGCAGGCCAGGCCCCAACGGAGGCACCCTCTGGGGTCGGAGGCACCCCCCGGGTCGGAGCCACCCTCCCCACCCCCCGACCCTGCGCGCAGGGTTCCCGCCGGATGCGACCAGGTGCGGACGGCGCCGGCGGGACTCTGCCTTTTTAGAGCGGCCGCTCGGCTCATTCGGGCCGGGGAATTGGCGGCCCGGCCACGTAGAGCGGCCCGCGACTGGCGCCGCGCCAAACGCGCCGGCGCCAATGATACCGATTCTCCGCTCCAAGGAGTATCACGTGCCGGCGTCGGGGCGGCGTGGCGCAGTTGCGGGGATTCAATCTGTCCTCGGCCACCCCCGCCACCTCCAGGGCACGCTCCTCAAAGGAGGCGAGGATTCTTATATCTGGCACCCCTCCACCAGTCTGGGACTTTTCCCGATGATTATGGGAGAGCCTTTCCTGAAGAGACACAGAGAGGTCATCGTTAGCCACAGGCGTGGTTCACAGTGGTGGGAGAGGGGGTGTGAAGGAGCGGTTGCAAGAAGGGCTGAGGAGTGGGGGGTGGAGGAAGGGCTGGGGGTTGCATGGGGAGTTGGGGGTTGGATGCTCCCTGCGGGGCGGGGGGTTGGTGTCTACTCACTCGTGATGCCTGGTGTAGGTCGTTGACCTTCATCCTGCGCTGAAAGCCGTCCTCCTGGTCACATTTCCCAAGCTTATAGTTGCCGCCACCTCATCCCAGGCAGCAGTGGCTGCCTTGTGGCACACGCTCCAGGACCCTGGGGGAACAGGACATTACACCTGGCCTTTACACCGTCTAACAGCCTTCAAATGTCAGCATTTCCGAATCTTGGGGCCGGTCTCCTGGGTGCCATTATTGTGAGCTAGCTGCGGTTGGCTGAGCAAGTGTAGCTGATGTGCTGCTCGACCTCGTTAGCAGGGAGCTGCCGAAGCAGCTGGCAAGCCTTTATTGCGACGGGAAGCCTATGCGGGCTTGTTAAGTAGGCCAATTTACAATGAATTGCGTTGCCGGCCTCGCTGGGTCGAGTGCCGGGACGCTCACGGCAATTCCCACTCACTACCACATCTTCAATTTTTTTGCAGTGCATCTCCAAGAGATTGCCACCCTGCAAAAACTTTAAATTGTCCTTTACTTCAAAGTCATTTTTTTGCAAAGGACAATCATCAAGGTGCTAATTGTACGAGGGAGGAGGTGGTGGTGGATTCAGATCAGTGAGTTACAATAATGTATTTAATATGAAACACTGCTAGTTATCATTTGTAGAAATTCCTCTATGATTATTAATCTTTACATCTGCCACAGTCCTGATGGCTGAATGATAGATCTTATCAACATAACATATAAAACATAATCGTAAAAATGATTAGCAATGAAAAGATTCCATTGTCCCTTTTTAATTTTGGTGAATGCAATTCTAGAGTTTAGTAACAGTATTCTGAAACCATCCTCCTTTACAAGGAAAACAAACTTTACCTGAGCTGCTTAACTGACAGCATTCACAGTTTGCGAGGCAACATTTATTCATAAGGGTTTTAAGCCATAAGTAAAATGAAACTGCGTGGTGCTTTAACCTCTCAATGCAGTCAGTACTTCCTTCCTCTTTAAATAAAGCCCTCTAGTGGCTAATGTATTCTATGGAATCTGCAACATACCAAAGTAATTACTGTGTTCAAAACTCAATCACTTATGTTATAAAATCTCAATTCTTTTTTAAAATATTTTTATTCAAATAACGATATACTTAACAACATACTGTAGCCATCTGGGATGGCCACTTCCAGAATACAAAATGAACGCTCGCAAAGAATGTAGGGAACTGTGGAGAATGTTAGGAAAGCAAGCAGGCACAGAGCCTGTATGCGTATTGGGAAGGCAGCTCCCAGACGGGACTGAAACTGTAGGTCAATTAACATATTGATGGCCCATCTCCGGGAACAAAGGAAAGACACTCAAGCAACCGATCCAGCTCCAGACATCCCGGCGCCAGTTCCCCAACCGAAAGCACAAACAAAGCAAAGCCAACGGCCACCTAAGACACGCCCAATAAGCGATTTTCATGTTTCATGGACGCCTGTGGATTCATTTCACAACGGTATTTGGAGAGTTAGCCCGCGCCCATTTCACCCCAGATAATATGGCCAAATGGAATTGCATCCTAGTCTTTCATGCAACAGAGGCAGGACAGAGAGCTTGCACAAATTACGACCCCTCAGACGAGGCCCACAACGAGAAATGGGTTTTAAAGAGATTGTCCCGTGCTTGGGAACAGTCCGTTCAAGGTAAATCAGCTTATGGTAGAGCAGAGGAAGAGCAGGCAGATGCGAACATGCATCCAGTTAGGTCGCACCAGAACCCCGCATGGGTAAACGAGGGAAGAAACAGCCCACAGCAAACTAAATCCCAGGAGTGTTATAATTGCGGCCAATTAGGACATTACGCATGAGAGTGCAATGTGCCCCAGAAACAGCAGAGAAACCAGCAGACAGGCACCCTAAATAAGAATAGGGCAAAGCCAATTCACAGTGTTAGCGTTCATTCTGATAATGCAGATATGAACGGCACCGACTGATGGTGTTCGGGCTCCCCAACTTGGGTCTGTGACATCCTTTGGGACAAGTCCGGGAGACCGGTAGTGGCAGGCACAGTCCGGGGACACCCCGTAGAATTTCTTTGGGACACAGGAGGGTCCCGCACCACGCTCAATTCCTCCACGATGTTTCGGCGAGGCACATGGCCCACCACGGACACCATTACTCTCAGCGGTTTTACAGGGCATTTACAGCAGAGACACATCACAGCCCCTGTAGCAATCCAGATAGGGAACATTAAGACTAAACACTCTGTAGTTCTGGTCGATCTACCCCAGACAGCCAAACACATTTTAGGTATTGATTTTATGAGCTCCCACAATCTATCATTCAATCCAGTAAACAAATGTGTATGGAGAATGGCAAAGGCAGCACGAGCCCCCGCCATGCTCACAGTTGGAGACTATAAAAATAGAATTAGCGCAGTAGACTTCTGGTTCGACTATCGAGCCATTAGTCAGGACAAACAGGTTAGGGAAGTCCTGCAGCAACACAAAGCAGCATTTGCACAGCACAAGCACAACTGTGGCAAGATCGCTGGCTTGGTGAACATCACAGGTCCCGAACCCAGACCCCAAAAGCAGTAGTTTTCCCCAAGAAGCAGAGGGAGAAATCTCAAAAGTTATTCCGAGTCTGCTTGACCAAGGCGTACTCCGTTCAGTAGCCTCAACAAACAATGCCCCAATTTGGCCCTTCAGGAAACCCGATGGATCATAGCGACTGACCATTGATTATCGGGAACTAAACAAAGTAACCCCAGTAGCAGCCCCCACCGTAGCCACGAGTCCCGAGACCATGCTCAAACAGGGACTACAGTCAAAACATTTTTCAGTTTTGGACATTAGCAATGGCTCTTGCTCTATTCCATTGGATAAAGCGTGCCAATATAAATTTGCTTTCACCTTCCAGGGACAGCAATATACGTGGACGTGCCTTCCACAAGGCTTCCACAATTCCCCCTCCATTTTCCACCGACAGCTGGCAAATGGTTTCGCAAAATTATCCCGACCCGATTGTCTGGTCCAGTATGTAGACGATCTGCTTCTACCGACGGACACTAAGGGAGAGCACATTGCACTTCTCGCCGAACTATTAGGACTCCTTCAACAAATTGGCTGTAAAATGAACCCCAAAAAGGCCCAGATTTTACAGGAAAAAGTGATTTACTTGGGTACAGGAATCACACAAGGCAAATGCGAGATCGAGCAGAAACAAATCGACTCGATCGTCAAATTACCCCTGCACCATAATGTCACAGCCCTCCGGTCATTTCTAGGACTGGTTGGCTACTGTAGAAACCACATTGACGGTTTTGCCACAAAGGCAGCGCCCCTATCCAAACTTCTCAAGAAGCAGGCACCTTGGGAATGGCTTCCACAGCACACGGATGCCGTGGATGCTTTAAAGAGAGCCCTCAGCACAGCCCCCGCATTACAGGTCCCAGATCCACTCTCCCTGTATGCAATTGAAGTTGCAACCACCGACCGAACCCTTTCGGCTGTGCTCCTCCAAGAACGCCATGATCGATTAGGCCCCATGGCCTACTCCTCACGAGTATTAGATCCAGTCGAGCAAGGATTTTCTGCCTGCGAAAGGCACCTGCTCTCAGTTTTTTGGGCAGTACAATACTTCGCCTACATTACAGGACTCAACCCCATCGCCATTTTAACCGAGCACACCCCAACACAACTCCTACTTATTGGTAGACTTAAGGATGGCACAGTCAGCCAGATTCACGCAGCCCGTTGGACCCTTTTCTTACAGGGATGGGACATAACAGTAAAGAGGACAAAGACACACACTTTCCTCACTGATAATTTACACTATGCAGGTACCCCACATGAGTGTGAAATAGTATCCACTAGACACAATACAGGGCCCTTTGTACGAAAGACAGCTCCCCCGAAACCAGGTACTACACCCCAGAGACCCCAGCCCACAGACATAGGCGCACCCCTTAGGATCTATCTGGAAGGCTCCTCCACAGTTTTAAACGGAAAAAGGATTACCGGTTGCGGTATATGTGTAGGGGACGCGCAGGGACACGCCCTAGAAGAAATATCGTTGAAATTGCCAGGACATTTAGGCTCACAGGCAGCAGAACCAGCAGCCATAGCTTATATTGTAAATCACCCCGACTCGTTCCCGACCCCAGCCGACATATATTCTGACAGTTTATATATCTGCATCTGTTTGACCGAATTCCTACCTCTGTGGGAATCTAGAGGATTAGTTTCCGCAGATGGAAAACCCCTCCCTCAGCCCTATTACTCCGACATATCCTAAAGACAGCCAAAGATAGGAATTATGGCAGTATTAAAGTCCGTAGCCACCATCGTTCTTCCCCCCCTGGCAACGTTAAGGCAGACGCCCTAGCAAAGGCAGGTTCCAGACACGGTCACCTTCGGAACCCCCTCGAGAGAACCCCAGTACACGTGGTTCAGGTCTCACAGACCAACATTCAAGATTTAGCAAAGGCCCAAAAAGAAGACGCACAGCTCAGGGAAGTTTTAAAAGGCAACTTCCCAGCCCCCTACGAGAAGTACAAAAACGCGTTGACAACACATGACGGTGTTATTTTAAAAGATGGAATTTATGTAGTCCCCATCCAGGACAGGAATCAGATTATTTGCCAATCCCATGGCAACAATGGACATCGAGGCACAGAAGCTACCCTGGCCTTCCTCAGACCTCTCTGCTGATGGCCCGATTTAAAAGCCAATATGACACACTACATTGAGAACTGCTTAATCTGTGCCCAGAACAATCCGGACAGATATTCAAGAAAAGGTCAGCTTAGTCACACCCGCCCCGTTAATGGCCCCTGGACGAACTTGCAAATTGATTATATAGGACCCCTACCCCCCTGCAGGAATGGTTTCAAGTATGTGTTGGTGGTCGTCGACACGTTCACAAAATGGGTGGAAGCCTTTCCATCCAGAACAAACACAGCCAAAACGACAGCCAAAATCCTCACTCAGCACATCTTTACAAGATGGGGACTTCCACACAGCATAGAGTCCGATCAAGGCTCCCATTTTACAGGACGAGTGATGAAAAACGTCCTTAGAATTTTCGGAATCAAACAACAATTCCACATTGCATACCACCCCCAATATAGCGGCATAGTAGAAAGAATGAACAAGATTTTAAAAGTGACCCTCAGAAAAATGGTGCAACAACACAACAGCACCTGGGACACAGTTCTCCTCATTGCACTGATGTTCATAAGAAACACAGTATCCACGTCAACAGGATACACCCCCCACACACTCATGACCGGACGCCCCATGAAAGGGACAAATATTTGTTAGGACTGGATTTGGACAGCCCCGCAGTCACCGCCCTCACCCATGAGAAAGCAGTTCAGCAGATTTTAGAGAATGTGAAAGCAGCCCCGCTTGCAGCTGCTGTTAGACTTGGGACACGCAAGAAGCAAAACAAAGTTTGCTTTGATAAGACAGTACACACCACAGAGTTTATAGTAGGACAGCAAGTCATGCTATCCCTATACATCCCCAGTTCATTCCTTTCCCCCAAATTTGCCGGACCGTAATCCATCTCTGATAAAGTCATCCCCTCTGTATATAAAATCACATATCCTAATGGCAAATCTGCATGGTTCCACCTAAACCAACTTAAGGCTTATGGCTCGCAGAACAACCATTCACACCACATCTCACTTGCAGCAGCAGATGAACACGCCCTGCCCATGAATGATCTATTCCTACCCTCAGACATGACTACGACTCCACCCCCAGAGGCACGACTCCGCCTCTCCCTTCCTCCAACCAGCAGCGACAGCCCCAGCACACCACGCTACGATTACACCCCTGCACCAGGCCCCACTCCCAGCGAATCCGAACAAGATTCCAGCGACCCCTTTGAGATCACGTACATTAAAGCCCCTGATCCAGACTCACCGCCCGACGATTATGGATTGCCCCCTAGCAGCTTCTACCTCGATACAAAACACTGGCACCAAGACAATTCGTTCAGGCTAATCCGGAATCATGAGATGGACCCCAATTCGCCCCAAGCAGCTTTGGCAAAACTACTCCAGTCACGAGTATGGCAACCGGGAGAAGACGATGACTTAGCGTCTGACTCAAACAAGCCCCTTTGCGACTCTGTTCGCTATAGAGCAATGAGGTGTCCAGATGATAGTAAAAAGAAACCGATGGAGATTTACGGTGTCCTTTCTGATGGAACCTGCACGATTTTTGTTATGTTTGTGTGTTACGTTAAATGTTTGTTATTGTGAATGTTGAATGTTGTTTGTTCATTTAAAGTTTTTCATGGCCCCACGCCACCACTCTTTTAACGCCCACTGGCAGTTAAAGGAACAAGTTTGTCCGCAGACAACTGATCATAGCTACTCTCCTGCTTTGAAGGTAGAAGATAGCCACAAAAGGCAACCCCCATGATGACCACAAATTCTTACCATTCTTGCCCGGTCACTCAGGCAGTGGAGAAACGGCACTGGTCCCCACCCTGCCTGAGGACCCCCATCTGGCCAGCTACGCTCTGGTAGAGCACATACGACACTGGTCACCGTCCTACCCGGGGATTCCACCCTCTTACCCGCCGCGGCCCATGCGCACCCCATTTGGAACTTTTATTCAAAACTCTTTTGTTTGTTTTACGGCACCCCTTAGGTTGCTTTCCATACGCTATTTACATCCTCAAACACTGGGGTGGTACATTCACCGCATTGCCCACACAGACTGCGAGACGACTCGTACTGTGTCAGTATTTTCTTCTCGGATGTCTTGTCCAAAAATATTTGGTTTAAAAAAAAAATGAGGGAGTCACAGATGGTGACCACTTATAATGGGTAATTGGCAATAAACGGACAGACAGACATACAAGATCTTAAACAAGATAATAACAGGAATTATGCTTGTGTCCACAGAAATCCGGAACTACAGAACCCTCAAGAGGACTACGAAAGAAAGAAAAGAACATATGAAGGCAAACATCATGGTCTACATTTGGATCTTCGCGGGATCCCTACAGTTGCGTGCTGACGCGACCCCCCTGACCCTTACCACACAGGACGTAAATGTTTCCCATCCCTGCCATACACCGTACCCAGAGGTAGCAACCGATACACCAACCTGGTGTGACAAGTTCATTACTTGGTATTCCCTGTCCTACGTTGTAGAAGCACTGTTAGTACTTGCAATACTCTGCAGTGTTGTTCAGGCACTAAGGCTTAGGAAATGGCAGAGGAAAGCCTCCTGCACTCCGGAAAACACATTCAGATCCTCTATTTTTGGACTTCAACAAACCGCCCACTCCCTTTAAGTGAATTAAAGTGCATCAACCGTTTTCTTTTGTGTTTGTTTGTTCTAATAAAAATGTAAAACTCTGTGCTTGACTGCCAAGCCACAGAAACATGTGTTGCTGCTACTGTACAGTTAAAATGTTGTACATGCTTTTCATTGATTAAGGATAGTTTAGTTAAGGATAGTTAGAGGTACCCGTGTTTTTATTTTGTAATGCATGCCTGAATGTCATAGCGCCTCGTAGAATTTTATAATGATGTGTGTACATAAAGTAATTTAGGTAAAAGTTCCAATCCATAGGACAGAGTAGTGTAGAGCATGTCCTTGCTTATGGGTGCCCGACTTAGGAGGAGAACAAAGAAGACGCAGTAATATGATCCTTAACGCTTCACGTTGAGGATCACAAGGAGGGTGTGTAGCCATCTGGGATGGCCACTTCCAGAATACAAAATGGACGCTCGCAAAGACTGTAGGGAACTGTGGACAATGTTAGGAAAGCAAGCAGGCACAGAGCCTGTATGCACATTGGAAAGACAGCTCCCAGATGGAGCTGAAACTATAGGTCAATTAACATATTGAGGGCCCATCTCCGGGAACAAAGGAAAGACACTCAAACAACCGATACTGCTCCAGACATCCCGGCGCCAGTTCCCCAACCGAAAGCACAAACAAAGCAAGGCCAACGGCCACCAAAGACATGCCCAGCCATCAGGGCACCCACCCCTTTATTGGTCAAAATCAATACCAGTGATCGAGAAGCGGCCCAATTAATTGGGGCCAAGTTTAAGGCCCGCCTAAAAGCGCGCGAAGCCCCTCCGGGTACAAGAAGGAACCGCCATGAGAGAATCGCTCTCTTGGACTTGGCTCTCAAAGCGGAGAGACCCATCCACCAGCTGCACCAGAAGCAAGTAAATCCAAAGTCAACACTCGCTACCAGGCGGACGACCGTGACTGTTCTCCTGTACCCAACAACCTTAGATCCGAACAACGGCCATTGTTCCTCTGACTGAGTGGGCACCCGAAGCTAAGTATAGGCGTTAGCGTTAGAGATAGTTTAGTTTGTAGTACTTTGTGCATGAGTAGATATTACCGTGTGTGTAAATAAATAGTATTGACTTTGAACTAACTAACTGGTGTATCGGCTCTTTGATCAGTATTCGGGTTTGAACCTTGTGGCGGTATCGAAAGATACCTGGCAACTCTAAAGTAAACATAATTAAGATTAAGGAAGGAGACCATATTGGCCGCCATATTCATAACCAGGGAAACTGAGCAACAGTACAAACAATCAATCAATAACAAAATAAACAAAAAAAAACAATTCTCCTAATTTGAGAATTATTTCTCTTTTTTCATCAAATCCTTTTCCTTTTTCCCCCCTCCCTCATCCCATCTCCCTTACCCCCTTCCCTTTACCCACTGGCAACAAACAGATCTGTAAATAGAGACAAGAACAGCTTCCATCATGTCCAGAATTCCCCATCTGAGCCACGAAGGGCAAACTTAATTTTCTCAAGTTTAAGGAATTCCACACCTTTTCCTAACCATGTCGATATTTTTGGCGAATCTTCTGACTTCCATTCTCATAATATTCACCTCCGGGTGATCAAAGTGGCAAAGGTCACCACATCGGCTCCTTTCCCTTCTATTAGTCTCGGTATTTCTGTCACTCCAAAAATTGCCTTGACGTCACGGTAATATTTCCACATCCCCAATTTTTGATAATGTTTTAAATATCTAGATCCAAAACCCATTTATTGTGGATATGACCAGAACATGTGGGTAAGGGTAGCTGGTCCTCCTTTACATCTTTCACACATATCTTCTACCTCTGTGAAGAATCTTCTCATTCTTTCCTGTGCTATATGGGCCCTATGTACTATCTTGAATTGTATTAAGCTCATCCTAACACATGAAGATGTACTATTGACCCTGTGCATAATTTCACTCCATAGTCTTCATTCCAATTCCATATCCAACTCTTGCTCCCATTTTTGTTTTATTTCTTCAATTTGTGTTTTCTTTGTGTCCATCAGCCACCTATAAATGTTTGTAATTTTCCCATCTCCCAACTCATCTGGCAAGAGCAATTATCGAGGAGGTTGTTATCTGGTAGTTGAGGGAAAGAGGACAACTCCTTTTTCACCATATTTCGGAATTGAAGGTATTTAAACTTCTGCTCCCTCTGCATTTTGTGTTTCTCCCTCAATTCTTCAAAGTTCGCAAACCTACCTTCCAAGAATAAATCTTTTGTCTCAACCTCCCCTTTATGCCGCTTTTTAAATGTTGTATGCAATCTTGCCATGGTGAATCGGTGGATTCCATAGATAGGGGTTCGCACCAACATGTTCCCCAAACCAAAATGTCATCTCAATTGGCTCCAGAATTTAAAGGAAGATGCCACCACTGGACTTTCTGTAAACTTTCCCGGGATAAATGGGAGTGGGGCCGCAGCTAAAGCTTTCTGGCTAACCACCTTACACGATGCTTCCTCCACCTGTACCCATTCCGCCTCTTCCTCTTTCCACCTTTGCTGAATCTTCTTTATATTCACCGCCCAATAATAATACAAAAGATTGGGTAGTGCCAACCCTCCAACCCGCCGATTCCTTTGTAAAAATACTCGTCAAATTCATGGAATTTTATTAGCCCATATAAACTCAGGAATCATTCTCTCCATTTTATAGAAAAATGGCTTAGGTAGAAACATCGGGAGGGATTGAAACACACATAACATTTTTTGTAGGATGTTCATTTTGATTGTTTGTACCTGCCAACTAATGAAAGTGGAAGGGTAACCCACTATTTAAGATCTTCTCTTACCCCCTCCATCAAGCCTGTCTGATTCCATTTACACATCTGGTGCAATTCTCCGGAAAAATTTCAAAGTATGGTAGCGAGCGGGAATTGCTGCGAGCATCCCGGCACTCAGCCCAGCGAGGCCAGCAAAACAATTCAACGTTAATTGGTCCACTTAACAAGGCCTCACGGACCTCCCGTCACAAATGAAGACTCGCCAGATGATTTGCCGGGAACGCATTCGCCAGCCCCCCCGCTAACAAGGTCGAGCAGCACTTAAGCTGCACTTGCTCAGCCAACCCAAGCCAGCTCACAATAAGGCGCCGAGGAGACCGGCCCAAGATTTGGGGATGGTGACCTGGGGAGACTCCTAGACGCAGTGGAGGCCAGGAGGAATGTGCTGTTCCCCCGAAGGTCGCGGAGAGTCAGCCATAAGGCAGCCAGTGCTGCCTGGGATGAGGTGACGGCAGCTGTCAGCTCGGGGAGTGTGACCAGGTCGACTGGCCTTTAATAACATAAGAAAGTCAACGGCCTACACCAGGCAGCACAATAACTCCTCTCCTACAAATAACTCATTTCCAGCTAATAACTCCTCTCAACCCTATCAAAAGCTTTCTCTGAACCCATAGCCGCCATAATCTCCGGCATCCTATTCTTAGACAATGTCATAATAACATTTAATAGGCATCTGATATTATTAGACAACTGCCTCCCTTTAACAAAACCTGTCTGATTTGCCAATGCCACACCCCTCGAGCCGTAGTGCTAAAACCTTAGCCAGAATTTTTACATCTGTATTCGATAAGGAGATGTGTTTGTACGATCCACTTTCCACTGGGTCTTATTCTTTCTTGTGGATTAATGAAATAGATGCCTGAGTAAGTGTGGTTGGTAATTCCCCCCATGCCAAAGAATCAGAAAATCTCTTTGAGAGATGTGGGGCCATTACTGTTGCAAACCGTTTATAATAATCAGTTGGGAATCCCTTTAGGCCTGACGCCTTCCCTGACTGTGTTGAGCCAATTGCATCTATCACTTCCTGTAATTTTAGCGGAGCATCTGTTCCCTGCTGTTTCTCTTCTACAACCTCCGGGGAACCCATTCCCTCAAAAAATTCTCTCATTTCAGCCCCTTCCCCCCGGGTTCAGACTTGTATAACCCCGTATCAAATGTTTCAGATACTTTATTAATAGGCTCCAGTGTTGTTACCAGTTCTCCTCCTCCTTCCCTTGCAGCAACTTGTTGTCGTAGTTGGTGTGCTCGCAGGCGACTAGCCTTTTCCCCATACTCACATAAAACACCCCTTGCTCTATGAAGCTTGTTCACTGCCTTCCCTATCATTATCGAATGTGGTTTTTCGGTTCTGCCAAGAGTTCCCTGGTAGGAGTCACAGATTTCCACCGATCCACTTCCAGAATTCTATCAACCAATCGGCGCCTCTCTGATCTTTCCATCTTATCCCTATGTATTTTAAATGCAATCATTTACCCTCGTAGCACCGCTTTCAATGCTTCCCAGAACATGGAAGGGAGACCTCCCCATTTTGGTTACAATCTATGAATTTCTTAAAATGATTTAATTAAATTAAAATTAGTCCTAAAATCTCAATGCTTAATGATCTTAATTTTGTTTTGTCGAACTATGGAACGTAGATGAATGCCAAGGTATTCATCAAGTTATATATTATTTATTACTGACTATAATATAATCAGAGTACAGTCATTACAGGGCTGGAGAAAGGAACTGAACTACGGTCATTCACCTATTGAAGATGGTGAGAAGCCAAAAATATAATATAAATGGTAAGCCTGTGATGTTTTTTAAGGACATGTAGGATAAAATGCATTAAACAATTTCAAGTTAAGCAAAACTAAAGCCATTACCATGTGTATGAATGTACAGATGTAATCTGAGCTAAGTGACCGTATAACAAATATTTATTTACACAGAAATGTATACGTGTGTGTGTGTATAAAAAATATTTTTCTGGGTGGGTTTTTAGCATATTAAAAACTCACCCTTTTGTCTTTAAATTCAAGAAATCCCGTTGCACTAAGTTATTTGCAGTCAGCACGTAAATGGTTAAGTACGGACACTGAATTCATACTTTCATCCTTATAAATTACAAACAGCCCCATTACAATCAAATCGCTGTTACAATCAATCGGGACTGGCAAAGAAAGGCTGAGTTCTGACATATGTCCTCACCAGTTGTAACGCAATGACGATTTGACCACAGCACTGCCATTTTGGAGCTCTGAGCTCCACCCCACGTCCTCTCTTAATCTCACACAGCCAGCATATGCATTGAGCAACTTGAGGGACCCACGGACATTTGTTGGGGAGATCATCATCTACTGACAGGTCAGTTGCTAATTGATTTCTTCTGGCTGTTGCTATGATTTGACAAATGTTTGGTGCTTTCTACAGTAGCTTCAAATAACTAAAGTCTATAAAGGAGTGGAGTGGCAGTTGTGGAAAGACTCACTTCAAAGCTTCTGCACAAAACAGTTGCTCCCAGACTTGGGTAAATTGGTAAGCATTCCTCTAGGAATTGAGTATGACTGGGAGATTTTGCTGAGTCCAGAGCAGCACTAGCTGCTAGAAAGAGGATGAGGAGGAAGAGGAAGGTTTTCAGACGGGGCCCTATCAACCGGGGGAGTTCAAGGGGCAATTCTCGTATCTGAATTTCAGCAACCACCAATGTTTGACACATCTGTACTTCACTAAGGAGGTTGTCACTGAGGCCAAGGACCGCTTCACCAGTGGCTGTGAAGGTGACTCTGGCTATGACCTTTCATATGTCTGGCTCATTCCAGGCTGATGCTGGGAGTAAGGCCCCTGCAGTTTTCAGTGCACTGCCGCAAAAAGTAGGCCACTGAGGATTTTTATTCAGAGAAAAGAAGGTGGAGCAAGCAGAAGAGTTTTCTGGTTGTACAGGCTTCCCCATGTTGCAGGGAGCCATTGCATTACGGGCACATGACAATTCTGTCCTGTATATGATGAACCAAGGGGATCTTACTCCCTCAACACCCAGATACTGTGTGACCGTAGGTGGCTCATCATGCAAGTCAATGTCTGGTAGCCTGGCAGTCATGATGCCTTCATTCAGTAGCAATTCACTGTGACAGCTTTATTTCAGGCACCAAAGCAAACCAAAGGTCTGCTAGCTTAAGGTCAGCCACAGATAACGTGGTGGAGCAGATCGTTGGTGTGCTAAAACAATGCTTTCACTGCCAGGAATGCTGTTGAGGAACCCTACGATACTTGAATGTATTAAACACCAATATGTCATTCACCAATAGTCCGGTACTCCTGAACGTCCTTCCGTCACTGACTATCACATTGTCTTCTTTGCCACAAAGCAGAACTAAAAGCAAAGACAAAATATTCCAAACAAAACTTCTAAAATAATTCATGCCATATTGAAATCATCCTTCTGCATTCCCTTGGCGCCTGCTCTCCTTGTGCCTTTGGCTGTCCTAGTTGTGGCGTTCTTTGTGTTGCTTAATTCAGGATGGTTGGCGTAGTGTTCACAAAACCACAAAATAGCTTGAACTTAAACAAAGCTATAAATTTATTTAACACTACTAATCTGGATTCAACACGGACTTTTAAATAATACACAGTTGATTGTTAACATATAAACTACACTCATCTATAACTAATAGATATAGGACAGAGGTCAGAGGTAGGTTCTTTACGCAAAGAGTGGTGAGGCCGTGGAATGCCCTACCTGCAACAGTAGTGAACTCGCCAACATTGAGGGCATTTAAAAGTTTATTGGATAAGCATATGGATGATAATGGCATAGTGTAGGTTAGATGGCTTTTGTTTTGGTGCAACATCGTGGGCCGAAGGGCCTGTACTGCGCTGTATCGTTCTATGTTCTATGTAATCTTAATACTGGTATAAATTATGATCTGCTCTAACTCACACTAATAATACTTCTGACTGTCTCTAGCTACCTCTTGGACTGCTCTCTCCCACAAGGTTTAGCATCAATGCCTTATATACTTGTATCTGTAGCTCCCTCTAGTGACTACTCTAGACATTTCATTAACCCTTGCAGTTCTTGCAGTTATGCTAATACCACACTAGTGATCCTACACAGTGGAATTTCAATGAATGTAACATGGGTGGTAGAAGCCTGCTGACTTACACAGGGAGAAAGTTCAGATGACCTTACAGGTTGACCTCATGCAGCTCTGTGGATAGAGTGCCCAGCTGCACACTACACCATCTTGTCAAGGGGATCAGCAGTCTGGGTTGGTTGCTGAGCAGGAAACATCTAGGGCACTGGCAACGTGATAGAGCTGGGAGGTCAAATGCTGTAATCCTAAGAGAGAACTGCAGGCCTGTGCTCCATGGACTCACTATCACACTCCACAGCCACAGCCACAGTGGCAGAAATTTGAGCTTGCATGTCAGCAAGATGACTTTGCATGACATCAGTTTGAGCTTACAGTGGAGCACCAAGACATTTGCAAAGACCTGTAACAAGTTGGTGTTGGACATGCTTCTTGACATGGATATCAGGTTTTCTAGCAGGCCTGCCAAGTATTTCACTGTGCACACCCATCAGCCTTCTTCTGTAGCTTGGTCGACCCAAGTCCTCATCTGTGTTCTCCGCAATAGAACTCTTATGTGACCTCACCCTCTGGTGAGATGGTACCTGCTCTATCCTTGTCCCCTACCTTGACTGCCGCTCACTTGCGTCTGATGTCTCACCCATGCAGATGCTGCCTCTGTGCTATACTTAAAATTACCCTGAGCTGGCTACCATGAGAATGAAATCAAGTGATGGGATCTCTTCATCATTGTTCTTTTCATGGTGTTCCTTCTGTGCCTGCCCACGTTAAACCTCTTGCGCATTGGAAAGGAAAAAGTTACAAAGATAGGATTGTGGTGAATTGAGTATGAACAGGATCCAAGCTGGTTGGTGAAGTCAAAACCAAGACACATTCCTTACTGAGAGAGAACAATGACAAAGAACAAAGAAAAGTACAGCACAGGAACAGACCCTACGGCCCTCCAAGCCTGCGCCGACCATGCTGCCCGTCTAAACTAAAATCTTCTACACTTCCGGGGTCTGTATCCCTGTATTCCCATCCTATTCATGCATTTGTCAAGAGGCCCCTTAAACATCACTATCGTCCCTGCTTGCTCCACCTCCTCCGGCAGCGATTTCCAGGCACCCATTACCCTCTGTGTAAAAAACTTACTTTGTACATCTCCTCTAAACCTTGCTCCTCGCACCTTAAACCTATGACCCCTAGTAATTGACCCCTCTACCCTGGGAAAAAGTCTCTGACTATCCACTCTGTCTATGCCCCTCATAATTTTGTAGACCTCTATCAGGTCGCCCCTCAACCTCCTTCGTTCCAGGAGAACAAACCAAGTTTATTCAACCTCTTCTCATAGCTAATGCCCTCCATACCAGGCAACATCCTGGTAAATCTCTTCTGAACCCTCTCTAAAGCCTCCACATCCTTCTGGTAGTGTGGCGACCAGAATTGGACACTATACTCCAAGTGTGGCCTAACTAAGGTTCTATACAGCTGCAACATGACTTGCCAATGTTTATACTCAAAAAGAGTTTATTGACTTTGTTCAGTCTCAATCCTCCTCTCACACCCCATGCGCCAACTGATCCCTATTTGTGCTCTTTTAATCAAATTTGACTAAAACATAACATTAAAAAGAAATTTAAGAAATTAAATCAAAATGTAATTTCAGGGGGTGTTGATGCACCCCAGCCCCTGCATCACCCACCAGTCACGGAAGATGTGAAGCGTGCCATTGGACACTGCGTACTCCCTCTCCAAAGCCACTCAGACGCGAAGGCAGCTGCGGTAGAAGGGCTGACAGCCAGGTCAGACGACCACCTCAATTAAATTTAATAATAATTTAATAATCTTTATTGTAGATTACAAGTAGGCTTACATTAACACTGCAATGAAGTTACTGTGAAAAGACCCTAGTCGCCACATTCCGGCACCTGTTCGGGTACACAGAGGGAGAATTCAGAATGTCCATATTACCTAACAAGCACGTCTTTCAGGACTTGTGGGAGGAAACTGGAGCAACTGGAGGAAACCCTCGCAGACATGGGGAGAACGTGCAGACTCCGCACAGACAGTGACCCAAGCCGGGAATCGAACCTGGGACCCTGGCGCTGTGAAGCAACCTACTGTGGCTACCATACCGCCCAACTGCCCGCTGCCTGGACCTGTTAATGGCCAACTTGGCCAGGCCCAGGAGCAGGCTTACGAGGAGCCCCTGCCTCCCTCCTGGACTGTATTTAAACATGCTCAAGTACTTCAGTGCCCTTCACCTGTGTATATTAACATAATAGTAACATTGAGAAGAAAAAGTAAGAGGTGATTGTCAAAAGAGATTTCAGTATGAGGGAAGTGAGAAGGGGAACTAAGCATAAGGATATCAATATTTTGAATGGATTCAGCCCCCGCCACTGGACATGACCTCATGACTCTTCCAATAATGGCCATCAGTATCTCCACCATGGGGGTTAGAGCATGCAACCGTGCATGTCCCCCTTTAGTTAACTTCTGTTGACTCTGGTTATGCTTCACTTTGTCTTTCAAGGCGAATGGAAGTGTATCAGTGAGTGTCATAAATCATTTGGGTGATGTGCCTCTCATGGTTGAATAGTTGGCAGTGTGCGATGTCTGTGAAATGCGAGTCTGAGGTTTGCATTAGTATTAAGTGTGTGAAGGAGAGGTGAAGCATATGAATGTTAGGTGGGTCCAGAATTGGTGATTTGAGCAGTGGTTGAGGTTAATGCTGCAGTTGGCACTATATGGCATTTGAATATTAATTCACTGACCTTGGCCACTTGTGAGATCAATCAACTTCTTGAGGGAGTTCTTTCAGGTCTATGAGGCTGTTCTGCCATAGGCCTCCATGGCTAACTGCTCCCACGGCCTTCTCATAGTGTGTATGGAGGGTTGCCAGGCTTCCTGCAGGCACAGTTATCTCCCCTCCCCTCCACAAAGATCTTCAGTGTAGTGTTCAGAAAGCCTAGAACCTGCTCTCTCCCATGTTCAACCATTCCTCACTGTTTCCCAAGCCTGATTTAGCTTGCAAAGGATTCTCAGCACCTCCTCCAACAACAATGCATGTCTCCATTGAGGTGCAGACCTGGCTTTAAGCAGCGTTCACAAGTTACAATTGGGGCTCGATGCTGATGTAAAAGGTAAGTTGCCATATTCCCAGGTGACCATAGGCCCTTTGAGGGGAAGAGCTGACTGGTGGTGTTGTTAACCTGAGGATCACCACACCACAGGCAAGGAGCAAGTTTGAGAAGGTGGGGGCCTTCATGAATAACCTCAGCCGGTACGGGAATTGACTGTTGGTGTCACTCTCTATCACAAACCGGCCATCCAGCCAACTGAGCTGGGCCCATGAAAATGTAAATCTCTCCCTTTGAGAGAGAGCTGACTGGTGGTGATTTAACCTGAGGGTCACCACACCTCAGGGCAAGAAGGAAGATTGAGAAGCAGGGCCTTCATGAATTATCTCAGCCAATGTAGGAATTGAACCCGTACTGTTAGTGTTGTCCCAGATCACCAACCAGCTGTTTAGCCAACTGAGCTAACTGACCCCCATACTGATTTATGCAGCTATTCAACAGCACAGTTAGTGCTGGCTGCAATTTGAATCCCCAAACCAAATTTCGGGGGCTATCTAAAGTTTTTTGTGGAAAATCCAGGAATAGTATAAACACCAAAAAAAAATGCTCCTGATAATTCAGTACACTTAATTTTTAATTATACATCATAATTATATTTTGCCATCTTAACTATTATAGTGTCTCCATTATTTCTTAGTTTTTAATTTATGTGTTTATTGTTTCTGCTTCGCCCACTTTTGTATTGTAGCTTTTCAGACTGCATTTTCCACTCTGGGACATGATTATACTTTATAGAAATATAGAATCTTGCAGCACAGAAAGAGGCCATTCGGGCCATGTCTGTATGCCAGCTTTTTCCCATAACCCTGCCATTAGTCTACTTCAAGTATCTGCCCAATTGCCTTTTGAAAGCTCCTATGGAATCTGATTCCATCAGAGCTTACCCCGCTGTATAAAGTAATTTCTCCTAATCTCCCCATTGAATTAGTTTGCTAATTTAGTCTAAAATGTGACTTTCCAAATTTATCCTGAATTTTCCACTGAGTGGCAAGGAAGTCAATAGGAAATTATTATATTTTATATGCAGGTAAATTACGCATCAAAGATATTAAACTGTGACTTTTGAATGTGTGTTATCTGAACAAAGATAACCATGGCTGCAAACATGCAGCAAAGGGGAGAAAGACTATGCAAAGTTCTTGCACTATGTCTCCACAAATAGATTGCCATTCTTAAAAGTTGTAAGTGTTTATTATTAACTTTGAAGGTCATTGTTACCATTGGCAAACCAAAGTCAGAAAGCAACACATCAGAACGAGGGCTGTAATGTGGTTAGAAGTTGCACAAATGATTATTTACACACTGTACAATCACTAACCTTAACTATTATGACAATGCTAAAACTTGATGATAAATGTGATTATTGCAAGTCACAAGGTTAAGGAAGGATTAATGTTAGGGGCTTTGCCTGCCTGAATTAACAATGAGTGGACACTATCATCTGTCTTTAATTTTGTGAATAAAAAAAAACTGGTTCACACAAACGTGGACCAAGTGTAATGACACCTGGTTGGGGGGGGGGGGGCGGTCTCCCAGGCCATTGGAGGCCCCTGGGTGGTTGGGCTCTGGGCAGGGTGGTGCCCTGGCACTCCTGCTGCCATGTGGGCACATTGGCACTGCCAACCTGACACCCTGGCAGTCTCACCCTGGATGGCAGTGCCAAGGTGTCCAGATGCCAAGTTGGCACTGCCAGAGATTGGGCCCAGAGGTGTCCTGCCCTTAAGAAGTTGGGGCGTTTGGGGGGGTCCGGAGGCTGCAGCGGGGTGTCCCAAGATCAGGGTGGCATTTAAAAATGGCTAATCAGTGCAGTAAATGAAGGTAAGCACGGCCTTGCCAAGCCTTTCCTCACCGAGACCCGCACAAAACTGCTGCAGGCGCTGAGAAACATGCCCAAAATGGGACTATTTTATTTCCCCCTGTTAAATCGCACCATTGGTCTTTGATCAGAAGCAAAAGTTCAAGATTTGATGTTGTAGACAATCAGTTTCAGTTCAGTTATCATTTATTCACACATGACATTATATTTTATATGCAGATAAGTTACTCATCAAAGATCATTCAAAATTTTCCCAAAATGCATCCAATTTTAAAAATTCTTTTCAAAGTGCCCTCTGGTGGCTGTTACATACAACTGCAACTAAAACTTTGCTAACCACTTTCTGCTTTCAAAGCTCTATCACTCATGTTCTAAGATGCCAATTTTGTTAACTATAAGAACACTATTTCTATCTGTATTTCAGAAGGGTAAATAATAGGCTTAGTGGTGCAGGTCATTGCACTATTGAAAATTGATATGAGAAGATTGATAAATGAATTTCAGGACAAATTTGTTAAAAGGCAAATTAGGGAAAAATTGGATAAGGCCTGAAAGTAGTTACCGGGATCATGATTAGCCCTTTGTTACAATGCAGGCAGCACATTTAACACATTAAAACACTAGGGCATCACTTAATGCGAGCCTGCCATAGTTATAGCCAACACCTTTGAAAGGGGAGGTGCATTCTGGGTGCAGCAAGTGATGGAAGTGGTCAAGGAAGAATGTCCGATCTGCAGGAAGGTGAAAATGACACCACAGGGTAGAGAGTGTATCCAAGGTTCACTGAACCACTGGCACTGGTGGTCTTGCAGGAGGTGTTCAGGAAGGGTGAATGTACCAGCCTCCCTGAACAGGCGCTGGAATGTGGCAACTAGGGGCTTTTCACAGTAACTTCATTTGAAGCCTACTTGTGGCAATACGCGATTTTCATTTTTTTCATTTTCATGCCTTCAACACACTGTAGTTTAATGGAATATATTAGATCAAGTCCCATTTAGGGTTGTGTGGTGGCTCGAGGCAATACTAGGGAGAATTCTGATGTAACTGAACAAGGGCTTATTGGTAACCAGTAAAGGTAAACTATGCACAGGCACAAAGTCACAAAAGAGGGGTGGGATTCTCCGCCCCCCCCCCCCCCGACGGGTCAGAGAATCGGCGGGGGCTGGCGTGAATCCCGCCCCCGCCGTGTCCTGAAGTTTCTGCCACCAGAGATTCGGCGGGGGCGGGAATCGCGCCGGTCGGCGGGCCCACCCCCGCCGATTCTCCGGCCCGCGATGGGCTGAAGTCCCGCTGCTGGAATGCCTGTCCCGCCAGCGTGGATTAAACCACCTTTTGAACGGCGGGAGAAGACGGTAGTCGTGGGTTTGGAAGGTGTTGTCTAAGGAACCTTGGTGAGTTACTGCAGTGTATCTTGTAGATGGTACACACGGCTGCCACCTCGTTGGAGGTGGGAGGTTTGAATGATTGTGGAAGGGGGAGTAATCAAGGGGGCTGCTTTGTCCTGGATGGTGTCGAGTTTCTCGAGTGTTGTTGGAGCTGCACTCATTCAGGCAAGCGGAGAGTATTCCATTACACCCCTGACTTGTGCCTTGTAAATGGTGGACAGGCTCGGGGGGGGGGGGTCAGGAGGTGAGTTACTCACCGTAGGATTCCCAGCCTTTGACCTGCCCTGGTAGCCACAGTATTAATGTGGCTAGTCCAGTTTCTGATCAATGGTAACCCCCAGAATGTTGATTGTGGGGGATTCAGTGATGGTAATGCCATTGAATGTCAAGGGACAGTGGTAGAGTCTCTCTTGTAGGAGATAGTCAATGCCTGGCACTTATGTGGTGCAAATGTAACTTGCCACTTGTCTGCACAAGCCTGGATATTGTCCAGGTCTTGCTGCATTTAGACATGGACTGCTTCATTATCTGAGGAGTCGCGAATGGTGCTGAACATTGTGCAGTCATCCGCAAACACCCCCACTTCTGACCTTATGATGGGAAGGGAGGTCATTGATGAAGCAGCTTGTCATGATATTCAAACACACATATCATGATGGACACACCAACAGACAAATCAGAGCACACAACACCACAACCAATCACACACAAAGACAGGAACCACATAAAAGCATGAACACGACACCTAGTGGACAGTAGGTCTGGGGACAAGGACACGGACACGACCTGTTTCAACATCACAAACAGGGAATCCCCACGTGCAGAGTATCAAGACAAAGCTGTACATAGAAAGTTTAAATAAAATAGCGTTGTACCATATACAACCGTGTTGGCTCATCTATGTGTCAGAACGCCCAACACCACACAGCTGACGATGGTTGAGCCCAGGACACTATCCTGAGACAGTCCTGCAGTGATGTCCTGGAGCTGAGATGGTTGACCTCCAACCACCACAACAATCTTCCTTTGTGCCAGGTATGACTCCAACCAGCGGAGAGTTGCACCCTGATTCCCATTTACTCCAGTGTAGCTGGGGCTCCTTGATGCCATACTCAGCCAAATCCTGCCTTGATGTCAAGGACAGTTACTCTCACCTCATCTCTAGCATTCAGCTCTTTTGTCCATGTTTGAACCAAGGCTGTAATGAGGTCAGGAGCTGAGTGACCCTAGCGGAACCAAACTGAGCGTCCGTGAGCAGGTCATTGCTGAGCAAGTGCCGCTTGATAGCACTGTTGATGACTCCTTCCATCACTTTGCTGATGATGGAGAGTAGACTGATAGGGCGATAATGGGCTATGTTGGATTTGTCCTGTTTCTTGCGTATAGGACACATCTGGGTAATTTTCCACATTGCTGGGTAGATGCCAGTGTTGTAGCTGTACTGGAACAGCTTGGCTAGGGGTGTGGCAAGTTCTCGATCACAAGTCTTCAGCACTATTGCAGGAATACTGTCAGGGCCCATAGCCTTTGCAGCATCCAGTGCCTTCAGCCATTTGTTGCTATCACGTGGAGTGAATCGTACTGGCTGAAGACTGATGTATGTGATGTTGGGAGCCTCCGGAGGAGACCGAAGTGGATCATCCAGTCGGCACTTCTGGCTGGAGAATGTTGCGAATGCCTCAGCCTTGTCTTTTGCACATATGTGCTGGGCTTCTCCATCATTGAGGATGGGGATATTTGTGGAGCCTCCTCCTCCTGTGAGTTGTTTAATGTCCACCAACATTCACGGCTGCATGTGGCGGGACTACAGAGCTTAGACCTGATGTGTTGGTTGTGGAATCACTTAGCTCTATCTATTACTTGCTGTGTTGCAGCTTCACCAGGTTAACACCTCAAGCGGGATTCTCCGACCCCCCGCCGTGCCGGAGAAATGCTGGGGGGCAGCGTGAATCCTGCCTCGCCTCCCCGACGCCGGCTGCTGGATTCTCCGGCGCAGGTTTTCCGGCGGGGGCGGGAATCGCGTATCGCCGGTCGGGGGCCGTTCGCAGTGGCCCCCCCGGCGATCCTCCGCTCCGCGATGGGCCGAGTGGCCGCCCGTTTTCGGCCAGTCCCGCCGGCGTAAATCAAACAAGGTCCTTACTGGCGGGACCTGGCTCTGTGGGCGGCCTGTGGAGTCCTCAAGGGGGGGGGGCGCGGGGGGATCTGGCCCCGGGGGGGGTGCCCCCACGGTGGCCTGGCCCGCGATCGGGGCCCACCGATCTGTGGGCGGGCCTGTGCCGTGGGGGCACTCTTTCCCTCCGTGCCGGTCGCTGTAAACATCCGCCACGGCCGGCGCGGAGAAGAACCCCCTGCGCATGCGCTGGGATGACGCCAGCACACACTGGCGCTCCCGCGCACGCGCCAACTCGCGCTGGCCGGCGGACGCCCTTCGGCACCAGTTGGCGCGGCACCAAGCCCTTCGGCGCCGGTTCGTGTAGTGCCAATCCCGCCGGCGCCGGCCTAGCCTCTGAAGGTGTGGAGGATTCTGCACCTTCTGGGTGGCCAGACGCCGGAGTAGTTTGCGCCACTCCTCGGCGTCGGTACAGCCCGCCCCGCCGGTTAGGGGAGAATCCCGGCCCTCATTTTTCGGTATACCTGATGTTGCTCCAGGCATGCTCTCCTGCACTTTTTTTTGAAACAGGATTGCTCCACTGGCTTGGTGGTAATGGTAGAGTGTGGGATATGAAGTTTCAGATTGTGGTTGAATACAATTCTGCTGCTGTTAATGGCGCAGAACGCCTCATGGATGCCCAGTTTTGAGTTGCCAGATCTGTTTGAAGTCTATCTCATTTAGCACGGTGCTGGTTCCACACAACATAATGGAGGGTATCCTCAATGTGAAGATGGGACTTTGTCTCCACAGGTACTGTGCTGTGGTTACTTCTACTGATGCTGTCATGGAGATGCATCTGCAGCAGGCAGATTGGTGAGGGTGAGGTCAAGTATGTTTTTCCCTCTTGTTGGTTCCCTAACCACCTAGCACCTATGTCCTTTAGGACCCGCCAGCTCGGTCCGTGGTGACACTACTGAGCCACTCTTGGTGATGGACATTGAAGTGTCCACCCAGAGAATATTCTGTGCCCTTGCCACCCTCAGTGCTTCCTCCAAGTGGTGTTCAACACGGAGGAGTATCTGATTCACTAGCTGAAGGTGGCCGGTACGTGGTATTCAGCAGGAGGTTTCCTTGCCCATGTTTAACCTGAAGCCATGAGACTTCATGGGATCCAGAGTCGATGTTGAGGACTCCTAGGGCAACTCTCTCCCGACTGTATACCCTCTAACAGTTCATCACAATGTTAATCTGTTGGGGGTTTCTCTGGGTCTCGTAGACCGCCTTATTCCCCAACCGGCTCCTCCAACTCTGAGGTAGCAACTTTGCCATCGGTGGAAGATTGTCTCAGAGATTAGACAACCACAGCAGAAAATGTTTTTATTATACAAAACAAAGATGAAAGTGAACATATACAGAAACTATACATCAGTTGCAAAAGTGTCCAGCTTTGACCTAGTCTCTTACCCCCAACTTCCTAATCCTATTTCCCAAGTCTCCCTCCCCATCTTGCTATCTGGTGTGCCTTCTTTGCTTGTTGGTTTAGCAATTCTGAACCTATGGAAGTAGAGTAGTGCTACGTATGTTGCCTCGTGTTAGGTTGCTCTTATTTGGTTGTTCCTGATCATAAGCATTTTTGGTCCAGAGGGAGTCCCCCCCACCATGTGAGGCATGTTTGGCTTCTGTGTCTCTTTGTTCCCTCCCTCCTCCTCCCCCCCCCCCCTTCACCCCCTTATCCCCCCCACTTTCCCCCTCTGTCTTCACGTTTTTGTCTGTGGTTCTTCTGTCCTCCCCCCTGCCTTATTGGCTGCTGCCTACAACAGGGCTTGGAGCAAATTGGTGAATGGCCTTCAGAGCTTGTGGCAGCCCTCTTCCAACCCCCGGATGGTGAATTTGAGTTTGTCCATTTGGAGAAATTCCGACAGATCGGACAGCCAGTCTGTAGCTTTAGGGGGTGCTACTGTTTGCCAACCGAGCAGGATTCTTCAACGGGCGATTAGGGAGGCAAAGATCCTCTTCCCCATATGAAGTTCTGGCTGTTCTGATACCCTGAAGACTGCCAATTTCGGGTTTGGCTCCATCCTCATTCCCACAACCTTGGACATCGCCTCAAAGAAGGCTGTCCAGAACCCAACAAGCCTGCGGCATTACCAGAATATGTGGGCGTGGTTGGCCAGGCCTCCCTGGCACTGTTCACATTTGTCCTCTACATCCAGGAAGAATCTGCTCATTCGGGTTCTCTGTGTGCTCTGTGTAGCACTTTCAGCTGCATTAGGCTTAGCCTAACGCAAGTGGAGGTGGAGTTGACCCTGTGCAGCACTTCGCTCCGGAGTCCCCATCCTATTTCAAAGCATGTCTTCCTTCCCATTTTTCTCTTGTCTCGTCCAGTGGAGAACATGCCTTTTCCAGTAGCTGCCCTTACAGGTCCCTGCCGCCCCCCCCCCCCCCCCCCCCCCGTCCCCCAAGTTGTCCGCATCCAGTAGGTCCTCTAATGGTGGTTGTTTCGGCGCTCATGGGCATGTCTATGTTTTCCTACGTAGGAAGTTTTTAAATTGCATGTATCTTGCTGTGTTATGCTGCTTTGGATAACACAGGCTGCTACTTGATGCAGTCTTAACTAAAGGATGCTCCAGACTCTGAAATGAGTTCAACGTGTTTATTGAACTATTAACACAGTTCTCAAATGAGTTTGACTCTCTGCTAATCTAACTGTAGTAACTCAGTCTAACGGTACCAGCTTGCTCTAAGCCACGTGCTGGGGTGTGATGTTGCTGATCAACCCTGTCTAACTCTCTAGATGTCTGTCTGTGGAAAGAGGCAGGGTGTGAGTGCCTCATCACTTTTATAGTGTTCATGTCATGCCCCTTGTGGTGATGCCACCTCTGAGTGTCCTGACTGCTCATTGGTTGTGTCCTATTCTGAGTGTTTATTGGTTGTGTTATGGGCAAGGCGTTTTCAGAACTCCAAAATGTATCATGGAGTTCAACCAACCTCCCCCTTTAATGTATTTGTTGCTTTTCCTAGCTCACGGCTTGTTCCCTTGGTGTGGGATTACAATTCTGGACACATGAGTTTTTAAACACAAAACAATGTTTATTCCATGAACTCAACTTAACATCTTAAATAAACATTGGATCTCTTAACACCCCTTACTTCAAAGATAACTCTGAAAATATTACAACAGTAAATAATCCCTCAAAATGTTCCTTCAAACTTCCAAGAGACTTAACATCTTTAAACAGAATCACATCAGGTTAAAGGCTTTACTATTATGAGTTTAAATCACCCAAATGATCCTTTCATGGCAGAGATGACAGCAAATCCAGCTCACTGCAAAACACAGACACTCCCCAAGCTATTTTCCTCCAAACTGCAACTAAAAACTGCATAATGGCTGATCTAAAGCCCAGCTCCACCCACACTCTGACATCACTGCATTTTCTTAAATGTACATTGCGTAAACATCCATTTCTTAAAGGCACTCTCACATGACACCTCCCCCCAAGAAAAATAAATAAACCATCAACTGCAAGATGGTTCATTTTTCACTTTTGCACCATCCACTACGAAATGTACACAGTAAATATACCTTTTCGTTTTAAAAAAAAAACAACACACGCAAACAGGTATAATAATATAGTCCATTTTTTCTTTGTTCTTCTTCCTCCAACCGAAATCCTTCTCGATTGACAGTCTCTTTGAACAAAGTCTTTGCACGATCCATCTATTCCTCTACTCCTCAGCATTTCTCTTCAGAATCAGATAATTTAGTTCAATCTGACCACAGAGCCCCTTGCAATTCTCCAATACAGGAACATTGGTTACCACAGCTTTCAGGCAGTCAAATGCCTGTTGAAAGTCCGCTGTCCATTGAAATTTATTACATTTCTTCAGCAATTCCATCAGTGGAGTAATCACGCCACAAAACTTTTGCACAACTGTTCGATCAAATCCACTCATGCTAAGAAATCACATTATTTCTCTTTGTCTTGAGGATATCGGAAACTCTGCAAGGAAAGTGATTCGGGCTTCTCCAAATTCACTTTCGGCTAGGTTCATCACCAAGCCCGCCTCCTGAAGTCGATCGAAGAACTCTATACAAGGTTTTAAAGGTTCTTTCCATGTCTGGAAGTTGGAAATAAAAACGGATTGTCCCACTTTCTCAATGCAATCCTTCAAACGTGGGATAGGGTAAGAGTCCGTTCTTGTAACTGCATTCACCTTTCGATAGTCCACACACAACCGTTGGGAACCATCTGGTTTAGGTACCATCACTATGGGTGAGCTCCATTGGCTGCAACCCACTTCAATTATGCCATTTTTAAGCATACTTTCAATCTCTTTGTTAACCTGTGCCAATTTTAAAGGACTAAGTCTATATGGATGTTGTTTGATAGGAACAGCATTTCCCACATCTACATCATGTATAGCCATTGTAGTACTTCCCAATTTATCTCTACAAACTTGCCCATGTGATATCCATAACTCTTTCAGGTCAGTTTGTTTTTCCTCTGGAAGGTAACTTAACAATTCATCTCAATTTTTAAGAACATCCTCATTTTCCAATTAAATTTGAGGTATGTCAAATTCACAGTCATCTGGATTTGGTTCGTCACTTTGAGTTAGAATCATTAAAACCTCCTTTTTCTCTCCTTCCCTTTCAAAGTACCTTTTAAGCATATTCACATTACACACTCGGTGAGTCTTCCTTCTATCTGGTGTTTTTACCATAGAATTCACCTTGCTTAATTTCCTTTCAATCTGATAAGGTCCACAAAACCTAGCTTTTAAAGGCTCACCTACCACTGGTAACAATACTAAAACTTTATCTCCACTGGCAAAACTACGAACTTTGGATTTCTTGTCCGCTACCCGTTTCATCACATTTTGTGCAACTTTCAAATGTTGTCCAGCCAATTCACCTGCTCTATTTAATCGTTTCCTAAAATTTGACATGCAATCCAATAGTGTAATTTCCGATTTCTCACCCCCCAATTTTTCCTTAATCAATTTAAGTGGTCCTCTTACCTCATGACCAAAAATTAGTTCAAAAGGACTAAATTTGGTAGACTCATTAGGTGCATCCCTAATTGCAAACAATACGAATGGAATTCCTTGATAATCTTGACAATACATTGTCTTTAATGTCTGATGCCATCTTTCTAATGCTCCCTGCGATTCTGTATGGTACGCAGTTGATTTAAATTGTTTTATTCCTAAGCTATCCATAACTTCTTTGAATAACTTTGAAGTAACATTTGATTCTTGATCCGATTGAATTTCTGTGGGTAGTCCATATCTAGTAAAGAATTTAAGTAACTCCTCCACAATCCTTTTAGCTGTAATATTATGAACTGGAATGGCCTCTGGAAACCTCGTAGACACATCCATTATAGTCAAAAGATTCCCACTTTTTGTTTTAGGAAGCGGTTCTACACAATCAATTATGACCCTCGTAAAAGGTTCCTCAAATGCTGGAATGGGTATTAAGGGCGCTTGAGGTTTCCCTATCACTTGACATGTGTGACATGATTGACAAAATTTAAGTACAACTTTATGTAGTCCAGGCCAATAAAATTGTTTCTGGATTTTAGCTTGAGTTTTCCTTATTCCCAAATGATCTCCCACTGGTACCTCATGTGCAACGCGCAACACCTCCTTTCTATACCCTACCAGCAATACTACTTGATGAACTTCTGCCCACTTTTCATCCGCTTGCATATGTACAGGTCTCCATTTTCTCATCAAGACATCATTTTTACGGTAATAACACTCTGGTATACTCTCAGATCCTCTTCCGTATATGCTTTCTGATACATCCGTTTTATTTCTACCTCTTTCTGTTGTAACTCCGCCAATTTTCCCGTAACAGCCTCCCCGAGCAGGCGCCGGAATGTGGCGACTAGGGACTTTTCACAGTAACTTCATTGAAGCCTACTTGTGACAATAAGCGATTTTTATTCCATTTTCATTTTCATTTCAATTTTCCTGAACTAAAAATATCCGCCTCATCCTCTGATGCACGATCAATGACCACTAAAGCGAGGTTGTAGTCCAACTGAAGGCTTTAATAAGCTAGGTGTTTCCCCCAGCAGCTCAGGTACAGAATGAAGGCTGCTGGGGCAGCACAGGTTCTCATACCCCGCCTAGCAGGGCGCAGCTATCATACATTCTAACCACTAGAAAGCATACAGTTTCCACCAATGGTGCTTTAGCCCAGCAGGTACCGTAATACCTATAATACCACATTCACTCCCTGTTAAAAAAGAGTCCGGCGGGGGTGGTAGCCTGAAACTACAAAACATGGCAACGTGGTATAATTAGTTATGGAGGTACCGTAATACCTCCGTACAGTGTTTAGTAACTATTTACAATTCTGATAGCTATGTACATTTGATGGTTTATATTTACAGTTTACAATTAAAATGAAGCAATCAGTCGATCGGGGGCCCTGGTCGTCCTCAGTGATCGTTGGAGCTTCGGTGGTGACTCCGGAGGCTCGGGCATCTGTGACTCCGGGGGCGTGGCTTCGATCTCCATGGCAGCTTCGGCACCCCTAGACGGCGCTGGTGGGGAAAACGGTTGACCTGGGAAGGGAGCGCCTGCCGGGGGCGTCGGTGGGTGGGGGGGCCTAGACGGGGCCGGCGGAAGGACCGATCCTCCTGTAAGGTGCTGCGGTGGAGGGGAGGGTGGGACTGGTGGCTGGGATGTGCTTGGGGTTTCAGCGGGCGCCAGGTCCCGTAGGGAGACGTATCTTGTTGGCCGTCGGAGTACGCCACGTAGGTGTACTGGGGGTTAACATGGAGCAGATGGACCCTCTCGACCAACGGGTCCAACTTGTGCACCCGCACGTGTTTTCGGAGCAGGATGGGTCCGGGTGCTGCCAGCCAGGCCGGGAGCGAGGTCCCAGAGGAGGACTTCCTAGGGAAGACAAGGAGATGTTTGTGAGGTGTCTGATTGGTGGTCGTACAAAGCAGTGACCGGATGGAGTGGAGGGCATCCGGGAGGATTTCTTGCCAGCGGGAGACTGGGAGGTTCCTGGACCGCAGGGCCAGTAGGACGGTCTTCCAGACTGTTCCGTTCTCCCTCTCTACCTGTTCGTTACCCCGGGAGATGTAACTGGTCGTCCTGCTCGACGTGATGCCCTTGCTGAGCAGGAATTGACTCAGTTAGGCGCTTATAAAGGAGGGCCCCCTATCACTGTGTATGTAAGCGGGGAACCGGAATAGTGCAAAGATGCTATGGAGGGCCTTGATGACGGTGGTTGCGGTCATGTCGGGGCAGGGGATGGCAAATGGGAACCGGGAGTACTCATCAATCATGTTCAGGAAGTACATGTTGCGGTCGAGGAGGGGAGGAGGCCTTTGAAGTCCATGCTGAGGTGTTCAAAGGGACGGGAAGCCTTTATCAGGTGCTCTTTCTCTGGTCGGTAGAAGTGCAGTTTGCACTCCGCGCAGATTTGGCAGTCCCTGGTGGCTGTCCTGACCTCCTCGATGGAGTAGGGCAGGTTGCGGGTCTTGACAAAATGGAAAAGCGAGTGACTCCCGGGTGGCAGAGGTCCTCGTGGAGGGCTCGGAGGCGGTCTACTTGTGCGGTGGCACATGTGCCGCGGGACAGGGCGTCTGGAGGCTCGTTTAGCTTCCCGGGATGATACAAGATCTCGTAGTTGTAGGTGGAGAGTTCGATCCTCCACTGCAAGAACTTGTCGTTTTTTATCTTGCCCCGCTGTGCATTATCAAATATGAAAGCAACCGACCGTTGGTCGGTGAGGAGAGTGAATCTCCTGCCGGCCAGGTAATGCCTCCAATGTCACACAGCTTCTACTATGGCCTGGGCCTCCTTTTCGACTGAGGAGTGGCGGATTTTGGAAGCATGGAGGGTACGAGAGAAGAAGGCCACGGGTCTGCCCGCTTGGTTGAGGGTGGCCGCCAGAGCTACGTCGGACGCATCGCTCTCGACCTGGAAGGGGAGGGACTCGTCGATGGCGTGCATCGTGGCCTTTGCAATGTCTGCTTTGATGCGGCTGAAGGCCTGGTGGGCCTCTATCGACAGGGGAAAAGCTGTTGATTGGATCAGGGAACGGGCCTTGTCCACGTAGTTGGGGACCCACTAGGCCTAGGCAACGTTTCAGGGCCTTGGAGCAGTGAGAGAGGGGGAACTGCATAAGGGGGCGCATGCGTTCAGGCTCGGGGCCTATAACTCCATTTCGCATTACGTAGCCGAGGATGGCTCGGCAGTCGGTGATAAACACGCATTTATCCTTGTTGTATGTAAGGTTAAGGATTTTAGCGGTCTGGAGAAATTTTCGGAGGTTGGTGTCGTGGTCCTGCTGGTCATGGCAGCAGATGGTGACATTATCGAGATACGGGAATGTTGCCCGGAAACCGTACCGGTCAACCATTCGGTCCATCTCACCCTGGAAGACCGAGACCCCGTTGGTGACACCGATGGGAACCCTTCAGAAGTGATAGAGCCGCCCATCTGCCTCGAAGGCAGTGCATTTGCGGTCACTAGTACGGATGGGGAGCTGGTGGTAGGCGGACTTGAGATCCACCGTGGAGAATGTCATAATATACACCAGTATATCATGGTGCAGACACACACTGATGGACACACAGTGGGACCAATCAACACACACAACACCGCAGCCAATCACCAGTGAGAGCACACGCACTATAAAGACAGGGGGCATCAGAGTTCCCACGCATTCAAGTTGCAGCTGGCTCGGAATACAGAGCTCACAGCCTGCAACACAGACATTCACCATGTGCTGAGTGCATCGACTGGTTAGGACAAGGCAAAAATCTTTAGTTAAAGCTAGTATCGTATTCACCCACAGTCTGAGTATGTTTAAACAGTTAACGATTCAATAAAATAGTGTTGCACTATTTCAAGTGTTGGTGACCTGTATGTGATCCAGAACACCCAACACATCATGATACCAGGAGTGGTGGGATATTAGCAGTTCTTAGACCTACCTGCAAGTGATCTGCCTTCCGCCAGCATTCCGTCATCCTGCAACATGGACAACATAAGCCCGCCGCCGCCGCCGCTCCGCATCACCGGCAACCTCGGGACCAACTGGAAGATTTTCAAACAGCGCTTCCAGTTATTCCTCGAAGCCACGGACAGGGAGGGCACCTCGGACACCAGAAAGATTGCTCTTTTGCTCTCCACGGCCGGGGACCATGCCATCCACATTTTCAACTCTCTCACCTTTGCAGATGACAAAGATAAGACAAAGTTCAAGACGGTCCTCCTCAAGTTTGACACTCACTGCAGTGTAGAGGTGAATGAAAGTTTCGAATGCTATGTGTTCCAGCAGCATTTGCAGGGTAAGGATGAACCTTTCCAATCCTTTCTCACGCACCTCCGCATCCTTGCGCAATCTTGCAGCTACGGGCCCACCTCCGACTCCATGATACACGACCAGATCATTTTCGGTGTTCAGTCGGACCCCCGATGTCAGCAGCTCCTCAAAGTAAAGCAACTCACCCTAGCGACCACCATCGAGACCTGTGTCTTACATGAAAATGCCACGAGTCGGTATTCCCATATACAAGCGGCTGAAACGGCGCGGCAAGGTCCCCACGAGGCGGAACGGGTCCAAGTGATTGAGCTCCTCCAGGGCCTCAGCCTGGATGAGGGTGGCCATTTTGTGCGCTTGTACGCACCAAACGAGGGGACGGCGACGTCGAGGAACGTAATGCACAGGCGCGCACCACGCACGACCGCACCGCGCAATGAACGAGCTGACGTCACGACGTGCGGCAACTGTGGCTCCGCCCACTTAAAGCGGCAATGCCCAGCAAAATCTCGATAATGCCTACGATGTGGAAGCCTTGGCCACTATGCTGCCTGCTGTCGAGCAGGTCAGCCTTCCAATTCATATCGCTTCAGCCAGCCTCGCAGGGATGTTCGGGCAATTCAACCCACGGTCACCGAGTCCGATGCGGACCTCCCACACAGCAGTGACACCGAGGACCCGAAGGCGCCTTTTCGTGTCGGTGTCGTAACGACAAACAGGCTGTCCCCGAAGCAAAGACACCAGCCACTGTCGGTATACAGCATCGATCCAGATGATGAGTGGTGTGCCATCCTGACGGTCAACCGGTCCCAAATACGATTCCGCCTGGACACTGGTGCCTCCGCCAATCTCATGGCGTGGTCTGCTTTCCAAAGCCTTTGTGTCAAACCAGCCATCCTTCCTTCGGCCTGCCAGCTATTGGACTACAATGGCAACATCATTCCTGCTACCGGCGTATGCCAACTTGAAGTGACGCACAAGTCACGGAAAGCCATCCTTCCCTTCGAGATTGTGGGCTCCTCGAAGGACTCCCTGCTTGGCGCACAGGCGTGCAAGTAGTTGAACCTCATTCAAAAAGTTCACTCTCTCTCTCCTGATGACACGCCTGCCTTCCAGGACGCTGACTTCAGGGCGCAACTCGACGCCATCATCGACCAGCACCGCAACGTCTTCGAAGGCATGGGCACGCTCCATTATACTTACAAGATCCTACTCAAACAGAATGCCACGCCTGTGGTGCATGCACCTCGCAGAGTCCCAGCACCCCTCAAGGACCGCCTCAAGCAGCAGCTGCAGGACCTCCAAGACCAAGGAATGATCTCCAGAGTTACGGAACCAACCGACTGGGTCAGTTCCATGGTGTGCGTAAAAAAGCCTTCCGGCGAGCTGAGAATTTGCATTGATCCCAAGGATCTGAATCGCAATATCATGAGGGAGCATTACCCTATCCGATTCCCAAGCGCGAAGAGATCACATGCGAGATGGCTCGCGCCAAGCTCTTCACCAAACTTGACGCCTCGAAAGGTTTCTGGCAAATCCAGCTCGACAAATCCAGCAGGAAACTGTGTACCTTTAACACCCCCCTTGGCAGATATTGTTACAACAGGATGCCGCCCTCTCTTCCCTATCTCTTCATGCTTTGTAAACAATAATTTCACCCCTAACCACAGACGTCTGCACTTCCCAGAATGTGGAGTGTGAGACCTCCCCGTTCCGGTTTTAGGAATATACTCGTTAATGGCTTGTGATATTTTCTCGCTGAAAGCCTTATCGGCAAGGAGGGCTATGCCCAACCTCCATGGGGAGCATCGGGCAGGTCTCCAACCTCACATCCAGGTAGTTTGGAGCGTGGTCGGAGATCACAATCGTGGAATATTCCACTCTTACCTTCCCTGGAAGCATCCACTATAAAGACTCAATCCAGGTGTATACGTTATATTACTTTTACAATTGATATAAATTCTTGATATGAGTTCTTTTCTACCATTCCTAAAACCAATTATGATTCCACAGACATTTTAGAGAAATTACAGATTTTCCCAATTTCACTGCTTTGGATCACAAAGAGGAATACGAGAGGAAAGTTCAGAACACGACTATCGATATCAACAGAAAATACAAAAATTGGTGCAAATGGTTTATTTATTTATTGTTTCACTGAGTGTGGATGTTACTGTCTAGACCAGGATTTATTGCCCATTCCTGTTTACCCTTGAGAAGGTGGAAATGAAACACCATTATGAACCGTAACAGTCCATGTGGTGTAGATACACCCACAGTGCTATTAGAGACAGGAGGTTAGAAGTGGGTTCACTTTTAAAAGCCATGATGTGGAGATGCCGGCGTTGGACTGGGGTGAGCACAGTAAGAAGTTTTACAACACCAGGTTAAAGTCCAACAGGTTTGTTTCGATGTCACTAGCTTTTGGAGCGCTGCTCCTTCCTCAGGTGAATGAAGAGGTATGTTCCAGAAACATATATATAGACAGGCTTCTGCTACCCCTTCTGCCCCCTCCTGCGACCCTTCTGCTAGCCTTCTGCAACAGCCGCTCAAATCGTAAGTCTTACGCTCGCTACGAGATAGGCGCTCCTAGCCATTGATCTGTACCAGCTTCGAATCCCGCAGGCTCAGAACCCATACGAAAGGCCATTCGTTTCCCTGACCTGGTGGGCCATTTCCAAAGTTAAGTATTGGCCTGTTAGTTGTAGGAAGTAGCTTAGAAGTAGAATTTATGCATAAACATTGATTACTGTATATAATAAATGTGCGTTGATTTAACTCTTACTAAGCGGTGTGTTGGATTATTGATCATTATTCGGACTTGAACCACGTGGCGGTATCAGAAAGATACCTGGCGACTCAAGAGCAAAGGTGATAGAACAGAGCAATTAAACTAAGACTAAAGTTAACAACATTACCTGTCTATATATATGTTTCTGGAACATACCTCTTCATTCACCTGAGGAAGGAGCAGCGCTCCGAAATCTAGTGTTTTGAAACAAACCTGTTGGACTTTAACCTGGTGTTGTAAAACTTCTTACTGCACTTTTAAAAGGACAAACTTTGACTGGGAGTGGTAAAGCTTCACCAGATAGTCAAATGTTGGAAAGGTCTCTACTTTCAAAAGCTCTTGTGAGAGAGACACAAAATTATTTGTTAAAAAGAGCAAGTGGCTGCCCCAATAATTTTATAGCATAAACTTGGAATTTAAATTAATGACAAATACGATCACAATCCTGCTGCAAAAACAAAATTCCACAAATATTGGAAATCTGAAATAACAATTCAATGGAGCGAAGGTCGGTAATGTAATATGTTCTGAGCATGTGTAAGGGAGGTGGAGAGGGGGTGTTGAGGGAAGAAGAACAAAAGTGAAGGTCTGTGATAGGGTGGGGAGCAGGTGAGAGTCATTGAAAAAAGATTTGATGGTACAAAAGCCAAAGGGAATTGTAATGAGCAAGTCAAGAAACAAAGGAGGTGTCTAGTTTACCTGACCTATTGTCATTCCTTTTGGGCTTTGTACTATTGAACCTTTTGTCATTTAATTGGTAGTGCCCTCCATCCTATTACAGAACTTGTCAAATGTTCTGCTCTCTGCCATAGCGGTATCACCCCACCCCCCCCCACCCCCCAACCCCAGTAACTTTCTCAAAACCAATTAGATTTCTAACTTTCCTCAGCTCTGATCAAACATCACAGACCTGAAAGGTTAACATTGTTATTCTCTCCAAAAATGCTTTCTAGCCTACTGGTTTTATATAACGACTCTGGTGTTGGGGTGACAAAATTTTGATTGGATTGGATTGGATTTTGTTTATTGTCACGTGTACCAAGGTACAGTGAAAAGTATTTTTCTGAGAGCAGCTCAACAGATCATTAAGTACATGAAAAGCAAAGGAAATAAAAGAAAATACATAATTGGGCAACACAAGGTGCACAATGTAACTACATAACACCGGCATCGGTAAAGCATACAGGGGTGTAATGTTAATGCGGTCAGTCCATAAGAGGGTCGTTTAGGAGTCTGGTAACAGCGGGGAAGAAGCTGTTTTTGAGTCTGTTCGTTCGTGTTCTCAGACTTTTGTATTTCCTGCCCAATGGGAGAATTTGGAAGAGTGAGTAAGCCGGGTGGGAGGGATCTTTCATTATACTGCCCGCTTTCCCCAGGCAGTGGGAGGTGTTGAACCACAAGCCACAAGCTGAGTATTTACTGTGAAAGAAGTTTCTATTTCTACCTTGTCTATTTTTGATGCTTCAGTATATGATAATGATGGCAGTTTCTTCATAGTTGAAGATCATGGAAAGGCTTGTCTCTGTGGTAGTTGTCATGATCGTTGGTGATTGAAAAGGTCAATTCTTGTTCTACAGGCTTTGAGCAGTTGGCACACAAGAGCTCCTGGTTTGGAGAGGCCCTGGTATAAGTAGACTCCTTCCATTATCTGTATCTTTCTTCAGAAGCATTGTGTCTATTTTCAGCTTGTAGGTTGTTTTCCTAGTTGTTATGAGCCATTTGTCTCTGTCGGCAGTCTTCTCTGACACACCGGAGTGGCACGGTGGCACAGTGGTTAGCACTGCTGCCTCACAGCTCCAGGGTCCCAGGTTCAATTCCGGCCTTGGGTTACTGTCTGTATGGAGTTTGCACTTTCTCCCCGTGGCTGCGTGGGTTTCTTCTGGGTGCTCCGGTCTCCTCTCACTGTCCAATGAAGTGCAAGTTAGGTGGATTGGCCACGCTAAGTTGCCTTTAGTGTCCAAAAGGTTAGGTGGAGTTACTGGGTTATGGGGATAGGGTGGAGGTGTACGCTTAAGTAGGGTGCTCTTTCCAAGGGCCGGTGCAGACACGATGGGCTGAATGGCCTCATTCGCCACTGTAAATTCTATGATGAGAGCTGCCTTTTCAGTTTGTGTGGACAAGTGTTAAAGGACACCATGGCGAGATCTCCCAGGGCATTCGATTCCGGGCTTTGGGAGAATCTGGTGCTAACATATTGAAGTGAGCCTAACTGCTCACTTAAATATGCAAATCTGACCATTACCTTGATAGTTTTAAAGTAATTACTCTATGGAGATTGTGTCACTGTCTTGATCATATAAAAATGTTTTCTCACTCTCCAGGCACCTTAAGCATTTCATGTCAAGTTGTTTGTCAAGTAGCTGAACATTGCTGGGATCCCTTCTTCAGTGCAACTTTACCATTCACTCAGGAATATGTTTGTTACTCCAGATGTGATCAATCACATCTGCACACTCACATCAGCATCCCAATATTCTGCAACTTATGATCTATCCAATACAAACCTTCTTGATTTTCAGGTATTCATTTCAAAAATCCATCAAAAGATTCACCTGAAGATCTTTTCTTATCCCCCCACAGTACTGTTGTGAGCAGACTATCAAATGTAGTTTTCTTTTTAAAAAGAAAGCTAAGGATACAGACATCTCCAAGAGAAATCTAGCAATTTACCAGTCTCATCTGCTCTATTCTCTCACAGTACCAGCATGATAAGTTCCTTTGAACAAACCCAAGGTGAGTTAATGCAAATTCCCATTTGGTGGGCTGTCTTTTTCCTAACTTTATCTCCTACCCGTAATAATTTCCTCATACAATTTTACACATGCAATAGTTAACCATTTTATCTAATTGTTAGGAAAACATAGGTAGTTTTAAGGGATTTATATTTGTAATGATTTTTTTTGAAAAGATCTTTATTCAGTTTTACCAATATCATACATAACAGAAACAATAACAATAACAGCAAAGCGACCGCCCCCCGCCCCTCCTCTACCACCCCTCCCTCTAACAGCTAATGGTGACCAACCCATTAAAGTAGAAAATGAACGGCTGCCATCTCCGGTAAATCCTCTCAATTGTGCCCCTCATGGTGTACTTACTTTTTTCAAGGTCCAAAAATTCCATCAGATACCCCAGCCGTACTGAGGCACTGGGTAGAGAAGCTGACCTCCAACCCATCAGCACCCAGTCATTTTGTGTGCTTAAAAGGGAATTTTTGTGTTCATGAGATCATTGTAACTTTTTTTTTCTAAATGTTTTTTATTGGGTTTTTGAACAAAGTATATTTACCGTTATGTACACAAAATAGAATACATATATATACATAGAAGAGAAGGGAACACGCACAAAAAACAAAACAAACAACAACAACAAAAAAGTTAGAATAAAATAACTGGTAGGGTATTATGTGCTATTTAACAACAGCAGCTCTGTACAATTGGCAATATTGTTTTTAGCACATAAGTAGGCACCTGTTTGTGGGGGGGTGAAACTGGGGGGGGGTACATATACATTTGGGCGCTGGGGAAACAATTACAGAACATTTACAGAGGGCAATACGCGAATGGATCTGGTGTTGGTGTTGTCGCTTGCTTCTCCTGGACGGTTTTCGCTGCCGTTGACGTCTCGCGATCACCTCCGTTTCAGCCGTTCGGCCCGTCTTTCGCCCGGATTGTCCTTGTTCTCTGCTCCTGTAGATGCCAAGTTTGTTATCGTTTTCCGTGCCCTCCTTCCGGCTGTCATTCCCTTGCCTCCCCCCCACCTCCCTGGTTCTCCTCTATTGTTCCCTGACTCCTCCCTCCTCCCCCCCTCCTCCCCGTTCTGCCCCCTTTCCCCCCCCATCCCCTTCTCTTGTGGTTTGCCTTTATTTTCTCTTAGGTTTAGCTGCTACCCCCCCCCCCCCCCCCGCGGGTCTATCCCTCCCTCCACCGCCTCGGCTACTTTCCCCTGATTCTTGGCTACCTGGTTATTCTTCTGCTTGCTCGTTGGCCACAAGTATATCCCGGAACGATTGGGTGAATGGCTCCCACGTTCTGTGGAAGCCGTCGTCTGACCCTCAGATGGCAAATTTGATTTTCTCCATTTGGAGAGATTCCGAGAGGTCGGACAGCCAGTCTGCAGCTTTGGGTGGTGCTGCTGACCGCCAGCCGAACAGGATTCTACAGCGGGCGATCAGGGAGGCAAAGGCAAGGGCATCCGTCCTCCTCCCCAGGAATAGATCTGGCTGGTCTGATACCCCGAAGACCGCCACTTTCGGGCATGGCTCCACCCTCATCCCCACCACTTTGGACATTGCCCCGATGAAGGCTGTCCAGTACCCCGCAAGTCTGGGGCAGGACCTGAACATGTGGGCGTGGTTGGCCGGGCCTCCTTGGCACTGTTCACATCTATCCTCCACCTCCAGGAAGAACCTACTCATATGAGTTCTTGTTAAGTGGGCTTTTCGTACCACTTTTAGTTGCATCAGGCTGAGCCTTGCGCACATGGAGCTGGACTTGACCCTATGCAGTGCTTCACTCCAGAGTCCCCACCCTATTTCAATCCCCAGGTCTCCCTCCCATTTCTTTCTTGTTGCGTCCAGTACGGTGTCAGCCCTTTCTACCAGTCGATCATACATGTCGCTACAGTCCCTTTATCTAGGATGCTTGTGTCCAATAACTCTTCCAGTAATGTCTGTCGTGGCGGTTGTGGATATGTCCTTGTCTCCTTTCGTAGGAAGTTTTTGCAGCTACCTTAGCTCGTTCCCCCCGGCTAGCTGGAATTTCTATGTCAGTTTGTCTAGTGTTGCGATCCTGCCGTCCGTGTATAGGTCCCTGACTGTCAGTGTCCCTCCATCCTGTCCCCACTTTTTAAAGGTGGCGTCAGGTAGCGCTGGTGTGAACCTATGGTTGTTGCAGATGGGAGCCGTGTCCGACATTTTGGTCAGGCCAAATTGCTGCCATAGTTGGTTCCAGGACTGGAGGGTGGCTATCATCACCGGCTGCTGGAGTGTTTTTTGGGTGGGGTTGGGAGTGCTGCCGTGGCGAGGGCCCGGAGGGAGGTCCCTATGCAGGAGGCTTCCTCCGTGCGCACTCACTTGGCTTCTGGCTCCTTGATCCATCCCCTTATTCACTCGGCCGTCGCCGCCCAGTGGTAGAATTATAGGTTTGGGAGGGCTAGCCCCCCCCTGGATTTTGTTTTTTGTTGGACTTTCTTTGGGATCCTAGCATTCTTCCCTCCACATACGAAAGATCACTGTAACTTAAGGTGCACTTTGCAACCCATGTCAATCCTAAAACCTGTATGTAATTGTTTTTTTAAATAAATATAGAGAACCCAATTCATTTTTTCCAATTAAGGGGCAATTTAGCGTGGCCAATCCACCTACCCTGCACATCTTTGGGTTGTGGCGGCGATACCCATGTAAACATGGGGAGAATGTGCAAACTCCACACGGACAGTGACCCAGAGCTGGGATCGAGCCTGGCACCTCGGCGCCATGAGACTGCAGTGCTAACTGTATGTAATTGTTAAGCTAAAGGAAGAGTAGTGTGTATTGTATTGTATTATAATCCAATTTTGTCATGTTTAAAAAAAGTTTTTTTCTTGTTGTTAAAACTAACTACTGGTCCTATGACTCTGTTCCTCCATGTCTTATTAAAAAAAAGTAAAAGTTATGGGTCAGAATTCTCCATTTCAGAGACTAAGTCCTGACGACAGGACTGAATCGTGTGAGTACTATGGCCCTGAAAGCGGTGCAAGTTCTGGAGCGATTCAGGGTGTCCTAATGCGCTAGCACCGGTGCCACGTGGAACGAGTGCAATTCCAAGGAATGCTGGCGTGAGGTTCGCTGGAGTCGGTATTGGCATTCGAGAGCCTGACAAGCAGGAGCGGCAGATAGGCACTCTACTCCCCAAACACCTCATCCCAACCAAGAAGATGGCACTGGTTGCGCTGGAGCATGCCCATCCCGTTGATGGGTCGGCTGAGGCCAGAGGGTACCTAGAGAGGTGGCTAGGGGGGATACCCATGATGGTGTGCGCAGCTGCATGGCTGCCTTGCAGGTTGGCGCAATGGCGGTCCATGTCCATCCAAACCAACCCCATGGCCTACCACCTGGCCGCCCCCCACTACACTCCCGGCCCTGGTCGAAGCCCCCTGACCAGCAGCACAACTGTCAGCACACTATAGCGATGTGGGACATTTTTAGTACCCGTCTCTCTCCCTCAGCAGCCATGGCACCTTTTTCCGGATTTTAAATACCACAAATGAACCTCACCGTCAGTAATTTCCGCTCCCCTTACCTCCACTCATTGCACCTTCAGCGCTGGCTGCCACTAGTAGCCGCCCCTGCTGTGCTGCTGGCTCTATGATTGTGCCAGGAACTCCACGCAGTAGCCACTACATTGGATGCACAGGCAATAAGCCACCCCGGGTTCTGCCAGCTGCTGAATGTCTGAAAGTATTCTCTTTGAGGTTCTCTTGGAGGAATTACAGAGCTCCATGAATGAATAACATGGCTGTCTCGGTACTTACTCTGCATGAAGAAACCTGGTCATCAGGAGAAAATCAGTAAGCAATATTAGTGATGGATTTCATTCTCTGTATTGCAGTTTGTGAATCATTTACTCATTTGACCTTTGGACTTCAGCTTTACAACATCATAATTTATTCAATCAACAGCATTACTTTATGTATTTCCATAACTTCTGGTTATTGACCCTCATGAATCTCTTTAATGACCCGTCTATAATATTTAATGGCGTAGGGTTATTCTATTCCAAGTACACTGTCTGTTTCACCCATAACCACATCATAGTTTAAATGCTTTATAAAAAGCCAACTAAACACTGATGCTGAAATTACCTCCCTTGTTTAATTGCTTCATTTTATTTACGCATTTTGGTTTTATTTTTGATGTTTTGATCCAAATGTTCTTCTTGCACTGCTTGCCCTGTTATTCTTTAAGTAATTAAACCGATAACTTTCAATTAACTTTATGTATGCAAGAACTGAGCTTATTGCGAATAATTTACTTGCAATTCATAAATGATGGGCCTTCAAGAGTGAGCAAAGAAAGAACCTTTAGCTACATTCATTCATTTTTAGCAAGAAAAGAAATAATGCAATATGGACTTTGCTGGTCTATTACAATTAAAGTTCATCTGTGAGAAGCTGATATGTGAGTGATTTAACGTTGTAAATATGATATTACAGTACTAGGTTTTATCATTGTCAATAAAGGGAAACTTTAGAATAGTATTTGGGTCAAATTGGTAGGTTTAAGAATAAAAACTCTGAAAGAAAAAATGAAATTTTGTTCTACTAGAATGACAATCTGTTGAATGAAATATAATCAAACAATAACATGCTGAAACATTAACCTCTATATTTTTAACATCCTGATTATCATGCTGTATATTTGCAGCTTGTTTTCATCCTGATGATCTTATTGATTGCAATTTCTAAAAGACAGATAAACCTTTCACCTTATATAGCTGGAACTGAAGTGGTACCATGGTGAGAGGTGCTGAGATTTAAAAGGGTCTAACAGGGCAGGAGCAGGTCCCAGTGGTCTAACGTACAATAAGAGGGCGATTTAACCCGATCTCTCCAGAGCTCTTCAATAGGGCTACAATGGCAGTTAAAGCACACTCACCTCAGGGCCAGAACATTGTGGGTTCAGGGCCAATGACTTGAATACAAAATCGAGCCTGATTCTGCAATGTAGTACAGACGGCAAGCTGCACTCAGAGGGGCATCCTTTGGATTAATACAAGACCCCATCTACTCCCTCATCCGAATGTTAAAGAAACCATACTGTTGTCATGCACAGAATGTTTATGTTCCCTTTATTTCCATGTGATCAGTATGTTTTCGATGGAAGAGATGTGTGTTTTCTTACCCTCAAAGTATGGATCACAAATTAAATAGTTTCAGCAGCAAACTTGTAATTTTTTTCCTTTAAAAAAAGCAGATTTATTCTCACCCACTTACGTCAACATCTCACACACCCATTCCCACCTGCAAAATCACAGGGCGACCGGAGAATCCCGCCCGAGGTCAATGCATTTGTGGCATTCTTGCAGTGGGTGGAGCAGAAGAATCCAGCCCCCACAAACAAAGATCGATCACACATAAAGGTAGTAAGTATATTGTTACAAATTGGAGTTAACTCAGTCTCTGCTTTGTCATCTTTCTCTCCTTTGTGGCAGACCTGTAGGCTTTTAGGTGGTTTTGATGCTTTAACATTGAATGAGGGCTTGTGAAGCAAAGGATCCTCAGCAGCCTGTGAGGTTTACTGTAGTCGAATTGCTAGGAGTTTGGTTTATAGTTAAATTTGATGTTGGAAAATGTTGGGAAGAGTCCTCTCTATTGGGATCTGCCACTTTCAAGTTATAGCTATTAATTACCATGGCTGCTTGGACTACTTGCAGCTAGTTTGATGGCCTTTGGTGGAAAGCTTTGCAAACAGCTTCTAGCTGATTCTAGCTAAAAGCAGACAACAACATGGATCTCCCATCATGTGCATTTTACAATTTCAAAGTTTTTTTAAAAAAATGAGTAGTTTTTATGTTGAATGTATTGTAGTTTAACACTTGAAGCTGTCTCATCTTGACACAATAGAGCCATGCACTGACATCTGTCACCAATTGAGTTTCAATTTCTTCCTTTGTTCAGAAGGAACCTTGGAGACATGCAGACCGAAGATTCCATAGTCCCTTTGAGTTGACTCATCCTGAAGCAAAGAGATGTGTGAATTCCCCAGGTGACTGTGATTATCCATATTTAATTAAGTATTCACTTGAGACATGGTACTTCCTGTCGCTCAAATGCTCCCTGTTGGGTTGTGCTTCTGAGATGTGTAGGTTCTCCTACAATCTTCAGAAACTGTTGTGAATCCTCTTAACATGGCTCAGAAAGTAGGAGGATAAATGTACTTATCACTGTCTTGCTACTCTTTAAAATTTTTTTTTTTAGAGTACCCAATTCATTTTTTCCAATTAAGAGGCAATTTAGCATGGCCAATCCACCTAGCATGCACATCTTTGGGTTGTGGGGTCGAAACCCATGCAAACACGGGGAGAATGTTCAAACTCCACACGAACAGTGACCCAGAGCTGGGACCGAACCTGGGACTTCGGCGCCATGAGCCAGCAGTGCTATCCACTGCGTCACCGTGCTGCCACGCTGTCTAGGCTTCAAGCTGTTGGTACACCAACATATTACAACACAAGGCCTCCTGAAAATGAACCTTACTGACCAATATGGTTCACCCTGGAAATGTTTTGTTCTCATTATAACCTATTAACACATACTACTATATTACCTTTATGCAACTATTAGCATTTTTATAGTCCTTAGCACATCTATTAACACTTCCTCTGTCTTGTGCCCTAACATCATTGTGAAATCTCTCCTAGCTCACACCTATCACTGACCTTCTATTTTGCTCCACCTGCACAGTGGTTAGCACTGCTGCCTCACAGTGACAGGACCTGGTTCAATTCCGGACCTGGTTGAATTCCGGCCTTGGGTGATTGTCTGTGTGGAGTTCGCACATTCTCCCCGTGTCGGTGCGGTTTCCTCCAGGTGCTCCGGTTTCCTCCCACAGTCCAAAGATGTGCAGGTTAGGTAGATTGGCCATGCTAAATTGCTCCTTAGCGTCCAAAAGGTTAGGCCGGGTTATGGGGATAAGGTGGAGGCGTGGGCTTAAATATGGTGCTCTTTTCAAGGGCCATTGCAGACTCGATGGGCCAAATTACCTCCTTCTACACTGTAGGGATTCTATGTTCCTCCCCCACTTAAACAATAAAAAATCCGTCACATTTCTCCCTTTCCTTAGCTCTGAAGAAGCATCATACTGGCTCAAAACGTTAACTGGTTTGACAGCCCCAAAACGGGGCTGGCTTAGCTCACTGGGCTAAATCGCTGGCTTTGAAAGCAGACCAAGGCAGGCCAGCAGCATGGTTCAATTCCCGTACCAGCCGCCCCGAACAGGTGCCGGAATGTGGCGACTAGGGGCTTTTCACAGTAGCTTCATTGAAGCCTACTTGTGACAATAAGCGATTTTCATTTTTCATTCATTCATTTCATTTCAACTGTTTCTCTCTCCAAAGATGCTGCCAAACCTGCTGAGGTATCCAAAATTTCTGTTTTAATCTGAGTAATAGATTGTGCCAACTAACATGAGCTCTTAGGCGGTTCTGATCCTCTGTTGTGGGTTTAGCTCAAATAAAAAGGACAATGGTTTAAACACAACAGCTAAGGTTAATAGATATGACTTAGTTTTAGCGTGTGTACAACATTTATAATATTCATTAACCCTCCCAAGGTAATGAAATGTTGCTGCTGTGTAGCTGTTGGCAGTGGTTTGTTAGTAAATTGTTGCCAGAACAATAAATATCCCAAACACTAAAGGTTAAACCGAGAGAGACTTAATCGTTCATGTTTGCAGTGTTTTTGGTGGTCTACTCACAAGTCTTCTGACTCACATCACTTGTTTAATTATATGATAGAACTGATTTATCTGTGGGAGCTTTCAAGGATATTTTTGTTGAGTGAACATTCAGCTTATCAAACTTTCAGTCCCTGAAGCTTACATTTCCTGAAATCATCAGAGCCCATTTTGATTAGGATTATGTTCGCCTCTGAACCATCTTGTCACTCGTTTACAATGCAGCAACAAAATTACATATTCAGAACATCTGTGGAGTCCAGCTGCTGGGAAATCGACCCAAGAGAAACATTGGAATCATGTTGCTCCATAAACCTGATGGGCAATTGTTGCCCCTGAGGATTTGTAATGCTAAATTTCCCCCCCAATTTTATCTCCTGACAACTTGCTCTACTCCTCTCCTTGCTGGGTTATGGCTCAACAAATACTAAATCCTGCCCCGTGCCTCATACTTCATTTGTAAGTTTAGACCTTAGGGGCCAGCATGACTGGTGCTCTATCTTGCACCCTGCTGTGAAGAGTGGGCCCCAAGCAGTGTCTTTGAATGCCTCCAATGTTGTTAACAGGCTGGTACCAACACTAGACTCTGCATGTGATACAAGGTGCTCCTGAGGGAGGCTTTTATAGAACTATGTTATGTGTGTACAATAGCCCGTGACAAATGTTTTGATGAGGGGTCATCAACCTAAAGCTTTGCATTTCATTTTCCCAGCCCTGTGAAGATGGGGCTAGAGTTGTCAGGCCTGGTTTGACCTGGGAACTGCTCCACAAAGGTGGACAGCCAATTAGAATAATTGAGGTCTTTGGTGGCATGAACGAATAGAGATCAGGGTCCAGTAAATTCTAAAGTCGTACGCAGGAAATACTGCATTCCATAGACATACAATGGAGGACATCATGTCACAGAAGCTAATGTCACAGCTGTATATCACATTACACAAACCATAGATGTTAACCTTCCAAATATAATTTGTGATTTTAGTTCACCAATTTTATTTCAAATACACTTTAGGCTTTTATAACACTATGTCATCAACCTAAACATTCGGATTGAATTTTCCCAGCCAAGTAAAGTTGGGGTTAGAAGTGTTAGGCCGGGTTTGGCCTGAGAACTGCTCCACAGAGATGGACAGCCAAATAGAACAATTGAGGATTCTCATAAAGGCTATTTTGCGATGGCACGGGCATATTCTGCTGTCAGAATAACCCCCTGCCATTTGTGGAGTCCGCCAGCTCATTGAAGGCGGTCTCCCAGCTGGCCAAAAGTCTCTCTGAGCTGGAGGTTCCATGCCGCAATAAGGGGATTCCGGGGTAGAGAGACCACAATTTTGTCCATCACTCCGATGGCCCTGCTGACTCTTGGTCTCTTTATTTATGGAACTTATTGCAGGTAGCCGAGAGCATTTTCATGTTGAGGTACTCTCACACTCACCTGTCTGCCTGCCTCACCAACTCCACCCCTCCTGGTGGGACAGCCAGCCTGCTTTTCCAGCAGACACCCTGTGATTGGGCCTCCTGCTCCCATGGTCCACACTCTACCCTTGATTGGGCAGGGTGGCTAGAGGCATTTTCTTAATTGATCACCTCCGGGAAGATGGTGGTCATGTCCCACCACGATCACTTCTGCGTTTCCGACTTGGAATTGAGCCCGACATCAGGATTGTGACACTTCAAGGAAAATCCAACCCATTAACTCTATCTCACCCTCTGCAGATACTGGCTGATCTGCTGACTATTCCCAATATTTTCTACTTTTATTTCAGTCTAGTCCCTGTCCGTCTGGCATACTTATTCTTCTTAAACGTTCCTCCTTCTGATCTGTTTTGTCAAGTTTCATTTTATCACTTATCTTTCTTACACTATTTATCGTTTATTTTTCTTCTTCCTTTTTGTTCTCTTTGGCTTCATCATTTTTGGTCCCCCTTTCCACTGATGTATTAACTTATATCCTCTCCCACATCACATGTTACTTACTCGGTTAGATACTGGCCCTAGCATTGTTCAGCTGAAGAACATTGTCCTTTCCAGGCTACACCGATCTCAGATTTGGGACCAATGTCACAGAAATATGTGCCCTTCCCCCATACGCCATTTCCTCAGATATGCATTTCACTCTGTTTGAAAGAAAATAAGTTTGAGCAGGCTAAATCCCAACCCTCTGCCACATTCCCACACTATCCGCTGTCATGTGAGAGTACCTTTAAGATAGGGGTGTTTAAGAAATGTACCTTTAAGAAATGGGTGTTTACTACTGCAGTGATGTCAGAGAGTGGGTGGAGCTGGGCTGCCTGTCAGCTTTTTACTTTTGTTTGTGAGCAGGCTACAGGGTATGTTTTTAGTTTCGTTTACAGAGCTGGATAGCTGCAGTCACAGCCAGAAGGCGTATGAATCTCTCTCTGTAATCTAAAGGCTGTAAATTGATCCTGGTAATTTAAAACTAATAACAGTAATGACTTTAACCTGATGTGCTTCTGATAAAGGTTTTGTTTGTAAGTCGGATGGATGTTAAAAAGGAAAGCTTAAAGGTGTTGTATTCTTTGGGGGTTGTATTTGAATTAATGGTTGCTAAGATGTTCACTGTATGTTTTAAAACGGTGAACTTGAGGTCATAGAATAAACATTGTTTTGCTTTAAAAATACTTTTCCATTTCTGCTGTACCACACCTGTAGAGTGGGCCGTGTGCTCCCCATACCACAATCTATTAAAAGTTGTGGGTCAGGTGAACTCCATGATACACTTTGGGGTTCTCTAAACCCTGGCCCATAACAAATTGGGGGCTTGAGGGGGATAAAAGTCTATCTATTGGATTGGTTTAGTGAACTTAAAGACAGTGAGGGGTGAGCATATTGTGGTTGCTTTTCAAGTGTGGTATTCTAGTTTAAGTAGGGAGTGTTGTGGACAATGGCTCTTTCAGAGGCTCTGATGTTTTTGGGGGTGGAGACGGTCACACACAGTACCTTATGGACAGAGACTAAAATCAGACTGTTAGATTTGGCAAAAACATTGCAGTTAACATTACCTGACAAAATGCAAAAAGATGAGGTCATTATGGCGGTGGCTAAGCATTTAAAGTTGCCTGAGATACAGTTTGACTCATTGGAAATAGCAAAAATTCAGTTGCAAATTAAACAGATGGAACATGAGAAAGAATTAAAGCAGCTTGAATAAGAAAGAGAAAGAGAGAGAGGAAAAAGAGAGAGAAGAAAGGAAAAAAGAAAGAATAGCCCTAGCAGAACAAAAAGAAAGAGAAAGGGATATACAGATCAGGGAAAAAGATAAAGAGAGAGAGTTTGAACTTCAGAAAATGGATATGAAACATGACAGTCAGTTAAAATTGGCAGATGTAAAGGGAAACGTACAGTTGGAGGATAGTAATGAAGATAGTGCGAAAGAGCGTCATAGCCGAAGGCTTGGTGGGGATCTATTTAAATATGTCCAAGCATTGTCAAGGTTTGATGAGAAGGAGGTGGAAGCCTTTTTCATTTCATTTGAGAAGCTAGCTAAACAAATGAAATGGCAACAGGACATGTGGGTATTACTGATTCAAACAATGAAATGAAATGAAAATCGCTTATTGTCACAAGTAGGCTTCAAATGAAGTTACTGTGAACAGCTCCTAGTCGCCACAATCCGGCGCCTGTTCGGGGAGGCTGGTGTCAGGGTGAGAGGAGTAGTGTTCAATTAGATAAGGAAGGTTGGAAAGTCCAGTGAAGATTGGTGAAGTGGTAGTAGGAGTAATAGAGAAACTATCTTGTCCAGGAATACAGTTTATCTTGGGTAATGATATAGCTGGATCGCAGGTGGGAGTGATGCCTACTGTGGTTGATAAGCCAGTGGAAAATCAGACAACTGAAGTGTTGAAGGATGAATATCCTGGGATTTTTCCGGATTGTGTAGAAACAAGGTCGCAATGTCACAGGTTAAGACAAGAGGCGAAATCAAAGAGTGAAGATGAAGTTGAAGTGCAATTATCAGAAACGATTTTTGATCAGATGGTTGAAAAAGAACAGGAACAGGTGGAGGATGAAGCAGATATTTTTAGTTCAGGAAAAGTGGCGGAGTTACAACAAAAAGATATAGAAATAAAACAGATGTATCAGAAAGCATATACGGAAGAGGAATCTGAATGTATACCAGAGTGTTATTTGCGTAAAAGTGATATCTTGATGAGAAAATGGAGACCTTTACATATGCAGGCAGATGAAAAGTGGGCAGAGGTTCATCAAGTAGTATTGCCAGTAGGGTATAAAAAGGAGGTGTTGCGAGTTGCACATGAGATACCAGTAGGAGGTCATTTGGGAATAAGGAAAACTCAAGCTAAAATACAAAAACATTTTTATTGGCCTGGACTACATAAAGATGTAATTACATTTTGTCAATCATGTCACACATGTCAAGTGATAGGGAAACTTCAAGCAGTGATAAAACCAGTGCCCTTAATACCCATTCCAGCATTTGAGGAACCTTTTACACGGGTAGTACCGCTTCCTAAAACAAAAAGTGGGAATCAATATCTTTTGACTATAATGGATGTGTCTACTAGGTTTCCAGAGGCCATTCCAGTACGTAATATTACAGCTAAAAGGATTGTGGAGGAGTTACTTGAATTCTTTACTAGATATGGACTACCCACAGAAATGCAATCGGATCAAGGATCGAATTTTACCTCAAGGTTATTCAAAGAAGTTATGGATAGCTTAGGAATAAAACTATTTAAATCAACTGCGTACCATCCAGAATCGCAGGGAGCGTTAGAAAGGTGGCATCAGATATTAAAGACAATGTTGAGGGCTTATTGTCAAGATTATCCAGAGCATTGGGATAAAGAAATTCCATTCGTACTGTTTACAATTAGGGATGCACCTAATGAGTCTACCAAATTTAGTCCTTTTGAACTAATTTTGGTCATGAGATGAGAGGACCACTTAAATTGATTAAGGAAAAACTGGGGAGTGAGAAATCAGAAATTCCATTATTGGATTACATGTCAAATTTTAGGGAATGATTAAATAGAGCAGGTGAATTGGCTAGACAACATTTGAAAGTTGCACAAAATGTGATGAAACGGGTAGCGGACAAGAAATCCAAAGTTCGTAGTTTTGCCAGTGGAGATAAAGTTTTAGTATTGTTACCACTGGTAGGTGAACCTTTAAAAGCTAGGTTTTGTGGACCTTATCAGATTGAAAGGAAATTAAGTAAGGTGAATAATGTGGTAAAAACACCAGATAGAAGGAAGACTCACCGAGTGTGTCATGTGAATATGCTTAAAAGATCCTTTGAAAGGGAAGGAGAGAAAAAGGAGGAGGTTTTAATGATTTTAACTCAAAGTGATGAACCAAATCCAAATGACTGTGAATTTGACATACCTCAAATTAAATTGGAAAACGAGGATGTTCTTAAAAATTGGGATAAATTGCTGAGTTACCTTCCAGAGGAAACACAAGCTGACCTGAAAGAGTTACTGATATCACAGGGGCAAGTTTGTAGAGATAAATTGGGAAGTACTGAAATGGCTAACATGATGTAGATGTGGGAAAAGCTGTTCCGATCAAACAACATCCATACAGACTTAACCCTTTAAAATTGGCACAGGTTAACAAAGAGATTGAGAGTATGCTTAGTAAATGGCATAATTGAAGTGGGTTGCAGCCAATGGAGCTCACCCATAGTGATGGTACCTAAACCAGACGGTACCCAACGGTTGTGTGTGGACTATAGAAAGGTTAATGCAGTTACAAGAATGGACTCTTATCCTATCCCACGTTTGGAGGATTGCATTGAGAAAGTGGGACAATCAGCTTTTATTTCTAAACTGGATTTACTTAAAGGTTACTGGCAGGTACCTTTATCCGAAAGGGCGAAGGAGATTTCAGCTTTTGTGACTCCAGATGGTATATACCAATTCAAAGTTATGCCATTTGGCATGAAAAACGCCCCTGCCACATTTCCAGCGGTTCACTAACAAAGTCATTTCAGGATTACCCAATTGTGCGGTATACATCGACGATCTGGTAATTTTCAGCCAGACATGGACAGAGCATTTAAAACATCTGATTGAGTTATTCGATCGACTTCAAGAGGCGGGTTTGGTGATAAACCTAACCAAAAGTGAATTTGGAAAAGCCCAAGTCACTTTCCTTGGCGATACAATCGGACAGGGTCGAATGGTCACACGGGATGTGAAACCAACAGTTATTGAGGAGTTTCCAATACCCTTGAGACAAAGGGAAATAATGTGATTTCTTGGCATGGGTGGATTTGATCGAACATTTGTGCAAAGGTTTTGTAGCGTGATTGCTCCACTGATGGACTTGGTGAAGAAACGTCAAAAATGTCAATGGACAGCGGATTTTCAACAGGCATTGGACTGCCTGAAAGCTGTGATAACCAATGCTCCTGTGTTAGAGATTGCAAGGACTCTGTGATCAGATTAAACTGAAGTATCTGACTTTAAAGAGAAATGCCGAGGCGTAGAGCAATGGACGGATCGTGCAGAGACCTTCTTGTTCAAAGAGACTGTCAATTGAGATGGATTTCAGTTGGAACAAGAAGAACGAAAAAAAAAATGGACTATATTATTATACCTGTTTGCGTGTGTTGTTTTTTGAAACAAAAAAGTACATTTACTGTGTGCATTTCTTAAAGAATGGTGAAAAGGTGAAAAATGAAACCATCTTGAAGTTGATGGTTTACTTTTTTTTCTTGGGGGGAGGTGTCATGTGAGAGTACCTTTAAGATATGGGTGTTTAAGAAATGCACCTTTAAGAAATGGGTGTTTACTACTGCAGTGCTGTCAGAGAGTGGGTGGAACTGGGCTGTCTGTCAGCTTTTTACTTTCGTTTTTGAGCAGGCTGCAGGGTGTGTTTTTAGTTTTGTTTTCAGAGCTGGATAGCTGCAGTCACAGCCAGAAAGTGTATGAATCGCTCTTTGTAATCTAAAGACTGTAAATCGATCCTGGTGATTTAAAACTAGTAACAGTAATGACTTTAACCTGATGTGCTTCTGATAAAGGTTTTGTTTGTAAGTCGGATGGATGTTAAAAAGGAAAGCTTAAAGGTGTTGTATTCTTTGGGGGTTGTATTTGAATTAATGGTTGCTAAGATGTTCACTGTATGTTTTAAAACGGTGAACTTGAGGTCATAGAATAAACATTGTTTTGCTTTAAAAATACTTTTCCATTTCTGCTGTACCACACCTGTAGAGTGGGCCGTGTGCTCCCCATACCACAATCTAGTAAAAGTTGTGGGTCAGGTGAACTCCATGATACACTTTGGGGTTCTCTAAACCCTGGCCCATAACACCCCACATCCTTTGATTCTCTTAGCATCTAAAAAAATCTATTGATCTGTACCTTGGATATACTAACAACTGAACATCCATAGCTTTCTCGGGTAGAGAATTCCAAGGATTCACAATCCTTCAAACCTCAGCTCGAAATAGCTGCCCCCATATTCCAAGACTGTGACGCAGTAGTTTAAGAGTTCGCAGCCTGGAGAAACAGCCTTCCAGCATCAAACCTTTAAGCCCCTTAAGAATTTTACATGTTTCGATGAGTCACTTCTCATTCTTCTAAACTTCAGAGATTATAACCCTAGTCTACTCAATCTATATTCGCAGAACAAACCCCTGGAATAGGCCGGTTAGCCTGACACCAGCAAAAGGCAAACCACAGAATATAGTGTTCGGGACATGATAACATGATCGTTAGAAAATCATTCTATATTGGTTGGGCAGTCAACATGAATTTAGGAAAGGGAAATCAAGGGTGGTAGTCTGCCATCTTAGACCATGTCCACAGTGGGGGTCGGGACAAGTATGTTTCCCACTGCAGAGGCTGATGGGAAACTATTCCATATCTTCTGGTCCCGACCACATTAATTATGCATTTGGGTGTTTTGCACTGTATTCCATGGCGGGGCAGGCTTGATGCCACCCATTCCATTGTCATATCCAGACGCCATAGTTAAGAGGCGCCCAGAATCCTTACTGTCAGCACCTACATTTGAGAGGAGATGTCACAAAGGGGAGGTTAATGTCCAAATTTAGAGTTGCTTCCTGCGTGTCATGTTGAGGTTGGGAGGGATGTACTCTACCCAACTGATGGTAGGAGGAAGTCCAGCAGGGAAATCAATGTGGCATGGGTGCAGGTGGCTAATGCAGTAAGTGCATGAGGGTGGGGGGAAGGAAGGGTTTGGTCAGGCAAGGGGCTACACTGGAGGACGGCAACCCAGTACTGCAAGAGGATGTATGATCTTATTCACTCTGCCAGTGCAAGTCTCAACCATGGTTGCACAATCTACTAAGGCTCTAAAATGTCAGGGTCCAAGGACTAGTGGCAATGGCACATCCGGCCTCACAGCCCCACTTCAGTGCATCCATGCTGAGATGGAGTAACTTCTGTGCCTCCTTCAGCAGATATGGGACACAACATGGAACAGGGGTGGAGGGTGTAGGGATACCTAGTGTTGGCGCAGAGGGAATGAGCAACGTCTAAATTACATGCAAGTATAAGCCTTCCCTTTCCCCAACCGATGTAACATGTAACTCCTCTCAAGCATTCTCTTCTTTGAGCAGGTGAATCATCGGCACAACCGACGGAACGGGAAAAGACTGGGGGGGACAACCACACCTGAGTGCTCCCACAGAGTTCCAGGAGAGGGTTTCAGAGCTCATGGGAGTTGAGTGGGACACAATTATTGGCGATGGGGAGTCTGGCCCTGGCTGTACACCTAGTATGGATTCATTCATTCAGTGTAACCCTGAGAGTCGAATATGCCTCCACGTTGGAGGCAGTTGATGCTGTCACTTGTGATGTGTTGGGTGTTCTGGATCACAAACAGGTCACCAACACTGGAAGTGGTGCAACTCTATTTGATTATAAGGTTAACTACATACTTGAACTGTGGGTAAATGCAATACCAGCTTTAACTGTTGACCCTTGCCTAGTCCTAACCAGGTGATGCACTCAGCACATGGTGAATGTCTGTGTTGCAGGCTGTGAGCTCTGTGCTCCGAGCTGGCTGCTACTAGAATGAGTGGAAACTCTCCTGTCCCCTGTCTTTATAGTGCGTGTGCTCTCACTGGTGATTGGCTGCGGTGTTGTGTATGCTGATTGGTCCCACTGCATGTCCATCAGTGTGTGTGTGAGTGTCTGCACCATAATATACTGGTGTATATTATGACATCCTCCCTTTTACATAAAGAATATGTGCCTGCATGACAATAAAATTGTGTAGTGAATGTACCTGACTATGTGGGTGCGTGTTATTTACATGACTATGTCATGAGGCTAATCTATTTACACGGGAAGGTGCCTGGTGCTGAGAAATAGGGTGTCACACCAACAACGAAATGAACATTATATACAAACTACTGGAACGATGAAAGAGGATAACAGAACAGATCAAAGAGTGCAACATCGTAAAACTCATAAGTCAAGTCTCTGAGGTGGGCGACGAATTTTGGTTGACCGCCTCAAGGGTGGGTCAGGAGCCACTGGCTGAGGAACGGGCTGGGCCACGGCAGAGTGAGGAGGATGCAGAGTATTCGGAATCTCCACATAGTCCAGGTTGGGGACAACAGGAGGGCGTGGCACCGGTGGAGGATCACGTAGCGAGCGTGGAATGAGGCGAAGGGCACGCCGATTGCAGCGGCGAATGGAACCATCTGACAGATGAACCAGGAACGAGCGAGGAGACACCTGCTGAAGAACCACAGCAGTTGCAGACCAGTCACCCTCCGGAAGATAGATGCGGACGTTGTCATCCGGTGGCAGAGCAGGGAGATCAGTCGCCCGAGCGTCATACGCCGCCTTGTGTTGTGCACGAGACTGTTGCATCCGCTGAAGGACCAGAACGTGGTCGAGGTCTGGGACGTGAATGGACGGCATTGTGGTCCTGAGGGTGCGACCCATGAGCAGCTGGGCTGGCGACAGGCCCGTGGAGAGTGGGGCCGAACGATAGGCTAGCAAGGTGAGGTAGAAGTCGGATCCTGCATTGGCAGCATTGCAGAGGAGCCGTTTGACGATGTGGACGCCCTTTTCCGCTTTGCTATTGGATTGGGGGTGCAGGGGACTGGATGTCACATGCACAAAGTTGTACCTGCTGGCAAAGTTGGACCATTCCTGGCTCGCGAAGCAGCGGCCATTGTCCGACATCACAGTGAGTGGGATGCCGTGACGAGCAAAGGTCTCCTTGCAGGCACGGATGACCGCCGATGATGTGATGTCGTGCAGGCGTACGACCTCTGTGTAGTTAAAAAAATAGTCTACAATCAGAACATAGTCCCTGCCGAGCGCATGGAACAGGTCAACGCCTACCTTAGACCAAGGGGACGTGACCAACTCATGGGGCTGTAGGGTCTCACGTGGTTGGGCCGGCTGGAACCGCTGACAGGTGGGGCAGTTGAGCACTGTGTTGGTGATGTCCTCTTTGATGCTGGGCCAGTACACAGCCTCTCGGACCCTCTGTCGGCACGTCTCCATGCCAAGATGGCCCTCATGTAACTGTTCCAAAATGAGCTGGCGCATGCTGTGTGGGATCACGATGCGGTCCAGCTTCAGGAGGACACCATCGACTACTGCCAGATCGTCTCTGATATTGTAGAACTGCGGGCATTGGCCCTTGAGCCACCTGTCCGTCATGTGGAGCATGACACGCTGTAGTAGGGGGTCAGCCGCAGTCTCGCGGCGAATGTGGATAAGGCGTTCATCCGTGGCCGGCAGATTGGAGGCCGTGAAGGCCACATGGGCGTCAACCTGGCAGACGAACCCCTCTGGGTCACATGGGGTGTTGACTGGCATGGACAGAGCGTCGGCTATGATCAGGTCCTTGCCCGGGGTGTATAGGAGCTGGAAATCGTACCGCCGGAGTTTAAGCAGAATGCGCTGGAGGCGAGGGGTCATATCATTCAGGTCTTTTTGTATAATGTTGACCAGCGGGCGATGGTCGGTCTCGACAGTGAATTGTGGGAGGCCGTACACATAATCATGAAATTTGTCGACCCCAGTCAACAGGCCCAGGCACTCCTTTTCGATCTGCGCGTAACGCTGTTCCGTGGGGGTCATGGCACGTGACGCATATGCAATGGGGGCCCATGATGAGGCCTCATCGCATTGCAGGAGCACCGCCCCAATGCCGGACTGGCTGGCATCCGTTGAAATTTTTGTTTCCTTCGTGGGATCAAAAAATGCCAATACCGGGGCCGTGGCAAGCTTGGTCTTAAGCTCCTCCCATTCGCGCTCCTGGGCGGGAAGCCAATGGAAGTCTGTCGTCTTCCTGACCAGGTTCCGGAGAGCTGTGGTATGGGAGGCGAGGTTGGGGATGAACTTCCCCAGGAAGTTGACCATGCCCAAAAATCGGAGGACTGCCTTCTTATCCGCTGGCTTCTGCATGGCCGTGATGGCTGCCACCTTGTCCACATCCGGCCGCACACCCAACCAAGAGATGTGGTCCCATAGGAACTTGAGTTCCGTCACTTGAGTTCCGTCTGGCCGAAGGAACATTTGGCTCTGTTGAGGCGAAGGCCTTGGTCCCATATTTGTTTGAAAACGTGCTGGAGGCGACTGATATGCACCTGCGGGGTGGTGGACCAAATGCTGATGTCGTCAACATAGACGCGCACACCCTCAATGCCCTCCATCATTTGCTCCATGATCCGGTGGAATACTTCTGATGCCGATATGATCCCAAACGGCATCCTGTTGTAGCAGTATCTGCCAAACGGGGTATTAAAGGTACACAGCTTTCTGCTGGACCTGTCTAGTTGAATTTGCCAGAATCCTTTCGAGGCGTCAAGTTTGGTGAAGATGTTGGCCCGAGCCATCTCGCACGTGATCTCCTCGCGCTTGGGGATAGGGTAATGCTCCCTCATTATGTTGCGATTCAGATCCTTGGGATCAATGCAAATTCTCAGCTCGCCGGAAGGCTTCTTTACGCACACCATGGAACTGACCCAGTCAGTTGGTTCCGTCACTCTGGAGAGCACTCCTTGGTCCTGGAAGTCCTTCAGCTGCTGCTTGAGGCGGTCCTTGAGGGGTGCTGGGACTCTGCGAAGTGCATGAACCACAGGCGTGGCGTCTTGTTTGAGCAGGATTTTGTAAGTGTATGGAAGCGTGCCCATGCCTTTGAAAAAGTCCCGGCGCTGGTAGATGATGGCATTGAGTTGCGCCCTGAAGTCCGCATCCTGGAAGGCAGACGTGTCCTCTGGAGAGAGAGTGTACTCGTTGAACGAGGTTTAGGAATTTGCACGCCTGTGCGCCTAGCACAGAGTCCTTCGAGGAGCCCACGATCTCGAAGGGAAGGATGGCTTTTCGCGAGTTGTGTGTCACTTCGGGTTGGCATGAACCGGTAGCAGGAATGACGTTGCCATTGTAGTCCACTAGTTGGCAGGTCAACGGAAGTATGGTTGGTTTAACCCCAAGGGTCTGAAAGGCTGACCACGCTAGGAGATTAGCGGAAGCACCAGTGTCCAGGCGGAATCGTATCTGGGATCGATTGACCGTCAGGGTGGCACACCACTCGTCGTCTGGATCAATGCTGTGCACCGACAGCGGCTGGTGGTTTTGATTCGGGGACAGCCTGTTCTTTGTTATAACAGCGAATCGAAAAGGCTCCCTCGGGTCCTCAGTGTCACTGGTCTGCGGGAAGTCGGAATCGGGCTCGGTAGGTAACTGCTTGTTTCAGGGTTCTTCGGAGGTTTATTTCATTTCCTGGTTCAATTTGAGGCTTTGTGCTGTCATTCTAGGTGAAGGAAGGTTGTTTTACAGCTTTAAAATATTTTTTCTTTGATTCGGGACGTTTCCCCTTTAAATGTGCGTGGTCCGGGGCTTCTGACGTCATGACGCGCGTGACGTAGCACGTAGGAGGCGTTTGCACATGCGCAGATCGCAGTTCCTTTACTGATGGCCGTTTTCGCGATTGCGCATGCGCGGCGTCGCGCAACTGCGCAAGAGCAGCCCCTTCAGAAAGATGGCCGCTGACCAAAATCGTTCTCTGCTCCGGGATTTCGGCCTCGAGGAGAGTACTGGCGCTTCTCTTACCTTTCCTTGCTGGTGGGAGTGTGTTTTCCTCACAGTATTTGCCGAATTTGTCCAGGAATGCCTGGATGTCGCTCCTGTTTTGCCCCTTGGAGAACTTGAATTTTTAAAAGATTTCTTCTGCTCTGGCACCGGCGATGGTGAGGAGAAGCTCTGTTTTTTCAGGATCGGCCAGGTCTTCTAGTTTGGCTGCCAGCAGGAAGATTTCAAACTTTTGCCGGAATGCCCGTCAGTTTTCACGGAGTTCGCCGTGGCACTGGAGCTGCTGCGGAACCCGGATCTTGAACATCTTGCCTGGGTATCGTTGCTGGTTGTCACTGTACGCTGAGGTGCCGATGATGCGGAGCGGCGGCAGCGGGTTGATGTTCTCCATACTTCAGGATGCCGGAATGCTGATTAGTTGCAGGTGGGTCTCAGAAGTGCTAGTATGCAACCATTCCTTGTACCATGATGTGTTGGGTGTTCTGGATCACAAACAGGTCACCAACACTGGAAGTGGTGCAACTCTATTTTATTATAAGGTTAACTATATTAACATACTTGAACTGTGGGTAAATGCAATACCAGCTTTAACTGTTGACCCTTGCCTAGTCCTAACCAGGTGATGCACTCAGCACATGGTGAATGTCTGTGTTGCAGGCTGTGAGCTCTGTGCTCCGAGCTGGCTGCCACTAGAATGAGTGGGAACTCTCCTGTCCCCTGTCTTTATAGTGCGTGTGCTCTCACTGGTGATTGGCTGCGGTGTAGTGTATGCTGATTGGTCCCTCTGCATGTCCATCAGTGTGTGTGTGTGTGTGTCTGCACCATGATATACTGGTGTATATTATGACAACTTGCACTCTTCTTTCTAACTTACAGGTGCATTCAGGAAGAGACCAAGGTCTAAGGAGGAGGAGGACTCCCTTTCCAGCCCTAACCCCAGCTCCAGCCCAGCAAGGAGCCAGGAGCGAGCAGAAGGGGAGAGCTCCACAATGTTTGAGGTATTACAGTGCTCAGCTGCTCTCTCCATCAACTCAGGTACACACCTCGGTAGGTTTTAGCACTAGTTCTGGAGGGGTTGCACAATCTGGTGGTCACTACACGGACTCCAACTGCAGCAGGATGAGGCAAATTCAACTGAGCTCTTCAGCTCTCGGAAGACAGCTGGGGAAAAGGCATCTGTGAGGTCCCAATCTAGATTTGGCCTATGTGGTGAATGTGTAATTATTGATAATTCACCAGTGCACTGTGTTATGTTATTAACCCTGTGGGCTCTACCTATGGGCCATTGTGTGGCTTCACCCACAGGGGATATGTCGGGGCATGTATGGGCTCCGGCCATGGCTCCACCCCCTTTACAGGAGGTATAAGAGCTGCCGACCTGCGGGGCCGCCTTCAGTGTTGTACCGGTCACAGGCAGGCTCAGTTTTAAGCTGATTAAAACCACGGTTTACTTCTCCATGTGTCTTCGGGTGAATTGATGGTTGCATCAGCCTTTCAACTCATGGTGATGTGTTAGCAGGAGGAGGGGGAGCATCAGGAAGAGCTGCTGCATATCATCAGCAAAGTGGCACGCGTGTAGGCGAACTCTATTATGTGATGTCTACATGTTTGCGCATTGGGGTCTCCATGGGAAAGGCGACACCATGGAGACTGTTTCAAATGGATTGCAGAGATATGCACAGATCTGCACTCCATCCCCGTTGCCATGGGTGAGTTCATGCAGTGGCAATGCGTGAGGGGAATGGGCACCTCAATGTCCCTCCAGATGCACGTCTCCCTCAAGGACTTAGACTGGGCATCTGATGTGAGGAAGAGCAGCAGCTGGACACCCCTGGATCATCCACTCAGGAGTCTCAGAGGTTGTCCGCTCTCTCAAAATCCCCTCAGCCTGTGACCCCTTCAACCTCGTCCTCTGTCTTCTGGGAGGGGTGGAAAGCAAAAATCAGCCGAGGCCCTCCAGAGGACGGTTGCTGAAGTCATCAAAGGCAACATGATCCATAGGCTGACTGCAAATCTGCTGCGGATGTCAGGGCAGCACCAAGACATAGAAATAGCCCTAGAAAAATAAAAACATTTTGAGCACGGGTGGTTGCACGCGTGAACAGTGATACTGTGTTATCCGCAAGTACCTTCACTGTCACTAAATAATGTCTAGTGTTGTCTTTCAGCATCGTTATATCTGCTTTGTGAGGCCTCCTCACCCCATTTCCCCCACACACATGGATCATTCATCCGTCACACGGGCGTGGGTACGCTGCCAACGCAACAGATAATCTCGTTGGTGCAGAATCCCATTGCTTATCTTTCAAAATGATTGTGAATCCAGACTATTATTCATGACTCCTCTGTGGTTGTGAAGTCCAGGAGAAGCTGGCCCGACTCCATGAGAATTGCAGGGGGTTCGAAGATGCCCCCATTGCAATGTCCCATTGCGGATTCCCTACCAGCCCCCTTAATTTGCGCTTGCAAAATTTGCGGGTGTTAGGAATGAGGGTCATGGATCCTGGAATCGGAGCACACCCACAAGTTTTAAATAGCTCTGGAGTCCTTCTGACTCTGCGAAAAGTGAGTGACAGAGCCAGAAATTCTGCTTGGAGTTGAACAGGATGTTGAGCAAATCATCTGGTTCAGTCTGATGCAGTTATCGGGGAGTGGGGTGGAATCCATAATCAGGAAGTGGAATTTGTGGCAGAGGGCACCAAGATAGGTTGGAAATTGAAAAGCACTGACAGGGTGAGGAATAGCTTTCAAAAAGGATTTGGATCAATACTTGCTGTTCGGGAGGGCGTTCCAAGGGTTTGACCGAGTGACAGTGAATGAATGGTGATATATTTCCAAGTCAGGATGGTGACTGGCTTCGAGGGGAACTTCCAGGTGGTAGTGTTCTTATGTGTCTGCTGCCCTTGTCCTTCTAGATGGGAACGGTCATGGGTTTGGAAGGTGCTGCCTAAGGAGCCTTGGTGCGTTTCTGCAGTACATCCTTCGGACATTTCTCTGCAGAATCCCTGACAATGTTTAATCTCTGCTATATCAAAGATGCTACAGAATGCAATTTCATCAAAGAACCATCCCTTTTTCACCCAACTTTTCCCCTTACTCACTCTGTGATCAGTAATTGTTTTCCTGATACCAGCAGATCAAATTTATTAATACTCTGAAAACTTTAAGTGAATGAGTGACATAGACCAGGGGCGAAATTCTCCCCCAACGGCGGGATGTCCGCCGACTGGCGCCAAAGACGGCGCCAATCAGACGGGCATCGCGCCGGCCCAAAGGTGCGGAATGCTCCACATCTTTGGCGGCCTAGCCCCAACATTGAGGGGCTAGGCCGACGCCGGAGGGATTTCCGCCCCGCCAGCTGGCGGAAATGGCGTTTGTTGCCCCGCCAGCCCGCGCGGAAATGCAGCGCATGCGCGGGAGCGTCAGCGGCCGCTGTCAGTTTCCCGGCGCATGCGCGGGAGCGTCAGCGGCCGCTGTCAGTTTCCCGCGTATGCGCAGTGGGGAGAGTCTCTTCTGCCTCCGCCATGGTGGAGGCCGTGGCGGAGGCGGAAGGGAAAGAGTGCCCCCACGGCACAGGCCCGCCCGCGGATCGGTGGGCCCCGATCGCGGGCCAGGCCATCGTGGGGGCACCCCCCGGGGTCAGATCGCCCCGCACCCCCCCCCCCCAGGACCCCGGAGCCCGCCCACGCCGCCTGGTCCCGCCGGTAAATACCAGCTTTGATTTACGCCGGCGGGACAGGCAATTTCTGGGCGGGACTTCGGCCCATCCGGGCCGGAGAATTGAACGGGGGGTCCCGCCAACCGGCGCGGCCTGATTCCCGCCCCCGCCCAATCTCCGGTACCGGAGACTTCGGCGGGGGCGGGGGCGGGATTCACGGCGGCCAATGGCCATTCTCCGACCCGGCGGGGGGTTGGAGAATGACGCCCCACGTGTTCTGGGAATATGAAGCTCTACAATACCAGCTTTCCCTAACGGTTGAAGAGAATGTTTTTCCAACTTAAATAGAATTGTCCATCAGAAGGGATTTTCAGAAAGACTTTGACAATGTTAGTTTGAATAATGATGAGAGGAATTGTTTTAGCGATGATTTGAAAGCCAATAATGTTCAGTTTGTTGGAATTTAAAATGGAAATTTTGCATTATATGCAGAAGGTAGCTTCATATTTCTTGTAGCAATGTATCAGAAATGTACTCATTATCAAAATCACAATGCCTTTATATTACCGATCATACCTCTTCAGGGGCAAAATTCTCCATTATCGGCGCAAAGTCTGCCGATCGGCGCAAGAAACGGCGCAAATCCGACCTGCATCACGTTGCCAAAAACGTCGCGAAGTCTCCGGCCCGAAATGGGCTAGCAGCGACGTGACGGGATCCGCGCTTGCCCACGTGGTTCACGCCGTGCAGCGTCATACACGCCGCACGGCGTGACGGCTCATAAGGACGCGCTGCTCCCCCCCACCCGACCGGAACACCCGACCGGAACACCCGACTGGATGGCTGGCCGCCGCTCAGCCCCGAGGTTCGAGTCACGGGATGTGGAGACGCTCCTGGATGCAGTGGAGCAGAGGAGGGAGGCCCTGTATCCCGGGCACTGCCGCAGAGTTGCCCCACGCCACAGCCGGCGTCTGTGGAGGGAGGTGGCAGAGGCCGTCACCGCTGTGGCCCTGACACCACGGACAGGCACCCAGTGCCACAAGAAAGTGAACGACCTCGTCAGAGCAGCCAGGGTGAGCCTCCCCCTCTGCCCGATATCCATATCCCCCCTCCCCCATATCCCCCCTCCCCCATATCCCCCTATCCCCCCTCCCCCATATCCCCCCTCCCCCATATCCCCCCTCCCCATATCCCCAATATCCCCCCTCCCCCATATCCCCCCTCTCCCATATCCCCCCTCCCCCATATCCCCCCTCCCCCATATCCCCCCTCCCCATATCCCCCATATCCCCCCTCCCCCATATCCTCCTCCCCATATCCCCCCATATCCCCTCCCCATATCCCCCCTCCCCATATCCCCCTCCCCATATCCCCCTCCCCATATCCCCCCTCCCCTATATCCCCCATATCCCCCCTCCTCCATATCCCCCCTCCCCCATATCCCCCATATCCCCAAGTGAATCCAGCCTTAACCTTAACTTCTGCAATACACGCACAACCGATGGCGTGCATTCATATACCTGCCTAACACTGTTGCCTTTTACCCCTGCCACCACCCCCACCCACCCCCCCGCCACAGGAGAAGCGTGCACACAACAATAGGGAGCATGTGAGGACTGGAGGAGGCCCCGCTGATGAGAGGCCACTGACCAAACACGAGGAAAGGGCCCTGGAACTGGCTGGCGGACCTGAGGACTGGGAGGTTGCTGATGCAGAGGTCGGGGGCGTACTAGCAAGTGAGCCACCGACAGCCCGTCCCCATATCCCCCCTCCCCTATATCCCCCTCCCCCATATCACCTAATCACTGCCTGCGGGTCCCCCTGTAGGGGAGGTCCCGGAACACCGCGACACCTCGGACTCCCCCCCCTTCTCTCCCAGGTGCATCGGGTGGGCAACGGGCAGGACAGGCTGGCAGCTCACCATCCCAGTCGCCCGGGCCACAGCCTGGCCCATCTCGGCCAGGACGCCCCAGGAAACGGCCGCCAAAGGGATCCTGTGTCAGAGGGCAGGAATCAGAGGAGTCCACCTCCAGTTCTGCTGTACCGTCTGGGGAACCACGTAGACGTAGTCAAAGGGCGCGTAAGGCCTTCAATTAGACACTGAGTAAGTTGGCACGGGTGCAGGGCACAGATGAGTTTTAGGGGCTAGGGCACGTGCATGAACTCCTTTGGTTATTGACGTCAATGTTACACCTACAGAAGCTGCCTGTGTGCTCTGTCCAAAGCGTGCGGGTGTATCATATACGTTGAGCGCAAGTGTGTGTGTGAGGGGTGGTCTTACCACAGCCCCAGGTGAGTCTGCAACCTTCCCCCTGGGCCGCCATCAACATCCCCCCCGGGCGGAGGACGGGACCGTGCGCTGCAGTGTCACAGCCGCATGCAGGGATGGTCCGGGTGGATGGTGGTACTGTGGCCATGGGTCAGACATAGTCCAACGATGTGGAGCCAGGAGCTCATCGCAGGGCGGGTTGTCATCTTCCTCCATGGCCTGCAATAGACACGCGTCCACCGGCAACTGTGTGAGCCCGGCTGTTGTGCCGCAGGTGGATCGGCAATGGGGGGGGGTGGTGTGCATGCGGGTGGGGTGGGTGGGGTTGGGGAGGGGGGTGAGGGTGCTGGGTGGGTGGATGGGTGGGGGGTGTGGGTGGTCGGCTGTTGCCATGGTGTGCGGTCTGTGGCCACACTACCTGATTCCCACGCCCATCTAGTCAGTGAAGCGGGCGGCTATCAGCCTGTCCCGTGCCCGCTGGGCTAGCCGGTAACGGTGGACAGCCACCCGCCTGTGTCTAGCCCGTCTGCCCTGACCATTGCCCCCATCCCCCTCATCTGGGGAGGACTGCGCCTCTTCCTGCTGCTCCTCCACTCCGCCCTCCTCTGCCTGCGGCACATCGCCCCTCTGCTGGGCTATGTTGTGCAGGACGCAGCACACCACAATGATGCGGCCGACCCTATCTGACCGATACTGGAGGGCACCCCCAGAGAGGTCCAGGCACCTGAAATGCATCTTCAGCACGCCAAAGCACCTCTCTATCACTCCCCTTGTCACTACATGGGCATCATTGTAGCGGCTCTCTGCCTCATTGCGTGGCCTCCGTACAGGCGTCATCAGCCACGATCGCAATGGGTAGCCCCTGTCGCCCAGCAACCAGCCCCTCAGCCGGGGATGGTGTCCCTCGTACATGCCGGTGATGGATGACCGCGACAACACGTATGAGTTGTGTACACTGCCTGGGTAATGGGCGCAGACGTGCAGGATCAACATGCGGTGGTCACAGACCACCTGTCTGTTCATCGAATAGGTCCCCTTCCTATTGGTGAACACGGCCCTGTTATCTGCAGGTGGCCGCACGGCGACGTGCATCCCATCAATCGCGCCCTGGACCATGGGGAACCCGGCAACGGCAGAGAAGCCCACGGCCCGGGCATCTTGGCTGGCCCGGCCCACAGGGAAGCGGATGTAGCGGTGCGCCATGGCATATAGGGCATCTGTCACTGCCCGGATGCACCGATGCACTGATGTCTGCGATATGCCGGACAGGTCCCCACTCGGTGCCTGGAATGACCCCGTTGCATAAATGTTCAGGGCCACCGTAACCTTGACGGACACGGGGAGAGGGTGTCCCCCGCCAGTGCCACGCGGTGACAGGTGTGCCAGCAGGTGGCAGATGTGTGCCACGGTTTCCCGCCTCATCCGGAGTCTCCTCCTGCATTCCCGGTCCGTGAGGTCCTGGTATGGCTGCCGGGGCCGGTACACACGGGGCGCCCTCGGGTGCCTCTGTTGCCGTGGGGCCGCGACGTCCTCCTCCCCCTCCTCGTCCTGTCGGTCAGGTGTCCCTCCAGACTGGGCGGCTGCCGCCTGCCCCTCTGCGGCAGCCTGCGCCGCCTCTCTGGCACGCTCCTCCTCCTCCTCCTCCTCATCCTCCTCCTCATCCAGGGCAACATGGACAGTAGCGGCTGCCGCCACGGCGGCCAACATCGCTGGCTGATCGGCCTGGTGGGGGGGGTGGGGGAAACGACGACATGTCATCATTGCCCATACCCCCTCCTCCCCCCAGCCAGGTGGCATGGACCGCATGGGTCCAACTGTTGGAGGCTGGCACCTGGCCAGGTGGACCAACTCACTTGCCCTCGCAACCCCCCTCCCCGGCACGGACCCCCCCCATCCCCCTCCCCGGCACGGACCCCATCCTCCTCCCCGGCACGGACCCTCCCATCCCCCCTCCCCGGCACGGACCCCGTCCCCCCATCCTCCTCCCCGGCACGGACCCCATCCTCCTCCCCGGCACGGACCCCCCCCATCCCCCTCCACGGCACGGACCCCCCCATCCTCCTCCCCAGCACGGACCCCGTCCCCCCATCCCCCTCCCCGGCACGGACCCCCCCACCCCCTCCCCGGCACGGACCCCCCCATCCCCCTCCCCGGCACTGACCCCATCCTCCTCCCCGGCACGGACCCCCCCATCTCCCTCCCCGGCACTGACCCCCCATCCCCATCCCCGGCACGGACCCCATCCTCCTCCTCCCCGGCACTGACCCCCCATCACCCCTCCCCGGCACGGACCCCATCCTCCTCCCCGGCACGGACCCCGTCCCCCACATCCTCCTCCCCGGCACGGACCCCCCCATCGTCCTCTCCGGCACGGACCCCGTCCCCCCATCCCCCTCCCCGGCACGGACCCCCCCACCCCCTCCCCGGCACGGGCCCCATCCCCCTCCCCGGCACGGACCCCGTCCCCCATTCCCCTCCCCGGCACGGACCCCGTCCCCCCATCCCCCTCCCCGGCACGGACCCTGTCCCCCCATCCCCCTCCCCGGCACGGACCCCCCCATCCCCATCCCCGGCACGGACCCCATCCTCCTCCTCCCCGGCACGGACCCCCTCATCCCCCTCCCCGGCACGGACCCCATCCTCCTCCCCGGCATGGACCCCCCCATCTCCCTCCCCAGCACTGACCCCCCCATCCCCCTCCCCGGCACGGACCCCATCCTCCTCCTCCCTGGCACGGACCCCCCCATCCCCCCTCCCCGGCACGGACCCCATCCTCCTCCCCGGCACGGACCCCGTCCCCCCATCCTCCTCCCCGGCACGGGCCCCCCCATCCTCCTCCCCGGCACGGACCCCGTCCCCCCACCCCCCTCCATGGCACGGACACCCCCATCCCCCTCCCCGGCACGGGCCCCATCCCCCTCCCCGGCAAGGATCCCGTCCCCCCCATCCCCCTCCCCGGCACGGACCCCGTCCCCCCATCCCTCTCCCCGGCACGGACCACATCCCCCCATCCCCCTCCCCGGCACGGACCCCCCCATCCCCCTCCCCGGCACGGACCCCATCCTCCCCGGCACGGACCCCCCCATCCCCCTCCCCGGCACTGACCCCCTCTCCCAGCACTCCCCCAGAGCCCAGCCCACTCTAACCACCCCCCCCCCCGCCGCACACACACACACACACAACCCTACACACACCTCTCCCCACACATTCAGACTGCGGCCACTCCATCGCCTGCCCAGCGGCCAACCCCCCAGGTCGTCACTCACCTCCACGCTGGTCGGCGTAAACCTGGAGCACAGGTTGACGCCGATTAAAAGGAGGTTTGATTTACGCCGACGTGACCGGTCATCACGTCGGCGGGACTTCGGCCCATCCAGACGGGAGAATATCGGCAGGCCCAAAATCGGCTGCCTTGCGCCCACCCGTGCCATTCTCCGACGTCTGCGGCGCCATTGACGCCCCGCCAACTTTTCTCCCTTCGGAGACTTCGGCGGGCGGCGGGGGCGGAATTCATGGCGGCCAACGGCCATTCTCCGACCTGCTGGGGGGTTGGAGAATGACGCCCCAGATATCAGATAAATATGCCCATTGGGAATTGTCTTCATCTGCCTAGGGTTTGCCGTATTCAGAAGGGAATATTTACAAGGGCTGACTTTCCCATGTCCCCTTCTTTAAAAGTGCCTGGAAAAATTACTTTCACTGCCTCTGAACTTGCAAACCACCATGCCCTCTCTAACCTCCTTTTCATCTCTATTCCTTCTAAATGTGCCCTCTTCCTGATTCGTGACTACCTTCCTTGGAATGGTGCCTTGTTGGAATCTCTCTGGTCAGGTCTTGGGTGCTGGAATAGCCCCAAACAAAGTGAGAAATGATATTTACCGTGACTGTAACTGCGTCCTCTCTGCAATATTTGATTTCAGTTCACCCCACCTTTTCCCTCTGAAAGCTCTCCTCTGGTATTCAGCTCAGTAAGATTGCCCTTGCATGATTCCACTCTTACCTGACTAAACATGGGCCAGAGAATCTCCAGCAATACCTTCTCTTCCCATCCTGCACCGTTCCTTCTTCCTCTTTCCCATAAAATTCTACTTCCCTTATGTGGGTTCGATTGTACCCAATCCTTTGGTGGCAGAGGAAGCTAGACTGTAGGGTCCATAGAAACAGAATATAAATTAAATACCTACACTGTAATAGAAATCTCAAGAATTAAAAAAGGGGATCAAAAATAAACAAACTAAACAAAGGCTTTAGGCAATAATTGGGTGAAGATGAAATCAGGCTTTACAGTGAGGTGATCCATATTTAACTAGGCTGTAGGCTCTTACTGCAAACATTCAGGCTATTATATTCAGGGCCCGAGGTGACATATGGGGCGAAATTCTCCCCCAACGGCGGGATGTCCGCCGACTGGCGCCAAAGACGGCGCCAATCAGACGGGCATCGCGCCGGCCCAAAGGTGCGGAATGCTCCGCATCTTTGGCGGCCTAGCCCCAACATTGAGGGGCTAGGCCGACGCCGGAGGGATTTCCGCCCCGCCAGCTGGCGGAAATGGCGTTTGTTGCCCCGCCAGCTGGCGCGGAAATGCAGCGGCCACTGTCAGTTTCCCGCGCATGCGCAGTGGGGAGAGTCTCTTCCGCCTCCGCCATGGTGGAGGCCGTAGCGGAGGCGGAAGGGAAAGAGCGCCCCCACGGCACAGGCCCGCCCGCGGATCGGTGGGCCCCGATCGCGGGCCAGGCCACCGTGGGGGCACCCCCCGGGGTCAGATCGCCCCGTGCCCCCCCCCAGGACCCCGGAGCCCGCCCACGCCGCCTGGTCCCGCCGGTAAATACCAGGTTTGATTTACGTCGGCGGGACAGGCAATTCCTGGGCGGGACTTCGGCCCATCCGGGCCGGAGAATCCAGCGGGGGGTCCCGTCAACCGGCGCAGCCCGATTCCCGCTCCCGCCCAATCTCCGGTACCGGAGACTTCGGCGGGGGCGGGGGCGGGATTCACGGCGGCCAACGGCCATTCTCCGACCCGACGGGGGGTCGGAGAATGACGCCCAAGGTGACTGCTGCTCATAGAGTAGGAAACAAGAGCATCCAATCGAAGAGGAAAGAAAATGATTCTAAAGAAATGGATACTGATGCATTTACATCTAAGGAGCCAATCATGAATCCACATGCCCTATGCAGTCTGCTATAGTGTAAGTTACGTCAAGAAAAATCCACACTAAGCAATGAATCCAATTATCAAAATTATTAGTAATACTAGAGCACGTAGTACATTTACATGACAGGAGGAGGAATGTTCTCCCCTTTCCACTTCAATTCTGGGACAATACAAATGGTTTGGAGGGAAATTTCCAGCATATATCTGGGAACACCACTATCTGGAAGTTCCCCTCCAAATCACTGACCATCCTGTCTTGGAAATATATTGCCATTCCATCACTGCCGCAGGGTCAAAATTCTGGAACTCCCTCCCTAACAGCACTGTAGGTGTACCTACACCACATGGACTGCAGCGGTTCAAGAAGGCAACTTAGGGATGGGCAACAAATGCTGTCCTAGCCAGTGATGCCCACATCGCATTAATGAATTCAAAAAAAGGATGTAGTGTTTAAAATTTGTGTTCTTAAAATCCTGGCTGTATTCCATGTCATTGTTTTATTGCAGTTAGTGGTACTTCACTATTATTAAACCCACCTTCTACAGTGGAGTACTTAAACATTATTTAGGTGCCATGGAACTCATTCCTATTCTACAGTCAGAATTGCATGAGAAGCATCCACTGCCACAAGAAAATATCAGTTGTACTTATGTGGGCTGCCAACAGCTCTCGGAACCTTTGTTCAGCAAAGTGCATAAGGGACCTTCATAGTGTCTGGAATAAATTGCACGTTTGTCTGCTCAAAGTGTTGAGCTTCGTTTTGCAGTTTTTCATTTTTTCTGCAAACCTTCCTTGAAGGCAGTGGATCTTTATGTGTGCTTTACAGCTGTTCAGCAGAGGGTGCCCACCAGCAGTAAATGGATTTATGAGGAGAAACCTTGTACCCTCTGGCCCATTGCCCATAGGGAGCATCAAAGTTGAGTTAGATCCTAATGTCACTCAACATCCATTCATGTGCACTTTACATTTCCAATCCCAGGGACACATGAGCCTAATCAAAGCACCCTACTGCCACCTGGCTGTGATCAGATAATTCAGCTCATAACCAGGAATTGAACTAGAAAATGTAATTCCCTCCTAAGCGTATAATCACAGCACACTTTGGACCGGCTTCCATCTTGCTGCTTACCCTGGAATTGTTGCTGAGATCGACCACCTGTTGTATAAAGTACCAATTTTAATTGATTTTGATGATAATGAAGTTTGTTTAATGAGCAGTCAGTGTTTTATATCCAAAATAATACATGGCCATTTGGAAACTACATCAGAGGGCCATTCCCATTGATAAAACTACTGTATGCCTTAACATGAGAGGCTGTGGCATTAGTGGTATTGCCACTGGACTAGTAATCCAGAGACCAAAGGTCTCTTTGGGGGCCCAGTTTCAAATTCCACCATAAAGTCAATAAAAATCTAGAATTGAAAGTCTAACGATGGCTATTATTAATTGTTGTAAAAACCCATCTGGTTCACTCATGTCCTTTAGATTTGCTGTCCTTACCTAGCATACAAGTGACTCCAGACTCACAGCAATGTGGATGACTCTACGTGTTCAAGCTACTTTATACTTTTAGAAAATAAATACAATTCAAATCTCTTATTAATTTTACAGTACGTAGACAGAATTCATTCTGACAGTAGAATCAAACCACTATTAGTCCACCAATAATCAACAGCATTGAGTGACTAGTTATGATCATTTTGATTGGAAACCTCTTCTATCCAGTTCATTAATTGTCCTCAGTGTATTATTTACTGATTTATTTTCTAACTGCATCATCCACTATCAGTGTTGCTTCAGACCATGGCTGCCACTGATTATTCTGTGGACTAATAAATTGATTGACCCCACTGAGAACTAATTATAATTGCCGGCTCTGATGTATAATTTTTGACAATCTTCAGCCTATTAAATAGAATGAATTTCTGAATATCTTGGAAAATGAATCCACGCAATAGGCAGAACCAAAGTAATATTAAAAATTTGTTAATTAACTATTTCAAACTGCAGCAGTAATGATTATGCCGGCCAACACCATTTAGCAAAGTGAATGTTAATAACATCACATTATTAAGTAGGAAAAAATCTCCCATGAGTTTGTGAATGCCGAATATCGCAAGGCCATAAATAGCTATGTTGGTGCTTCAGTAACAGAAGTCATTTCCACATCCCAATCAACGTTCTGAATAGAGAAAATATGAGAGGGTGGAATGGTCTGCGAAAGTGTAGCAAGTACAGTCCTGAATTAAAACAGAAAACTTAGCAGGTCTGGCAGCAGACGTGGAGAGAGAAACAGAGTTAAAGGGCTGGAATCCCCCCATTTCAGAGACTTAGTGCGGACGCCGAGACTAAATCGGTGGTGTTCTACAACCACGAAAGCGGCGCTGGTCCCAAGCAATTCAGGATCTGTTAAGGGGCTAGCACCGTCTGCCAACTGGAACTAGAACAATTCCAATGCCAAACGGCATCTGATTCGCTGGGGTCAGGATTACCACTTGAGAGGCTGATAAGTTGCAGCCGCATATAAGCACTCCACTCCCGACACACACCATCCCAGCCAACAAGATGGCAGCCTGAAGAGTGGCATCGCGGCTCGCAAACGCGGGGCTCGAGAGTCTGCTGGACACCGTGGAGGAGAGGCGGCGCACCATGTTCCCCAAAGTGGGAAGGAGGCTGCCACCCGTCACCCAACATTGGGCCTGGGTGCAGGTGGCAGAGGCTGTGAGCGCCGGGGCCCCACGGTCAGCAGTGTTGCAAAAAGCGGCACAAACTCCTCAGGGCAGCCACGGTGAGTAGGCAGCACCGTGTCCCTGGCACCAATGCCCATCCCGTACACCCGTAACCCCCCCCCCCCCACACCCGGAGGGCGACCGAACCCCACCCGCCGGCAGCCTGCTTGCACCCCACCGTGCACCACATGCCAACAGCCATATCGACTGCCATGTTTGGGTGCCCTGTTCACAAAGGCCACCAGCTGCCCACCCCCTGTGCCGCCCACGTTCAACAACCTAACACTGTGCATTTTCTATTTCACTGCTCCCCCTGGAAGAGGCGGCGCAAAACAGCAGGGAGGGAGAGAAGACTGGAGGACCTGCAGCCCCTCAGCGTCGCAGAGCGGCGGGACCTGGACCTGGTCGGTGGGTCTGGGGAGAGGGCACTCTCCGAGATCGTCATGGGGGAACCAAGTGAGCCCCCGCTGAGTTGCAGTGTCCCTATGGCACGCATGGCATGACCCCCACACCACCGCACCACTCTGCCACCCACACACCACCCCAACCCAGCCCTTCTGCTGGCCCTGCTTCCGGCCACAACCCCAGGACACGTCCAGCGAGGAGGTGGCAACAGACAGCGATGCAAGCCTCCAAACGCCAGCCGATGACACCCCGGATCACCAGTCCGGAGACAACACCAACTTCCTGTCACAGTTGTCTCCAACACCCTCCATCATCCCAGAGATACTCACCTCGGTTGATCATGTTGATGAAGAGGCTTCTGGGGCACAATCTGGTGCACACCACACAACGGTACAACAGGTGGAGGCAGCCGGCCCCAGTGACTGGCTGCCATCTAGACAGGTCTCGGGCTTCTGGAAATCGTGGTCACATTGATGTTGGAGATGCAGACACAGAGCTGGGGAGTACATGAGGGAGGGTCAGCAACCATCCAGTGCCTGCAGGAGCAGTTGGAGGAGTCCAACCCCTTGCAGGGGCAGGGGGTGGTGCAGATCATGTGTGCCACCCAGGCCAACACCACACTGGTGGCATCCGCGTTGGAGGCCTTGGGTGTGAAGGTATGGGCATGGGTCAAGATATCCAAGGCCTGGGGCACTCTGTGTAGGTGGTGGCCGAGGCACAGGGCAGGGCCGCCCTGTCATAGACAACTATGTACCAGGGCCACTTAGACATTACAGTGGTTGGCCTAGTCACAACGGGTCATGGCTGCGAGCGTCGATGGCATTGACCGGGCGCTGGCTGACCTGAGTCGGTCACAGAGGGAGGTGGCCCAGTGCCTGTGCTCCATAGCCGCAAGCATTGAGACCCTGTTCAGGACGAGAGCGGGCCGCCAGGGCTGGCAGCGGTAGGTTGTGGGGTAGCCCCTGGAGTTCCCACCGGCTGCACCCCACACCACGTGGGAGGAGGAAGTGATCGGCAGGGGAGATGCTGTAATACCGCAGCACCTCAGACTCCATCTCTCCTGACCCTGCCGCACCTGATGGGCAGCGGGCATAACAAGGTGGCACCACACCACCTGGGATGCCCGAGAGACTGCAGGGCCCATCCAGGTCCCGTAACTCCAGAGGACGGTCGCCAAACTGAATGTCGCAGGGCGGGAATCATAGCCTCCACCCCTGATGTAGCACCTGGGGATCCACTTAGACATAAATCAGAAATTTAGGTCCAGTTAAGTTGGCACGGATGCAGCACACAGTATATCGCTAGAGGTTTGGGCATAAACCTGTAGAAACATGTTTACTGTTCACAATAAACACCTGTTCATGAGCGTTTCAGCCTGCCTCAGTGCCTTGTCAGAAGGGTGTGAGGGATGGGCTGGACTGGTTGCAGAGGGGGCACTCTGGGGCAGGGGGATGGGCAGCCGTTGGAGGTGGGTATGGACCAGCGCCTCCAGGTCAGCCATTGCACACTGAACCGGTACCTGGCCCCACACCCATTCCTCTTCACCCCAAACCCCACCACCCCGTCCCCACCTCCACCACCCCAAGGTTTTGGTGTGACCCTGTGCTGGAATGGCCAGTTAGCAAGCAGGATTTACCCAGGCAGACGGTGGAAAGTGCTACCGTGGACCGGAGTCAGATGTTGTCAAATGATGCAGACACCAGAGCTCATCACAGAGTGGGTCATCATCATCCTCTATCCCATGGACCACTGTTATTGCCAACCCAGGCACCACACCCCATAGTGAGAAATGTAAGAATAATGGAGGGGGGGGGTTGCAGGTGCCCTGTGGGGGGGGGGGGGGGGGGGATGTTTGTGCCGCCAGAGGCCAGGCATCTAGTCGGCAAACCTGGAAATGATTAGAGCGTCCCATGTGTGCCAGCCCTGCACATGGTATGCGGCATCCTGTGCCTGCCTGGGCCCCATGCCTTGCCCATCCTGGCACTCGCTCATCCTCCTCGTTGGACGAGGCCTGGCGTTCATCCCCCTCTTCCAGCATGTCGTTCCTCTGCTGCGGAGGATGCAGCAGACCACCACTGTGTGGGAGACTATCCTATCCTACCACAGGGGGCAGCACGGTAGCATTGTGGATAGCACAATTGCTTCACAGCTCCAGGGTCCCAAGTTCGATTCCGACTTGGGTCACTGTCTGTGCGGAGTCTGCACATCCTCCCCGTGTCTGCGTGGGTTTCCTCCGGGTGCTCCGGTTTCCTCCCACAGTCCAAAGATGTGCAGGTTAGGTGGATTGGCCATGTTAAATTGCCCTTAGTGTCCAAAATTGTCCTTAGTGTTGGGTGGAGTTACTGGGTTATGGGGATCGGGTGGAGGTGTTGACCTTGGGTTGGATGCTCTTTCCAAGAGCCGGTGCAGACTCGATGGGCCGAATGGCCTCCTTCTTCACTGTAAATTCTATGTTAATCTATGTTAATCTAATATAGTGGAGGGCCCCTCCAGAGCGGTCCAGGCACCTGAACTGCATCTTCAGGATGCCAGAGCATCGCTCGATCACACCCTTGGTCGTGGCATGGGCGTCGTTGTCGTGGGTCTCCGTATCGGTCTGTGGCCTCCGGATAAGCGTCATCAGCCACAACTTCAGCGGATAACCCCTGTTGCCCAAGAGCCAACCTCTTACCTGGGGGAGCGCCTCGAAGAGGCCAGGAACTGTTTAGTGTGCCAGGATGAAGGCGTTGTGCATGCTGCATGGTATCGGGTGGAGACGTGCATGATGTGCACATCATGGTCACACGCCAGCTGCACATTCATCAAGTGGAACCCTTTCGGTTTGTGAAGACCACCCTTCATGCACCGGTGCTCATAGGGGGACATGCATCCTGCCGATCACCTGCTGAACCTGGGGCATCCTAGCAATGGCAGCGATCTCCGCGGCCCAGGCACCCTGCAGGGCTTGGTACACATTGAAGCTGATATATTGTGCCGAGCGGGCATACAGGGCCTCTTTGACAGCACGGGTGCACCTGTTCACCGAGGCCTGCGAGATTCCAGATCGGTCCCCACTTGGTGCCTGTGGCGAAGAGGTTCAGAGTGACCGTCACCTCGATGGTGCCAGGTGCACCATGATGCTGCAGATATGCCGTACAGTGCTCCTGTACAGCCGTAGTCTTCAACGGCATGCCCGGTCCGACAGGTCCTCGTATGACAGGCACTGCAAGCACACATGAGGCCTAATGTGGCACCTCCTTCCCACCTCCTCCTCCTCGGCCTGTCGGGCGGTCGGCTCTGCATCCTCACTGGCTGGCTCCTGTTCCTCTGGTGCAAACTCTGCTGCTGCAAGGTCCTCATCAAGCAGTCCCTGCTTGTACAGCCTTAGTGCTTCCCCCAGGTCTATGATGGCTAGAAAGATGGCAACCATTCCTGGTTGGATTCTGACACTCATTATCTGCAAGGGGTGAAAGGCAGACATGCTAGCATGGTGCATACCCCAGTGACCAGCCAGGTTCAACGGGCTGCATGGTTGGCTCGACCTGCACTGCAGTTCCTGACCCACATATCCCCATCTTCCCTCCCTCCTACCCCATCCCCATACCCACCCCAGGCCATTCCCCCTGGCACTCTGCTCTCTGCACCACACCCCTAACCTCTTCGGTGGTCGGCACCGTGGGGGTCGCTGGCCCCTGCACCCATCCTTACTGGCAGGGGTACCGAGGGCTGGCGCTACCGATGCCAGAGATATGCTCTGCAGCCCCCATCTGTGCCCTCCTGTAGGGGCTACCATGGGAGTTGCCCTTGCGTGGGCCATGATGCCCCGCTGGTGGGTGGCATGGTTGGGGGTATGGGGGGGGGGGGGCGGGTTGCTGGGGGGGGGAGGTAAGGGTTGGGGGTGGGGTGTTGAGGGCAATCATATGGCCAGTGTCACTGTACGCAACCATGGGCCATGTTGGGCGGTCAGTGGGAGACACAGCAATGTGGCTACCTTGCAGGCTGCAGCAATGGCGGTCCGTGCCTCGACACCTGGTCCTGGTGGTCACCCCAATGCCACGGCCTATCCCATGGTCAACCCCGCTACTTCTCCCAGACCTGGCAGACGCACCAACCCCCGCCTCCCCCCCCACCCCCGATAGCCATGCCAGCAGCACAACCGGCAGCCCATGGTCGCCCCTCTGGGAACATGACCTACCTCCGCTCTCCCCCTCAGCGGCCACTGTGCCTGTTTCCCAATTTTTAAAACCAAAAGTGAATCTTGCCATAGGTAATTCCTCCTGCCGGAGGCCAAGCATCGCAGGAACCCCAGAGAATACGGGGACAGGCCAACGGCGTTTACTGTCATCGAATAAGTGTCTTTGCAACAGCACTGTGGTGATCTGTGTATATTAAGCAAGGGGTCAATGTAGATGCAATACAACTGAGCAATCACTAGAGGGAGCACGGTTGGTATAAAAACACATTACGAAGTCTTACAACACCAGGTTAAAGTCCAACAGGTTTGTTTTGATGTCACTAGCTTTCGGAGCGCTGCTCCTTCCTCAGGTGAATGAAGAGGTCTGTTCCAGAAACATATATATAGACAAATTCAAAGATGCCAAACAATGCTAGGAATGCGAGCATTAGCAGGTGATTAAATCTTTACAGATCCAGAGATGGGGGTAACCCCAGGTTAAAGAGGTGTGAATTGTCTCAAGCCAGGACAGTTGATAGGATTTCACAAGCCCAGGCCAGATGGTGGGGGATGAATGTAATGTGACATGAATCCCAGGTCCCGGTTGAGGCCGCACTCATTGTGCGGAACTTGGCTATAAGTTTCTGCTCGGCGATTCTGCGTTGTCGCGGGTCCTGAAGGCCGCCTTGGAGAACGCTTACCCGGATATCAGAGGCTGAATGCCCTTGACTGCTGAAGTGTTCCCCGACTGGAAGGGAACATTTCTGCCTGGTGATTGTTGCGCGATGTCCGTTCATTCGTTGTCGCAGCGTCTGCATGATCTCGCCAATGTACCACGCTTCGGGACATCCTTTCCTGCAGCGTATGAGGTAGACAACGTTGGCCGAGTCGCACGAGTACGTACCACGTACCTGGTGGGTGGTGTTCTCACATGTAATAGTGGTATCCATGTCGATGATCTGGCACGTCTTGCAGAGATTGCCATGACAGGGTTGTGTGGTGTCATGGTCACTGTTCTGAAGACTGGGTAGTTTGCTGCAAACAATGGTTCGTTTGAGGTTGCGCGGTTGTTTGAAGGCAAGTAGTGGGGGTGTGGGAATGACCTTGGCAAGATGTTCATCGTCATCAATGACGTGTTGAAGGCTGTGAAGAAGATGACGTAGTTTCTCCGCTCCGGGGAAGTACTGGACGACGTCACATGAAAACACATGAACAGGAAGTCAGGACACTTCACAGGAACGGGATCTGGTAGCAAGACATAGAGAGGCAGCTCAAATGTAACTTAAAGTTAAGCACTGAAGAGAAAATGAACTCACAATAAAGCATCTACTTCAACTTCAAGACTACGCACGGTAGCATAGTGGTTAGCACAATTGCTTCACAGCTCCAGGGTCCCAGGTTCGATTCCCGGCTGGGTTACTGTCTGTGCGGAGTCTGCATGTTCTCCCCGTGTGTGCGTGGGCTTCCTCCGGGTGCTCCGGTTTCCTCCCACAGTCTAAAGATGTGCAGGTTAGGTGGATTGGCCATGCTAAATTGCCCTTAGCGTTGGTTGAGTGGGGTTATTGGGTTATGGGGATAGGGTGGTGTGGGATTGGGTAGCGTGCTCTTTCCAAGAGCCGGTGCAGACTCGATGGGCCGAATGGCTTCCTTCTGCACTGTAAATTCTATGAAATTAAATTCTACGAGTGTTATTAAGACACAAGGAACAACATGGTACCAGGAGACTTCAGAACGCTTACAATAACACTACACAAGCTGCAGGCACAAAAAGACCAAAATGGAAAGGAAAAGTCCTACCGGACATTCGACGTGGGAAGACTTCGTTAATTCGATGATATCTGTTGGAACCCCACCTCAGATGAACACAACCGGTAATTTAAGTAATGACTGGAAAAGATTTAAACAAATGTTCAATACATATATCATAGCTAATGATTTAAAAGCAGCCTCAGAAGAAATGAAAATAGCTCTGCTCATCGCAGGACATGAAGCTCGAGAAATATATAATTGCTTTAAATACTTGAAAGGTGAAGACAGCACCAAATTAGAAGTAATACTAAACAACTTTGAAGAGCCCTGTATGGAATTTGAACAGTACTCTATGCTCAGAGACCAAATTGCACAGGGAATGAGTGATGCAAAACTCAAACAATCACTACCAGATCAGAAAGGGTTCAGTCTAGAAATCGCGAGTGAAAAGTCCAGATCGAAAGGAAAAAGTAACTTGAATTTCTAACAAAGAAAAATCGTTGAAATCTACTGTAAAATGGCGTCTGCCAAAAATCTGCGTCTACGCATGCGCAGGAAACCGAAGCCGTGCATGCGCAGTTAAATTCAGCCATTTTGTCTTCTGCTCATGTGCAAGCCGCACATGCGCAGTGCAAAGAAAAGACCGCAACATTCGAAGATGGTCCTGCGCATGTGCAAGCCGCACATGCGCTGTGTACAAAAAGCTGCAGAGTAAAGGAAGATCGATTTGTACATGCGCAATCGAGCCCCACGCATGACGCCTCGAACATCATGACGTCGGAGGACCCGGACCACGCCCACTTAAAAGGGAAATGCCCGAAAATTGAAAACAAGAAACTTAAGGCTGTAAAACCGAATTTTCTTACCTCAAAAGACAGAACAATGCCTGAATGTTTACCAGCAGTGGAAGATAACTTTCACAACATCCTGCAACAAGCAGTCTGCATCACCCAAAGTGAAGAGAACGATAACAAATGAGAAACAAAAAAAGATGAAGAGAACGAAAACATATACGTAACAAAAAAAGATGATTTGTTTTTTGAACAATACTACCCAGACATGGCTGAATTATTCGGATATGCTGATCATAGCATCAGCAACACGGTTGCAAAGCTCAACACGACTCTACTCATGGTAGATGAATCCAATACCATGATGCCATGGCAGATTGTCGAGACATTGGATGACAGCAATACTCAAGAAGAAGACGATGCCACACAAAGAGCACAGAACGATTCCGTTGAGAGAGCACAGATTGACTCCACAGAGAAAACACTGCACGACTCCACAGAGAGAGCGTTGAAAGACTCCACAGAGGGAGCGACGCAAGCCTCCACGGACAGCTTGTTGACAGACTCAAAAATGGAAGCAAACAAACACTCCATTGCGAACGCCATGCATGAGCAAGACCATGAAGGTCAGCCCACCGTATCTGAGCAACCACAAGCAGACTATGAAAGTCTACCAAGCTCACATAATCAAGAAGAAGACAAAGTAAGTCTACCCACTGCATGCGAAAACAGTGACAATGTGATCACATTTGACATACAGGAGGTGCAGGATCACAGCGAGACTGACAGATCTCAGCTCGTCTGTACAGAAGCACAGAGTAGGGCTACCAAGAGTCCAGAGAGAGCACAACAAAATGAAATTGTGAAGATCTTGACACCAGAAGAGGGGCACCAAGACCCACAAGAGAATGAAATCATGAAGATTTTGACTCCAGAAGAGGAGCACCAAGACCAACAAGAAAATGAAATCGGGAAGATTTTGACTCCAGAAGAGGAGCACCAAGAAAGTAAAGAAGAAGAATCAAATCCACCACAAATGACTGATGTCACCAACATCAATGCAACATCAGACCATTCTCAAGACGAAATGCTCAAGGTAACAGATACCACAAAGGACACTCGCACCAATTACGCACCTTCCCCCTCTCCCCCCCCCCCACAGGCCCCACCCCCCAGCGTTCCCGCGCTGTTCCCGCTGGCAGCGACCAGGTGTGGACGGCGCCGACGGGAAGCCGTCATGTTGGGCAGGCCGCTTGGCCCATCCGGGCCGGAGAATCGCCGGTCGTCCGTTACAAACGGTGAGCGGCGATTCTCCCAGTGGCCAGCCGTGATTTTCGCCGCGCCGCATTGGGAGGGGTGGGAGAATCGCGTGCGGGTACCGGGGTGGTATCGCGAGTTGCACGGTGCCCCAGCGATTCTCCCAACCAGCGTGGGGGGGGAGAATTCCGCCCAATCTCCCAGAATATATGACTAAATCAACATAAACAATACCTAAAAGTTAAGAGTTGGGTTGCACATTTGTTTTTACTTTAATCACAACCAAATTATACATGACATATATATGGTTTACCACAGTAATTTATGTATAGAAAAATTATCTTTCCTTAACCTATGTTTTTAACAAAAATATCACAATTTGACAAGAAATAATGAAGTGAACAACTTTTATCCTCTTCCTTCCTACATACTTTCTTTTACCTATCTGGCTTCTTTCTCTTTCCAACTTGTCATCTTCTCCTATTGCCATTAACTTGACTGTGTTCTCTTAACACCTCTGACTGTATCAAAACAATTTGACGACCAACTTCACTCAACGGTTGAGACATTGATTGATTTGTCTTAATAAAAGACCCTGACTCACTTTGCTCATCTGGTGGATTCTGTGATATCAGCAAACTTTCATTATCTTTGTGACTTTCACTTTCTTTCTGGCTTTCACTTTGGGCTGGAGGAGGAATTCGGATTGTGGGAGGCTTTTGCTTTGTCAGATTCCAACTCTCCAGCAAATGATCTACATGAAACTGACAGATTCCCTCTTCAATCTTCACTAGATATGTGGAATGCCACTAATCTCTTTACAACAACTCCAATCACAGACTTCTCCTCATCACCTCGGTGGTTTATCACCAACCTGACCAGCGCTTCATGTCTGGGTATCTCATGATCCATCTCCGCATTGTTTTGCTTTTCTCTTACTTTGCCATTGACATCCGGCTTAAGCAAACTAAATCTTGTCCTAGGATCATGTTTAAATACGAGCTTGTAAAGTGAACAACCTGTTGTAGACCGTTGTATTATTCTGAAAGTGAGCAGAAAATTGTCACGCCTGTGTCGAAGATAAAGATATAAATTACTGCCTGGCTTGCAACATAACAAATGCTTCCACAAGACCTCTTTGCAATCCCGATGAGAAAAAAAAATTGTCCATTAAAGCTTCTTCACCCTTCCATCCTGATATCAAATTAGATTTTGAAAACCTGAATGGTTTTGTCTCTGTTACCCACTTTAATAGATTATTCCAAACATTTATCACTCTTTTGACTGAAGAAGACTCATGTCAGATCCTAATGAACTTCTCATTAATTTACATTTACATTTATATCCTCTCCTATTCACTGGCTTATCCTGAAGTGAAAAAATTGGAGTTTACATTATTTATACCATTAAATATTTAATGTACATTTCAATGAACAGAGGTTTATTTGGCCTTGACCAATAGCTTATTCTTTCACACTTTGGAATCACCTTCCCATATAATGGCATTCTTCAAAAACAAACACAATGTAACTGCAATGCCGATTCCATTGTTTTTTTAAAAGTTTATTCACAGGATGTGGGTATTTGCTGGCAAGCACGGTATTTATTGCTCATTTGAATTGCCCTTGGGAAGGTGGTGGTGAGCTGCTTTGTTGAATTGCTGCAGGCTGTCTGGTAAAGGGACTTCCACAATGTTGTTAGGGGGGGAGTTCCAGGTTTTTCACCCAGTGCAATGAAGGAACAGTGATATATTTCCAAGCCGGACTGATGTATGGCTTGAGGGGAACTTGAGATGGGGGTGTTCCCATGTAACTCTTCCCCTTGTCCTAGGTGGTAGAGGTTGTGTGTTTGGAAGGTGCTGTCAAAAAAGCCTTGGCGTGTTTCTTGGATGGAACGCAACTACATTGTGGTAGTCACCACTGTTGTATTATATTGTATATATGGGTATTACGGTAAGGCCCCTGTACTACAGGTACGGGGGTAGATCCCTGCCTGCTGGCTCCGCCCAGGAGGCGGAGTATAAATGTCTGCGCTCTCTGAACAGCAGCCATTTCGTAAGCTGCTGTAGGAGGCCACACATCTCTGTGTAATAAAGCCTCGATTACATTCTACTCTCGTCTCGTCATAATTGATTGTGCATCAATTTATTACACAGAGATTTTTCAGAGCTGGACCTCCGCATCAAGCCGGATCGCCTGCAGCTGCATCCTCAAGCAGACAACGCCAAAAAGGACTGCCAACATTGGCTAGCTTGCTTTGAAGCATACATCGGGTCTGCGCCAGACCCAATCTCAGAAGCACAGAAGCTCCAGATTCTGTACACGTGGCTGAGCTCTAATGTTTTTCCCCTCGTCCAGGACGCGCCTACCTACACAGAGGTCATGGCGCTACTGAAGGAGAATTACGCTCAGCAGATCAACAAGACCTACGCCAGGCACCTCCTATCCACGCGGAAACAACTTCACGGTGAGTCTGTGGAAGATTTCTGGCGTGCCCTGCTCGCCCTGGTGAGAGACTGTGACTGCCAGGCCGTTTCGGCCATTGAACATTCAAACCTGATAATGAGAGACGCGTTCGTTACGGGCATAGGGTCTGACTACATCCGCCAGCACGTCTTAGAAGGGGCCACTCTTGACCTCGCGGCGAACAAGAAACTAGCGCTCTTGCTCACGGTTGCCTCACGCAACCTACAGGCTTATGCCCCCGACTGCACGGCACCCCCCCCGTGCATCGTGGACCCCGCCAATGGCCACCCCATCGTGGACCCCATCAGCGACCACCCTCAGCCAACCCCACGCCTGCACCGCGCGGCAGCCAACCAACCATGGGGGACCCAAGTGCTACTTCTGCTGACAGCCAAAACATCCCGGCAGTGCTGCCCAGCACGGAGTCTGCAAGGCCTGTGGCAAGAAGGGACAATTCGCTGCAGTGTGCCAGGACCGCTCAATCGGCGCTCTTGTCCCGGCAACCCCCGCGTGCGGCCAGTGGGCGCCGCCATCTTCCTCTCCTCAGACCACGTGCAGCCCGTGGGCGCCGCCATCTTGCTTGCCTCACAACACGTGGGGCCCGTGGGAACCGCCATCTTGCTCCACTCACAACACATGCGGCCCATGGGCACCGCCAACTTGCTTGCCTCAGAACCAATGGGCACCACCATCTTGCCTGACCCAGGAAACTTACAGCCCGTGGGCGCCGCCATCTTACCCGCCTCAGGACCCCTGCCTGTCGGGCACCTCATCGGGCCGCTCATCGCCTGCAACCGCCGACGACCAGCCACGTCTCGCCTCGGTCGCGATCGACCAGTCTCGACCGCATCACCTCGCGACCGCTTCGACAAAGGTGAAGGTCGACGGGCACGAGATATCCTGCCTTCTGGACTCCGGGAGCACTGAGAGTTTCATCCACCCTGATACGGTAAGGCGCTGCTCCCATGCGGTACACCCCGCTAACCAAAGAATCTCCCTGGCCTCCAGATCCCACTCCGTGGCGATCCGGGGGTACTGCATCGCCACCCTCACCGCCCAGGCTGTAGAGCTCAGCAGTTTCCGGCTCTACGTCCTCCCCAACCTCTGCGCTGCCTTGCTACTCGGCCTGGACTTCCAGTGCAACCTCCAGAGCCTAACCCTGAAATTTGGCGGGCCCCTACAACCCCTTACTGTGTGCGGCCTCGCGACCCTTAAGGTCGACCTGCCTTCCCTGTTTGCAAACCTCACTCCAGATTGCAAACCCGTCGCCACCAGGAGCAGACGGTACAGCGCCTAGGACAGGACCTTCATCAGGTCTGAGGTCCAGCGGCTGCTGCGGGAAGGTATCATCGAGGCCAGCAACAGCCCCTGGAGAGCCCAAGTGGTAGTGGTGAAAACGGGAGAGAAAAACAGGATGGTCGTTGACTACAGTCAGACCATCAATCGGTACACGCAGCTCGACGCGTACCCCCTCCCACACATATCTGATATGGTCAATCAGATTGCACAGTACCGGGTCTTCTCGACAGTGGACCTGAAACCTGCCTACCACCACCTCCCCATCCGTAAGGCGGGCCATTTGAAGCAGACGGTCGCCTTTACCATTTCCTTAGGGTTCCCTTCGGTGTCACCAACGGGGTCTCGGTCTTCCAACGGGAGATGGACCGAATGGTTGACCGGTACGGACTGTGGGCCACTTTCCCATACCTGGACAACATCACCATCTGCGGCCACGACCAGCAGAACCACGATGCTAACCTTTCCAAATTTCTCCACACCGCTACACTCCTCAACCTAACTTACAACAAGGAGAAGTGTGTGCTGAGCACGAACCGATTAGCCATCCTCGGCTATGTGGTTCAGAACGGAGTTCAAGGGCCCGACCCTGATCGCATTCGCCCCCTCATGGATCTCCTCCTCCCCGACTGCCCCAAGGCCCTCAAACGATGCCTGGGGTTCTTTTCATATTACGCCCAGTGGGTCCCAAACTATACGGACAAGGCCTGCCCACTCATTCAATCCACCGTTTCCCACTGACGGCCAAGGCTCACCAGGCCTTCAACCGTATCAAGGCCGACATCGCCAAGGCCACGATGCACGTGGTCGACGAGATGCTCCCCTTCCAGACGTTGGCAGACGCCACACTCAACCAGGCAGGCAGTCCCGTGGCATTCTTTTCCCGCACCCTCCATGCCTCTGAAATTCGACACTCCTCTGTCGAAAAGGAGGCCCAAGCGATCGTTGAAGCTGTGCGACATTGGAGGAAGTACCTGGCCGGCAGGAGATTCGCTCTTCTCACTGACCAATGGTCAGTTGCCTTCATGTTTAACAACACACAGCGGGGTAAGATCAAAAAGATAAGGGGCGAAATTCTCCGGAAACGGCGCGATGTCCGCCGACTGGCACCCAAAACGGCGCAAATCAGACGGGCATCGCGCCGCCCCAAAGGTGCGGAATGCTCCGCATCTTTGGGGGCCGAGCCCCAACCTTGAGGGGCTAGGTCGGCGCTGGACGAATTTCCGCCCCGCCAGCTGGCGGAAAAGGCCTTTGGTGCCCCGCCAGCTGGCGCGGAAATGACATCTCCGGGCGGCGCATGCGCGGGAGCGTCAGCGGCCGCTGACAGCATTCCCACACATGCACAGTGGAGGGAGTCTCTTCTGCCTCCGCCATGGTGGAGACCGTGGCGGAGGCGGAAGGGAAAGAGTGCCCCCACGGCACAGGCCCGCCCGCGGATCGGTGGGCCCCGATCACGGGCCAGGCCACCGTGGGGGCACCCCCCTGGGGCCAGATCGCCCCGCGCGCCCCCCAGGATCCCGGAGCCCGCCCGTGCCGCCTTGTCCCGCCGGTAAGGTAGGTGGTTTAATTTACGCCGGCGGGACAGGCATTTTAGCGGCGGGACTTCGGCCGATCCGGGCCGGAGAATCGCGCGGGGGGGCCCGCCAACCGGCGCGGCGCGATTCCCGCCCCCGCTGAATCTCAGGTGCCGGAGACTTCGGCAACTGGCGGGGGCGGGATTCACACCAGCCCCCGGCGATTCCCCGACCCAGCGGGGGGTCGGAGAATTTCGCCCCAGATCTTGAGGTGGAGGTCCGAGCTCTTCACCTACAATTACGAGATTTTGTATCGCCCCGGTAAGCTCAACGAGGCCCCCGATGCCCTGTCCCGAGGTACATGTGCCAGTGCACAAGTGGACCGACTCCGGACCCTGCACGATGATCTCTGTCACCCGGGAGTCATCTGCTTTTACCACTTCATTAAGACCCGCAATTTGCTCTGTCATAATATACACCAGTATATCATGGTGCAGACACACACTGATGGACACACAGTGGGACCAATCAACACACACCACACCGCAGCCAATCACCAGTGAGAGCACACGCACTATAAAGAGAGGGGGCATCAGAATTCCCGCTCATTCGAGTTGCAGCTAGCTAGGAGGACAGAGCTCACAGCCTGTAACACAGACATTCACCATGTACTGAGTGCATCGACTGGTTAGGACAAGGCAAAGGTCTTTAGTTAAAGCTAGTATCGTATTAACCCACAGTCTAAGTAAGTTTAAACAGTTAATGATTCAATAAAATAGTGTTGCATGTTTCAAGTGTTGGTGACCTGTATGTGATCCAGAACACCCAACACATCATGCCCGACTCTGTCGAAGAAGTCAGGGCGATCACCAGAGACTGCCAGGACTGTGCGGAGTGTAAATCGCACTTCTACCAGCCAGACTGTGCGCGCCTGGTGAAGGCCACCCGCTCCTTTGACGCCTCAGCGTGGACTTCAAAGGGCCCCTCCCCTCCACCGACTGCAACACGTACTTTCTTAATGTGGTCGACGAGTATTCCCGATTCCCTTTCACCGTCCCATGCCCCGATATGATATCTGCCACTGTCATCAAAGCCCTCAACATCATCTTCGCTCTGTTTGCTTTCCCCGCCTACATCCACAGTGACCGGGGATCCTCATTTTCTGAGCGATGAGCTGCGCCAGTACCTGCTCAACAGGGGCATTGCCTCGAGCAGGACGACCAGCTACAACCCCAGGGGAAACGGGCAGGTGGAGCGGGAGAATGGGACGGTCTGGAGGGCCGTCCAGCTGGCCCTACGGTCCAGAAATCTCCCAGCCTCCCGCTGGCAGGAGGACCTCCCCGAAGCACTTCACTACATTCGGTCGCTCCTGTGCACTGCGAAACTCCCCATGAACGTCTCTTTGCCTTCCCCAGGAAGTCCACCTCCGGGGTTTTGCTCCCAACGTGGCTGACAGCTCCAGGACCCATCCTCCTCCGCAAGCACGTGTGACTCCACAAGGCGGACCCGTTGGTTGAGAGAGTACAGCTACTCCATGCAAATCCGCAGTACGCCTTTGTAGCGTACCCCGATGGCCGCAAGACACAGTCTCCCTCAGGGATCTGGCACCAGCTGGGTCCCCACACCCCTGCCCCCCGCCCCCGTGCCACCCTCCCCTCCCCCAGCACACCCCACCGCAGCCCCCGTTCCAGGACAATCCGTCTTCCCCTTGCTGCCATACGGGGATGAAGAGGATTTTGACATGCTCCCGGAGTCACCGAAGACCAAGCAGATGCCTGAGTCGCCACCAGCACTGCGTCGCTCTCAACGACATATTAAGGTGCCTGATCGTCTAAATTTGTAACCTTCCCTGTAATCTTAAAACCAATCTATGTATATACCCCCGCTGGACTCATTTTTAACAGGGGGTGAATGTGGTAGTCACCACTGTTGTATTATATTGTATATATGGGTATTACGGTAAGGCCCCTGTACTACAGGTACGGAGGTAGATCCCTCCCAGGAGGCGGAGTATAAATGTGTGTGCTCTCCGAACAGCAGCCATTTCGTAAGCTGCTGTAGGAGGCCACACATCTCTGTGTAATAAAGCCTCGATTACATTCTACTCTCGTCTCGTTGTAATTGATAGTGCATCAAACATATTATGTATTAGAGTAACACTATTGGCTGGTGTAATGTCGTATGTTACGCAATGACATCATCAGAGCATTTTGCAGGCTTTTGTGGAGTTTACCATTGCTCCCTGTTTGAGCAGCATCTTGTAAATAAACCCCTTGCACTATGTTATACAAACTCGACGTGTGCCTTCTCTTTCTCTTTGTGGCTCCAACAAGGAATGTAACACTACAGGTCAGCTGGAGGGGATGAACATTTAAAGTGGTGGATTGGGTGGTAACAAAGCAGACCACTTTGTTGTCTTTGGTGCTACTTGAGTTGTGTTGGCGCTGCCCTCATCCAGACACGTGGAGAGTATTCCATTAAACTCATGACTTGTGCCCTGTAAGTGTTGAAAACATTTTGGGGGATTAGGAGGTGAGTCACTCACGATAGAACACCCGGCCTCTGACCTGCTCTTGCAGCCATAGTATTTATGCCAGTTAGGTTCCTGATTAATAGGGACTCCAGGGTGTTTTTTTTCAATTTCAGTTGTTTCCCGATGCTGGCAGTGCCAAGAAAGGGGGGGTCGGTGTGGGAGCAAGTAGAGGCGGCATCATGCAAGGGCACTAGTTTGGGGGCATTGGTAACGGCGCCTCTGCCGTTCCCGCCGGCACGGTACTCCACCAACCCCGTGGTGGTAGCAGCCCTGAGCATCTGGGGCATTGGAGGAGACATGTGGGAGCAGAGAGAGCGTCAGTCTGGTCTCCAATCTGCAATAATCACCGGTTTGCCCCGGGGAGGCTAGATGGAGGGTTCCGGAGATGGCAGAGAGCAGGGATCGAGAGGATGGGAGATATGTTTATAGAGGGGAGCTTTCCCAGCCTGAGGGAGTTGGAGGAGAAATTTGAATTGACGGGAGGGAATGAGTTTAGGTACCTGCAGGCACGGGACTTCCTCCGCAGGCACGTCTCAACCTTCCCGCTCTTACCACCAAGGGGGATACAGGACAGGGTAGTGTCCAGAATGTGGGTGGGAGAAGGGACGGTTTTGGACATTTATAAAGAACTCGTGGGGTCAGAGGAAACGCAGACTGGTGAGCTGAAACACAAATGGGAAGAGGAATTAGGAGGAGAGATAGAGGATGGTATCTGTGCGGATGCGTTGAGCAGAGTCAACGCGTCCACATCATGCGCCAGGCTCAGCCTGATACAGTTTAAGATCGTTCACAGGGCCCACATAACAGTGGCCCAGATGAGCAGGTTCTTTGTGGTAGAAGATAGGTGCGCAAGGTGTACGGGAGGACCAACGAACCATGTCCATATATTCTGGGCGTGTACGAAGCTTAGGGGATTCTGGCAAGGATTTGCAGATGTCATGTCCAAGGTGTTGAAAACAAGGGTGGCACCGAGTCCAGAGGTGGTGAATTTTGGAGTGTCGGAAGACCCGGGAATCCAGGAGGAGAAAGAGGCAGATGTTCTGGCCTTTGCCTCCCTGGTAGCCCGGAAACAGATATTATTAGCTTGGAGGGACTCAAAGCCCCCGAAGTCAGAGACCTGGCTAACTGACAAGGCTAGCTTCCTCTGTTTGGAGAAAATCAAGTTCGCCCTGAGAGGGTCAATGTCAGGGTTCGTCCGGAGATGGCAGCCGTTCGTCGTCTTCTTTGGGGAAAATTAACCGTCAGCAGAAGGGGGTGGGGGTGGGGTTGGGGGTTTAGTTTAGTTTAGAGTAGGGTGTTAGAAAAGGTGGGACCTGTGAGGGAGGAAGACGGCTTTTGCACTATGTTTATATTTGTACGTACACTGTTTCTTCTGTTATAAAACCATAAAAACCTCAATAAAATGTTTATTAAAAAAAAATGGTAATGCAGTTGAAGGTCAAGGGAAGGTGGTTGGGCTTTTCTCTTGATCGATGTCTTTATTGTCAGGCACTTGTGTGGCATGAATATTACTTGAATATTACTGTACAGAAACTTTGCCAGGGAGCCTCAGTGTTTTTCCCTTGTGCTCATTCACTGGATGACACGGCTCATGCAAGGTTACATTTTTGAGGGAGCCAACTGAACTGAAATTCCATTTTACTAGTGGCTGAAATAAATACACACAACAATAATTACTGTAGGTGACGCATTCTAATTCTCTGCCCCCATACGTTACATTTCTTTTGTGATTAATCTTAGATTTTATGATTCAGATTTGGCCAGTGACTGGAGTGTGAACACTGCTGTTTCGCATTCCTAAATACAAATGCCCTCCTGTGCAGATGATGGTGCCTCTTTAAATATTGATCTGATGTGCTGGTAACATGATCCGCAAGTCTGCTGAGCTCTACTCCTTCCTGCAAGATTAATGCTCGGTCCATTAGAGCATTGACTCTTTGATGTTCAATAAATTTTCACAGTGTGTGGCTCGTTAGTTCATGATTTGCTATTGGTGATTTAATTGCATTTATTTAATTTCAGTACTCATGGGGAGTGTGGGAGAGGGGAAATCTTGAAAAGTTGCCAATGACTAAACAAATCTTCCCAATTGCTCTGTTCAGTTTTATATCCTGAAGAAGCACATTTTGAAAGGAAAAAGGTGACGCTGTGCTATTTTCCACAAATTTTTGCATGATGCTCTAGGAGGAAGGTGGAAATTGGAATATTTTGAGAGTGATTAAAATCTGTGAGCCTGTGATTAAATAGATTCTGCTGAAAAGGAAATTAGAATTTAGTTACATTTCCAAGTATTGAATCACCTACTTTATGCACAATTTGGATGAAACCTTTTTCAATGCAGCATCAAAATTGTACAATTTAACAAATTGCTGAATAATTAAATTTAATTAGAGGTTGTTTGGCTCCTGTTCCAGGATGTTCCAAAGGCTTTTAACCTTCCGGTACTGGGCGGTTCAGATGTATTCAGGCCAAGTCTGAAAACTGCACTTCCCATAAGTGTTGAAATCTTAATAGAACCATAATCTTTCTTAACATTTTAGTTAGTCCTCCCAGTAGTCCCATAAATGGATTTTGTATCCTACAATCTGTTGAAACTGGACTTTTACAATAATCTGCCCCTAAAGGATACATGGTTCTAAGATGAGTAGAGACGGGGGCTAGATTCTCCGCACCCTGACGCCAAAATCGCGTTCGGCGACGGGGCGGAGAATCCAGTTTCACGCATGAAATCGAGACGGGCTTCAGTTCCGCAATTCTCCGCCCCCGAAAAGTGGCGTACTCGGGGAGTACGCTGCGCCGAGCATCCACCATCTGAGGCCATTGCCAGAGGCCTGCCCCGCTATACTCTGTCCCCAACCGGCCGAATTCCAGATGGTGTATTTCTAATGTGGTCCTGCCGTTCGGGAAACTCACGAGGCGGCTATGGACTCAGTCTGCGGCCGTCACAGTCGGGAGAGGATCGATCGGAGGGCAGGGGGGACCTCATTCGGGTCTGTTTTTTTTTGTGCGGGCGGTCCAGGTCGGGCAAGCGGCCGATCGGGGGCACTATTTCCGCGGTCCAGGTCCGAGAGCTGAGTCCGCCATGGAGCACCGTGCGGCCACTGGAGGCCGCCGCTGTGCGCATGCGCGGCCTCTGAGCCGGAAGTGCGGGGGGCCGGATCGGCAGCTGGAACTGCGAGCTCTACGACAGCTGCCTGCAAGGCTGTGGATCTGTGACCTTTTGATGCAAGTTTTCCTGGCGTAAAAGCCCACAGTTTCCACAATGCCTGGGGACATAGTCCCGAAAACAGAGAATCCAGCCCCCTATTTGTAATAATTTGCAGACTGTACTAAATGGCTTAACATACAAAACTATAGCGCTGATTTAAATTGCATTTTGACTAAATGTTTTCCACAATAATGGCTGAATATTGTGCCTGTTCAGGTCATCAGTATGATGGTGATAAGTACATTTCAGGAAACGCCTGCTAGATTGTCACTGTTCATTTTGTTGGTCTATTTACAGGGAAATAGTGATATGAAACCAAAACGATTACAGCAAATAGCAAAAAATAGTCATCCATCACAGGAGTTATCTTTGGATAGAAGTTCAAAATCCCTGAATGTCAACTTGCACTTGTATTCACTCTCTTGTGCAACTTTCAGTAAAAGTGGCCTCAGGTTATAACTGCCTCTTCATTCCACCCCATCGATTCACCTGGTGTTGAAAGTTAAAATGGAAAAGGGACCTGTGCATTATTTTCCCATTCTGATCTTGTCAGCTTCAAGTTTACATTGCAGTTGACAGGCTACACATAGGTTCTGCGACGAGAATCCAGGCGAGGTCTTGGATGGGGCAGCCTTCAGAAGCACGCTGATATACACAAATAATTGTTTGGTGCAATGGGAAGCCTGCCAGAAGGCCTGTGTTCAATTTCAAGGAACATGGAGGAGTTCAGCACCTAGTTGGCACAAGGCTTTGTGCTGAGTTTGGAACCCAACCGCCTCAGCATAAAAGGAAAGGAGTGAGACAGTTGGTGGAGGGTGAATTGGGGTTTATTTTACTGGTATCTGATGCACTAAGCGTCAAGAACCACAAAGACATGTGAGACTTTAACCAAGGCTTTAATACACTACATAGGAAGCTTACCCGACACAGACGACCCCAGACAAAATGGGTCATGTCTCAGAAGCTGGGTCTTATACCTAACTCCCGGGGGAGTGGCCAAGGCGGAGCTCTCCGTGGCCAGGTCAGGTTACATACAGGTGACCGAACCTCTACAGAGCTACAGTACAATACACAGTACAATACACAGGATTACAGGGCCACGTTACACACAACTATTATATAACTATGTACAATGCTAGGGAAGTACAGTGGTGTATCACCACATTCACCCCTTGTTTAGAAGGAAGTCCGGGGTAAAAATATGGAGTAGCAAACACAGTGAACAAACAGGGAGTAACGAACAGAGTCCATCAGGAGGTTCCGTGTCGTCAGAGGTCGAGACGAACGATGGGTTTGGTCGATCTCTTTGAACGTCGGAGCTGCGGTGCTGAGGTAGTGTCCGGCGGTATCCGTGCGGTCGGTGGTGCTGGGTCGTGAGGCGGCATGACGTCCCCCACCGCTTCGGCTGACTCGAGGCGAGACTGCGGGATGACAGCGGCTGGCACGGAGTAGTAACAGGCCGAGGGATCGATGGGAGCCGAGAGGGAGCGGGGTGGAGGTTGCGGGGCGGGGGCGGCAGGGGCCCCAGAGGGGGCCAGGTCCTTGATGGAGACGGTCTCCTCACGCCCGTCGGGGTACGCTATGTACGCGTACTGTGGGTTGGCGTGGAGGAGACGGACTCTCTCCACCAGGGGCTCCGCCTTAGATGTCCGCACGTGCTTGCGGAGCAGGACGTCTCCCGGGGACAGGAGCCAGGACAGAAGCGATGTCACGGATGCCGATCTCCTGGAGAAGAGAAACATCCGCTCATGAGGGGTAGCATTTGTTGCAGTACACAAAAGGGACCGGATGGAGTGGAGTGCGGCAGGGAGGGCCTCCTGCCAACGGGAGACTGGTAGGCCTTTGGACTTGAGGGCAAGCAGCACGGCCTTCCAAACTGTCGCGTTCTCCCTCTCCACCTGTCCGTTCCCCCGGAGGTTGTAACTGGTCGTCCTGCTCGAGGCAACGCCCCTGGCGAGCAGGTACCGACGCAGCTCCTCACTCATGAAGGAGGAGCCCCGGTCACTGTGAATGTAATTGGGATAACCGAACAGCATGAAGAAGTCGTGCAACGCTTTGATGACGGTGGCGGAGGTCGTGTCGGGGCAGGGAATGGCGAAAGGGAACCGCGAGTACTCGTCGATGACATTGAGGAAGTACGTGCTGCGGTTGTGGGTGGGGAGGGGCCCTTTGAAGTCAATGCTGAGACGTTCAAAGGGGCGGGTAGCCTTGATTAGGTGCGCCTTGTCTGGCTTGTAGAATTGCGGCTTGCACTCCGCACAGACTTGGCAGTCCCTAGTCATGGCCTTGACCTCCTCGACTGAAAAGGGCAGGTTGTGGCCCTTGGTGTAGTGGTAGAACCGCCTGACGCCCGGGTGACAGAGGTCATTATGTAGTGCCCGCAGTCGGTCATCCTGTGCGTTGGCACAAGTACTACGGGACAGGGCATCAGGAGGATCATTGAGCTTACCTGGCCGGTATAAGATACTATAATTGTAGGTGGAGAGTTCGATCCTCCACCATAATATCTTATCATTTTTGATTTTACCTCATTGTTTGTTGTCGACCATGAACGCAACTGATCGTTGGTCAGTAACGAGGGTAAATGGTTTTCCGGCCAGGTAGTGCCGGATGGCTTCCACTATGGCCTGTGCCTCCTTCTCAACAGAGGAGTGGCGGATCTCGGGGCCTTGGAGTGTGCGGGAAAAGAAGGCGATGGGCCTGCCCGCCTGGTTGAGGGTGGCACCCAAGGCAAAGTCGGAGGCATCGCTCTCGACTTGGAATGGTGCAGACTTGTCTACCGCATGCATGGCGGCTCTGGCGATAGCGGTTTTTAGGAGGTGGAAGGCCTGGCAGGCCTCGGGCGGGAGGGGAATGAGGGGGACCGGAGGAGGGGTCGGGCCTTGTCAGCGTACTTGGGCACCCACTGTGCATAGTAGGCAAAGAACCCGAGGCATTGCCTCAGTTCTTTGGGGCAGGTGGGAATGGGGAGTTCGAGAAGGGGGCGCAGACGGTCGGGATCAGGGCCGAGGACACCGTTCTCCACCACGTAGCCGAGTATGGTGAGGCGGGTGGTGCCGAAAACACATTTTGCCTCGTTGTACTTGAGATTGAGGCGTTTGGCAGTTTGCAGGAATTTAGTGAGGTTGATGTCATGGTCCTGCTGGTTGTGGCCGCAGATGGTGACGTTGTCCAGATACGGGAAGGTAGCCCGCAGTCTGTTCTGGTCCACCATTCGGTCCATCTCCCGTTGGAAGACCGAGACTCCATTGGTGACGCCAAAGGGGACCCTAAGAAAGTGGTAGAGGCGGCCGTCCGCCTTGAAGGCCGTGAAGTTACGGTCCTCCGGGCGGATAGGGAGCTGGTGGTAGGCGGATTTCAAGTCTATGGTGGAGAACACCCGGTACTGTGCAATCCGGTTGACCATGTCAGATATGCGGGGGAGGGGATACGCATCAAGCAGCGTGTACCGGTTGATGGTCTGACTGTAGTCAATGACCATGCGGTGTTTCTCGCTAGACTTGACTACCACCACTTGGGCTCGCCAGGGGCTGGTGATCTTTTCCGAGAGAAGGAGCTTAATCTCCGCTCGAATGAATTGGCGGTCCCCGAAACTGTGACGCCGACTTTTAGTAGCCACGGGCTTGCAATCGGGGGTGAGATTAGCAAACAGTGAAGGTGGGGGGGGGGGATCCTGAGCGTGGAGAGACTTGCTTGGGACCCGGGGGGGGATCAGGGAAGAACTGGGGGTTGGAGACCGTGACGGGGGGGAGGGGGCCGTTAAAATGCAAGGTGAGGCTGCGCAGGTGGCATTGGAAGTCCAGGCTGAGGATCGCGGCGGCGCAGAGGTGACGGAGGACCATGAATTTGAAATCCTGGAACACCGCGCCGTTCACTGAGAGGGTGACGACACAGTAGCCCGAAACCTCGGCCGACTGGGAGTTGGAGGCCATGGAAATATGCCTGCGCGTGGGTAGTACCTTGATGGAGCAGCGGCGCACAGTGTCCGGGTGGAGGAAGCTCTCCGTGCTGCCGTTGTCGAAGAGGCAGGTAAAAGTGAAACAATTTACCTGAGCCTCCATGGTGGATCTGGCGAGCTGATGCGTTCGGTCCTGGTCGAGGACGATAGATGCGATGGTGGAGCTGTTGGAGAAGGGTGCCGGATCCGGGGAGCGGCCTGCGGAAGAAGGTGGCGGCGCCCAGGCGCCGTAGGCTGCTGTTGGAGGCCAGTTTGCTGTCGTTGGCTGCATCTCAGTTGTTTGCAGCATTTCGGTCGGGTGCGCAGGACCGGAAGTGACGATCGGCGGTGGACCGGAAGTGACGTCCGGCGGACCGGAAGTGAAGGAAGCCGGGCCGGGGATAATCAAAGATGGCGGCGCCCATGCGTCGCACGTGCCGAATAGCGAGCCGGGAACGGAGGATGGCGGCACCCAGGAGTAGCAGGCCGCGGTGTTGGACCCCGAGGCAGCGGTGGAGCGGCAGACGTTTGCAAAATGGCCTTTCTTGCCACAGGCTGAACAGGTAGCATCTCTAGCAGGGCAGCGTTTCCTGGGGTGTTTTGCCTGGCCACAAAAGTAACACTGGGGCCCAGGCATTATTTTTACTGCTGGTGTGGCTGGGTGGGTCGTGACTTGCAGGGGTTGTTGCTGGGCGGGCGGCAGGGAGGTAGCGGCCACGTAGGGAACGTGGGCAGGCGCATAGGAAGTTTGGGCAGGCGTGTAGGACGCATTATTGTCATAGGCTGCCTGTTGGGCCTCTGCCATAGTGACTGCCGTGTCCAGAGTCAGGGTAGTTTGTGCCAGTAGGAGTTGGCGAATTGGGACGGAAGCGATGCCGGCTACAAAGGCATCGAGCGCCAGGGCCTCAGTGTTCTGCTCAGCGGAGACTGCTGGCGCGTTGCAGGTGAGCGCGAGGGCACGGAGGTCCCGAACGAACATGGCTAGGCGTTCACCCGGCTGCTGGTGCCAGGAGGCGAGGCGGTGGCGGGTGTAAATAGAATTAACAGTTCATGCATACCGGCTTTTGAGCTTTACGATGGCATCGGCGTAGGTCGTCGTTCCCGTGATGAGGTCGAAAAGCCCGTAGTCGAGCCGTGAGCACAGGAGGTTGAGTCGGTCAGCGTCTGTTTTGGCGAAGGCGGAGGATGCTTGCAGGTAGGCCTCGAAACACCGGAGCCAGCAGTTGAAAAGGTGATCCGTGCGTGGAGCGTGGGGGTCGAGCGAGAGCTTGTTGGGTTTCAGAGCAGCCTCCATTATAACTGTAGTGTATTAAATTGATGCACTAAGCGTCAAGAACCACAAAGACATGTGAGACTTTAACCAAGGCTTTAATACACTACATAGGAAGCTTACCCGACACAGACGACCCCAGACAAAATGGGTCAGGTCTCAGAAGCTGGGTCTTATACCTAACTCCCGGGGGAGTGGCCAAGGCGGAGCTCTCCGTGGCCAGGTCAGGTTACATACAGGTGACCGAACCTCTACAGAGCTACAGTACAATACACAGTACAATACACAGGATTACAGGGCCACGTTACACACAACTATTATATAACTATGTACAATGCTAGGGAAGTACAGTGGTGTATCACCACAGTATCACACTTGAAATAATTCTCCATGACCACCTTCAGAAAAGAAGTGTCTTTCCTCTTACTCCTCCTCCTCTTTCCCCTCAGCTGTTCCTCGTATAGCTAATGGCAAGGTGTGTTTTCTCATAATGGACAAGGTTGTGATGCATGTAGTAGGCCGCTATGAATCTTGATGCCCACTTTGCTGAATGTTACAGGGCTCCTCCAGAACTGCCTAGGCAGCAGAAATGGTGATAGACTATGTGAATAATCTGTTCCATCATATTTTGTGTGGCAACATGGCTCTAATTATAGGCTAACTGTGCATCTTTCCACATTAACGTCATGAGATGTGTCATCAGATGATAGCCCCATCACCCAGTAGCCATCCTTTGGCTTGTGAGTTGGTTCAAAAGCAGATGGCATAGCGCACTGCCACAGAATGAAGACATCATGACATCTTCCTGGATGCTGGGCATTGACCTGAATGACTTGCTGCCCATGGTTTCACACTAGCTGGATTTTGATAGAATAGAATCTTTTCCAGTTCTGGTACATGAAAGAGTTAACTTGTGGTGACCACACAGCGGACCACAGGGAAACTCTGTCTGCTGGCCTTTAGGAAAGAGAAAGGGTAAAGCAATCAGCTCTTTTTGACCAGGGACCATCAGTAAACCTCTTTACGTGACACAGGATAGCAACTGGGAAATGTTGCAAATATCTCCTATTTCAGTCTGGATGGAGCAAGACCCATAATAATTTATCACCACTGTCACCTTCACAGCCAGTGAGTGGCAGTGCAGCCCTTGACATTCTTCAGGATTCCAGTTGTGGCTGCAGGTGGACAATTTCACTAAGGACATCTTTACTTAAGTGCAGAATTCTCACATTTTGTTACTCACTGAGATTCAGGTCGAAGAATTTCTCCCTGAACACTCTGGGCATATAGCCTCCTTCAGAGACTTTCTCCTCCTCCTTCCTCCAGCAGCTTGTTCTGCTCTGCAGATCCTGTGTTCATTCTCCCGCTGTATGGTATTCTAAGGAGAACGCCAACAAGTGTGCCAATGTCTAGGGCAATTGGGTTTCCCTAACACCTTGAAGTTAGCAAAACTCATTGAGCACCTTCCCTACAAGCTGTTATAACTTGAAATACGTAAAAAGCCTTACAACACCAGGTTGAAGTCCAACAGGTTTGTTTTGAATCACATCCTTCCTCAGGTGAATGCTGCGCTCCGAAAGCTAGTGATTCAAAACAAACCTGTTGGACTTCAAGCTGGTGTTGTCAGACTTCTTATTGTGCCCACCCCAGTCCAACGCCGGCATCTCCACATCATAACTTGAAACAAAGCAGCAAACACTTTCAGAATCATAGCATCAGCCATAAAAAATAAACCAGCAACTAGTCTATAAATAGTGTCAAGCCGATGTTGCACTGGGAGATTTGCAGCAGAAGCATGTACATGCACATAGAGACAGCAGCTGTAGCTCCTGAACCCAATTTCACAACCCCTGACCTGGATTCTCTGCTGGCGGGATTCGCCATTGCGCCGGCAGCGCACTTACGCCTGGAGATTTCCCACCGGCATGGGGCTGCCCACAATGGAAAATGCCATTGGTCGGCTGGCAGTACGGAGAATCCCGCTGTCGGCGGGGATGCGCTGCACCAGAAAACTGGCGCGGCAGGTTGGAGAATCCCGCCCCATCTTCAAAAATGACTATTTTAACCCAAATACGAAGCAATGGAAAAAACCGTATAAAGTACGAAAATTCTGAGGAGCTAAAGGAAATCTTTAGTGAGTAACTGCAGACATCCTCTGAGAGCTGAGCAAACATGTCTCTTTTTCTCAATTAATGACATTCCTTTGGGACAGATTGTTCATTACTATGAACATTGATTAAACGCCTCAAAAAAAGATACTCAGCCATTTCAAAAATAATTTCTTACGTCTATATTGAAAATAAAACAAAGTATTACTGAACTTCTTGCTTCACTATTTCATGCATCCAAAATGTTCACTAAAATGTTAAAGCAAGGTTCAGTATTCTTAGAAAGTGATCGTACAGCAGATGTTGGAAATCTGGGGCAAGATCTACCAAGGTTCATTATTCTTAGAAAGTGATCATACAGTGGATGCTAGAAATCTGGGGTGAGATCTGTCATGATACCCACATTAACATATCATGGTGCAATCACACACACACACACTGATGGACAGGTAGTTGGACCAACCAACACACACACAGCATCGCAGCCAATCACCAGTGAGAGCACACGCACTATAAAACAGGGAACACCACAGTTCCCGTTCATTCTACCAGGAGATGGCTCAGAGCACAGAGCTCACAGCGTGCCACTCAGACATACACCATGTGCTGAGTGCCTCTCTAAGATAGTGCTAGGGCTGGGTCCACAGGTTAGCTGGGGAAGTACGAACCACAGCCAGAAGTTAACAGTTATTATTGTACAGAATAATAAAACAGAGTTGTACCATCTACAACCGTGTTGGTTCGTTTGTGTATCGGAACACCCAACACGACAAGATCTACTGGCCGCATTGCGCCTGAAAAGCAGCATGGCCGTTAAATGCCAGGGTAATCCCACTTCTGAGGCCTACCCGGCTCGCAACGCCTCATGAGATCTAATGTGATTTCGCAAGATATCGTGACGTGAATTCCACCCATTGTGGGTGGGATCACTTTTTGGCAAATCTGCATATTGGAGTGAGACAGCTAACCTCACATTAATATGCGTTCATGTGATCTAACCGAGGCTTGGGGCCCAATCCCCTCGCCTTGGAGATGCTCAGTTCTGGTCTCCGCAAAGAGGGACCAGATGGAATGGCACTCATGGGGGTTTCCCAGAGAATCAGAGGCCCCCAGGTGTTTTCCATCTGGGCAGGGTTTGACCCGAGCACTGCTGCTGTCGCCTGGACTCCCTAGTACTGCTAGCCTCATGTTCTGTCAGTGCTACCTTGGTGCCAGCCTGGCAGTGCCAAGCTGACATTTTTCACATAATGGGGATTGGGCCCAGGGTTGCCCTGTGTCGGTGAGGGGGGTGGGGGCTGCGAGGACCACCTTATAGGTGAGTTGGGGCTCGGGAGAAATCAAAGTTCTGGGGTGGGGGGGGGGGGTCGAGAGATTGGATGCATTCCCTGCTGAGCCCCCCGATCTACCCGAATGGTCGTTAGATTGCTTGGCACTCTGAGTGCCAGGAAACACCCGGCTAATCACGCTATGGGACTCTGTTCCCATTCAGGTAGATCACGCCCCTGAAGTCAAATCTGAAAATACTCAGCGGGTCAGGTAGCAACAGTGGGAAGATAAATTTAAGAGACAGTATTTAATGGAGCTGACAGATGTGTTCCCTCTCAAAAGGAGAGTCAGCAAAAACATCGCATTGCCTCTTTCAGGGAAGCCCTAAATTAAGTGCTCTTCAAGCAAGAGGCAGCAATGGGCCTTCTCTGCTTCAAGGACCCTGGATTGGCCAAGCATAACTAGTCGATCAGGGCCAGCAGCTCGATCGATCATCAGGCAGTTGTTAAATGTTATAATGGTGACCCTGGAGGGACGAAGTGTGGAGGTGATGGTCGCCATGGATGCAGAGAAGGCCTTCGACCGGGTGGAGTGGGGCTATTTGTGAGAGGTGCTGGGGTGGTTTGGGTTTGGGCAGGGGATTGTGGATTGGGTCCGTTAGTTGTACCAGGCGCCGATAGCGAGTGTGTGAATGAACCGGATAAGTTTGGAGTATTTCAGGTTGCACCGGGGGACGAGGCAGGGATGCCCACTTACCCCATTGCTCTTTGCCTTGGCTATACTGAGAGTGTCAAGGGACTGGCAGGGGATAGTGCGGGGGGGGGGGGGGCGCAGGTGGGGGTGGAGCATAGGGTCTCATCGTCCGCAGGCGATCTACTGCTCTATATTTCAAATCCTTTGGAAGTTATTGGGGGGAATATGGGCATATTGGAGGAATTTGGCCATTCTTGGGGTACAAATTGAGTATGGGGAAGAACGAGGTTTTTCCGATCCAAGCAAGGGCAGGAGAAGAGGCCGGGGGAGTTGCCATTTAGAGTAGTGTGGGCGAGCGTGAGGTATTTGGCCATTCAGGTGGCGCGGGGCTGGGAGCAGCTGCACAAGCTGAATCTGGCTCGGTTGGTGGAACAGATGAAGGGGGATTTTAGGAGGTGGGATGTGCTCCTGCTGTCACTGGCAGGATGGGTGCAATGGGTGAAGAGAACGGTTCTCCCGAGGTTCTTGTTTGTGTTCCAGAATCTCCCGATCTTCATTCCAAAGGAGGGTGAATGCACTGATTTTGGGGTCTGTTTGGGTGGGTAAAGCCCTGCAGGTGAAGAAGGTGCTGCTGGAGCGGGGTCGAGGGGGTGGGGGCACGGGTTAGCTCTTCCAAATTTGATGGATTATTATTGGGCGGCGAATATAGCCATAGTTATGAAGTGGGTAGTGGGGGAGGGGTCGGTGTGGGAGCGGGTGGAGGCAGCCTCTTGTAAAGACTCGAGTTTGGGGGCATTGTTGACGGCGCCTTTACCATTCACGCCGGCCAGGTACTCCACAAGCCCGATAATGGTGGTGGCCTTGAAGGTGTGGGGACAGTGGCGGCAGCACCTGAGGCTGGAGGGGGCCTTGGTTTGGGCACCGATCTGCAGGAATTATAGGTTTGCTCCGGGGGTCTAGATGGGGGGTTTCGGAGATGGCAAACGGCTGGGATTGAGCGGTTTGGGGCAGCTTCTCGAGCTTGGAGGGGCTGGTGGAGGAATTTGAGTTGTCCACCGGGAATGGGCTCTGGTATTTACAGGTGAGGTATTTTGTCAGGAAGCACATACCGTCCTTTCCCCACCTGCTTCCCCAGGGGCTACAGGACAAGGTGGTGTCAAAAATCAGCGGTAGGTGAGGGCAAAGTGTCGTAACTTTATAAGGAGTTGATGGATTGGGAGGGAGCCCCGATTAGGGTAGTGAAGGGTAAGTGGGAGGAAGAGCTGGGGAGGGAGGTGGAGGCTGGGGTGTGGGAGGAGGCCCTGAGGAGGGTGAACGCATCGTCTTTGTGTGCTAGTCTTAGCCTTATTCAGTTCAAGGTGGTTCACAGGGCACAAATGACTGTGGCCAGGGTGAGCAGGATTTTTGAAGGGGTGGAGGACAGATGTGGGCAGAGCACGGGTAAGCCCGCGAATCATGTCCACATGTTTTGGACTGTCCGAAACTTGGGGGAGTCTTACAAGGGTTCGCCGACGTTATGTCGGAGGTCTTGAAGGTGAGTCCAGAGGTGGCGATTTTTGGAGAGTCAGAAGACCTGGCAGTCCAGGGGGCGAGAGAGGCTGATGTCTTGACCTTTGCCTCCCTGGTAGCCTGGAGACGGACCTTATTGGAATGGCAGGACTCCGGGCCGCCGAAACTAGGGGTTTGGATGAGTGACATTGCAGATTTCCTCAGGCTGGAGAAGACAAAGTTCAGGGTCTGTGTTGGGGCTTGCCCGGAGGTGGCAGCTGTTCATCGACTTCTTCTAAAATAGTTAAGATGTCAGCAGTGGGGCAGCACGGTGGTATAGTGATTAGCACTGCTGCCTCACGTGCCGAGGTCTCAGGTTCCATCCCGGCCCCGGGTCACATTCTGTGTGGAGTTTGCACATTCTCCCTGTGTTTGCGTGGGTTTCGCCCCCACAACCCAAAGATGTGCAGGGTAGGTGGATTGGTCACACTAAATTGCCCCTTAATTGGAAAAAAAATGAAGTGGGTACTCTAAATTTATTTTAAAAAAGGAAAAAAAAAGATGTCAGCAGTTGGGGGGGGGGGTTAAAAAAGATGGTAGGGGAGTTGGGGAGTTGGAGGCGCGATGATGGGGTGTTAGGTATTTAGGTGTTTTGATTATTTGCAGCCCTGCTTGGTTGTTTTGTTTTATGGTTGTGTTTGACGTGTATATATATATAAAAATGCCTCAATAAAATATTTTTTTTTTAAAAAGAAAGATGAGGTGCTGTTCCTCAACAATATTGGTGATTGTGATGACATTAATTAGTATGAAGTGTTCCCTGGCTGTATACTAGCCAAGATTTGTCCTTTAACTAGAACTGCCAAATTGCCTTTCTAATGATTGTGGACTCTTGCTATGCACAAAATGGTTACCATACTGCACTTTAAATGTAACATATTTTATGTGAAGTGTTTGGAAGGTGATATTGAGCTTTATGGATGCAAGCCTTTCTATTACCATGAGGGGAACGCCCCTATAAAGACTGATATTATTGTATTTTTACTATTTAGAATCAATTCCAGGTCAATTCAATGATAGGGAAGATAAAACAATTAGTCGTATATTGATATGGTAAGAACAATAATTGGGTCCAGCAGTTCAAGGGCTGGTATTGTACAAACAAATCTGATCAAGGTCAGGACTGCAATTCTTGAGCTGAGTAAATACAGGGTAATGCATAATGAACCTATTGTGTTTTCTAATCTTGCAATGCTGAACATTTGAGGCGATCCAAGTGTTTGTTTCCTGTTTCATACTGTGAGCCAGACAGAAGTAGGGAATTTCAACTACCCTAAACTCACATGAATGCAGAATGAAAGGTTTAGACAGCACAATTCTTAAAATGCATTCAGGAGAACTTTTTTTAGCCAGTATCAAACAAGTCCAACAAGGGAAGGGACTGTTTTGGATTAAGTTTTAGCGATCGAGTCAGGGCAGGTGGAAAGGGTACCTGTGGGAGATCACTTTAGTGGTAGTGATTATAATTCAATTAGGGTTAGAGTAGTTACGGAAAAAGATTATCATAGATCGTGAGTAAAAGTTTTATAGCAGGGCAAGATCAATCTTTACTAATTTGCGATGAGATTTGGCAAAACTGGACTGGAAATCAGCTACTTCTCGTGCCAGAGCGGTGGGAGGGATTCTAGGACGAGATAGTGAGAGTTCAGAACAAAGCTGTCCCCACAAAGAAATAAGGAGGGAGAGGCTCACAGATCTAGACACCTCCTAGATGTCAAAGAGTATACAGAGTACAATAAGGCAAAAATAAAGCTTATGTCAGATTGTGAGGGTTCAAAACTGCAGAAAACCTAAAAGAATATGTTTTGTTTGCGGTAGGGGTTTAGATGGGGTTTGGGGATTGACTGATCTCCCAAAAGTATGCTGCATGGGCCAATAGGATTTTTAACCAGATCTATTTATTTATAGCAAGTATTTACACATTTGGATCTCCACATGAGGTAAGAGCTCCTGCTCTCTTCAAGGTCTTCTTTGTCATGTGAACTGACATCATTATTACATTAGCATCAAGTATGTTTCAGATGTTAACTCTTTATATCATCCCCCAGGTCCTTATCCCCATCAGATTTACATCCAACTACATCTCCCTGTAAATTCTTAGACTTCACACATGTTTAGTCTCTGAGGTGCCTGGACCAATCTCCTTGATTTTGTTCAGATCCCCTTTTGGGTTCAAGGATATTCTGTAGACTCCCTTCTGTCGGTGTGAGTGCTCTTCTCCTGGTTGACTGCAGAGTTTGTAGTAGATCCATCTCCCCATTTCTTCAGGATATGAGCAGTAAGCCTATCTTCCTAATGGCTTTATTTCCAAGGGTATTAAGGCACTGCAGTTTCTCCTTATGCTTCTCCAACCTGTCTCAACCCGGTACAGTCTTGTTGGTGGAGTTTTTTCAATGATTAAACCACCCCTCTGATAGTCTTGGACCCATACTCTCACCCTGGGCCTCAGCACTGGTAACTCATGTGCTCTATGCCTGTGATTAAAGTTCCTAGATTCACTATTACTCTATCTTCCTCACGCTGTTTTATCCACTCATAGTCGTTTGTGGTGATGTTGGGTTTGAATTTTTGTGTCAAAGGTGGAAGCAACATTCTCAATCTCTTACCCATTAATAACCTTGATGATGAAAAACCATAAAAGTAATGATCTATAACTCAGAAGAGCTAGATTAAGTTCTTCATTTTTCTTTAGTAACTCCTTAATAATTCGTATCCCTCTCTCTTTGCTTGAGGGTAGCAAGGTGGACTGGTTACATGGACAAAGCCATATTCATTTGCGGAAATTTTGAATTGCTCATTTTCGAGTAACGTCTCAATGTCAGAAACTACAATGTCTGAAATGCCACGATGGATTCAATGACTGCTTCGGTCGTGATACGCTGCAATCAATTTGCTGCAATCCATCATGAATAATAATCAGTCATGATAAGAAAGGTTTTTCCCTTAAATTCAAATACGTCCATTCTCATGGCCTTGATGGAAGAGAAGAATGTAATTGTGGTTGTTTTCTATTTACGGCGCTAGTACTAGAGTTCAAAATAATTTCTTCTATAGCGTGAGTAATACCTGGGCTCCAGAGTGATTTTAGTACTCTCGCACAATATTTTGTTATTCCTAAATGTGAAGTCTTTGAAGAATATCAGGCTACTGGACGCCCAAGTCCTCGGTGACAGTGAGTTACTTGCAGTTGCTCAAAATACTGGTGGAGTATTGGATTACTGGGGATATAGTTTGGCTATCTTTCCAGACAATATTTTCAGATTCAGACATTCTTCATCGCGTTTCTGCGCTTGCTTCATGCCCTGAAACTTTCCTGCAATAGAGTGTAAGTGCTGAGTGATTAAGGATGTTTCTGCTTCAATCTTCTCAATGAAGTCTAAATCCTCATGTTCATTTTCTTCTGTGCTCACTGTTGTTTGACATTTTCCTTGAACATACTCTATCATGGAGTCATTTGTCATCAGTCTTAACCTGAACTATTGGATTCTAGGTGGCATCTTTTTAAAAATAAATTTAGAGTGCCCAATTCATTTTTTACAATTAAGGGGCAATTTAGCGTGGCCAATCCACCTGCCCTGTACATCTTTGGGTTGTGGGGGCAAAACTCACGCAAACACAGGGAGAATGTACAAACTCCACATGGAGAGTGACCCAGAGCTGGGATCAAATCTGGGACCTCGGCGCTGTGAGGCAGCAGTGCTAACCACTGCACCGCTGTGCTGCCCTACTAGGTGGCATCTTTGTAGCTTCTTTCAAGTTCGAAGGGTCACTAGTAGTTTATGGTCTGTTTCAATTTTGAAATGTCTAGATCACTGACAGAAATGGAACAATAATGTGTTATGTTGGAAAAGTAAGCTTTGGCACCAATATGAGTGTGTGAAGAAATATTTCAAACCATGTTATGGTTTTCAAATGGACATTTTGGTTCATATAGAATCATAGAATCATAGAATCCCAGAATCTCAGGGCGGCACGGTGGTGCAGTGGTTAGCACTGCTGCCTACGGCGCTGAGGACCCGAGTTTGATCCCGGTCCCAGGTCACTAACTGTGTGGCATTTGCACATTCTCCCCGTGTCTGCGTGAGTTTCAGCCCCACAATCCAAAGATGTGCAGGTTAGTTGGATTGGCCACACTAAATTGCCCCTTCATTGGAAACAAAAAAATAATTGGGGTCTCTAAATTTATTTTTAAAAAATCATAGACTCCCTACAATGCAAAATGAGGCCATTCAGCCCTAGAGGGTCAGTGCAGACTTGATGGGCCGAATGGCCTCATTATGCACAGTAGGGATTCTATGATTCCATATGAACCAAAATGTCCATTTGAAAACCACAACATGCTTTGAAATATTGTTTCACACACTCATATTGCTGCCAAAGCTTATTTTTCCAACATGGCACATTATTGTTCCATTTCTGTCAGTGATCTAGAGGCATAGTAGACCGGTCTAGACTTGCGGTCTTTTTGCAGTTGAAATAGTACAGCCCCAGACCTGCAGATAACACATCTGCTGCTACTATGGTTGGTAAATCTGGGTTGTATAGTGCCAAGATTTCCAAAGAGATTAAAAGTAGTTTAATCCTTTTGAAAGCATATTGTTGGCCTATGTTCCAGCACCACCGGTGACCCTGTCTCAAAAGCTATTTCAAAGGCACGTTGACTTTTGCTAAATTTGATAGGAACTTGCCTAATTGGTTCGTGTTCCCGAGGAATCTTTGATGGTCAGTATTCCAGGGCCGAGGGTGTTCTCTTATAAAACCTTTTTTTGCAGATCAACTATGCTTCCAGTGGCTTGTACTAGGTTACCTAAAAACTTAATAATGGGTTTGTAAGTTCATATTTTTCATCCAGCTATAGGTCTACATCCTGTAAGGCTCTCAGGTTGTTCTGACCCTGCGATCATGCTTCTCTCTTGTGGATCCCTGTGCGAGTATATCATATTATTTCTTCCAGGCCTTCTAAAGTGTTAGACTTCGTTCTCTGGAAAGTTTTTGGAGCGACCGCGTTTCCAAAGGGCAACCTATTGATACAATAATGACCAAAGGGAGTCGTAAATGCGAGCAGCAATCTGGATTCCTTCTCCAGAAGCAATTGCCAAAATCAATCTGTTCACATCCAGTTTAGTAAATGATATGCTCTTAGATCATTTTTCTAGCTCTCATCTACTGAGGCTATCGGATGGCTCTTACATTTTACTGCTTTGTTTAACTCAGTTAAATCCATGTTGACTCTTTGCAAGCTGTTTGGATTTTGGACTGTAACCCTACCTGAAAATCTTTTTGTTGGCATGGTAACTGGTGAGGTAACCCCTTGCTGCTGCATCTTTTCATTTTCAACCTTGACTGTGTCCAAAAATGGGTGGGTCTTTTCCTTGGGATAAAGCGACAGTTTTGTTTAGCATTAGCTTTGTAGGCTGTCATGACACTCAGTCTTTAGTTTGCCCAGTCCTGTTCACAATTTTGGGAATTTGCTTTGGAATGTGGCGCTTTCTGCTTAGTAGAGAACACTATTGACTTTGACCGACATTGAGAGTTTCGAAGATTTCTCTATCTTAATATTTCAACCTTGCTATGAGCTGGCCATTCTCGTTTATTGTCGTTCCCCTTGGACCTTGTAATTTAATAGATGAGGGTTGCAATCTGTTTGAGCCATGTTTCTTCATAGGATAAAATAGAAACACCTGCTCCTGTGCCTAATTTAAACACTGTGAGGTGTCCATCCTCTTTGTGTTTAACATTCCAATACTTACTTTCAATGTCACTATAAAAGCTCAGATGGCCGAGAAGGTAAGTTAAACAGTACTTAATAAACAAATACAAAGTAAAGGCTGTAACATGGCTTATAGTTCAAATGTCCCAACTGGGACTACCGATCACACCAGTCTCAGTCCGGGCCAGCTTTTATTAGGCGGGTTTACGAACTCCAGCTGGGTGGGCCTCTGCCCACTAGCGAGAGAGCTTGTATTTCACGAGTCCCACGAGTTAATTGAGGTGTCCGTGTGGGTTTAGTGAGGGTTATTGCAGTCACTTATCTCCTCCAGGAAGGTTAATTCTGTTCTTGTGGCTCTTACATTTCTTTTAAATGGCCCTGCTTTAACATGCTTTAACATTTTCTCTCCCTTTTTACAGGTTGTCAGTGTTTTCAAGTGACAAACAGTTTTAAAGATACCTTCTGGCAATCTACACCCTACCCCGCTGGGCATTAGTTTCATTCCCGCCACACCAGAGACATTTGAAAATGGTGGTTGGCATGCTTTTCCCAGTTTTGGTGGACTTAGACCTGAGTATGTTTTCCATTTTACAACCAACAAATGGAGTAGTCTCACTCAATCTTCTGCACAGGACCTCTACTTCACCGTAAGCGAAAACTCAATTCTGTTTCCAAAGTTCTGTTTGCCTTGTGATCTGCATTGCTTTCACCAGTATTAAATCCTCCCTTATATGTAAAAGACCTGATCAAGCTATGTCTAACACCCTGACAATGATCCTGTCGCAAATCAGTTCATCTTTTAAAATTCCATAAGCCAGCCTATAGAGATCGTCGATAAATTAATCCATACTTTCGCTTGGCCTTTGTTTTCGTCTGTTAAATTTAGCCAACTCCATTATTAAGTTCTGATGGATTCTGAAATAAGAGCCAAAGGTTTGCATGATTTTTTTCATAAGAAATTGTAGTCTCAACATGTTATCATGTTGTCGGTATTAAAGTAGGGTACTAACCTGGTATTTTTTATGTAATCCTGCAGCAGTTCAGCACATTGTGAATCTTCTTCTTCAGTTGTCCAATTTTAGATCTGCTACGGGCCTTCCATACGCTAAAACGGTTCTGTTTTTTTTTTTAGTGGATTGCATGCTTCTGCTGAGCCGCCGAATTATTCCTGCACTTAATCCTGCTTTTCTGCTGCTGCCTGCTATTTCAGGCCTGTGCTCACTGCTGTATGGTTTCTGTGTCTGTGTCACAGTTTACCTCTTCTCCCATGACATTGAGTCTTGGAATTTCTTTTTGCCCTTCCTTCAATGTTTTCTTCTCTTGCCAGCCCTTAAGCTCCTTTCCGCTTTGCTGGGTCTTTCATTCGCTGCCACCGTGTTTTGCTGTGTGCTCGGGGTTCAGACAAGGTTTGAGGATTGTCTAGTCTCCCAAAAGTATGTTGCTTGAGTCCGCAGTCTTTTTAAAAAATATATTTTTATTAGGGTATTTGCAATTTTTATAATAATAACAATAACAGCGACATAGACATGGTACAATAAACATTTCCACCCCCATCACAATCTTCGCACACCCCAACCATAAAACAACAGACTGGCCCTCCCCCCACCTCCCCTTTGCCGTTCTGCTGACATTTTAATTCACAGTCTTTTTAACCAACGCTGTTTATTTATAGCAAGTATTTGCACATTTGGACCTCCACACAAGGTAAGAGCTTCTGCTCTCTTCAAGATTTCTTACTCCTGTCATGCGATCTGATGTCAATATTGCATAAGCATGATGTATTCTTCTGATGTTAACCCTTTACTCTATAGAGTGTAGAAAGTGTAGGGGTAACAGGCGCCAGAATGTGGTGATTAGGGGCTTTTCACAGTAACTTCATAGCAGCGTTAATGTAAGCCTACTTGTGGCAAAGAAGATTTTTTTTAAAATTAAAAATTAAGTTAGGACGTGTCTGCATGGATTTCGTCCCCACAAACCAAAAGGTGTGCAGGGTAGGTGGATTGGCCACACTAAATTTCCCCTTAATTGGAAAAAATGAATTGGGTACTCTAAATTTATTTTTTTTTAAATTAAATTTGGAAAGCAAAGGCGGGGCATGAAAAATATTTGCAATTATAATCAAGTTGTGTATTAAATATCTAAAGAGCAAGAGGATACCTAAGGAAACAGTAGGGCCAATCATAAGGGCTTTGTTCTTAATGAATACCGTGTACATGTTTTCACAAAAGAGAGAGATGAAGCAGGCATTGTAGCTAAAGAGGATTGTAAAATGTTGGATGGTATAAACATAAGCATAAATTTTCTGGTCCCGCTCACTGCGAGAACCATCATGGGTGGAACGGACAATTTGACATACCATTTAAAGGCCCATTGACCTCTGCGGGAGTTTCCATTTGGGACAGGTGCAACCGGAAAATCCTGTCCATAGTAACATCGAAAATAGTAAGGTGTTCAGCACCCTTGAAAGTGGGTAAATTACCAGACACAGATAAAATGTACCCTATGCTGCTGAGAGAAGCATAGGAAGAAATTACAAAGCTCTGACGATACTTTTCCAATCGCCTCTGGCTACAGGCATGGTGCCAGAGTACAGGATGACTGCTAGTGTCGCTATTGTTTAAAACAGGGAGGGGGGATAGCCCCGATAAGTACTGGTCAGTCATCCCAACCTTGGCAGTGGGAATTTTATTGAAAACAATTCTGAGAGCTCGCATTAATTTAGAAAGGCACAGATTAATCAAAGACAGCCAGCATCGATTTGCTAAGGAAAGTGTGTGGCTGAACAACTTGATTGAATTTTCTGAGGAAGCAACAAGGAGAGTCAATGGAGGGCAGCCTACATATATTTTAGCAAGGCTTTAGACCAGGTCCCACATGGAAAAATAGTCAGAAAATTAAAAGCTCATGAGATCCAAGGGAAAGTGGTAAGGCTGATCCTAAATTGCCTCAGTGGCAGAAAGAAAAGAGAACGGTTGATAGATGATTTTTTGACTGGAAAGCTGTTTCCAGTGGATTCTACACAGCTCAGTACTGGGTCCCCTGCTATTTGTGGTATATATAAATGATTTAGATGTGTAAATGTATGGGGCATGATTAAGATGTTTGCAGATAATACAGAAATTGGCATGTGGTTGAAATCGAGATAGAAAACTGTAGACGTAGGAAGATATAATTGGACTGGCTAGGTGGGCAGAAAAATGTCAAATGGAAGTGTAATAAATAATAATAACTATCTTTTATTGTCACAAGTATGAAGTTACCCTGAAAAGCCCCTAGTCGCCACATTCCGGTGCCTGTTCGGGTAGGCTGGTACAGGAATTGAACCGGCGCTGCTGGCCTTGTTCTGCATCACAATCCAGCTGTCTAGCCCACTGAGCTAAACCAGCTCCTAGTTAATGCTTTTGTGGAGGATTCTATGAAGTGTAGTAAAACAATGGGACCTAGGAGTACATGTTCCTAGATGCCTGAAGGAAAGAAGAAAGGTTAACATGTGGTCTGATTTACTTTGCTGAGAGCTAGATTATAAAATAGAGAGGTTCTGCTAGATACATATTAAATGCTAGCTGGGCTGCATCCAGGGCATGATATGCAGTTCTGGGGCGAAATTCTCCGGTATCGGCGCGATGTCCGCCGACTGGCGCCCAAAACGGTGCAAATCAGTCGGGCATCGCGCCGCCCCAAAGGTGCGGAATGCTCCGCATCTTTGGGGGCCGAGCCTCAACCTTAAGGGGCTAGGCCCGCGCCGGACGAATTTCCGCCCCGCCAGCTGGCGGAAAAGGCCTTTGGTGCCCCGCCAGCTGGCACGGAAATGACATCTCCGGGCGGCGCATGCGTGGGAGCATCAGCGGCCGCTGACGGCATTCCCGCGCATGCGCAGTGGAGGGAGTCTCTTCCGCCTCCGCCATGGTGGAGACCATGGCGTAGGCGGAAGGGAAAGAGTGCCCCCACGGCACAGGCCCGCCCGCGGATTGGTGGGTCCCGATAGCGGGTCAGGCCACCGTGGGGGCACCCCCCGGGGCCAGATCGCCCCGCACCCCCCCCAGGACCCCGGAGACCGCCCGTGCCGCCTTGTCCCGCCGGTAAGGTAGGTGGTTTAATCTACGCCGACGGGACAGGCATTTTAGCGACGGGACTTCGGCCCATCCGGGCCGGAGAATCGCGGGGGGGGGGGCCGCCAACCGGCGTGGCGCGATTCCCGCCACCGCCGAATATCAGGTGCCGGAGAATTCAGCAACCGGCGGGGGCGGGATTCATGCCAGCCCCCGGCGATTCTCCGACCCGGCGGGGGGTCGGAGAATCTCGCCCCTGATCATCACATTTCAAGAATTATGTGATTGCACTAGAGAGGATATAGACAAGATTTACAAGGATGCTGCATGGACTGGAGAATTTTAAATATGAGGAAAGATTGGATAGGGAGTTGAAATTGTTCACCCAAAGGTTGGTGGGGGTCTAGAACTCACTGCCTGAAAGGATGGTAAAGGCAGGAATCCTCATCACATTTGGATCTGCATTTGAGGTCCGTAACCTACAGGGCGACAAACCAAGAGCTGGATGGTGGGATTAGGCTGGTTAACTTGTTTTCAGCTGGAACAGATACAATGGCCTCCTTCTGTACTGTAAATTTCTATGTTTATAAGTACAGTTGTCATATCTTGCCAAGGCAAAAGCTAGACAGAGGCACAATGGGCATGTTGTGGAAGGGATCATAGTTTGCATTCTGATGATCAGAATTCAGAGAAAACGAAGAGGGTGAAATTGGCCAAATGGGCTCACACTGAATTGGCAGCCTTTTCCCAACAAGCCCAGTTTTGTTTTCATTAAAGTCAATCTTTTACTTAACTCCTTTTGCAACTCCAGGACATCCCAAAGTGCTTTTAACCAATGAAGTCCTTTTGAAATGCAGACACTGTTGTAGGAATGACACTAGCCAATTTGCATACCACAAGGCTCCACAAATTGGAATTAGATAAATGACCAGATCAACTATTGGTCACGGAATAAAACTGGTGAGGACGCAGGGGAGAACTCACTTGGTCTTCTTAAAGTAAACCATGGGGTCTTTTATGTGCAGCTGAGATTGCAGACTAACCTTAGTTTAATGTTTCAAATGAAGGATCGCCTCATGCAACGCAGTGATCTGAGAACAACCCTGGAAGGTCAACCTAGATTACATGCTCAAATCTTTGAAGTGGCACTGAAATCATATCCTTCCGATTCAGAGACCAGAAATGTTACTGGATAAACCAAAGCTGCCGTTGGTAATCCTCAACCTGGCGAGTTGCATCGGGGCACGCGATTGGCACCCCACAGTCCCACCCAGCTTCAAATTAATGGGGTACGGCTCAAGTTTATTGTCATTTCATCACTTGAAGTGTGGGCTAGCATCCGGTTGGTTGTCTAAAACTTAAATTTGACATCAATTACACCAATCCCCTTGCTGGTCACCCTTTACCCTCCGTAGTGCTTCTGCCAATTCCTTTCATACTATCCATATACAAAGTTCCACTTATCAACTTCCCTATTCTTACTGACCAACATTAGCTCCCACAAATATATTATTCTGTTTGCGTTGAAGTCTTTCCATGGCCTCACCGCTTCCCTTCTGAACTCCTCCAGCCCTAACCCTGAGGTTGTAGCTACAACCTTTACAATAGTAGGATATAGAATCAGAAGGATATGCCGTCAGTGTTGGACTTTCTAGATTTCACATCCTAAACCCCGCCCTGGGCCTCTCCATCTTCTTTAATTCTTTGATCAAAAGTTTTAGTATTTGGAGCTATTCTTTCCTGCTTTTCCTGAAACCCCCAATGATCAGTAACTGATGCTTCCCTCAATTAAAGGTGATAAATAATTGCAAATTGACATATTACTGATGAGTGCTAACATCGGGGTAAATGCAGCCGATTGCATTACGAACCAATCTTTGTCTTTTAAAAAAATCATTTCCAAGGTGAGACTCTAGCTGACCTGTGAACTGGTTTGATCAGTTTTCAAGAGGAATTTCTAATTACTCAATGCTTCACAGGGCCCGTCTCATCCAGAGGCACTACTCCAAAGTAGAGCTCAATACTGAAAATGTAGGTGTTGCACTGCCATTATTTTATAATAGGATCTACTCTGTCGCTCCCTACAATTCTTGCTCCAGAGGTTCTTAAATTAGGTGCAGTACAGATAAAAAGTAAACCAAGTAATTGGTTTAGATTTGAAAGTAAAAGCAGTAAATGCTGGGAGTACACAATGTAGAATCTGTGTTCCTTGACAGCTAAACCAACCTCTTGAGAATTTCCAACATTTCCACTTTTTTATTATTGCAATTTGAGGGTGATATGCTAATCTCTATAAGTTAACATTACTCACTAATTAATTCAATATAAGAGTGGCATTTATCAGAAACATGTTTGCAGCCTGAACACTGAACCACAGTGTAGCTTCGAGTGTTGCGTAAATTTAAACATAGGCAAAGCAATCTGGTTAAAAACATGCAAACCTGTGGCAATTGTGCTGCAACAAAACTGGACAAACAAGTAACAATACATTTCATTTCAAAATATTGAAAAAAAGCTCTGACAATTCCAACTCCCTTTGGACTTAAAGCAGCAAATTTGACGGTTTGCACATCAGAATTGGCCAGAATTTTATATTGCTCGGGCTGGCACGCGCTTGACTTGGAAGCACGCGGAATCGCAGGAGAATACGTCAGGCGCACGTCCCGACATCATCGCGCGATACTTCAATCGGCAGGCAATTGAACCCATTAAGGGACCAATTTAATGCAATTTTACGTGGCCCATCTGTTTTTATGCTTAGTGGGCGGGACGATTGGCCAGACAGCCTTTATATTTTAGCTGAAATCTCGATCCTGGGCGAGATGAAGGACGCGATCTACTGGCTGTATACGCTGGCAGGATATTCCGATCCCATGCTGGCGCACAGGTTTCCCTGCGACGAGGTGTGCAGTGACTGGGAAATCCTGTTGTCAACGCCGGGGTCGGTAAATCCCGTGGGCGGGCCACCTCTGCTGCCGAGGAAAATATGCGCCATGTTGGTCGGTAAATCCCGCCCACTATGTCAGGGCTGAAGTAAAATTTAAAAAGGTGTGTGGGTGATATGCCATCAATGAACACACGACGAGTGGTGAACGTAACTGAGGCTTTAATAAATTAAACGGAAAGCCTCCTGGCCTCGGATCTCGAGCTGAGGCAGCAGCGGAGACTAGCCACCTTTACACGAGCCCAAGGGGAGGCGGAGCCAGAAGGCAGTGGTTTACCACATTACATATAATACAGTGGCAGTTTACCACAATACACAATATATACTACAGTGGTTCGGAGCCAGCAGGGACAAGCCCAGACATGTAACAGTACAACAGTACAATACAATACAGTGGTTTACCTCATTCACCCCCTGTTAAAAAAAAAAGAGTCCAGCGGGGGTGGTGGACTTAAAGGTCATATTTGTCGGGGTCCTTGACCTTCCGCCGTGATCGCCTCAGACCCGGCTGTGGTGTGGGCACCAGTGCACTCCGCGCAGACCTGGCAGTCCCTGGTCACGGTCCTGACCTCCTCGATGGAGTAAGGCAGGTTGCGAGCCTTGATAAAGTGAAAAAAACGGGTGACCCCCGGGTGACAAGAGGTCATTGTGGAGGGCCCGGAGTCGGTCTACTTGTGCGCTGGCACATATACCGCGGGATAAGGCATCTGGGGGCTCATTGAGCTTCCCAGGGCGATACAAGATATCGTAGTTGTAGGTGGAGAGCTCCATCCTCCACTTCAGAATCTTGTCGTTCTTGATCTTGCCCCGCTGTGTATTGTTAAACATGAAGTCAACCGACCATTGGTCAGTGAGGAGAGTGAATCGCCTGCCGGCCAGGTAATGCCTCCAATGTCTCACAGCTTCTACGATGGCTTGGGTTTCCTTTTCGACGGAGGAGTGTCGAATTTCGGAGGTATGGAGGGTACGGGAGAAGAAAGCCACGGGCCTGCCCGCCTGGTTGAGGGTAGCGGCCAGAGCAAAGTCCGATGCATCGCTCTCCACTTGGAATGGGATGGACTCATCCACAGCGTGCATCGCGGCCTTGGCAGTATCTGCCTTGATGCGGTTGAAGGCCAGGCGGGCCTCAGCCGTCAGGGGAAAAATGGTGGATTTAATAAGTGGACGGGCCTTGTCTGCCTAATTGGGGACCAACTGGGCATAGTAAGAGAAGAACCCCAGGCATCTCTTCAGGACCTTGGGGCAGTGGGGGAGGGGGAGTTCCAGGAAGGGGCGCATGCGGTCGGGGTCGGGCCCTAGGTTTTCCACAACGTAGCCAAGGATGGCTAGGCGGGTTGTGCGGAAATCTTTTCCTTATTAGAGGTGAGATTCAGGAGTTTAGCGGTGTGGAAGAAGTGCCGGAGGTTTTTGTCATGTCCTGCTGGTCATGGCCGCATTGGTGACATTGTCTAAGTACGGGAACGTGGCCCGCAGCCCGTACTGGTCAACCATTCGGTCCATTTCTCGTTGGAAGACTGAGACCCCATTGGTGACGCTGAAGGGAACCCTGAGGAAGTGGTGGGGGGGGGCCATCTGCCTCGAAGGCAGTGTATTGGCAGTCCTCCGAGCGGATAGGGAGCTGGTGGTACGCGGACTTCAAGTCAACTGTGGAGAAGACTCGATACTGCGCAATCTAATTGACCATGTCAGATATGTGGGGGAGGGGGTACGCATCGAGCTGCGTGTACCGGTTGATGGTCTGGCTGTAGTCGATGACCATCCGGTGCTTCTCCCCAGTCTTGACGACTACCACTTGGGCTCTCCAGGGGCTGTTACTAGCCTCAATGATCCCCTCTCGTAGGAGTCGCTGGACCTCCGACCTGATAAAGGCCCTGTCCGGACACTGTATCGTCTGCTACTAGTAGCAACGGGCTTACAGTCCAGGGTGAGGTTTGCAGAAGAGCGAGGATGGGGCGACCTTAAGGGTCGCGAGGCTACAGATGGTGAAGGGGGGGGGGCAAGGGTTCACCAAACTTTAAAGTAAGGCTTTGGAGGTGGCACTGGAAGTCGAGCCCCAGTAAAACGGTAGCGCAGAGATGGGGAAGGACGTAGAGTTTAAAGTTAGTGTACTCTACGCATTGTACAGTAAGGGTCGCGACACAGTACCCCCAGATTGCTGTTGAATGTGATCCGGAAGCCAGGGAGATTTTCTGGGTCGCGGGTAAGATTGTGAGGGAGCAGCGCCTTACCATATCTGGGTGTATGAAGCGGTCTGTGTTCCCGGAGTCAAAAAGGCAGGCCGTCTCGTGCCCGTTGATCCGGACGGTCATCGTAGATTTTGTGAGGTGATGAGGCCGGGACTGGTCGAGCATGATGGAGGCGAGTTTCGGAAGGTGATGGGTAGTCCGGTCGGAGGTAGTGGCGGCCAGCGTACGACTGGGTGAGCAGGGCTCCCGGGAGGCTGCGGAACGGTTCCAAGATGGCGGCCCCCGTGGGTCGCACGTGGTGGGTGGCATTCGGGATGGCGTCAAAGATGGCGGACCCCATGAGTCGTGTGTGGCGGGTAGAGTACAAGATGGTGTTAAAGATGGCGGCCCCCATGGGTCGCACGTGGCGGCCGAAATCGAAGATGGCAGCGAAGATGGTGGCACCCACGGGTCGCACATGGCGGGTGGCGCGGCAGCTGGGGGCGGCCCCGACAGGCAGCAGGCAGCGCTGCTGGGCCTAAAAGCTATAGGGAGAGATCGGGCCTGGCAGGCTTTCGCAAAATGGCCCTTCCTCCCACACCCATTGCAAGTCGCGTTCCGTGCAGGGCAGCGTTGTCTGGGATGATTACCCTGGCCGCAAAAGTTGCACTTCAGGCTTCCGACTTTGGCGGGCTGCTGCACGGCACAGGCTACCACACCCGGGTCGGATGATGGCGGCGCCCACGAGGTCCACGAGGGTGCCGTGCAGTCGGAAGTGTAGGCCTCCATGTTCTGGAAGGCCACCTCCAGCGAGTTTGAGAGCTGCACTGTCTCTGGGAGGCAGAGTGTACCCCCTTCTAGCAATCGCTGGCGGATGTAGTTTGATTTCATGCCTGCGACATAAGCGTCCCTGACCAACAGCTCCACGTGTTGTGTAGCCGATACCGCCTGGCAGTCACAGTTCCGGCAGAGTACCCGCAAGGCACGCAGGAATTCTGCTAGTGATTCCCCAGGGCGTTGTTGTCTCGTTGCAAGAACGTGCCTAGCGTACACCTCGTTTACAGACTTTACATAGTGTCCCTTCAGCAGCATTATCGCCTCCGTATACGAGGGGGCGTCCCTGATGAGAAGAAAAACTTGCGGGCTCACCCGTGCGTGGAGGATCTGCTTCTTTTGGAGGTCGGTGAAGTCTTCGGTGAAGGATCCGAGGTACGCTTCGAAGCAGCTTAGCCAGTGCTCGAATGTTGCAGTGGTGTCGGCTGCCTGTGGGTCCAGCTCCAGGCGATCAGGCTTGAGTGATGAATTCATCTTAGATGTTTAGTTTATTAAATTGATATGCCATCAATGAACACTTGACGAGTGGTGAACATAACTGAGGCTTTAATAAACTAAACGGAAAGCCTCCTGGCCTCGGATCCTGAACTGAGGCTGCGGTGGAGCCTGGCCACCTTTATACCGAGCCCGAGGGGAGGGGGAGCCAGCAGGCAGTGGTTTACCACATTACATATAATACAGTGGCAGTTTACCAAATACACATGATATATGCTACAGTGGTTCGGAGCCAGCAGGGACAAGCCCAGGCATGTAACAGTACAACAGTACAATACAATACAGTGGTTTACCACAGTGGGGGCTGAGGTTCATGTTTGAACGTGCTGCCTAGAAAGTTCCTGCAGTGTCTTTTCTTTGCAATTTTTTTTTTTAAACAAGTCTGCAGCTCCCTGAGACAGCTCCTCGGTGGCTGACCGTCCCTGGCAGTCACTGACCTTTTCTCAGCACGTGTTTCATGTTGGCTGCCCATTAATTGGTCGGCGAATCTGAAATTGTGCGATCTGGAGCCGATCGTAGTTTCCGGGGCCCACGTGCACCCAATGGGCAAAACAATTCGGGCCTTTGTCTTTATGTTGGAGCTGTTCATGCGAATTTTGCCTATTTTAATTCTCAAAGTGACCTTATGTAAACAAAGGAAAATATCAACTTCAGAAATATACTTTGTGGAGCAGCAGTAATATGTACAAGTGTTGCGGCTATTTATATCATAGACTCACTCAGGCTTAGTTGAAACACTCAGACGGTTGGATATACAGGGCCCAAAAATTGTTTGCTCAGCGGCAACAAATGACCAGCAGCGGTGAATCTATGGGCGCGATTTAACAAAATGGGAACAAAGTCCCATAGCGAGCGCATTTAGCCACATGTTTCCCGGTGCTCGCAGCGCCGATAAACACAAGGGTGTAAAACACAACTCACATTTAATACGGGGCCTCAACGGGGATCGCACGACAGAGGCCACACATAGCCCCATTTTGTACACTGAGGAGATCCGCTCACCGGAACTCCTCAGCGTAACGAGAGATCGGGATGCCAATTTTAAATGGCGTCCCGATCTCCGAGGCCCCTAAAGCGTCCCCCAATTCCCCAAGCCCCAACACTCTATGGGAGGGTCCCCATTCACCCCTGAATCCCCCGCCCAACACCCACACAGGGCACCTGTCCCGATCGTACCCATGCAGAAAATGCCAGCTTGGCACCTTGGCAGTGTCAACCGAGCAGTTCTACCTGGGCAGTGCCAGTCTGGCACCAGGTGGCACTGCCAGGGTGAGAAGATGGCACCAGCCTTTGCCAGGGTGCCACCCTGCCCAAAGGGCATGCACCTGGGTTCATCTGATCCCCTGGGAGAACCCCACGAGTGCTGTTCCGTCTGACCCCCGTTTTTGGAGATCAGAACTGAACGGCGCTCGCCCCATGCCACGGGCAACTCTGGAATCTGCACAGTAAAGTGAGACTAGCTATCTCGCTTTAATATGCAGATTTGCCAAGACGTGATCCCACCCACAATGGGCGGGATTCATATCGCAATATCGCGCGAGATTGCGTTACGTCTCATGAGGCATTGTGATCTGGGTAGTTCCTGGGAGCTGTGTATCCCGGCTTTTATCAGCTATGTTGCGCCATGGCGAGCTGCTTTGTGGGCGCAGCATAGCCACTAAATCAAGCCCTATAAATTATCACTCATTAGGACAGCAATTGCTGATTTTGATTTCAAAATGTGTGTGTGTGTGATCTGCTTTAAATTATTTTAAAATAAACACAGCTCCATGTCCCAATAGATTTGCTATTAGTTTGATTTGCTGCTCACAAGTTTTATTACACGTTTGTTTGTTTTCTCCCCTTCCTTCTTGAGAGGATTGATTCTTTCCTGAGGTGGGTGGTTCCATGGGCATTCAACTCTCACCTATTCAAGTGGCCATTAATTATATGTAAGCACCGAAAAACAAATGAGAGATTGTTAGACTTTTCAGCTATAGCGGCCACTTTTTTGCAAAGTTTGAAAATGGGGGTCTTCTGAAGTGACTGGAACAGTGTTTAGTGTCACTGAGATCACTGTCTACTGCCACCCTAATGGAAATCAAATAACGACACCAACCAGGGATAGAGCCTGTGACCTCAGATGAATTCACTCCAAAAGAGCCTTTGTTGCTCTATAATAATGTTGATGAACCACAAGCCTTCCCTTATATCGATCAAATGACCACACAACCAGTTAGTTAGTTCAAAAGATGGTTTATTTACATACACAAGAGTTATCTCAACATGCAAACACAATATTTACTACGAGTTAAACTACACCTATCAGCTACAATAACCTATACTTAACTTCAGGGCGACCGGCACTGTGCAAATGGATAAGGCCTTTATCTGGATTTCACTTGGCTGGTTCGAAGAAAGTGGCCCTGTCTCTGCTGGGCTCATCCGTCAGGTAGCGATCGTTGGTCTTGAACTTGGCTGGCTGTTCCTGCTACGATTGGGTTGACACAGGCCGGATCCAAAAGAGACAGAACACATGGCTGTGTCCTCTTTTATCCCTCTGGGATTTCGCGCTCTTTGGGGCAGTCCTTAACCTTGGACCCAATAGTTCGACAGTGCTCTGATCACTGTCTTTGATTTCGGCCAATAAAAGGGCAGGTGCCTTGGTAGCTGGGCGGGTCCTTACCGGTCATTAACCTTGGCAGTTGGGCTTTCTGAGTAAGGGGAGTGGCGCCGATCAGGCTGTGGCTGTACCGGTTGCTTGATTGGTGTTCTATTGTCCTTGAAAAATGGGCCATTACGAGCGGGGGTTTCGATCAGGTCTGGTTACTTGTGTTTCAGATACACATAGGCTCTGTATCTGCCTGAGTCCTGGGTTAGCCATAATTCCCATGGTCCTTTGCAGGTGGCCATCTTAGATGGCTACACCATTTAGACAAAACATTTTTATTGGGAACTGTTGTCTGGGTGGCTAATTTTCCACTATTCATATTAAACATAATATTGGGCAAGGTTTTAACTGACTAACACATCCAATTACACAGCATTACAATTGGGCCCAATAAATTAATGCAAATATATTGCATTGCCTAATTTTCAGGCCTATTAAATAGAGTTGTAAGTTGGTATACATTGGCAAATTCAGAAATTTTGGTGGAGATGCAGTACAGGTTGGAGATCTGGCTCTAACATGACAGGAACCATTTTCCAATGCTTTCTCTTTGAATGCATGAGTGATGAATTTACCTTTCAGTTACGTACTGTTGTGTAATGGGTTAATAGAATAGACATGCTACTGACTAAACGTAGACGATAATGTACCTGTGATATCAGCAGTCATGTGCTAAAGATTCTTGTGCCTCCTCAATGAAGTACTATAAGGAGTTAACAGATGGGTTATGCTAATTGTGATGAACGGTTACTGCCTTATCATCATGTAAGGTGATGTCCCCTTTAAGACCGGGCTTGAAACCCTGGGGACTCCGCCTCTGGCTCCGCCCATCTGTCGAAAAGGAGGCACAAGCCATTGTGGAGGCTGTGCGGTGCTGGAGACACTACCTCGCCGGTAGGAGGTTTACCCTCGTTACCGACCAACGGTCGGTCGCCTATATGTTTGATAACACGCAACGGGGCAAAATAAAAAACGATAAAATTTTGAGGTGGAGGATCGAACTCTCCACCTACTCGTACGATATCAAGTATCGTCCAGGGGAGCTCAACGAGCCCCCAGATGCCCTGTCCCGCGGCACATGCGCCAACGCGCAGGAGGACCGCCTGCAAGCCATCCACAATGACCTCTGCCACCCGGGGGTTACCCGGCTCGTCCATTTCATCAAGTCCCGCAACCTACCTTACTCAACCAAGGAGGTCAAGGCCATGGTCAGGACCTGCCAAGTCTGTGCGGAGTGCAAACCGTACTTCTATATGCCAGACAAGGTTTGGCTCGTGAAGGCCTCGGGCCCCTTTGAGCGACTGAGCGTGGACTTCAAGGGGCCCTCCCATCCACCAACCATTATGCCTATTTCCTCACCGTGATCGATGAGTTCTCCCGCTCCCATTCGCCATTCCCTGCACCGACATGACCTCAGCCACGGTGATTAAGGCACTGCACAGCATCTTCACCCTGTTCGGTTTCCCTGCTTATATCCACAGCGACCGGGGTAGATAGTTCATGAGCGATGAACTGCGTCAGTATCTGCTCAGCAAAGGCATCGCCTCGAGCAGAACGACCAGTTATAACCCATGGGGAAACGAGCAGGTGGAGAGGGAGAACGCGACCGTGTGGAAGGCTGTCCTTCTGGCCCTGCGGTCGAGAAATCTCCCAACCACCCGCTGACAGGAGGTCCTACCCAATGCCCTACACTCCATTAGGTCACTCCTCTGCACGGCCACGAATGAGACCCCTCACGACCGATTGTTTCTCTTCCCCAGGAAGTCTACCTCCGGGGTCTCGCTTCCACCTTGGCTGATGGCTCCGGGACCTGTTCTTCTCCGGAGGCACGCGAGGAGCCATAAAACGGACCCCCTAGTTGAAAAGGTCCAACTGCTCCACGCCAACCCCAGTTACGCCTACGTGGAGTACTCCGACGGCAGGCAAGATACGGTTTCCCTCTGGGATCTGGCACCCGCTGGATCCTCCACCACAGACGCCCCTTCCTGCGCCGCACCCCTGCAGGACCCGTCGCCCCCTACAACACACCCCCTTCCGGCCCTACCACCCATTGGTGAGCTCCTACCGTGCACCCCCCCTTTACACACCCCGCCGGCGCCGGCTCCGCTACCCCCGGCCCTGCCTAGTTCCTCTGCCCCGACCCGGACCGAAGCTCCGACCGCTGTGCTCCCGGATGTGCCCTCAACCGGGACGTCCGTGCCCGCCGCACCACCACCCGAATTGAGGAGGTCGAGGAGGACGATCCGGCCACCGAGACGGATGGACCTATGATGGCACTTCACCCCCACCGGACTCCTTTTTAAACAGGGGCTGAATGTGATGAACGGTTACTGCCTTATCATCATGTAAGGTGATGTCCCCTTTAAGACCGGGCTTGAAACCCTGGGGACTCCGCCTCTGGCTCCGCCCATCTGGGAGCCATACATAAAGGCCTGCCTCATGGTCTGTGTAACAGTCAGCTCTCATCTCTAGCTGTAGTATAGTTATTAGTCTAATAAAGCCTTCTTTACAGTTTAATCTCTAAGCGTCATTATTGAGGGTACCTCACTAATGTATGACACAGATGATGATATGTCAATGACATCAGCAAGTTGTGAGTCAAAGAGAGAGAGAGAGGAGTCAGAGAGAGAGAGAGTGAGAGAGAAAGGTTGGTGTTATGCCTAGGTGCAACATGCCTACTCTGTAGCCTGTTTAGATGTGGTCCTAATAAACACGTGTAAAGCGGATACTAGAGTCTGTCTACAGTCTAAGAATCAAGTCCCACACCTAGCATTCAAGTAGTGGGGCCTATCTCAGAACATGGTGGCAGCCATGGAGACATCAGTGTAAAAAAACACACACTGGTGTTATCGAAAGGATCCACAGTGTGAAGAAACTTTTGAAAACAGCTCTTAGAAATTCACCGGATGAAGGAGGCACATTGTAGAGAGGTAATAATGCAGTACCTGGTGAGCAGTCCCGGCCCTTGCTCCGCCTCTTTGACTGCCTCAAAGGCCCGCAGAAAGGCTAGCAGTAGGAGTTACGGCATTTTCTCCAGTACTGAGCAGCATCAGGTCTCCATGAAAAGGAGGAAAAACTTCAAGTTAGATCCTTGCTTTATGCAGTAGGTCCAGCATCTGTGAAAGCTTAGATATGTCGCCCAGTATATTAATCAAAGCTTTACCCGAGTGCCCTTAGTTGTGAGGTGAACAAAGGACAAAACCCGAGTATAAATTCAACAATCTCTATTAAACACACAATTAACCCGTAAATTAACCCAAAATATATAATACCAGAAACACCCAAGATTCGGTTATGCTACCCGCAAAGGTGGCTTGATTGAACTGTGGGACCGATCCTTGAATCCCTCTGTTCTGTTGTCGTGAAGGTGAGTCTTGCACCCTATTTCTTCCTTCCTTCTTTCTCTGGTCAGTTGTCTTGATTGCCTCTGCATGGAGTCTCTGCTCCTGATGTGCCTTGGGTGCCTGTTTTTATCTCCCATTCTTCCACGTCCTTTTGCCATTTCCTCTGGCTTTCTTTTTTTTTAAATTTATAGTACCCAGTTAATTTTTTCCAATTAAGGGTGGAGCCATCTGGGATGGCCACTTCCAGAATACAAAATGGACATTTGCAAAGATTGCAGGGAAAAATGGACAATGTTAAGAAAGCAAGCAGGCACAGAGCCTGTCTGCATATTGGAGCCGCAGCTCCCAGACGAGACTGAAACTGGAGGCCCATTAGCATATGGATGGCCCATCTCCGGGAACAAAGGAAGATACTTAAGTAACCGATCTGGCTCCAGACCTCACGGTGCCAGATCCCCAAACTGAAGGCAGAAAACAAAGCAGGCCAACAGCCACTCAGGACACGCCCAGCCATCAGGGCACCCACCCCTTTATTGGTCAGGATCAATGCGATTGATCAAGAAATGGCCCAATTGATTGGGGCCAAGTTCAAGGCCCGCCCAAAAGTGCGCGAAGCCCCCTTCGGGTATAAGAAGAAGGCCCAAAGAGAAAATCGTTCTCTTGCACTTGGCTCTCACAGCGGAGAGACCTGTCCACCAGCTGCACCAGAAGCAAGTAAGTCCAAGGTCAACGCTCGCTACCAGACGGACGACCTTAGCTGTTCCCCTCTACCACTTCGACCCCAGCAGCCTCAGAACCGAACAACGGCCATTGTTCCTCTGACTGAGTGGGCGCCCGAAGCTAAGTATAGGCTTTAGCAGTAGTGATAGTTTAGTCTGTAGTATTTCGTGCATGAGTAGATATTACTGTGTGTGTAAATAAATAGTATTGACTTTGAACTAACTAACTGGTGTACCGACTCTTTTGATCAGTATTCGGGTTTGAACCTTGTGGCGGTATCGAAAGATACCTGGTGACTCTAGGGCAAACATAATTAGGAATAAGGAAGGCGACCATACTGACCGCCATATTCAGAGCCAACCAAAGAGAGCAACAAGGGGCAATTTAGTGTGGCCAATCCACCTAGCTTGCACATTTTGGGTTGTGGGGGCGAAACCCACGCAAACACGGGGGGACTGTGCAAACTCCACACAGACAGTGACCCAGAGGCAGGATCGAACCTGGGACTTCAGTGCCGTGAGGCCGCAGTGCTAACCTACTGCACCACCATGCTGCCCCCTCCTCTGGCTTTCTGCCAATGATGCCTCGGGAGGGGGTCTCAGCAGCCAATGGTCTGGTTGCTGACCGTTTGACAGGGCACCTGAGCCCACCCCAAGTGTCCCATCTCTGGTGGTGTGGACTGCACGTAACCTGTTCCCATATAAGAGAACAGCTGGGTGACAGAAAATCTGGCCCGATCTGGGCTACTGACAATAGACCTGTTCATATCAATAGGGTGCGATGATCTCCTGATGGGTGATTGAAGGGGCAGGTCCAGACATAAGACCATAAGACCATAAGACCATAAGACATAGGAGCGGAAGTAAGGCCATTCGGCCCATCGAGTCCACTCCGCCATTCAATCATGGCTGATTTCAACTCCATTTACCCGCTCTCTCTCCATAGCCCTTAATTCCTCGAGAAATCAAGAATTTATCAACTTCTGTCTTAAAGACACTCAACGTCCCGGCCTCCACCGCCCTCTGTGGCAATGAATTCCACAGACCACCACTCTCTGGCTGAAGAAATTTCTCCTCATCTCTGTTCTAAAGTGACTCCCTTTTATTCTAAGGCTGTGCCCCCGGATCCTAGTCTCCCCTGCTAATGGAAACAACTTCCCTACATCCACCCTATCTAAGCCATTCATTATCTTGTAAGTTTCTATTAGATCTCCCCTCAACCTCCTAAACTCCAATGAATACAATCCCAGGATCCTCAGACATTCATCGTATGTTAGGCCTACCATTCCTGGGATCATCCGTGTGAATCTCCGCTGGACCCGCTCCAGTGCCAGTATGTCCTTCCTGAGGTGTGGAGGCCAAAATTGCTCACAGTATTCTAAATGGGGCCTAACTAATGCTTTATAAAGCTTCAGAAGTACATCCCTGCTTTTATATTCCAAGCCTCTTGAGATGAATGACAACATTGCATTTGCTTTCTTAATTACGGACTCAACCTGCAAGTTTACCTTTAGAGAATCCTGGACTAGGACTCCCAAGTCCCTTTGCACTTCAGCATTACGAATTTTGTCACCGTTTAGAAAATAGTCCATGCCTCTATTCTTTTTTCCAAAGTGCAAGACCTCGCACTTGCCCACGTTGAATTTCATCAGCCATTTCTTGGACCACTCTCCTAAACTGTCTAAATCTTTCTGCAGCCTCCCCACCTCCTCCATACTACCTGCCCCTCCACCTATCTTTGTATCATCGGCAAACTTAGCCAGAATGCCCACATGTCTGGCAGCTTGTCTGTTGGTTGAGTATTTGACTTTGGTCATGCCTGAATTCCAACAGCCTGCCTGAGGTTTGACTACCATATGATTTTAAAATGCCTAATTCTTAAATTTAGGATATCCAATTTAATTGGCCTTAAAGCTAGGCCCTGGTAGGTCACCACACAGGAGTCTACCGTGGACCTTGGCGGAGGTTAGTCGGCCCGTTGGCCATGGTCGCCAATCCAGTTATAGCCGCGAAATCTCGCAAGAGGGCCACGTTGGAATTTGCGCTGGCGAGATCTCAGTTTGCGATCTGATCACCCTGCTGGTGATGTGATCAGTTTCATGCCAAGAAAGGGCGTGAGCCGGATTTCCATTATTTAAAATATATTTACATATACGTACTGGACTTGATGCCGTAATGTCCGCCCGTATCTTATCCTCCCACCCAGTTGGAGTGATGGGGGTGGGGTAGGGGGGAACGTAGGAGGGCTTAATAATGTAACTTTGAGATTGGAGCACCCTTTAAAGACACAGCACTGATCTCAGAATCCCAGTGGCTGGTGTGTTTAGGCCACTTACCCCCGTGCTGGCTGAGATCCTCACCAGCACTTTTAAATTGCGCAGCGTGCAGTTTAATCAGATGAAAAAAGGCATCTGTGAGACAAACAGGTTTCACACAGCTTTTCTCACCTCATCCAGCACTGTGCAATTTTGGGAAAATGTTACTCTTTGAGTCCATTCTTAAAGCCGTTGACACATATCTTAGTTTGAAGCAAAGTTTGTAATTGAGTGAGCACATTTAAAAAATATATATATTTTATTCCATACATCCTTCAAAAACACTCACGTAGCACCAACAAAACATAGTACATCCAGTTTGTTCAATTTTCCCCTTTTCATCCCCCCCCCCCCCCCCCCCCCCTCCCTCCCCCTGTGACAAACAAGCTCTCAAACATGGACAGAAACAGCCTCCACCGGACTACAAGCCCCGATACCCTGAGGGCAAACTTAATTTTCTCAAACCTGAGGAACTCATGTAGGTTCTCCAACCATGCTGCGACCCCCGGTGGCACTGCCAACCTCCAATTTAAGAGAATACGTATCCAGGCAATCAGAGAGGCGAAGCCTACGACATCGGCCCCCTTCCCCTCCTGCACACCTGGCACCTTCGAAACTCCAAAAACCGCCACCGTAGGGTCCAGCGTCAACTTCACCCCCACAATCCCCGTCAGACTCTCAAACACCGTTTCCCAGAAGCTGTCCAATTTTGCACCCCCCCAAAACATGTGGGAATGGTTTGCCGGCCCCCTTTCCCACACCTTTCCCACACATCTGCCTCTCCCGGGAGGAACCCACTCATCTGGGCCCGGGGTCATATGGACCCTATGCACCATCTTGAACTGTTTAAGGCTCATCCTTGCGCAGGAGGAGGTTGAGTTGACCCGACGCATTACTTCACTCCAAATTCCCCATCCCATCTCCATCCCCAACTCTTCCTCCCACATCCGCTTAATCCCTTTCACTAAGGCCGCTCCCTTCTCCCCCAACCACCCACATATATCGCCAATCGTTCCATCCTCCCACACACCCTGGAGCAACAACTTCTCCAGCAACATTTACCCGGCATCTGGCTATATGAGGGCAGTTCCTTCCACGCAAAATCCTGCACCTGCTAATACCTAAATTCATTCCCCCTTGGTAACTCAAACCTCTCCCACACTCCTCCAGCCTTGCATACTTACCCTCTGCAAACAGGTCTCTAACCCGCATTATCTCTTCCTTCTGCCACTTTCTATACATTCCATCCATCCCCCGGCACAAACCTATGATTCCTGCAGAGTGGGGCCAGCACTGACATGTGGCCTAGTTTAATGTGCCTCCTTGGCTAGTTCCAAATTCTAATTGATGACTCTACCACCGGCTACTCGTATACATCCCCGAGGAGAACGGCAACAGGGCCATCACCATGGCCCTCAGACTCTCCCCTTACACAAGCCCTCCTCCAATCTGACCCACTACAACCACTCCCCATTGCATTGTTTTGGCATTTGCCACCCAACAATAATACAGCAAATTCAGGAGCGCCAGCCCCCCATCCCGCCTCTGCATTTGCAACAGGGCCCTATGAGATGAACGGTTACTGTTACATGTACCCTTGTCATCATGTGAGGTGATGTCCCCTTTAAGACCGGGCTTGGAATCCTGGAGAACTCCGGCTCCGCCCATCTGCGAGCCGTATATAAGGAGCCACCTTGTGGGCAGTGCAGCTGTTAGCACACGTCTCAGCTCTAGTCTAGTTCTTAGTTTATTAAAGCCTTCTTTACTGTTTACACTCTAAGCGTCATTATTGAGGGTACCACACCCTACTAACCCACGGCATCCTGTCCGCCCAAACAAATTCTGATATCAACTTGTCCACCCTCCCAAAAAAAGACCTTCAGGAGAAAGATTAGGAGGGGCTGGAAGATAAACAGAATTCTTGGCAGTACATTCATTTTTTTTCACCTGTACCCTCCCTGCCAGAGTCAAGTGCAAGGCATCCCATCTTTTAACGTTCCTTCCAAACTCCTCCACCAAGCCTGTCAAGTTCCACTTGTGCATAGTGGCCCTGTCATGTGCCACCTGAATTCCCAAATATTGGAATCTGACCCCAAATTCGCCCTCTATGCCGAAGCATTCACTGAAACGATCTCACTTTTCCAAACATTCAAATTGTACCCTGAAAAGGCCCCAAATTTCCCCAACAAGTCCATAATCCTCCCCATACTCTCCAGCAGGTTTGCACAAACAACAATAAATCATTGGCACACAATGACACCCTGTGCCCCATACCATCCCTCACAATCCACTGCCAGTCAGTGGAGGCACGCAAAGCTATTGCCAGGGGCACAATAGCCAGCAGGAACAGCAATGGTGAAAACGGACACCGCTGCCTTGTCACCGTATGCAGCCCAAAATATCCCAAATTCGTCTCATTTGTGCTCACGCTAACCATGGGGGACAGAGCTGCACCTGCGCCACAAATTCCGGCCCAAACCTCCCAAAGATTTTGATCAAGTATTCTCTCAGCAAAACACTTTCTCCGCATCCATTGACAGGATCACCTCCAGGTCCCACTCCTCCGAGGACGTCATCACCACATTTAACAACATCCTGATATTACTGGAGAGCTGCCTCCCATTCACGAACCCCTTCTGATCCTCGGAGACGACCTCCGGTACATGCCCCTCCAACTGTCTCTGCAACAGCTTGACCAAGACAATTATGTCCATATTCAGCAACAAAATGGATCGATAGGTGTGGTGAACGTCTGCTATTACAATTCACCACTGTACTGTGTTATATTATGTTGATGCCCTTGTGGGCTCCGCCTGTGGCTCCGCCCCCTCGGGGGTGGTATATAAACCTGTAAGCCTGTAGGCAGCACTCAGTACAGAGCAGTCGCAGACAGGCACAGATCTAACGCATTAAAACCACTGTTCACTTCTCGTGTGAATTGATAGTCGCATCAGTTTAATACGCTAAAATATTGCAATGGAAGCCGCCCTCAAACCTGACCGACTGGAACTCGACCCACAGGCAGCTGAAGCCAAGGGAATCTTTTCACACTGGCTCCGCTGTTTTGAGGCCTACCTCGCCGCCTCCTCCTCGCCCGCCATCACCGAGGCACAGAAGCTGAGTCTCCTCCACTCCCGGGTGAGCCACAGAATTCCGTATTTATCGAGGAAGCGACCACGTAGGCAGACGCGGTCGCGATCCTCAAGAGACAGTACGTGAGGCCGGTAAACAAAGTGTTTGCGCGGCATCGCCTCACTACTCGCCGTCAACGCCCCGGGGAATCGCTGGAGGAATACCTACGCGACCTGAGGGTACTCGTTCGAAACTGCAATTACAAGGACGTCACGGCCTTGCAGCATATTGAACTCGCCATCCGGGACGCCTATGTGGCTGGAATCCGGTCCAACTATGTCAGACAGCGCCTGCTCGAAAAGGGCGCCCTCGAACTAGAAGAGACGGTAAAACTATCTACCTTGTTGGAGGTAGCTTTCCAGAGCCTCAATGCTTTCCCCTCCGACCACGCGATTCCCTCGTGGTCACCCGACCCGAGTGTGTCCCAAGCCTGTGCCGCGCGGCTGCCCGCCCAACCCGGGGGGCTGCCCTGCTATTTCTGCGGTCAGAACCAGCACCTCAGGCAGCATTGCCCGGCTCGGAACGCAACCTGCAGCGACTGCGGCAAGAAAGGACATTTTGCCAAAGTCTGCTTGGCCCGACCCAAAGCTCCTAAATCGCAGGCCCGACTCACAGACCCCGCAGCGTGGCTGCATGCCTGCCGGTACCGCCCCATTCTGATGCGTCATCCGCCTCGTGCTATCGTGGGGGCCACCATCTTTAACCCTACCTGACACGTGCGACTCATGGGGGCCGCCATCTTGGCCACCATCTTCAACGCCGCCCGACACGTGCGACCGACGGGGGCCGCTATCTTGGCCGCCATCTTCAACGCCGCCCGACATGTTCGACCGACGGGGGCCGCCATCTTGGGACCACCCCGCTACCTCCGACCACGCCGGCTACCCGCAGTTTGGCGCTGTCACCCTCGACCAGTCACGGCTCAAGCATCTCAAGAACTCAATGATGACCGTCCGGGTCAATGGCCACAAAATGCCCTGTCTGTTTGACTCTGGGAGCACCTGGGAGCACGGAGAGCTTCATACATCCAGATACGGTAAGGCGCTGTTCTCTCCAGATTTCCCCCGCATCCCAAACAATCTCCCTTGCTTCTGGATCACATTCAGTGCAGTCCGGGGGTACTTTGTCACGAACCTCGCGATACAGGGCGCTGAGTACGCCAATTTTAAACTCTATGTCCTCCCCCATCTCTGCGCTCCTCTCCTGTTAGATCTGGACTTCCAATGCAACCTCAGGAGCCTGACCCTGAAGTTCGGCAGGCTCCTACCCCCTCTCACCATATGTAGCCTCGCGACCCTTAAGGTCGCCCCTCCCTCGCTCTTCGCGAACCTCACCGCCGACAGTAAACCCGTCGCCACCAGGAGCAGGCAGTACAGTGCCCAGGACAGGACTTTTATCAAGTCAGAGGTCCAGCGGCTCTTGAGGGAGGGGATCATCGAGGCCAGTAATAGCCCCTGGAGAGCTCAAGTGGTGGTCGTCAGGACCGGGGAAAAGAACCGGATGATTGTAAACTACAGCCAAAACATAAATTGGTGCACGCAACTCGATACGTACCACCTTCCCCGTATAGCGGACATGGTGAATCAGATTGCACATTACCGGGTTTTCTCCACGGTAGATCTGAAGTCCGCATACCACCAGCTTCCAATCCGCCCGGAAGAACTCACTACACGGCCTTTGAGGCAGACGGCCACCTCTTCCACTTCCTCTGGGTCCCCTTTGGCGTCACCAATGGGGTCTCGGTCTTCCAAGGAACGATGGACCGAATGGTGGACCAGTTTGGGCTGCGGGCCACGTTCCCGTATCTGGATAATGTCACCATCTGCGGCCATGATCAGCAGGACCACGACGCCAACCTTCAGAAGTTCCTCCAAACCGCCCAAGCCCTCAATCTCACCTACAACAAGGAGAAATGCGTTTTCCGCACAACCCGACTAGCCGTCCTCGGCTATGTCATGGAAAACGGAGTCCTAGGGCCCGACCCCGACCATATGCCCCTCCTCCTGCAACTCCCCCTTCCCCACTGCCCCAAGGCCATGAAAAGATGCCTCGGGTTCTTTTCATATTATGCCCAGTGGGTCCCCAACTATGTGGACAAAGCCCGCCCACTTATCAAAGCCACCATCTTCCCCCATACGACTGAGGCCCACCTGGCCTTCAGCCGTATCAAGGCAGACATTACCAAGGCCGTGATGCACGCGGTGGACAAGTCCATCCCCTTCCAGGTGGAGAGCGACGCGTCAGATGTCGCCCTGTCCCGCGGCACATGCGCTAGCGCACAAGATGACCGACTCCGGGCCATCCACAATGACCTCTGTCACCCAGGGGTCACCCGGCTTCGCCACTTCATCAAGGCCCGCAACCTGCCCTACTCCACCGAGGAGGTCAGGGCCATGACCAGGGACTGTCATGATATTCAGGTAAATATCATTGTACAAACATACATACATACTGATGGACAGATCAACGGACCAATCAACACATACACAACACCACAGGCAAGAGCATACACAGTACAAAACAGGGAACACGACACTTCCCGGGCATTCCAGCAGGAGACAGCCCAGGGCACAGAGCTCACAGCAAGCCACTCAGACATCCACCATGTGCTGAGTGCCACTACACGATAGAATTAGGAATAGGTCCACAGATTCTAGGGTTATGATCGAACCTCAGTAACCAGTTTACCACTGTAAATAAATGTTAGTAATAAAACTGAGTTGTACCATTCGCAACCGTGTTGGTTCGTCTGTGTAGCAGAGTACCCAACACATCAGGGACTGCCAAGTCTGCGCGGAGTGTAAGCCGCACTTCTATCGGCCAGACAAGGCCCACCTGGTGAAGGCATCCCGCCCCTTTGAGCGCCTCAGCGTTGATTTCAAAGGACCCCTCCCTTCCACTGACCGCAACGTGTATTTTCTTAACCTCGCTGACGAGTACTCCCGCTTCCCCTTTACAATTCCATGCCCCGACATGACCGCGGCCACTGTCATTAAGGCCCTGCATAGCATCTTCACCCTGTTCGGTTTCCCCACTTAGGTCCACAGTGACTGGGGCTCCTCGTTTATGAGCGACGAGCTCCGTCAGTACCTGCTCGGTTAGGGCATTGCCTCGAGCAGGACTACCAGCTACAACCCCCGGGGAAACGGACAGGTGGAGAGGGAGAACGCGACGGTCTGGAAGGCTGTCCTTCTGGCCCTATGGTCTAGAAGTCTCCCAGTTTCCCGCTGGCAGGAGGTCCTCTGCGACGCGCTCCACTGAATTAGGTCGCTCCTCTGCACAGCCACGAACGAGACCCCTCATGACCGCCTACTTGTCCTCCACAGGAAATCCACCTCCGGGGTCTCGCTTCTGTCCTGGCTGACAACACAGGGGCCTGTCCTCCTCCGAAAGCACGTGAGGAGCCATAAGTCCGACCCCCTGGTAGAGAGGGTCCAGCTCCTTCACGCACCACGACGGCCGACAAGATACAGTCTCCCTCAGGGATCTGGCATCCGCTGGTTCCCCTGCGACCATCACCTATCCCCCCCCACCCTACACCAAACATCGCCCCCGCCTCTCCATGGCCTACACCCCCCCCCTCTCCCCATCGCCGACCTACAGCGATGAAGCTCCAGACGACATGCTCCCAGAGTCAACGAGCCCAATACCCGTGCCCGCAGCGACGAGTTAAACACCTGTGCCCGCAGCGAAGCCGGAGCTGTGGCGATCACGGAGAACGATCAAGGTGCTGGACAGACTCGATCTGTGTGCCCACTTCAACCCCACTGGACTTCAATTTTTTAACAGGGGGTGAATGTGGTGAACGTATGCTATTACAATTCACCACTGTACTGTGTTGTTTTATGTTGATGCCCTTGTGGGCTCCGCCTGTGGCTCCACCCCCTCGGGGGTGATATATAAACCTGTAAGCCTGTAGGCAGCACTCAATACAGAGCAGTCGCAGGCAGGCACAGATCTAGCGTATTAAAACCACTGTTCACTTCAACTCATCGTCTCGTGTGAATTGATAGGTCGCATCAATAGGACCGACACTCCATCAGGTCCTTCCGTTTCTTTGGGGTCAGCAAAATGGGCGCCTGTGCCAGTATATCCGGTAACTACCCCCCTCTTCACCGCCTCATTGAACATACTCAGAAGATGGGGGTCAATTCTGCTGCAAACTGCTTATAAAACCCCGCCAGGAAGCCATCCGGCCTGGCGCCTTTCCCAACTGCATTATGCCAATGCACTCCATTACCTCCTGCAGCCCCAGTGGCTCCTTCAGTGCCATCCGCTCCCCCTCGTCCAACTCCACAAACTCCAACCCATTCAGAAACTGATACATAACCTGCCTCCTCCCCTCCAGGCTCGGCCCTAAACAGCCCTCGAAAGAAGGCCTCAAACACCTCAGTGATTCTCTCCGACTCCGACACTACTTCTCCCCCTGCCACCCTCACCTGCACCATTTCCCTCAACGCAATTGCTGGGCCTGCAGATGAGTCGCCTTTTCCCCATACTCGTATTGCACCCCTCGACACTACCATAGCTGCCCCACTGCCTTTGAATGAGCATATTTTAACCAGCACTAATGACTTGGGGAAATCAACAAAATTATTCCTAAATTACCTAATTCGCCAGTTAGTTCTTACGGATACGGGACACTGAAGAACAAACTAATCCATAAATATACTTGTGGGTATCCAAGCTGAAAATCTGTATGACTTTCTACAGACCAAGTATGTGAGGCAGGCTGAGCTATCAGGCTATAACTCGCGGTGGACACTGAGGCTTCGCATGATTCTGTAGATTGGGTAGACACATGACCAGTGGTCCCACCCATAAGGAAGCCCGCCAAACCAAGCAAAAGGATGGAAAACGCCACTACAGCCGACATTTTGAGATACTTATATTGTGGCGCAAAAAAACCAACATGGGTGCCAACATTGCCCAGCAGGACGCAAATGCTTCCAGTGCGGCAAAACTGGGCATTTCAAACATTTCTATAAGTCCAGCAGTGTTAATTGTATTAAAAACCAGAAAGTATTTACGAAACACAGGAATTGGTGTCATAGATGGAACACAAACAGCCCATGACAGCAATGAACCCTGGTTGGCCTGACATCCCGCCAGTGGGCCCAAACAAGAGACTACTGAAAAGGGCAGTATTAGCAGCACTGGAGAAGCAGCCACTGCCCTTACCCCACCTGTTTGAAAGTCTTGCGAGCCCACACAGTGGCTACAGTTGGTGCAGTAACGTCTTGAGGTACTGAACAGCATCGCTGGCCAGTTCAATCTTTTACTTAGTAGGGCCTGTCGCCGAGCACGTTCTCAGCAGTCAGAGGCTTGACAGGATCTCTGCAGACTTTGACCATGTTGAAAGCTTTTGATGTGTTTTACTTCATCTCAGGATAGCACTGCTGGGCAAACGTGCTTCATCCACAGGTTCCACAGACCAAGGGAATTGGATGAACCACTTCTTACGGTTTAGTGCACTGTAGCTAGCACTAGTGAACAGATGTCCATGACAATCTTGTTCTCGCTTGACCATTGCATGGAATAGTCAGGCTGACCCAAATATGCAATTTCAGTCTATCGCTCTGTGACACACCTGTCAGCAAGGTCCACTCATTGTTTATGCCGAAATGTGGTAACCCCGCTCATCCAAAAGCCTGCCCAACTGGCCACAAAGGTCGGAAACCATGGGTGAAATTCTCCGGTATCGGCGCGATGTCCGCTGACCGGCGCCAAAAACGGCGTAAATCAGTCGGGCATCGCGCCGCCCCAAAGGTGCGGAATCCTCCTCATCTTGGGGGGCCGAGCCCTAACCTTGAGGGGCTAGGCCCGCGCCGGACTGATTTCCACCCCGCCAGCTGGCGGAAAAGGCCTTTGGTGCCCCGCCAGCTGGCGCGGAAATGACATCTCCGGGCGGCGCATGCATGGGAGCGTCAGCGGCCGCTCATGGCATCCCCGCGCATACGCTGTGGAGGGAGTCTCTTCCGCCTCCACCATGGTGGAGACCGTGGCGAAGGCGGAAGGAAAAGAGTGCCCCCATGGCACAGGCCTGCCCGCGGATTGGTGGGCCCCGATCGCGGGCCAGGCCACCGTGGGGGCACCCCCCGGGGCCAGATCGCCCCGTGCCCCCCCCAGGACCCCGGAGCCCGCCCGCGCCGCCTTGTCCCGCCGGTAAGAGAGGTGGTTTAATCCACGCCGGCGGGACAGGCATCCTAGCAGTGGGACTTCGGCCCATCCAGGCTGGAGAATCGCGGGTGGGGGGCCCACCAACCGGCGCGGCGCGATGCCCGCCCCCACCAAATCTCCGGTGCCGGAGAATTCGGCAACCGGCGGGGGCGGGATTCACGCCAGCCCCCGGCGATTGCCGGTCGGAGAATCTTGCCCCATACCACCGCCACCTTGAAGTGTTTATGCTGCCACACAAAGAGATAATACAGATAGCAAAACTGCCCAGCAGGGGGCGCAGAGTGCTTCCAATGTGGGAGGACACGACACTTCCAGTGGTCCTGTTAATTTAAAATAGCTAATAAATAAAGAAAATAATGGAATAACTGAAGAAAATAAGGGAATAACTAAACCAGAATAAAGACCACAAAAAGACAAATGCCATCTCAGACTTCCTTGGAGAAGTACAAGACCATTGCCAAGAGTTCTGGTCAATCACTTTAGAAGTCAAAGGATTTTGAACCCACTTTAAGGTCGATATGGCTGCTGCGATATCCATACTGGTTGACCATTTACTGTGGCTTGGCATAGTTCCTGTCCAGCCATCAAATATTAATCTCCAAGTTCCAGGGGGAACTAACGTTCAGGACAAAGGTCAGAATACAGCTATTCCACGTCACAAGAGGTAACAGACCACAGAGACCTTCTGTATTCCGCATTATCAAAGCATCTCTTTACTCAGCAGGAATGTGTGCATACAACTCTGCTTCCTATGAAAAATAGACAAAGTCTATCCACCAGATAAGCGAGAGAATTCCTCCAGGCTGGGTAAGTTAGAAAGCAAATATCACTTTTCACTGCTCCCAGATGAAATTAAATGAATGAAATGAAATGACAATCGCTTATTGTCACAAGTAGGCTTCAAGATGCCATGGTGGTGTTCCTGTTCATCCCCAGGAGGATAGCACATCCTCTACTACCAAAGGTCAAAGAAGAACTTGACCACATGCTGCTCATAGCTGTCTTTTGTAGAGGGTGCCATCTCTGCTACTCCACTACTGGGCCGATATCTGGGGTTTGAGTATCTGTGTGTGTCTCTCTCCAGCTGGCACTGAAACTTCAGAGGCCAGGGGATGCCGCACTGGGACACCTCCACGGAAGAGAGCACTGAATCAAGCCTGCCGTTTATCCCTAACCGGAAGCCTGAGGCTTATATCACACAGATATCCAGACCCCTACCAATGCCCAGGTGATTCTCTCTCTTGCCGGTGGTGCAACACCCACCCGGTTCCTACTTCGCTGGAGTAGCTTTCCCAAGAGAGAGAATAGGACACTGCTGTTTATTACCTAACCAGCAGCCTGTCCTGAGTGAATCGCTCAAGATGACCCTAGATTCTTGAACCCGGAATTAAGGTGAGGAATATTTTAACAATGACTTGGTCAGAGATCGCTGGTGAGAGATTGAAGAATTTAAACGACTCCAATTATCAGCAAATCAAGGTTTATTGCAAAACCCAGGTCAAAATCATCAAACAGAAGAAATTATAATAAAATCTTAAACTCTAACACAAACTAAGTCTATTCAGAAAGTACTATAACGGACACAACGAAAAATCTTATTGTTACACAGTTTTAGCAATGACACAGAACACAAATCAAGTCCCCTTCCCCAAAGCCTCAACCACTATCAAGATCAAGGGAGTTTCGCAAGCTGCTGCAGGGTACTTACGGTCACAGGCTGCAGAGGTCAAGTCAAAGGTGGAGAGGTCGAGCCAAGAGACCCTCAATCGAAACACAGCCCCTTTTATATTGTTTTACCTGGCCCTTTCCTGTGTTCGGCCAGCCCCTTTTGCATTGAATTGGTAAGGTTTAAAGTTCCCGCTGGTCCCGCCCCCTTTGAGCCGGTCAGAGCTGTCGACTTCCGGGTTTTCCTCCTCCTTTGCGTTGTATCAGTCCAAGTTTAAAGTTCCCGCTGGTCCCGCCCCCTTTGAGCCGGTCAGAGCTGTTTGCTTCCGGGTATTCCTCGCAGGTCCGCTCCTTCGCGTTGTATCAGTCCAAGTTTAAAGTTCCCGCTGGTCCCGCCCCCTTTGAGCCGGTCAGAGCTGTTTGCTTCCGGGTATTCCTCGCAGGTCCGCTCCTTCCATCCAGGCAGACCTGCCGCGATTTGAATTTGGCGCCGACTCCGCCCCCTCCTTCCAGTGAGTTCCTGCCGGTGGCTTCTGTCAAGATTGGAGTACCTCTCCCAGGTCCGCCTCCAACTTGGTTTTTTCTACCGCTTATCTTCAAGGGGCTTTTCCAGCGCAATGTACTGAGCCCAGACAGTCTGCTTTTTAGGATAACAAGGTTAGGCTCTCTTGTGAAGATTTTCAAAAGGTCTTCCAGCTGCTCCGGAGATGGCTGCTATTCTCACCTTGCTATGTTGATGGGGTGTTAATTGGATTCTGCTCTGGTGGAGGCCAGGTCATTTACATCTGCATGGGGCTATGACCATCCCATTGTCCTGCTTGCAGGCAGGCCCCCTGTGTATTCCCGTGCCCCTTTGTCTGTGTGTTAATCTTATCTCGTTGTCTGGCTCCTTCTTCCTTGTAGCTCCTAGGGGGGGGTTTGTAAATACCTATGCCCCTACTCAGCTCAGCGGACCAAGCCTGCTGGGAAATCTGGTTACGTTCTCTTGGCTGAAAAGTCAGTTTACAGTCTCTGGGTTTTATTCTTGGGCAGTCCAAAAAGCCGAATTGCCCGAAAACCTTACAGATGCCCCTTCGATACGTCCCTACCTGCTTGGACCGTACCGACACAGGTGAAGGGCAATCATTTCCTTTTGTGTGGACCGTAGGCCATTCCCCCAACAACATGCGAAACTACAAGTCCCAAGACAGTTCCCTTAATCTAGGCTATCCCTGATTTCATTGAAAGGGAAAGACAAGACCATACTTAATTCAAACACACAGTAACATATACACATTTCACCGGAACCCCAAACGTAAGGGTCCCTGTACATATATCACAATCAAGTAACTGAAACCCGCGAATCCATACAACTATTTACATTTGAATCTCTTTATTTCACTAAGGATCCTCTTTTCTTGGCTGCACACCGCTTCTTCCCGTTGAAGGCTCTTCATTTTTCCTCCGTCGTCGATACCTGCAGCTGAGAGGTTTAGTCCAACTGAGGCGCCAGCATAATGTACCCCCTTGTACAACATTTTCTTTGTGGGGACAAACACCAAACCATTCTCAGGCCCCCCTGGTGGTGATCGGACAGTTGTGAGGGTCGATCGGTTGGGCTGTGGGCAGGGGTCGCTTTACCTGAACCAGCAGTTCGGTAGCTTTTACAGTCATCCCTTCCCTGGGCGTTACACATCCCTCCCCACTGCGGTCAATTCATCCCGTTCCCTGGGTTCTGCCACCGCCTAACAAAAGTGATCGATGCCCCTTGTGGACATGCCTTGGTAGATCCCCATAAACACAAATAAATGCCCTGGTCAGAAGCCCACCACTTATCCCAGCAAACGGTGATCCTACCCGGTGACCCCGTGATGGTCCGGTAGGTGTTGTTGTCCAGGCGTTCCCAGTCCGAGGACCGATCCCTCATGTCCAGCCTCAGCTTCCTGGGCCACCACCATCTCCCCAAAGGAACGTCCCCCTCACAGGTTAAACACACCCGCCTGCCCTCAGTCACCCTAACCCGGTCAGTCGAAGGACTCTTCTGTCTCGCCTCTGCGTAGTTCTCCCGGTCCCACCATCGCCAAGATCATCAGCACGCTCCACATCGTCGGGTGCCCCATCTGTAAAACAGACAAAACACATCCTTGCCTCTACAGCCCTACCTACCTTAAAGTGCATGGGTTCTATCCAGCGGCAGCAGCAGCTTCCGCTTTGAAGTTGTGAAATCAACATGAAATTGCCGCAGCCTGTCTGTGGTTCTGTGTCCACAGCCCGGCTCCCCCAGGGTCCTAGTGCCTGCTGCTATCCGGCGGCAGCAGCAGCTCCCGCTTTGAAGTTGCCGCAGCCTGTCTGTGGTTCTGTGTTCACAGCCCGGCCCCACCAGGGTCCTAGTGCCTGCTGCTATCCGGCGGCAGCAGCAGCTCCCGCTTTGAAGTTGCCGCAGCCTGTCTGTGGTTCTGTGTCCACAGCCCGGCTCCACCAGGGTCCTAGTGCCTGCTGCTTCATCATTCTACCATTGCACTAGGCGCTTCTGTGATCCCACGATCCTAAATACCCACACACCACTACACCCTAATTAGAACTAGGAGGGGGAAAACGATATATACAATGCCACCCGTCTCCGGGTGGCCAAATTAACCCATGATCCTAAATAATCCACACACCACTACCCACTAATTAGAACTAGGAGGGGGAAAATGATATATACAATGCCACCCGTCTCCGGGTGGCCAAATTAAAACTGGGCCCCGCTAAACTGGGGCAGTTCACCTGTTTGGTCCAACGGCTCGGGCCAGACCGTCCCCTCCCGGGGGTTCGGGCTGCCCCTTGCCTCTCCTTCCCCAACAGGGTTCGGTGACCCCTCAGCGCTCCCTTCTACTCGGGCCCCCTTACTGCGGGACCGGGTTCTAGGGAGGTGTGATGGGGACCATCTTACCGGGGGCTTGGAGACCCGATTGCTCCTTCGTCCCCTGACTGGTTCCCAAGCCCAAGGTGATACCTCCACTTCCTCCGCCTCCTTAGCCTCTATACTAAGGCAGGCCACCTGACCCACAGGTAAGGGCTTGGGAATCGTTACTGTCCCTGGGCTGGGTGCTTGCAGCACTGTCGTTTTCTTTGGGACTGCCCCTTCGGGACAGCACCTTGTCACCGGTTGTGTGACCGTGGAGTCAGGGACCTCCCCCACCGTCGTTAATTCTACGGGGGGTTTCTCCACTACCACCCCCAGTCTTCCCCCCACCTTGCTCTTTCTTGCCCTTATGGGGTGGAACAATTTAAATTGACTGATGTGGCGTTCGCATGGGTCCCACCTTAAGGGATTTAAACTGCAAATAGCCGCTGAGGAAGCCTCCAGAATGGGACCCTGCACCTGGACCGGATCAGGGTCTGGGGCTAGAACTACCCCTGCGCTCCCTTTTTCCTGAGGCTGCTCCCTGGGTAGTCATACGGGTTCTTGTGGTGTGGGTGCGGGCAGGCCCTGGCCCGTTGCCATTGCCACCTGTCCTGAGCCTTGCAAAAGGGCTAAAATTTTACTTATCTCGATGGTTCCCGGGGCAGCTGCTCCTGCCGCCGGGGTCTGACTTTCTACTGCGGGAGCCCTCTCCTGCTTGCTAGGGTTTTTACATTCCCTCTTGAAATGCCCGGCCTTCCCACACCCGTAGCATACCGGTTTCTCGTCGGAGGTCCGGGTGCCCTCATGCTTCCACTCTCTCTTAGGGGCTGCTGGCGCGATTTCATGCACCCTACCCTTAAGGGGCTTGTCCTCACCCCTCTCCCCATTACGATATGCGAGGGTAAGTTTCCTAAGGACCTCTTCCTCATTAAGGTCCGGACTCTGCGGGTCGAACCAGTGTTCGGCCTTTGCCCTAACGTGAGGGAGACAGTTAGCTACTAGGGTCTTCAGCCAGTGGGCTGTTCTCTCATCTAAATTCTGCCTATCCGCGGGAGTCCCGCACGCCTCCACATAGACAGTCCACAGCCTGTCTGCGAACATATTTGGCGATACCCCTGGCTGCTGCTTGGTTTCCCCCACCCTCATGAAAGGGCTACCCAGATTCAAGCCCATTGCCTCCAGAACAGCAGTCCGTGTTGCCACCCATGTGTCAGGTCGTCCCCCATTCCCGGAGGTCACTGCCCTGCATAGTTGGGGATCTAGGGTCATCAGGAGCATCCTTATTTGCTCCCCCTCGTCGCATTCATTAATGCTGGCTGCCTGCTCCACCTCCATAAAATGAAGCGACGGATCCCCTTTTGGAGTTAGCCTGGGAACGTGGGCCACCATCCCCCTGAGCGCGGATGCCCCATGAGGAATGATAATGTCGCCCTCAACCAGTCCCCTATCTGCCAGCCCCGCCGGGGGACCATACCTTCTCTGCCTGACAGGGCACATCCGCCCTACCTGGGGTTCCTGCTCCTCCTCCCCACTGTCCAGCTCTCCTGCCCCATTGGGTAGCCCCCCTGTCCCCGGGCTAACTACCCATATAGGAGACGCCGCTATCTGGGGATACACCACTGACCCCCCTTGGACCTGCCCCTGACCGGGCGGTCCAAACCCTACCTGCTGACCCGGCCCCACCACCGGCATCCCAGGCAGCGGTCTGTCCCCATCCCATGGGGACCCACATACGAAACCAGGCGGACACGCCTCCAGCTGGGGGTACCCTGCCGACCCCCCTTGGACTTGCCCCTGAACGTGCAGTCCGTTCCCCGCCTGCCGACCCGGGCACGATCCCGGTGCCTCAGGAGGCGGTCTATTCCCCTTGGCCTGTGGGGAATCATCCGCTGCGAGGAGCACCTTGCCCCTTGGGAACCCCCCTGGACCTACCAGGTGTACCTGTCCCCTGACCTTGGACAAGGCCTCCTCCAACTCCGTTATTCGTGCCTGGCACGGCCCATGGGCACAGTCCCCTACTTCCTCGCGAGCCACTCGGTACGCTGCCTGGATGTCCCGGAACTTCCCCTCCAGCTTCCTACACTGCTCTGTACTCCGAGCATAGAGTTTCTGGAGCCTTCGTTCCTTTTCTTTACCCTCCACTATCTGGCAGTGGAGATAGTCCTTCTCGCACCGGTTAGACTCGCTTTCCTGTAGGCTGCCCCGTTTAAATTCTGCCAATTCCTCCCGCAGTCGTTCTGCTGCGCTCGCGCTGTCCTGTTTAAATTCTGCCAATTCCTCCCGCAGTCGTTCTGCTGCGCTCGCGCTGTCCTGTTTACTTTCTGCCAATTCCTCCCGCAGTCGTTCCGCTGCGCTAGCGCTGTCCCCTGCGCTGGCCCTCACTTCTCTCAACTCCTGCTCTAACTCTTCGACCCTTTCCTCTGTTATGACTACCTGTTGGGACAGGCAGACCAGCCAAACTGCCTTCTCCAAGTGCTTTTTATGTGCCTTACTTTCTGTCCATGCAGCCGCTGCCATTACCGGTTGCTCCGCATTGATTAGTTCTGAGATCCAAGGTTTGGTGAGGTTGACCTTTTGCCACATATACGAGCAGATTCTCTCCTCCATTTTACTTCGTTCCCTCACCCCCTCTGCCAAGTCACATACTCCAAACCACCGGGGTCCTGCCGCGGTCGCCATTGTAGAGGGTGCCATCTCTGCTACTCCACTACTGGGCCGATATCTGGGGTTTGAGTATCTGTGTGTGTCTCTCTCCAGCTGGCACTGAAACTTCAGAGGCCAGGGGATGCCGCACTGGGACACCTCCACAGAAGAGAGCACTGAATCAAGCCTGCCGTTTATCCCTAACCGGAAGCCTGAGGCTTATATCACACAGATATCCAGACCCCTACCAATGCCCAGGTGATTCTCTCTCTTGCCGGTGGTGCAACACCCACCCGGTTCCTACTTCGCTGGAGTAGCTTTCCCAAGAGAGAGAATAGGACACTGCTGTTTATTACCTAACCAGCAGCCTGTCCTGAGTGAATCGCTCAAGATGACCCTAGATTCTTGAACCCGGAATTAAGGTGAGGAATATTTTAACAATGACTTGGTCAGAGATCGCTGGTGAGAGATTGAAGAATTTAAACGACTCCAATTATCAGCAAATCAAGGTTTATTGCAAAACCCAGGTCAAAATCATCAAACAGAAGAAATTATAATAAAATCTTAAACTCTAACACAAACTAAGTCTATTCAGAAAGTACTATAACGGACACAACAAAAAATCTTATTGTTACACAGTTTTAGCAATGACACAGAACACAAATCAAGTCCCCTTCCCCAAAGCCTCAACCACTATCAAGATCAAGGGAGTTTCGCAAGCTGCTGCAGGGTACTTACGGTCACAGGCTGCAGAGGTCAAGTCAAAGGTGGAGAGGTCGAGCCAAGAGACCCTCAATCGAAACACAGCCCCTTTTATATTGTTTTACCTGGCCCTTTCCTGTGTTCGGCCAGCCCCTTTTGCATTGAATTGGTAAGGTTTAAAGTTCCCGCTGGTCCCGCCCCCTTTGAGCCGGTCAGAGCTGTCGACTTCCGGGTTTTCCTCCTCCTTTGCGTTGTATCAGTCCAAGTTTAAAGTTCCCGCTGGTCCCGCCCCCTTTGAGCCGGTCAGAGCTGTTTGCTTCCGGGTATTCCTCGCAGGTCCGCTCCTTCGCGTTGTATCAGTCCAAGTTTAAAGTTCCCGCTGGTCCCGCCCCCTTTGAGCCGGTCAGAGCTGTTTGCTTCCGGGTATTCCTCGCAGGTCCGCTCCTTCCATCCAGGCAGACCTGCCGCGATTTGAATTTGGCGCCGACTCCGCCCCCTCCTTCCAGTGAGTTCCTGCCGGTGGCTTCTGTCAAGATTGGAGTACCTCTCCCAGGTCCGCCTCCAACTTGGTTTTTTCTACCGCTTATCTTCAAGGGGCTTTTCCAGCGCAATGTACTGAGCCCAGACAGTCTGCTTTTTAGGATAACAAGGTTAGGCTCTCTTGTGAAGATTTTCAAAAGGTCTTCCAGCTGCTCCGGAGATGGCTGCTATTCTCACCTTGCTATGTTGATGGGGTGTTAATTGGATTCTGCTCTGGTGGAGGCCAGGTCATTTACATCTGCATGGGGCTATGACCATCCCATTGTCCTGCTTGCAGGCAGGCCCCCTGTGTATTCCCGTGCCCCTTTGTCTGTGTGTTAATCTTATCTCGTTGTCTGGCTCCTTCTTCCTTGTAGCTCCTAGGGGGGGGTTTGTAAATACCTATGCCCCTACTCAGCTCAGCGGACCAAGCCTGCTGGGAAATCTGGTTACGTTCTCTTGGCTGAAAAGTCAGTTTACAGTCTCTGGGTTTTATTCTTGGGCAGTCCAAAAAGCCGAATTGCCCGAAAACCTTACACTTTTGACCTGTCACACAACCAACATGGTGGAATTCCCAGCTGGTAACAGTTCCCAAAGGTGAACTCGGGCTGTGGGTGGACCTCACAAGATTAAACAAAGCACATCAACCTGGTGAAACATGCCGACAGGGTCTTCTTCGCCAAACCCGTCACTAAAAGTAGGTTTTGGCAAATATCTCTTGACCAAGGTTCCAGGCTGCTGACAACCTTTTGTGACAGATTTAGGTAATTCTGGACCTGATAATACTTTCTTACTAAGCTATGATTTAAGTTAAGCCACCAAAAGAGGGAAATCTGTTTCTGTCCTAAGACTTAGAATAGCTCTCACAAGGGGAGAATGCTTTTCCGGGTCTCAAACAGTTAAACAAGATTTCAGTTACTTTCTATGGAAAAAGTTCAGATACGTCACTCATAACTAAATCGTTACATCTGTCGGTCGTGGGTCCTAGTCATTTAAGACTTCCTAAATGAGTGTCTAGGATTTTAAACTTTGAGAGCAAGTCTGCAGTTTAATTTTTAATAAAAGTATTTTTATTGTAAAATACTCTCAATTGATATATACAGAATTGCAGAGTTAAAAATATAAATTGATTAACAGTTCTTAGTTATCTATTAAGAATATAAAACCGTTAACAGTCCTTTGTTATCTGCTAACAAACTAACTTCTCTTAAGAGAATTATATATCTGAAACATAGAAAATCTTAAAGTATCTCCTATTAATTTCTAATAAATTTCTAAGACGTTTAATAGGAACATACTTACAAAGAATCACGGGGTCTTTGTCTGACAAGGCAAGCTGTTTGAACAGACCTTTACTCACTTCAGCAGAGCCGAATGAAAAGATAACTTTTGTTAAAATGCCTTCTCTATTTATATATAAAATCCTCAATTCAGTCAAGGATTCTTCCTGTTATCTTGTCACTTAATGTTGGTTAATTGCCTATAGCCAAATGGCTAATTTGCTGTGTTATCAGCGATATGCATTTAATGATCTTAGTGTCTGCTTGACTGTCAGGTGTCTTAAGATATATTGGTGAAGAGGCGTTTGTTTAAGAGTTCTGTCTATTTTAATGTGTCCAGTTTCTTAGATCTATAGATTGTCAAAATAGACACTTTTCCAAGGGTGTTATCTTAAGTGTCAAAATATTATATAGCTAAGGAAGGATTTGTTGTTCTGTTTATCTGAGGACTTTCCTGTCTCACAGTTTACGTTTTTATAATTGCAGGGAGGTGATCTGAAGAATTTGTGATCTGTCAATTCAAGGACTCATCTCATCCTCCATTTGTCTGTAATGTCTTACTGATCCTTGGGGTCAGCTAAAGTTCTCCTGCAGCATATAGTGACGGTTTCAAAAGGCCTTTTATTTCACTTTGAATTAAAATACATGATCTGTTAATTTCTGCTGCTTATCCTGGTCCTTACTTTAAACCGAATTCTGAGGCGAACGTGCTATCCATTACGCAGGTTGGCTGTTTTTGTTTTAATCGTCCTCTTTTTCGCATCTCATCAGTCCTGGAGCTACGTGGTCTGGCAGAGTTGTGAAGGCTCCACACATTGACTTTCTCTAACATGGGGACTCTGTGGCAGAGTTGTGTAATGGATTAATACAATAGATATGCTTGTTGTGTTTGGTATTTGTTATCCAGGAAGGAATCTACTGAACTACTTGTGACTTGTCCAAGCCAGGATCTTTACTGAATCACACGTGGTAAGATAACGATCTGATACAGAGCAAGTCATCATGGAGTTTCTTTGTACTCCAATGGAACTACCCCGAGGCACCACTGTCCTCATGTACGTCTTATAACCATATCTGTGGATCACCAGAGGTGCCCCACTTATATCTGAGTGCCTTGTCACATGACCAGTGTCACAAGACCGCATGGTGGGTCTGTACTGCCACCTGCTGGTTGGAGGTCGCACCATCTACAATATTGCTGATGGGCATATCACCACAATATTAATGAGTGATGTAAACCAGTGATTTTCAAACATTTTTGCTGGCGACCCATTTTTGCAAAATAGACTCCTCTCGCGCGCGACCTACGCCACGTTATGGATTCAATAGACAATAGATTCTCCACAATTATTTTTGAAAACATCACGTTCATTGTTTGCACTTCTGTATTATTTTATTAAATAAATTTAGAGTACCCAATTAATTTTTTCCAATTAAGGGGCAACTTAGCATGGCCAATCCACCTAGTCTGCACATCTTTAGGTTGTGTGGGCGGAACCCACGCAAACACGGGGAGAATGAGCAAACTCCACACGGACAGTGACCCAGAACCGGGATCAAACCTGGGACCTCAGTGCCGTGAGGCAGCAGGGCTAACCCACTGTGCCACCGTGCTGCCCTACACTTCGGTATTATTAAATCTAAAAAATTGTGAATGAAAATGTATTTTCTATTTTTGTTGCTATTTGGAGATCTAAATAACTTGTAACAAAAATCTCTGCACAGGTCAGTGAGCAAGACTATTAATCGCAGACTTCTGAGGTGTTTGAAGGGGGAATGATGCAATTGTTGGAAACACGCCTGGATTTGGGGCTGATGGGGAAGGTGGCGGTGACTATAAGAGTGACCCAGGGAGGCAGAAAGTCTACGGCACCGGCCTTTACCTCAGCCTAATGTGGCCACACACTGCACTGTAACCAGAATTCACCCAGGGAGAAAATGGGGAAAAAGGTCAGGCGATCCCCGAGGATCATTTCTGGAGACTATTTGGAGACCCATTTTACATCATCCCGCGACCCCCATTTTGAAAAACACTGATGTAGACTATGATGTATCAGCGACATCAGCAGTCATGTGCTCGAGACTGGTTTGCAGACAGGGCAGTAATCAGATGAGACATGTCTACTCGCCTTGCATGTCTGGTACATCGTGTAAATAAACTCATTTAGAGTAACTATCTGAATCAGGCTACAGCCCTTCTTCATAAAATACACAACCTAGTACACCCATTAAACACATACCAGAAGCATGCTGAAGGTTATTATTATAAATTATGGATGAAATCCATTTAAATAACTATCAATACCAGTAACAGACCAGTAAGTTATAATTTCTGGTAAACACCAGGCCTCATTGCTCATCACAGTGCTGAATGGACAGAGACAATACAATCACTTTTATATTCAGTACATTAACTGACCAATTGTTGAATGGCTTTTTATTTTATGGCAGAAAAAAGCCACATAAATGATAAGACAGGTTCCTATAGATCAGTCAGTATCTCACACATCTGCGGCATGGTGGCACCGTGGTTAGTACTGTTTCCTCACAGCGCCAGGTTCAATTCCGGCCTTTTGTCACTGTGTGTGGGGTTTGCACGATCTTCCCATGTCTGGGTGGGTTTCCTCCGAGTGCTCCTGTTTCCTCCCACAGTCCAAAGATGTGCAGGTTAGGTGGGTTGGCCGTGATAAACTGGCCCTTAGTGTCCAGGGATATGTAGGTTAGGTTCAGGGATATAGGAATAGGACAGGGAAATGGGCTTGGGTGGAGTGTGTAGCCACTTACAACCAGAAACATGGACGTTTGCAAAGCCTAAAGGGAAATGTGGGCAATGTAAGATTCAGGTAGGCACAGAGCCTGAATGTATATTCGTGAGCAGAGAATCCAGACAGCATCGAAACCCCCAAACGATTAGCATTTTAATGGCCCATCTCCATAAGACAAAGGACTGACACTCAGGTAACCGATACAATTCCAGACATTTCTGCACCACTCCCTTTACTCAGGAAGCATAAACAACAGGGTCAATAACCACTTAGGACACGCCCAGCCATCAAGGCACCCGCCCCTTCATTGGCTCAGATCGAAGGCAGTGATCGAGAACTGCCCAATTAATGGGGTCCAAACCAAAGGACCGCCCAAAAGTGCGCGAAACCCCCAAGGATAAAGAGAGTCACTGCCATGTGTTCGACCTCTTTTGGACCTGGCGCTCCGGCAACGTCCATCTCCAACTGCAACACCACGACCAGAAGCAAGTCCAAGTTCAACGCTCGCTACCAGATGGATGAGCCCAGCTGAACAGCAGTTACTTCTCCAGACCCAGCAGATCCAGATTCAAACAAAGGCCACTGTTACTCTGACCTAAGCTGGGTTCCTGAAGTTAAGTACAGGTTGTCATAGTTGCAGGTGTAGTTTAACTCGTAGTGTTCATGTTGCATGTATAAGTAATCTTGTGTGTAAATAAAGTATTATTGAACTTGAACTAATTAGCTGGTTGTTGGGTCTTTGATCGATATCCTGTTGAACCTTGTGGTGGTATCATTTGATACCTGGCGACTCTGAAAGCATATAATATCAATATCTAGACAAAAGAAGGGCAACCTTATTGACTGCCATATTTATAGCGAGCAAAAAAGGTAGCAAGTGCTCTTTCAGAGGGCCGGTGGTGACTCGATGGGTCAAATGGCCTCCTTCTGGACTGTAGGGATTCTATGGTTCTATGATTCTGTGTGTTGGGTTGACATACTGATGCAGTCCAATGGATTTGAAGATCTACAACAGCATAAATAAAGTTCTTAACTTAAGGAACTAAAACAATAAAGTTCACACTACTTGTTACAAGTCACAAGTTACTGAAATGTGCACCAATCACTAGTTTGGTGCATAGGTACAAAAGATAAATCGAGAAGATGAATGGAATGTTGATTTTTGTCTCAAAGAGGCTGGAAAAATGAGGTAATGGTGCTTCAGTCCGACAGAGACTTGGCTGATTATCTGTGTTCAGTTTTAGGAACTGACCATCAGGAAAAATTAAACCAAAAAATGCTGCAGATAGTCAGCAAGTCAGTACACTTCTGTGGAGAGAGAAAAGGGAGTTAATGTTCCATTACAATTCAGGAAAGATATCTTGGCCTTGGAAGATGTACAGTGCATCAGTAGTGACAAAATGATGCCAGTTTCTTTTGTAGAGCCTGGGGCATTCCTGCACCTCCCACTCACAGTAAAATAAATTTAAACTTGACCGCCATGCTCTGCTCAACTGGACTTACACCGATACTGTGTGGATTCCGCACATCATACATTCCATTCTGTGCCAAAAACGGTAATCAGCTGGTTGCTACCTGTGCATAGAAAAAAGGTCAAACTACCTGGCATGTGCTCTGGCATTTCTACAGTAGGCATGAGGATAAGATTGGAAAGGCTATGGGCATGATTCTCCGGAAAGATTTTGAAATGTGGTAGCGAGTGGGAATTGCCGCGAGCTTCCAGGCGCTCGGCCTAGCGAGGCTGGCAACATTATTCAATGTTAATTGGTCCACTTAATGAGGCCTCACGTGCTTCTCACCACGAATGCAGGTTCGCCAGCTGATTCACCGACACCGCGCTCGCCAGCCCCCCGCGAACAAGGTTGAGCAGCACTTAAGCAGCACTTGCTCAGCCAACTCCTCACAACAATGGCGCCCAGGATACCGGCTCCAAGACCCAGGGACGCTAACCTGGGGAGGCTGCTAGATGTTATCGAGGCCAGGAGGGATGTCCTGTTCCCCCTAGGGTCCAGGAGGGTCAGCCAAAGGGCAGGCAGTGCGGCCTGGGATAAGATGGCGACGGCTGTGAGCTCCTGGTGTGTGACCAGGAGGACTGGCCTCCAGTGCAGGAAAAAGGTAAATGACCTACACCGGGCAGCATGAGTGAGTAGACACCGATGCCCAACAACTCCCCCTCCAACCCTCCCTCCATCCGAGACCTACCCCCCCTACGGGAGCATGCACCCTCCCCCCAACCTTCCAAACAACTCCCAACCCTCCCTCCACCCCCCCCTTTAAACCCCCAACCCTTCCTTCACACCCCCCTCCACCACCACTGTGAACCACGCATGTGGCTAACGATGCCCTCTCTGTGTCTCCTCAGGAAAAGCTTTCCTACAATCGCTGTTAGAGGGTCCAGACTGGCAGTGGTGTGCTGTACATCAGAATCTTCACGTCCTTCGAGGAGTAGGCCCTGGAGGTGACTGGTGTGGCCAGGGACAGGGTGGTCACCAATGCGGAGGTTGGCGGACTTTGCAGAGGTGAGGAACCACCGGGCTCCACCCGGAGGACCTGCAAACGTGAGTTATTGCTTTACTGGCTGACCCATCCCTCCCACTGACCACTTGTCCATTCTCCCTCAGGTCCTCCAGCCGATGTAGTGGCACCCTCGCTAGTCTCCCAGGATAGCACTCGGAGAGCTCCGAGGGTGCCACCATAATAGTCGCGTCACAGCTGTCATCCTCACCCTCCACCAGCACAAATACACGCACCTCGGTGGGAAATGTTAGTGGTCAGGCATCTGGGGCACAATCTGGTGAGACTCACACTGCTGCTGATGTACATCAGGTGGAGGCAGGAACCCCCAGGGGAGACAGCAATTGGAGGTCTGCTGGATCCCAGGACCCAGCTGGGTCCCAGCCTGACGCTGAGCCTGCGGAAGAGCTGATAGAGACGTTAAGCAGTGGTTGGGACATTCAGAGGGAGGTGTCAGCGTCACTCCAGCAAATCCATAGCCGATTGGAGGAGTCCCAGAGGCTACGGGTGCAGGAGAGGTCACGGGCAATGCGTGGCACCGAGACCAACACTGCAAAGGTGGCGACTGCAGCGGTGAGCCTGGTGCACGATGTCTGCACCATTAGTGAAGGTGTCCAAGATGCCATGCAGCCAGTGACGGCCATGGCTGAGGGTCTCGATGGAATGACCGTGTCGCTGGGGGATGTGACCCATACCAGGCTCACCTTGATGAGGTTCTGCAGGACATGTCCTGCTCTCAGATGTGACTGGCCGAGGTGCTTGTCCCTGTCACAGGTGGGCATGGCTGAGGCGCTGCAGAGCATGTCCCAGTCACCGAGGAGCATCGCAGGGACAAGGAATGGGCACACACAATCCTGCGGTTGACATGGTGGTGCTGCGCGCACTATTTCCCCCTGGTTGAACCCCCAGCGCTTCCCCCCATCCTCCCATGGCGGCCCACCTCTGCGGAGGATCGCCCCACCCCCAGCCTGGGTTCCCCCACCCCAGCGAGTACTGGGTTGGCAAATCCAGCGCCCCCAGGCTCTTTGCCTGTGAGCAAAGATGGCTACTCACCTCCTCAGCTCCCCACAGAAGCCCTCCCGCCAGGTTCACGTTTTTCAAATGGAGTACTAATCGGCACCAGCGTGACCACTTGCTGTGGAGGCCGATGAATGACGGGATGCTGTTAGATATGGGGTGGCTCTCGTTAATTGTATGGAAATGGGGCTTAAGTGGTGATAATTGCTTTCTCGCCACGCTACGACGAGATTCCGAGTTGGCCTACGGGAGCGAGCCGGTTGCATCGCAAACTGTTTGGCGCTTGGCTCATTTCTTGTTTTCTCCTCTCCTGCTATTCACAGGCCTCGTTTTGCTTGAGTGAGAGCGTGACGAGGCCGGAGAATCGTACCCTGTGTCATTGGAGGAAATAGAACACTGCCATTACCCATCATTATGGGGTTGCTGCTGCTTTGTTTTCATCCAACGGGAGGCCTCAAACCCTTTTCCCCTTCTAATTGTGAACAAACCATAAGACCCAGGAGCAGAATTAGGCCATTCGGCCTATCGGATTTTCTCCGCCATTCAATCTGTTTCTCCCCCCGCCTTCTCATCCTGCCTTCTCCCCGTGACCCCTGATCCCCTTACTTAAAAAAATTTTTTTTTAGAGCACCCAATTAATTTTTTTTCCAATTAAGGGGCAATTTAGTGTGGCCAATCCACCTAACAGACACATCTTTTGGGTTGTGGGGGTGAAACCCATGCAGACACCGGGAGAATGTGTAAACTCCACACGGACAGTGACCCAGGGCCGAGATTCAAACCCGGGTCCTCAGCACCATACCCCAGTGCTAACCACTGCGCCACGTGCCGCCCTCTGATCCCCTTATTAATCAAGAACCTATCCATCGCTGTCTTAAAGATAGTCAGTGACTTGGCCTCCTCAGCCTTCTACAGCAATGAGTTCCACAGTTTCACCACCCTCTGGCTGAAGAAATTCCTCCTCATCTCTGTTTTAAAGAATCGTCCCTTCAGTCTGAGGCTGTGCCCTGGGGTTCTAGTTTCTCCTACTAGTGGAAACATCCTCTCCAAGTCCACTCTATCTAGGCCTCTCAGTATTCTGTTTCAATGCGATCCCCCCCTCATTCTTCAAAATTCCAACGAGTATGGCCCCAGAGTCCTCCACCGCTCCTCATATGACAAGCTCTTCATTCCCAGGATCATTCTTGTGAGCCTCCGCTGGATCCTCTCCAAGGCCAGCACATCCTTCCTTAGGTACGGGGCCCAAAACTGCTCACAATACTCCAAATGGGTCTGACCAGAGCCTTATACAGCCTCAGAAGTACATCTCTGCTCAATGTAATGAATTACATACATGCCAATCTGGAAAAAACAAAAAATGCAGACACGTCAAAAAAGCAATTGAACAGCAAGTGAAAAACAGCCCTCAATAAAGAGATTTGTTTATATCAAGGCCACTGTTTCAAGGTGACTGAGTAAATATATTTTAATTACATTGGATTTCAGGATTTTTATTCGGGTTTTTATTGTGTTATCCAATCGCCTCAAAGCATACAAAATCCATAATGGGAGTGCAGTGGCACTCATGAAAAATTTTAAAGTAACTTTATCCAATATTCTGCAGTGGTATTCTGTACTCGGGGGATAAAAACTGAAGCACAATAACGTTCAAATTTTAGAATTGGTGAATTTTGAAATTTATGCAAGGGGAAATGAACTCTGATCAGATTTATTTTCAGGTGGAATTGAGCTGGAGGCTCATGGCGTGACACTCAGGAGAAGGAGGCAGATAGAGCTCAATGCACTCAGGAAATAGAGAGACACACAGAGTGTGTGTTAGAGAGCTCAGAGATACCCAGGAGAGAGAGAGAGAGATGCAGAGAAAGCTCACAGAGATACCCAGGGGTAACACTGGAAATTGTTTGCCGAGTCTGCTGTCTGAGATGATTCCCTGGTGCCCCAGAAGTCTGAGCTCTGTGTTTTTCACATCATTAGAGTTAGTGCTGTTTGCCCTTATGTCCTTGGAGTCTTGCTTGTATATCATGTAAATGGATCACTTAGTGACAGCAAATTCATAGCAACCAGCTTATGAAAAAACTCTAAATAATGTGACTGCATTTTACACATAAAGCTTTTTGTCATAGATCTGGCACTTTTCGAAGAGTTCAGAGGAACTAGTTTATATCTACACAATTGAAATAAAGGGCGCGATCCAACGGAAAAGTTTCTAAGTGTCAGTGGTAGGGGGTTTCACGCTGGGAGCTTCCCCTCAGCTCTGCCAGCAGGTTCCCCACCGCTATCTAACCACACTTAGCCACTTTTTTGGACCCTGAGAACTTTCTCATTGGTTTAGCAAAAACTTAGGGGGTGCAATCTAACTAAATGAGAACAAAATCCCATAGCGAGCACATTTAGCCGCTTGTTTCCTGGCGCTTGAAGCTATCTAACGTCACTCATGTTCGATAGGGGGACTCAGCCGGGAATGTGCGGTGGACCACGCCTGTGGCTAACGATGCCCTCTTGGTTTCTCCGCAGGAGAAGTTGTCCCACAACCATCAGCATAGGGCCCAGACGGGCGGCGGGGTGCCAGACATCAGAAGCTTCAACACCTTCGAGGAACAGGCTCTGGAGGTTACGGGTGTGACTGAAGACAGAGCCGTCACCAATGCTGAGGTTGGCGCATGGCGCATCCTGGGGAGACCCTCAAAGAATCTGGGGATGTCCTACTACCCCAGGATGTAGCTGTCATTCACACTTCTTGGGAAGCGTGCACACAGGTGCATGATCTTAAGATGATGGTCGTACAGTGCTGAATGTTCAGGGACATTCCTGTTACTATAGGGCACATCCAGCTGAGCGCAGGCAAGATGCGTGGCAACTGTTACCTCTTGGACCTGGGGCATCCCGGCGTTGGTGGAGAATCCTGCTGCCCGGGCATCTTGTTGGGCTTGGTCCGCGTCAAAGTTTGTATAGTTTTCCGCCCGGGCAAACAGGGCACCTGTGACCTGTCGGATGCACCTGTGGCCTGTGAGATGCCACACAGGTCCCCACTCCAGCACTGGAATGGTCCTGAGACGTAAAAAGGTCAGGAGAGCGGTGACCTTGATGGCCAACAAGAGTGGTTGTCCTCCTCCTCCTTGTGGTGCCAAGTCCGCGAGGACATAATACAGGTGCCACGCTGCCTGCTAGCTGATGCGGAGCCTCTTGCGGCATGCATGTCCAACATTTGCTCAAAAGACCAGCGATACCTGTGCACTCTGGGCTGCCAAGAGCCTCTCCTTCTGGGTCTCACCCTGGCCTGATGGGTGTCGGGTCCTCAGGGTGTGGGGGGGGGGGGGGTCTGCACATGGGCCGTCACCTCGAGTCTCTGTCGATGCTGCTGCTGCCGCCGTCTCCGGCACCTGGCCCGCCAGCAGCACCACTAGGGCAACTTTAGCAGGGTCCAAAATATCGCCCAAACCATTCAATATCTGTAAGCAATTGGGAGAGGGTGTTAGACTGGCAACGCACACCGGGCCGCAACGGGGGCCCCCGCGCACCGGATCCCAGATTCTGTACCCCTGACACCCGCACATGATGTTACCTGGACCGGGCACTGTTCCCCTCCTTGTTGCAGTCACCCATCCAGAGGTTTCGGACATGTCCCCAGAGCTGTGGCCCAACCCCTGGGTGTTCGGCTGTTGGTTGCTGTGCCTGTGGTGTTGCCTCCCACAGTTCAGGCACAGTGTCCAAGCATCACGGTCTGATTGTGTTTCTAGGCAATAACTCCCACATGGTAAATGGGACGCCCACCCATAGGAATCTACTTGGGATGTGTGAAGTGTTCACTTAACCACGATTACCAATTTCCTGTTAGCAATAGCCTTCAGGCACACGGCCCGAGGCCTCCATGGTCAGTGGGAGATGTGGGTTGTCAGTGGGGCTGACAGGCAGATACTAGGGTTGCCCTCAGAACGGGTACACATGATCCAGCGGTTAGCATGGCAGACCTGTGCGCGGTTGCCCCCCCCCCACCAGCAGAGACTCCTCCCCAGCTCCGATACCCCACACCCCATGGCGAACCACCCTAACCGAGGCTGGAGCCCCCTCCACTCCACTGGTTGTCCCCTCCACCCCCCTTTGAGCACAGGGGCAGCAAGCCCAGTTCCCCCAGGCTCTTTGCCTGTGAGCGGCGATGGCTACTCACCTCCTCGGGTCCCCGCAGCAGCCCTTCCTCCAGGTTCACGTTTTTAATAAGAAGTACTAATCGTTGCCCGTGTGACCACTTGCTGGGAGGAGGCTGGATCATGGAAGGCCATTGGATATGGGGTGGTTCCCATTAATTGTATGGAAATAGGGCTTAAGTGGTGATTATTGGTTTCTCGATGCTCTAAGGTGGGATCCTGATTTTGCCTATGGGGGCAGGGGCCAGTTGCATCGTGAACGGTTTGGTGCCCGGCGCGGTTCTTGTTTTTGGCCTCTCCTGCTATTTATCAGCCTTGTCGCACTCTCGCTAGAGCAAAACGAGGCCACTAAATCGCACCCATAGTTTACGTAGTTCTCCTGTGTTTCTGCTTGGTCCCACATTGAAAAACTTGATAGAACATCGGCATTTATATGTTGCTCCGATCCTCTGTATTTAACCTCGGAATTATGCGTTGATAAAGATGAGGGACCATCTCTGAAAAGGACTCGCTGCTGGAGACGGTATTTCTTTGTATGGACCAAAAATTGTTGTCAAAGGCCCGTGTTCTGTTAATGAGATAAAATGTCTCCCAATCAAGGAGTGATTAAATTGTTTGATTCCAAAGGTTATACTTTATGTTTCTTTTCCAATTGAGCATAATTCTGCTCAGCGCTTGTAAACCTTCTCGAAGAAAAAGCTATCGGTCTTTCAATTCTAATTGGCTTTATGCGAGAGACAACTGCATTCACCCCGTAGGTCGATGTGTCACATGCGAGTTGCATTTTCAATAGTTAGAAGTGGTTGCGACTTAGCTGCTACCTTCATCTTGAGGTATCTCACTGACGTTTTGTCCCTCTGACAACCCAGCAAATAGGTCCTCTATTTTAAAAAAAATTTAGAGTACCCAATTCATTTTTTCCAATTAAGGGCAGCACAGTAGCACGGTGGATAGCACTGTGGCTTCACAACACCAGGGTCCCAGGTTCGATTCCTCGCTGGGTCATTGTCTGTGCGGAGTCTGCACATTCTCACTGTGTCTGCGTGGGTTTCCTCTGGATGCTCCGGTTTCCTCCCACAGTCCAAAGACGTGCAGGTTAGGTGGATTGGCCATGATAAATTGCCCTTAGTGACCAAAAAGGTGAGGAGGGGTTATTGGGTTACGGGGACAGGGTGGAAGTGAGGGCTTAAGTGGGTCGGTGCAGACTCGATTGGCCGAATGGCCTCCTTCTGCACTGTATGTTCTATGTCTATGTCTAAGGGACAATTTAGCGTGGCCAATCCACCTAGCTTGCACATTTTTGGTTGTGGGGGCGAAACCCACGCAAACACGGGGAGAATGTGCAAACTCCACACGGACAGTGACCCAGAGCCGGGATCGAACCTGGGACCTCGGCGCCGTGAGGCCGCAGTGCTAATCCACTGTGCCACCATGCTGCCCAAATAGGTCCTCTATTAATGGTAAGTGATATCGGCTGGCACACAACACTGGGTCATTTTAAAGTCACCACAGATTCTTACTGAGCAATCTGATTTGATAACTGGGACAAATCGGTTGCCCAATCGCTCATTGTCACACTCTCAATCACTCCATCTTTGATCTATTTGAAAATTCCATTTTGACTCTTGGTCTGATAGCATATGGACCATCTTGCCTTTAAGCATTTAGGGGTGCTATCAGATTTTATCTTCAGTTGTGCGTCAGTTGTCATTTCCTCTAAAGTGTTTTCAGATATCTTCTTGTCTTTTCCATGAGTTTCTCGAATGTGTTCCTTCCATCAACCGATGGGTTTACAGCTTGCCAATTTAGTTTGATTTTGTTCAACCGTGCTCTTCCAAAAAGTGCAGGAAAATTTTATTTTACCAGGTGATGACAATTTTTCAGATTGACCATTTACTTCACCTTGCACCAAGATATAACACTTCACTGAAACTACTTCTAAATTCTCAAGATTATATCAGACAGTTTAAACGGTACGTTCTTGAGCTTTTGTTGATATAGATTTTCAGAGATAAGAGGTACAGCGGCTCCTGTATCTACTTCCATTTTAATTTGGTTCCCATTTAGCTTTGGATAGATTCAAAGGCCGCAATTCTCTGGTCCCGCGCCAGAGTGCCGGCGCCAGCACCAAAACGGGAGTACTTTACTCCAGCGCCAGCGCCGGTTCTGAGACCCGGTTCTCAGTCCTGGGAGGGGAGGGGGGGGCAGCACGGCGCTGGAGCGGGCCATGCCACTCCAGCTGCTGGTCCCGGCTTCGACCCGGCACTGCGGGGTCCGCGCATGCGCAGTTGGGCCGGCGCCAACTAGCGCATGCGCACTGGCCGTCATCCCCACACCAGCCCCAACGCCAAATGGCGCATGGATCCAGGAGCCGGCACAGAAGAAAAGATGTCCGCAGCCAGAGAGGCTGGCCCGCCGATCGGTGGGCCCCGATCGCGGGCCAGGCCACTACAGAGGCCCTCCCCGGGATTGGACCCCCCTCCCCCCCCACAGGCCGCCCCCGGACCCTTCAACCCTGAGGTCCCGCTGGCCCAGAGCATGTTAGAACAGCGCTGGCGGGACTCGGATTTTTTCGGCTGGCCGCTCGGCCCATCCGGGCAGTAGCATCGCGGCGCCTCCGGAGGATCGCCACTACGGCCGTTTACGGTGATTCTCTGTGCGGCCTGGCGCCATGCGGGCCCGCCCATTTTTTCAAGGGTGGGAGAATGGCGTCCCGGTGTCGGGGTGGCGTGGTTCACACGGCCCCCCGGCCGATTCTCCGGCCCGGCGGGGGTCGGAGAATCACGCCCAAAATCTCTGTGTGTCACTTTGCATAGATAATACACTGAGTTATAGTTCTTTGATCTCTGTAGATATCGTGTCTTCTTGGGAATTTTCATTGGCTTCAGTAATTCTGTAGACGTTTTTGTGGATTTGGATTTGTGTTTTTACGCACCTTTGAGGATTTTGTCTGGTCCAGCACGCCTTTATTATGTAACCTTTCTGGCCACAATTGTGACATTTGTTTTCTCGAGACCAGCATTCTTGTGGCGAATGCCCCACCTGGACACACCACGCTTATGTGTCGAGGGATCTGCTTTTCTCAGTATTCATCTTGTTTATTTTGGCACCAGCTTCAATTTGGCAAGCTTCTTTTGCTGCCAACTCCATAGACACTGTTATTTCAACAATAAGTTTGAGTGTTGGAGAGCTTCCAATCAGCAATTGCCTCCGGATTGTCTTAATTCTCAATCTGCACACATGTCTGTCTCGCAACGGGGCCTCAAGGGACGATCCTAACTCACAATTCTTCGCTAGTTTCCATTGTAAAGCTACAAACTGTGAAATATTTTCACCCTCTTCTTCACTATCTCAATGAAATATGAATCTCTCTGCTCTGATTAATAGTTTGGGCGAAAAGTGATGTTCAAGGGCTGTTGTTAATTCCTTGTAAGTTATTGTACAAGGCTTTGCAGGATGCGTAAGACTCTGTAATAGGTTGAAGGTTTTCCATCCTGTTACCCTCAGAAAGTTGCTTTTTTAATTTAATCCCACATCCTGTTTGCAACAGGGTAGTATTGGAATCTTTCTTCACAGGAACTCCATGATTCTGCATTCTCCTCGAATGATTCCATAGCGCCACCTTTTCCAGACATCGCAGTTACTTATTCTTTAATTGTAGTACTTTCATGAACGTTTGCTCGCCTCTAACTTATTTCCCTTCCAATTTAATTTGTATTATTTCTTCTGTTGTTTTTTTTAAATGTTCTTTTCTTGGTTGGACGTGGCTTTAAGAATTTTTTTTGCAAACTGCAGTCTGTTTTAAAAATAGTAAATTTCAACTGTAATTCTGCTTAATCTGAGTTACTATCATGTCATTTTTCCTTTTTGAGCAGTTGCTTTTTCCAAAAGCAAGCGTCTCTCTCTCGCTTTTCGAAGATCTGAAGTTACAGCCTGCCACGTGTGAAGGTGGAAAAATTCCTCAATCAGCAGGTAACTCGTTTTTTTACAGTCTACCCCCTTATTTCCTGCCTTACTCTTTTTTAGGAGTTTCATGACTCAGAGGAGGCTGGCGGTAAAAGACATAGATTTATGTATGGGGCAGCACGGTAGCCTTGTGGATAGCACAATTGCTTCACAGCGCCAGGGTCCCAGGTTCGATTCCGGCTTGGGTCACTGTCTGTGCGGAGTCTGCACGTCCTCCCCGTGTGTGCGTGGGTTTCCTCCGGGTGCTCCGGTTTCCTCCCACAGTCCAAAGATGTGCAGGTTAGGTGGATTGGCCATGATAAATTGCCCTTAGTGTTGGGTGGGGTTACTGGGTTATGGGGATAGGGTGGAGGTGTTGACTTTGGGTAGGGTGCTCTTTCCAAGAGCCGGTGCAGACTCGATGGGCCGAATGGCCTCCTTCTGCACTGTAAATTCTATGATTCTATGTACACTATTTACAAAGGTCTGCATATCACAGCATATCGCTCCCAGCACAATCCTGGCTGGGAGGACTAACCACACCAGGCCCTGTTTTAGGCCTGCTTTTATGTTAGCTCATAACGAGTCCCAGGTGGTTGGCCCCTGCCCCCTACCTGGGAAGCTCGTACTTCACGAGTCTCACAGGGAGGTCGATTATGGTTTCCCCATGGTCCATGAGGGAGTTAATGACACCACACCCCCAAAGTCTGAAAGTCTGCCTTCAGCCACCAACGGTAGAGGTCTTCTGTGCCGTTTCGCCCGCCATTGTATTTCTGCCTGTAGTGGCTCTAGGTCGGGTGGAGTGTATCAATTGGCTGATGGCCGTTTTCTGATGGGTTACCGCCAAGACCTTGGTTCCAGACGTGCCATTGTCCGCCGGCGAAGACTCTTCTGCGTCTATCTCGGATCCAGAATCCTCCGCCTCTTGTTGAACTGTGGGTGGTGACCCGGATGGCTGGCCGCTAGACTGAGGGGCAATTCTTGGTGTGGTGAAGGTGCTACCACTGCTGGTTGGGTGTCCTGAAGGGTGGGTTCACGCTTCATCAAGTGGTGGTCTCTGTTTGGGGACATCACATCGTATTGGTTAAGATGGTTATTTTGGAAAGTTGGAAGCCTTTAACGCAGGTCTGGAAGATTGGAACCAACATGTGGAGCGCATGAGGTACCTTTTCAAGGCGAATGGGATTTTGGGGGAAGACCGACAGAAAGTTTTTCTTCTGACCGCCGTGGTCCTCTTAGGGGCTATGACAAGGAGGTTTAAAAAAAAACCCGGATTGTGCAAATCGATTGGCCCAACAGTCGACGCTCTGGCTGAAAATAAATTCTCTTTTCCTGCCTCTGACTCTCCGAGTGCTCCCAGGTCACAGATGCACAGAAGAAAAAAATCAGGAACAGTCCTGAGTGCTTTCTATCACTTCTAAAATTAACATGTAGTCTTAGCAAGGCTAAAAACCTCATACCTGATGGCCAATTTTACCACACATTGATGAACGGAGGAATGGTCTCCCGAAAATCAATCTTCGCTTCGAGGTCCAGGTTGGAGTTATTTTTTTCCCGACTATTTCGCTGGAAAAACATACTCATTGCCAGCTTTGTCTTTAATACTGTTATGCTTTTGGGGCTTTACTTTTACTTCACAGTAGGGACCAAGGATAACCAGGTTGCCACATTGTCGGTTACTTAACCAGTTGTCAGAGTTTATTGCAGAGGTGTTGCTTGCTTGCAGTCTATGATGGAAGTGAGGGAAATTCTCACAAGTACCTCTGGAGATGCCACCACATAATCATGTTAGGAGCTTTGGAAAGAGATGCCAAACTCACAATATGGGCTGACAGATTCAAAGGCGCTGCTTTCACGATACCTCATTCAATGTATTTATGGATGCGGGAAGAAGCAAGAAGGAGACAATCTTCCCCAGTGACAGGGAGAAGATATATGATGGCTCAGGGTATCAGCAGCACGGGAATTGCGGCTTGTTTGAATCCAAAGCTGAATGTGGTTTAATGAACTGCCTAGATCAGGGAAGGGAGGGTAGATGTAGATTCGCATATTGTCATTGTTGGCTTTCCCTCGATTCGAGGACGACATCTGCATAGGGTTGCGAGGTTCTGCCATGGGTTGTTACGTGAATAAACTGACCAATTCTTGGCCCACAGATCTTTGGGAACATGGAGCAAGATGTCCCTGAGGTAGTGGAATCTGGAGGACAAGATTTGGTCCCTCTTCTTTCTTTCTCTGACGCCGCTCTGCCACATCATTAAGACCTTTGGACTCAAAGCGTGATGCAACTCAATGAACCAGTAGCAACCATTTTGAATGACTAGTAGTAAGCACCTCTCAGTCATTAATGTCAATGCTGCCATGCTTCAAGGACCAATTGAGTGTCTTTTGCATTTTCTTTGTCCTCCTCTGTAACACTACCTATTTGAGAGTTGAGAAAACAAGACCTGGTGGGGAAATGCTTTTCAGCCATCCGGACAGTGTCCAGTCCATCAAAGTGGATTTTGCAGGAGTTTTGACTGAATGCTTGCGAACACTTGGGTTTGTTCGATGGTCCTCCCATTGAACCTAGAGAATGTGGCGGAGGCAGTGCCAATGAAATTTCTCTAGCACTTTTATGAGTCATCGATGCACAATTTAGGTCTCATTGATGTACAGGAGTTTGATGATGACAACTGCTCTGTACACCAGGACTTTTGCAGACTTCCAGAAGTCGTTGTTGTTAAACACTCGCTGTTGCAGTTTGGAGAAGGCTGAGCTGGCGCAGTGTTGGATCTCGTAAATTATGGCCTATTGAGAAAGGTAGCTGCCCAAGTATGGAAAGGGCTCAACCTATTCCAGAATCTCTCCTTCAACATAAATGGGAGGTGAACAAAACACTAGCCATTCTCCCCACACATTCATTCTGTTCTGTGAAGCTACTCCATCACATCACACAGCATGCATTTACTGTTGGAATAGCCTCCCTCCTTTATTTTATGCACTCCCTCACTTCTTCTTCCTTCCATCATCCGGGAACAGTATCTACTGCCAGCCCTTACATGCCACAGCATCACCCAGGGAAGGATTACGAAAGTGAGGTGCAGCCTTTGAGTGTACTCACTTCATATCAATTCCTTGTATTCTGCTCACAAACTCTGGAATTGAACTTGACTCATGCCATGTCATCACGGCAACTCATGTCCGTTGGTTGGGAATCCTGGAAATAGTATGTTAATATTTTTGTTTTAACTTTAGAGTACCTAATTCATTTTTTTTCCAATTAAGGGTCAATTTAGCGTGGCCAATTCACCCAGCCTGCACATTTTTGGGTTGTGGGGACGAAACCCACACAAACACGGGGAGAATGTGCAAACTCCACATGGACAGTGACCCAGAGCCGGGATTGAACCTGGGACCACGGCGCCGTGAGGTTGCAGGGCTAACCCACTGCGCCACCGTGCTGCCTAATAGTATGTTAAAATGGTGGCTAGGTTCAAAACACGCTGCACTAGTTCCCATGTTTCCTGTGTACTTTCAATAGTCCCTTTCCAACACATCAGGAAGTGATTGGGAGCACTAGAACCTGGAGTTTACTGTTTTGTGATGTATTAATACTGGCCAGGTCTCTGAGGGGTAACACTTTGAAGTATTACCCTGAGAGGGCAGATAAACTCTTGGTTTAATTCCTCATCCAGAAGGCAGCACCTCTGACAGTGCAGCACTTCCTCAATACTAAATACCGCTGAAACCTTGGAATAGAACTTCAACCCATGATATTCTGATGCAGAGGCAAGAGTGTTACTGACTAAACAATGGCTCACACGCAAGGCCACCCCAAGATGTACAATCTTGCAACTATGCTCAGGGTCTATGTGGAAGAAATCAATGTGTGAAGCACCATATGAATACAAAGTAAAGAGAATTAACCAGTTATGTAAATATGTTGACTTTTAAAGCTAATATAAATCTGGAGATATCTTTTATGCTGGGCTTATAGAACGAGTACAAACTGCTTTGATATTTGTTATTTTCACAATGATGTTTCAGGAAATAATTTTTTTTCTCCTCAACATTCTCCTTATCATTGTACCAACTGAGAGCTCTTGCCTTGGTTTGAGTGAAGCTGAGAGGAATTCAGTGCAATGATATCACAATGTTGGAATATTTTTCTCAATGTGATTTCTTTATAGACTGTAAAACATTCAGTGACATATGGCATCATTGTGTAGATCAGGTGATTAAAATTAGATCTAAGCTGTTCAGGGAAGATGTCAAGAAGCACATCTACACACAAAGGCTAAGGCAAATCTGTGTTGCCATCCCCACTGAGCTGTTGAGGCTGAATTTAAAGTTGAACTCCAGGGATGCATATGCTAGCGACTAGAAATTGTTACGATCTGGGTGAAGAGCAATAACTTTAAAAGTAAATATATATTCCCAGTTGTTGACTGAAAGAATTCTGCCACAAGGTTTCACGTTTAAACCAAAAAAGTTACTTTATAAGAGTTAAGCAAAACATGTACTTGAGTATTGCTGAAAAAAGAGACGTCATTTGTTGAAGCTTTGATCATACGTTCATCAGGATATTTTGCAAGAAAACAAATTCAAGGGAAGCAACAAATCTATACTGTATGACTATTTGTTGCTTCTTTTGGTCTGTATTCTTGTGAAATGTCCTGATGAGTGCAAAGTTAAACGCTTCAACAAATTATTTCTCTCTGTTCAGAAATATTCAAGTTCTGTACTACCAAGCAACTAAAAACAAGTATTACTAACCTAACACAACATTTGGTAAAGATTTACTCTTTAAACCTGAAAATTTCAACAGACCACGATGTGTTCTACGTTTGTTTTCACCCAAGTGTTCCCTTATACTTTAAAGGATCTTGAAGCTTCCTCCATTTCCGCTGGGACAAATCACAATGTGCCACAACTTCCAGGAATTTTACTTGATTCTCCTCAGTGTTCCTGCTATTCTCTGAGATATGGGGCTGGATTTTCAGATTCTCAGGCTATGTCCTGACGCCGGCATGGCAACGGTGGCGTTTTGTGACTGAAAATTCAGTGCAAAACGGCCACCGATCCTCCGTTTGGCTGGGGGCGAGCAGGAAGGCAGCGTAGAGCACCTGGCTGTAGCTGCTGATATGCCCTGAAAAATTGCCGGGCCCGTGGCCGTGCATGCGCACGGCGATTGCCTGCAATGGTCACGCCATGCAACATGGCGCCAGCCATGCGTGGACCCGGCCTGCCAATTAGTGCGCCTCCTTTGGCCGGCTTGGGACCTCGGACCACCCCACGATAGTGCTCCCAGCCCCTGCCAAAGACCCCATGCCCTCACATTGGCTCTCCCACGACTGTGGCGGCGCTGGACTGAGTCCGCAGCTGCCACGCCGAGTTCCCAACAGCTAATACCATGAGAGACCCGCGCCGTTGGGAACTTGGCCAATCGGGGGCGGAGCATAGGGGGGTGGGTCTCAGGCAATTTCCTGAGGTGAGTACGCTGCTTTGGAGGGGGCGGAGCATCGCAAAAGCGGCGCCGCCCCGGTTTTGTCAGAAACGGGGATTCTCTGGCCGATCGCCGAACGCAATTCCGGCGACCGGAGAATCCCGCCTATGCGATTGCATGGAAATCCAGCCTCCAATGTTATTTGAGGACATAATTGTCTGGAGTATGCATTAGCCTTGGCGTCCCTCCAACTCTGCTTGAACACTTCGTGTTCGTGGATATCCCAACTCAGGCATGGACCTCATTGTGCTCTTGCTCAGTGATTCAGAAATACCCCTGACCTTTGATCACTGCTGGTCTACAGCTACTTTACAACTTCTGACCCATAATTCAACAACCTGTCTCCCAGGATGTCTGTTTGTTTCTATAAAAAATTACACAGATAAACCCAAAGCAATAGGGACTATCCTGAAATACCTATTTCCATAACAATGTGGCATACTTGGGATGTCCCAGGTAGAGAGCCTAATCAATTCATTTTACCTTCACACCATCCGACACACACGAATAGCTTATGGGCGGGATTCTGCGGGAATCAGCGGGGCGGGCAACTCCGGCGGGAAGGAGTGGCGTGAACCACTACGGCGTCGGGCCGCCCCGAAGGTGCGGAATCCTCCGCACCTTCAGGGGCTAGGCCGGCGCCGGAGTGGTTTGCGCCGCGCCGACCAGTGCGGAAGGGGCTTGACACCACGCCAACCGGTGGCGAAGGGCCTCCGCCGGCAGGTGCGAGTTGGCACATGCGTCGGAGCGCCAGCATGTGCTGGCGTCATCCCAGCGCATGCGCAGGGGGGGGTCATCTCCGCGTTGGCCATCGCGGAGCTCCACAGCAGCTGCGCGGAGGAATAGAGTGCCCCCACAGCACAGGCCCGCCCGCGGATCGGTGGGCCCCGATCGCGGGCCAGCCCACCGTGGGGGCACCTCCCGGGGCCAGATCCCCCTGCGCCCCTGAAGACCCCGGAGGCCGCCCACGCAGCCAGGTCCCGCCAGTAAGTACCTGTTGTAATTTACGCCGGCGGTATCGGCCTAAAACGGGTGGCCGCTCGGCCCATCACGGGCCGGAGAATCGCCGGGGAGGCCGCTGCCAGCGGTCACCGACCGGTGCGACGCGATTCCCACCCCTGCCAAATTCCCGGCACCGGAGAATTCGGCAGCCAGCGGGGGCGGGATTCACGCCACCCCCCGGCGATTCTCCGACTCGGCGGGGGGTCGGAGAATCCCGCCCTATATCTCCAATGGAGGCAACTGCCATCCGACCAGATTCACTGCACAGAGTATTGGCTCAGGCAAGAAAGCTGGTGTGAAGCTTGCAGGCCTCACAGCCAGCTTTCCTGATGTATTGAAAAGGACCCTGTGCATTTTAAAAGGGAAGCGAGATTCACACCATCAGCTGGAGGGGCGGAGCCTAAAGACACTGGGAAGGCCAGCCGGACTGGATTCTCCAATAATGGGGCTATGCCCCCACGCCAGCGTTTCACTCTGGGCTTTCTTTAAGAAAGTCCTGAGTGATTCTCCAATCTGCAGGGGGCTTGCAGGGCCCCTGTCTGCTTCTCGCAGCTCCGGCTGCGGGTACGGGGTCCTGCACATCCGGTCGGGAGTCCGCATATGTGCATGGCAGCGGCCTGCAGTGGCCGGCACATGGGACGTGGCGGACTCGCACCGTGGAGCGGCACCATAAATGTAGGCCCCCCCCGAGGTTGCACATGCCCGCAGGTCCGTGAAACCCGATCGCTCCCCTGGCCGTCCATGAGGCCCGCCCCCGGTGCACGATCCCCCCGCCCCCCACCAGGGTGGCCGCAGACTGAGTTCGCAGCCACCTCCCGACGTTCCCGATGGCCGGTAGGTGGTTAGAACCACGCTGTCAGGAACTTGGCAGGTTGGAGAATAAGGGGGTGGGGGTGGAGTACTGTCAATGGCCCCTTACCCGCGCCGCGTAGTTCACGCGCGAGCGACTCCTGAGCGATTCTCCGGAGACCGGAGAATCGCAGGAGCGACGCCAGTCCGAATTTCTGGTTTGATGCCCATTCTCCGCCCCCGCGCAGAACACGATTTTGGCGCGGAGGCTCGGAGAATCCAGCCCCAGGAATCCTGAGATCAGGGCGCAAATTTTAAAGGGTGCTGTGTTCGATTCCCGGCTTGGATCACTCTCTGTGTGGAGTCTGTACATTATCCCGGTGTCTGAGTGGGTTTCCTCCGGGTCCTCTGGTTTCCTCCCACAAGTCATGAAAGACGTGCTGTTAGGTAATTTGGACATTCTGAATTCTCCCTCAGTGTACCCGAACAGGCGCCGGAGTGTGGCGACTAGGGGATTTTCACAGTAACTTCATTGCAGTGTTAATGTATGCCTACTTGTGACAATAACGATAATTACTATAACTAAAAGACCCCCTTCCCCTGCCTCCCTGGAAATTAGGACCGCCCCCAAGCATCATCACCACCACAATGCCAACATTGGGCCTCCCCGCCACTCAGGCATCAGAACTCTCCGCCCCACCACAATACATAAGGAGAATCCCATCAATGGGCCACCCTGGCACTGCCATGTTGGCAATGCTGGGGCACTGTTTGGCATGTCCCTCACCACCCAGGGGCTATACGAACCTCTGTCCCCCCCCAGCATGGTCATCACAACTATTTTTTGTTTTTGAAAATCAGTAGTGATTCGTGTTGGCATGAAGCCAGGCCAAGTGGGTGGGAGGATAAAGGTGTGGGTGGACATTACGGTGCCAAGGTTAATGAATAGATGTTCATTTATTAAAATGTATGGAAACACGTTTACGCCTTTTCTGGGATTTGTGCCTGTGACTAGTGCGACTGCCAGATCGCGGCCACTGTCTACATTATGAAACTCAAAGAAGAATCTATATGTTATTTTTCTCACACCTCCAACTCTAACGCCTTTAAATAAACATGGACAATCCTGCAAATTATAATTACCTTAAAGGCATTTACCTGGATGGTTCTCAAACTAGGTGCTTTTGTTTATTTTCGATTCAAAAAACGTTGATCCCCAAACTAAAGTCGTGTCCTGAAAATGTATGAATCATGAAATTACATATTCGTAACAAAACTTGGGGATACATTTCCAAAAATTGACCTAACATCCAGTTGCCATGACAATCACGGGTTACCTTATTTGAAATGGAAATCCAGTCTCCACTGCGATTTGTGGACATAATCGTCTGGAATGTGCATCATACATAGTCTGACCAGAATCAGCCAGCTGCTGTCCTTAAAATCACCTGAAAGCTAAGTTCCTCTCCTTTTCTGTGGGGCCAAGAGAAGCAGGAGTGTCCCTTCAGACTGGTCTCTGCTAATGCTGCTCTGACTTTATTATCCTCTGCCTTGGGGCCCCTGAGCTCTGCTCGCAACTGCTGCAAGCAGCCTTCAGAAATTGACTCTGAGGAAATATTCATCCTGCTATGTTTATGAAACTTTTTTGGATGATGTTTAATAAATGGATTGAGTTTGGCAACACATCGAACACATATTGCTCACTCGTATCGAGCCAAAGCTTGAGCACTCTGATTGCACTGGATAAGAAGGAGGCATCCCACCAATCAAATTCTGAATCCACGTCAGTTTTCTTCTAAAAATCCCTGCTTTGGTGGTGGTTACTTTGATGATAATGGGACATTTAATTTGTAAAGATATTTTTGAGTGCAAAGTGTCTCAGAGGTGTTTTGGTGAGCTGCAGGGGCTCCCCATGTAGCAGAGGGGTGGGGGTGGCGGAGGGGAAGGAGACAAGAAAAGTAGTTGACCTATCCACACAAAGGCAACAACAGGCATGGGAGCAGCACTGGTGGAGCCTCTGGAACTGCAGCACATCAAGGAGAGGGAGCAGAGGCTGTGAATTGGGATCTCTTAAAGCTCCTTGATAGTTACAGCAGGCTGCCCAGCAGGCCAGCAAATGCACCCAGCTTCTTGGCCATGCCCATTCAGTGTTTTCCTGTATGAAATCCTCATATCAGCCCTCTGCAACAGTACATGCCCACTTTGATTTTGCCTAATTGGTTATTGATTATTTTAAAATAGGAGTACTCACCCCTGGTGAGCTGCCAATGATCTATCCTTTGCCCCTGGCCTGGCTGCAACCCACTCGTGCCTTGGTGACTCATCATCTGTTGCTCTCAACTCTGTACATGTTCATGCAGCACCAATGCCTCAGCTGGTGGCTGCAGGTGTCAGATCAAGTGACAGGGCCTCTTCATCAGTGATATGCTGTTGCTCTCTTTCCTCCTCCTGAGGTTGGTACAGCTATTCAGGTTGCAGATTGTGGTCGTCCAAAATCTGCAATTTGGAAGGACTTATTGGTGTGAGGAAAATGGGTTGTGGTATGAAACAGCAGATCCATGGTCACGCCTTCTGCAGTTTGTCCATCATACTAGATAATAGGGTGAGAGGGTTCTGTAAGTTGAGAAGGGATATAGCAGGGACATGTCATTATCTTCAATGTTCTCTCAGTGCTGTCAGATGCCACAATCCTTTTGCAGTAGGCCTAAAGATGTGGAGAATGATCTCCACCACAGGTCTCAGAATATGCAGTTGATCATGTCCCCACTAATTCTACTCTGCTCCCTCCTATTTTGTAACATCTTGTCCTACGAGAGAGAGAGCAAAATGTCACTGGTTGTATAGCACTGTTCTGGTGATGTGCCTGCCATAGATGGATAGTTGAAGGTATGTGGAGGCAACAAATGGTGAGTGTGAGGTTGGCACCACTGGTTTGTGTGTGAGGGTGTGTTAGAGTATCTGAATGTTAGACATGAGTCCTGAGTGCCAGGGAGTACTGAAGGATGTGTAGCCATCTGGGATGGCCACGTCCCAATTACAAAATGGACACTTGCAAAGAATGCAGGGGAAATTGGACAATACTGAGAAACAAGCAGGTACATGGTCTGTCTGTTCATTAGAACCTTAGCTCTCAGACAGGACAGAAACTGCTAAGCAATCTACATACTAATGAGCCATCTCTGGGGACAAAAGGGAAACATTTAGATACACAATGTTAAGGCAGACACCCCGGCGCCAGAAGAGACTAAAACAAAGCAGACCAACAGTCACCAGGACACGCCTAGCAATCAGGGAACCACCCCTCTATTGGAGGAAGATCACTACGAATGATTGGGAAAGGCCCAATTAATTGAGGCCAAGTTCAAGGCCCGCCCAAAAGCGCGCGAAGCCCTTTTGAGTACATAAGCACTCACCAAAGAGAGAATCTTTCTTCTTTGGCTTAGCCTCTCTGCGAAGAGAGCGACCAGCCTAGCAGCTACACCAGGCAAAGTAAGTTCCAAGCCAACGCACGCTATGAGATAGACGCTCCTAGTTGCTATCCTGTAAATAGCTCAACCCAGCAGCCTCAGAACTGAGCAACGGCCATTGTTCCTCCTACTGAGTGGGCACCCGAAGCTAAGTATAGGCTTTAGTAATAGTGATAGTTTAGGTTGTAGAGTTTATGCATGAGTAGATTTGACTGTGTGTAAATAAATGAGCATTGCTTTTGAACCTACTAACTGGTGTATCGAGTCTTTGATCAGTATTCGGTTCTGAACCTTGTGGTGGTGTCAAAAGATACCTGGCGAATCTTGAGCAAATGTAATTAAACAGAGCCAAATTAAGAGAGAACACAGCAAATTAGCAACATTTACTGGTGACATCTGACGGGACTCGACTTAGAAGTGGCCTAACCACTCCGAGAGAACCCAAAATTTGAATTGAGAATCCAATTGGAAACAGAAAAACCACAAGTGTATGAACAGTACTGATCAAGCCTCTGAGATTCGGAAGTGTGTTACTGCATGCGTACTAACAGGGATATAAGGTACACCTGTGAGATTTTGTTGCGTAAAACTGTCGGGAGTTTTGTAGGCCGGAAATTAGCGTAAGCCGTACCCGTGTTTACATCACCACTTTATCACCCCCCTGTTCCAAATTCAGTAGAGAACCTAGATAGAGAAAATGGCAATGAAGGCAATGGAACGCCTTATCAACCCCCAGGAATTCGAGGTTGCAGCGACCAGTAAAATAGGACAGTGTCCCGTTTGGGAAGATGAGATCAGGAAATATCTCAACGGGAAAGGATGGCCCCTTTGGAGTGAATTCTGTGATAATGAGGAAACAGGACCCGGGGGTATAGGACATACTTGGTGGGAGAACCTGTCAGAGATACACAAGAAGAGCTTAGGGAAAGCTCGCAAGCCGATGGCAATCGTGTCCTGTTTGGCACAATTGCGAGGCACAGAGGAGGTCGTTAGGACACTCCGTAGAGAGATAGAGGAGAGAGACAGAACCAGTGAGGTAGACGTGAATGAGGTAGAGAAGAAGAATCGAGATTTAAAAGAGCAGTTAGCAGCAAGGGACAGAGAGGTGGATGATGCCAAGCGGGCACATCAGTCTTGTCTCGCGCATTTGAAATGTTTTCAGATGCAATATGATAAGGCCTACCAGGACACGCAACGTGCGGTCTTGATAAGACAAGAGACAGGACAGCAAGTCGAGAAATTGCAGAAACAGTGCAATGATTTAAAAGCAGCCTTGCGAGCACTCCATACTTCCACGACGGAACAAAGGCAGAGCTCCGTAGACCACACAAAGTGCCGGAAGCAAATTGCAGAATTGCAATCTCTGCTTTCCGTTCAAAATGGGTTTCAAAGCACATTTGGACCACAATTAGATCAAGAAAACGGCCCCGACTGGCAGGAATTAAACGAGACTGTCCATAGATACGTACATGGGATATGTACGCAGGAAAAACCCCAGAAAAGGAAAGCGCCCCAACCCCCAAGCGAACAGGCAGAACACACCCCCATGAACCCTGTAACCACACACCGCAGGGCCACAGCAGAAGGAGAAGCAGATTTCCTTTACACAACCCCGTTAACCGTGACCCAATTACGGGACACGTGTGGAAAAATTACACCGTTCCTTCCCACTTCAGACCACCACCAATTTTTCGCGAATGTCTAACAACAGGCTACCATGTACGGCCTGGACGAAAAGGAGCAAGTGAAGCTCACAGTTTTGAGCCTCGACCCTTCAGTCGTGGCAGCCCTTCCCGACCCACAGAATGTAGGAGGAGGCACACTCCAAGAGATGCACACAGCGATCCTAGATGCGATCGGCTTGAACAGAGGAGACCCCGTAGAAGGTCTAAATAAGTGTAGGCAAAAGAAGACAGAGCACCCCACAGCATTTGCTGGATGCTTGTGGATTCACTTCACCGCAGTTTTTGAAGAGTTAGCCCGCGCCAATTTGGCCCCAGATAATATGGCCAAATGGACCCGAATTCTAGTCTCCCACGCCACAGAAGCAGGACGAAAAGCTTGCGCAAATTATGACCCCTCAGATGAGGCCCACAATGAAAAATGGGTTTTGAAGAGATTGTCCCACGCTTGGAAGCAACCACTTGCAGGCAAAACCGTATTTATAACACCCGATGAAGAGCAGGCAGAGACGAACCCAGTTAAAGCGCACCAGAACCCCGCATGGGTAAATGAGGGCAGGAACAGCCCACCCATCCCAAAGCTCAGGGATGTTACAACTGTGGACAGCTCGGACACTTTGCACGAGAGTGCAACGCACCCCAGAAGCAGCAGAGAAGCCAACAGACAGGCACCCTAAACAAGAATAGGGCAAAGTTGATTCATAGCGTTAGCGCCCGTTCAGAGAATGCAGACATGAACGGCACCGACTGACGGTGTTCGGGCTCCCCAACTTGGGTCTGCGACACCCTTTGGGACAAGTCCGGTAGACCGGTAGTGGGAGGCAAAGTTCGGGGACAACCCGTAGAATTCCTTTGGGACACAGGAGGGTCCCGCACCACACTCAATTCCTCCACGATGTTTCAGCGAGACACGTGGCCCACAACAGACACCATCACACTCAGCGGCTTTACAGGCCATTTACAACAGGGACACGTCACAGCCCCTGTAGCAATACAAATAGGGAACATCACAGCTAAGCACCCCGTAGTTTTGGTTGATCTGCCCCAGACAGCAGAACATATCCTTGGGATCGATTTCATGAGCTCCCATTACCTTTCTTTCGACCCAGTTAACAAGTGTGTTTGGAAAATGGCAAAAGCAGCACGAGCCCCCGCCACGCTCACAGTAGGAGAATACGTAAACAGGGTTAGCTCAGTAGGAGACTTCTGGTTCGACCCTCGAGCCATTAGTGCAGACAAACAGGTTAGGGCAGTCCTGCAGGAACATAAAGCAGCATTTGCACAGCACAAGCACGACTCTGGCAGTTTGGCTGGCTTTGTGAACATTACAGGTCCCGACCCCGAACCCCAGAAGCAGTACGGATTTCCCCAGGAAGCAGAGGGAGAAATTTCCAAAGTCAAAAAGGGTTTGTTGGATCAAGGCGTACTCAGATCAGTAGCCTCCACAAACAACGCACCAATTTGGCCCGTCAGGAAACTGGATGGATCATGGCGACTGACCATTGATTACCGGGAACTGAACAAAGTGACCCCAGCAGCAGCCCCCACCGTAGCCACGAGTCCCGAGACCATGCTCAAACAGGGACTCCAGTCAAATTTTTTTTCGGCTTTGGACATTAGTAATGGCTTTTGGTCCATTCCATTGGCTAAAGCGTGCCAGTACAAATTGCCTTTACATTCCAAGGGCAACAGTCCACATGGACGTGCCTTCCACAGGGCTTCCACAACTCACCCACCATTTTCCACCGACAGCTGGCAAATGGTTTAGCAAAATATTCCCGCCCCGATTGTCTGGTCCAGTATGTAGACGACTTGTTACTACAGACAGACACAAAGAGAGAGCACATTTCGCTTCTCGGCGAACTCCTAGCACTCAGAAAAGAAATTGGTTGTAAAGTCAACCCCAAGAAGGCCTAGGTTTTGAAAAAAAAAGTGATTTACTTAGGAACAGTGATCACTCATGATAAATGCGAGATCGAGCAAAAGAGAATTGACTCGATTGTCAAATTGCCCCTTCCCCACAATGTCTCAGCCCTCCGGTCATTTTTAGGACTGGTTGGCTATTGCCGAAACCATATTGCCGGTTTCACTGCTAAAGCAGCGCCCCTTTCTGAACCTCTCAGGAAGCAGGCACCTTGGGAATGGCTTCCACAGCACACGGATGCCGTGGACGCTTTAAAAAGAGCACTCAGCACAGCTCCCGCACTACAGGTCCCAGATCCACTTTCCCCATATGCAATCAAAGTTGCAAGCACCGACCAAACCCTTTTGGCCGTACTCCTCCAGGAACGCAATGACCAATTACGCCCCGTAGCATACATCTCATGTGTGTTAGACCCCGTAGAGCAAGGATTTTCTGCCTGTGAAAGGCACCTGCTCTCAGTTTTTTGGGCAGTACAATTCTTCGCCTACATTACAGGACTCAACCCCATCACCATCCTCACAGAACACACCCCGACACAGCTATTGATAGACGGCCAACTTAAGGATGGCACAGACAGCCAAATCCGCGCAGCCTGTTGGACCCTTTTTTTTACAGGGATGGGATATCACAGTAAAACGAACCAAGACCCACACCTTCCTTGCTGATAATTTGCAGTTTGCAGGCACCCCTCATGAATATGAGATCATCACCACAAAACACAACACAGGCCCATTTATTCCCAAAACACCTCCCAGGAAAACAGGTAGTACACCCCAAAGACCTGAGCCCACAGACACGTGCACCCCTGAAAAATTATGTGGCTGGCTCCTCCACAGTGTTAAATGGAAAGAGAATTACCGGTTGCGGTATTTACATAGAGGACGCGCCGGGACGCGCCTTAGATGAAATTTCATGAAAGTTGCCAGGACACTTAGGCTTGGAGGCAGCAGAACTGGCAGTGATTGCATATATTGTAGACCACCCCGACCCGTTCCCGACCCCAGCAGACATCTATTCAGACAGCTTGTATGACGGTAATAGTTTGACAGAATTCCTACCACTCTGGGAAACAAGAGGATTTGTTTCCACGGACGGTAAACCCCTACCCTCAGCCCCATTAATCCGCCATATCTTAGAGACAGCGAAGGATATGAAATACGGAATAATTAAAGTTCGCAGTCATCACCGTTCTTCACCCCCTGGTAATGTTAAAGCAGACACCCTAGCGAAGGCAGGCTCCAAGCATGGTTATTTTTGGAACTCCCCAAAAGCACCTCAGTACACGCGGTTCAGGTCTCACAGACCAACATTCAGGATTTAGTGAAGGCCCAGAAAGAGGACAAGAAACTAAGGGAAGTTTTAAAGGGAACCTTCCCAGCCCCATATGATAAATACAAGAATGCAATAACCACACATGACGGTGTGATTTTAAAGGCTGGCATTTATATAGTTCCCAGCCAGGACAGGAACCAGATCATTTGTAAGTTCCATGACAATCATGGACACCAAGGAATTAAACCCACCCTAGCCCACCCCAGACCGCTCTGTTGGTGGCCTGATTTAAAAACCGATGTAACGCACTACATTGAGAATTCTTAATCTGTGCCCAGAACAATCCAGACAGATACGCAAAAAAGGCTCAACTTAGTCATACCCGCCCCGTTAATGGACCGTGGCCAAATCTCCAGATAGATTATATAGGACCCCTACCCCCGTGCAGAAATGGCTACAAGTATGTGTTGGTGGTCATAGACACCTTCACAAAATGGGTGGAAGCATTTCCATCGCAAACTAATACGGCCAAGACAACGGCTAAAATATTAACACACCACACCTTTACTAGATGGGGCCTCCCATGCAGTATAGAGTCCGAGCAAGGCTCCCATTTCACCGGACGTGTAATGAAAAACGTCCTCACGATTTTCGGCATTAGACAAAAGTTCCGTTTCGCATACCACCCCCAGTCAAGTGGTATTGTAGAGCGGATGAATAGGACATTAAAAGCCACCCTCAGGAAGATGGTACAGCAGAATAACAGCACCTGGGATTCAGTACTCCCATTTGCTTTAATGTTTTTAAGAAACACGGTCTCCACGTCCACAGGATACACTCCCCACACCCTCATGACCGGACGCCCCATGAAAGGCACTGAGTATTTATTAGGACTGGATTTGACCAGCCCCGCAGTTACAGCCCTCACGCATGAAAATGCGGTTAAACAACTGATACAGAACATAAAGGCAGCCCAACTTGCAGCAGCAGTGAGACTTGGAACCAGAAAGAAACAGAGCAAGGCTTGTTTCGGCAAAACAGTACACGCCACTGAGTTTACAGTAGGGCAACAAGTTATGCTTTCCCTTTACAACCCCAGTTCATTCCTTCCCCCCAAATTTTCCGGACCGTACTCCATTTCGGACAAAGTCAGCCCCTCAGTATACAAAATAACCTATCCCAATGGTAAGTCTGCGTTGTTTCATATAAACCAGCTCAAGGCTTACGGCTCGCAGCAAAGCCACACACAGCACATCCTGCTCGCAGCAACAGACGAGCATGCCCCGCCCACAGATGACATATTCCTACCCTCCCCCAACACTCCAGCCCGCCCTCAGAAATGACTCAGCTCCGCCCCCAGAGGCATGACTCCACCTCTCCCTTCCCTCAACCAGCGGCGACAGCGACAGTGATAGCGATCACGATGACGATAGCCACAGCACACCACGTTACGACTATACCCCTGCACCAGGCCCCACTCCCAGCGAATCTGCGCATGATTCCACTGACCCATTTGAGATCACTTATATCAAAGCCCCTGACCCAGACCCACCGCCCGACGATTACGGATTGAAGCATAGTAGCTCCAACCTCGACACACGATTCTGGCACCGAGACAATTCGTTCAGGCTCATCCGGAATGATGTGATGGACCCCAATTCGCCCCAAGCAGCTTTAGCACGGTTACTACAGTCAAGAGTTTGGCAGCCGGGAGAAGATGATGACTTAGAGTCTGACTCCCACCAAACAAATCCCTTTGCAACCCTGTTCGCTATTGAGCAGTGAGGTGTCCAGATGATGGGGGAAAAAAAGGAACCGATGGAGAGATACGGTGTCCTATCTGATGGAACCTGCACCATGTTTGTTGTATGTTTGTTCATTAGTGTTAATGTTAAGTGTTGTTCGTAAACTTGAAAGTTTTCACAGCCCCACGTCACCACTCCTTTAACGCCCCCTGGCAGTTAATGGAACAAGTTTGTTCCCAGACAATAGTTCAGAGGAACTAGTTTGTCATCAGAAACCAGTTTAAAGGTACAAGTTTGTCGCCAGACAAACATTCAGAGGAACTAGTTTGTCGACAGAACACTACTCTCCTGATTCGAGAGGAAGCCCCCACGACGACCACATTCTTACCCATTCTTTCGGTTGCTCAGGCAGTGGAGAAACGGCATTGGTCCCCGCCCTGCCTGAGGACCCCCCTCTGGTCAGCTATGCTCAGGTAGAGCACATACGGCATTGATCACCGTCCTACCTGGGGATTCCATCCATTTCTTACCCGCCGCGGCCCATACGCACCCCATTTTGGCTCGTTACGTTCAAAGTTCTTTTGTTTGGTTTTGGCAACCCTTAGGTTGCTTCCCTATGCTATTTACATCCTCAAACACTGGGATGGTAAATCACACTGGCTGCGAGACGGCTCGCAGTACGGCAGTATTTTTTTTAGATGTCTTGTCCCAACATTTGGTTTAAAAAAAAAAAAAATGAGGGAGTCACAGATGGTGACCAATTATAAAGGGAAATTGGCAACAAAGGACTGACAGACAGACATACAAGATCATATGCAAGATAATAACAGAAATTATGCTTGTGTTCACAGAACTCCGGAACCTCAGGAATCCCAGAGGAAGACAAAGAAGAAGTCCGACAACGATGAAGACAGCCTTCGTGTTCACATGGATCTTAGCGGGATCCCTTCAGTTGTGCATGGACGCTACCCCCCTGACCCCTACCACACAAACCGTAAATGATTCCCACCCCTGCAATACACGGAACCCCGAGATAACTAGCACCGCGACAGCTAGCAATACCCCGACCTGGTGTGATAAGTTTATCACCTGGTACTCACTCTCATATGTAGTCGAAGCACACTTAGTGCTGGCGATACTTTGCAGTGTCGTGCAAACGTTTAGAGTTAGGAAATGGCGAAAGAGAGCATACCGCTCTCGCACCCCGGTATACAGGTTTAGGTCCCCCATTTTCAGATTTCACCAGACCCCCGAACCCATTGGGACGGATTAAAATGCATCCATTTTCTTTGTGTATTCTGTGGAATAAAGAGATGTAAACCTCTGTGTCTGACTGCCAGGCCGGAGAAATTTGTGTGCTGCTATTTTGTACAGGTTAAGATGTATAGATTTTTGGATTGTTTGAATGAGGATATTTTATTGTGAATAGTTAGAGGTTCCAGTTTTTTATTTTTCTGTAATGCATGTATTAATGTCATAGCGCCACGTATGTTTATGATAATGAATGTATTTTAAATGGTTTAGGTAAAATTGTGTTGCATAGGATAGGACAGTGTAGAGCCTAAGTATAGGTGCCCCATTTGGTCAGAGGATGAAGACGACGTAGTAGTGTGATCCTTCACGCTTCACATTGAGGATCATAAGGAGGGAGTGTAGCCACCTGGGATGGGCACGTCTCGATTACAAAATGGACACTTGCAAAGAATGCAGGGAAAATTAGACAATACTGAGAAACAAGCAGGTTCAAGGTCTGTCTGTTGATTAGGACCTTAGCTCTCAGACAGGACAGAAACTGCGAAATAATCTACCTACTAATGAGCCATCTCCGGGGACAAAAGGGAAACAATTAGATACACAATGTTAAGGCAGACACCCCGACACCAGAAGAGACTAAAACAAAGCAGGCCAACGGTCACCTACGACACGCCAAGCAATCAGGGAACCACCCCTCTATTGGAGGAAGATCGATACGAATGATTGGGAAAGACCCAATTAATTGAGGCCAAGTTCAAGGCCCGCCCAAAAGCGCGCAAAGCCCTATTGAGTACATAAGCACTCACCAAAGAGAGAATCTTTCTTCTTTGGCTTTGGCTCTCAGTGAAGAGAGAGACCAGCCTAGCAGCTACACCAGACCAAGTAAGTTCCAAGCCAACGCACGCTACGAGATAGATGCTCCTAATTGCGATCCTGTAAACAGCTCAACCCAGCAGCCTCAGAACCGAGCAATGGCCATTGTTCCTCTGACTGAGTGAGCAACCGAAGCTAAGTATAGGCTTTAGTAATAGTGATAGTTTAGTTTGTAGAGTTTATGCATGAGTAGATTTGACTAGGTGTAAATAAATGAGCATTGCTTTTGAACTTACTAACTGGTGTATCGAGTCTTTGATCAGTATTCGGTTCTGAACCATGTGGCCTTGTCGAAAGATACCTGGCGACTCTTGAGCAAACGTAATTAAACAGAGCCAAATTAAGAGACAACACAGCAAATTAGCAACAGGTGAATGATGGGAGGAGTGTGGTGGATTGAGCAACATGGGTGGTTGATGTTGTAATGGAGAGGAGATGTAAAGAAGCATTCACTTACCTTGACCACCTGCATAATATCATTAATCTTCTTCTGACACTGCTACCAGTGTTCAGGCTTTAAGACTTGACTTCTTGCCAACTTTCCAACTCACGTCTAAGGGTGGTATTGTAAGACCCTGCTTCACATAAAAATGATTTTTGAATTCACTGGCTGGAAACCCTCTAATTGTTTTTATTTAAGGACTAAAGCCAAGTCCAAGTGACTGGGTTGTTGTAAAAGATGGCTGCACATTTGCATCACTGTACCTTCTACATACCAAAATCATTGAAATAAGGGCAGCCTGTCGGCAAAGCTATAGCAGGAACAATTGCCTTAAAAGAGATGAATGATGGCCACCTAGCAAAGGAAGGCCCCCAACAAAGCAACTAATCACTTTGGTATTCAACTGGATAGAGACAAATCAATAGACATCCTCACTTGAACAATGGGACCTCATCTGAAAAAGGAATCCACAGCCATGATCTAATCAAGTTACAATTGGAATACACTAACCATGACCATATTTGGGTCACTGGGCAGTTTTTGTCTTTTTGTGTTGTAAGCACCTGTTTTCCCTGCAGAACAAGACAAGCAACAACAACTGAGATGCTAACGTGACCCCAAGTGTGTTCCTTCCCACTGTCTCTCTCACTCTCTCTCCATCTAACCTGTAGGTTTTGAACACCATGTGCTGTTTTTAACTATTCCGGTGATGCTGATAAAGATTTTAAAAAGAAATCAACCAGTGCTGTTGTCTATATAAAAGAACAGATAAATTGTTTGTCTGCATCTTTGAACCTCCTCAATACTGAAAGCATCAGAATTACTGAGTTCAGTCAGAGTTCAGTGAGGGAGAGAGTGAGAGAGAAATTTGAAGCATTTTTAAAAGATATTTTATTTAGACTGGGTTAAGTACAATGAAAACTGTCCTCTTCTTTAAAGGAAAATGCAATAAAATCTGTCTGATTGTGTCTTTCCATTGTTTAAAAACCTGTTGCTGTCAAACAAGGAGAGAGAAAAGCAGGGAGCCATTACACCCCTCCATCAAACCATGGCACATCTCGCCTTTCTGAGGGTCAGTGCTGGATTGATTGCGTGAATGGCCTCCTTCTGTACTGTAGTGATTCTATGGTCAGAAGAGATTCTCCATTACATCCCCTATTACTTAGTGAAAATGAAACTGCATTATTGCATACAGTGATAGGGAGGCTTAATTCCTTGTCTCATTGCCACAGCATCTCTGGAGATGGCGTATTTAAAGGATAGGGATTTCCCATTCAAAGTCTTACACAGGCCTAAAGTTTTACCAAATCCCGCATCCTGTTTTTCTAATCTAGCTATTTTGAGTGTTCCCGATTTTGGGCCCACAATGGAAATCAGCCAGACATCGTTTCAAGTACGCACATTCCAGAAACACTTCGATATAATGAAACAATCCATTTTTTTACCGAAGATCCTGGACAGTGATTAACAATAACCTTTCAAAATCAAAGTTGAGTATTGTTGAGTACAGTATTACGACAGGTAATGCATTTATCCACTGAGTCTTTTGGAAACCAGGTGATGCCAACCGGTTTAAGGAAGTAAGTCCAGAGAGTGAGACCCAGGCTGTTCAGGATACGTTCATTAACCCTTGGTAACGGGAAGGTATAATGCACAAAAGTCTGCAGTCAGATGAAGGCACGGTGTGGGAATCACACAGTGTTACAGCGGGTAGAAACATAGAAAACAAGAACAGCAGTAGACCATTCAGCTCCTTGAGCCTACTTCTCCATTCAATCTGATCATGGCTAATCCTCTATCCCAACGCCACAATCACACCCTATACCCATGCCCTTTGAAACCTTTAGAGTCAAGAAATCTATCTGTTTCCTTCATAAATATATTCAGTGACTTAGCCTCCACAGCCTTCTTTGGTAGAGAATTATACAAGTTCACCACCCTCAGAGTGGAGATGTTTCTACTCATCAGGCCTGCTCAGATCCTGAGACTGTGACCGCTTGTTCTAGACCCACCTAGCCAGAGGAAACATTATCCCTACATCCAGTCTGTCCAGCCCTGTCAGAATTGTATACAGTTCAGTGAGATCGCCGTCATTCTTCTACATTCCATTGAATACAGACCCAGTCAACCAGGAATCACTGCACTCCCTCTATGGCAAATATATCCTGCACAAAATACTCCAGGCGTTGGCTCACCAAGGCTCTACAAAGCTGCAGTAAGACATCTTTGATCCTGTACTCAAATCCTCTTGCAGTGAAGGCCAGCATACCATTCCTAACTGTTTGCTGTACATGCATGTTTGCTTTCAGTGACTGGTGTACTAGCACATTTTTTGCGTACAGAACAACAGTGATTGTACTTGAAAAGGAATCATTTGTTGTGAAGCATTTTGAGATGTCCTGAGGGTGTGACAAGACATGGTAGAAAGGCTAGTTATATCTCTTTCTTTCTCTGTCACCTTCCAAGCAGAATAGGAGGTGCAATGTTTCTGTGTTGAAATTCATACCAGGTGACTTCAAATCTTTGAGATACATAATAGCTACTACCATTGTAATACAAGTAATTGGATATAAGCATCAAGGCATATACAACAACATTAATTTAAAGAGAACTCCTTGTTCCAGTGGCTTTAACTATGCCAGTGTTGTCCAATGCTGTGTGCTCACCACATGTGCCGAATTAGCCACAGATATGTGGTGATTGATGCTAATCCATGTCAGAGCAACAGGACCCTGATTTGTGTCAAGGTTACAGCAGTGGATATTATATCACTCACTGGATTTCTATTTGTCATCCATCCCTAATTGAGCAAGGAAGAATCAACCCCATTGCTGTTAGGCTGGAGTCACATTCCAATCTGACTGTGACCATGTTTATCAGATGTGTTTTGATTCATTCATGGATATTTCTGAATGGGCCAATATTTATTGCTCATTCCTATTGGTCTTTCAGTTGAGTAGCTTACGAGACCATTTCGGAGGATTTTTTAAGAGTCAACCACATAGCTGTTCTCTTGGCTCTGGCAGTGAGTGTATCGGTCTCGATTGCTATCTGTTTAAAACCTCAAAGCTGTTTTGAAAGATTGTACTTTTAAAAATTAACGTTGCATATATTTTGTATCATGTGGTGAAGATGGTGACCTGATCGCCACAAATTTGGTGAACATCAACATCCTATTGGATAACGTTGAGTTAGATGTCAGTTTCTTTACTTAGGGTTGCCAATTGTGAGTAAATGCATTGCTGGAGGTTTCATCACATGACTTGACCCCACGCTCCAGCAATTAGTTGACCAACAAACACATCTATAATTCTGACATACTGCCTTGCTAAAAAGCAAAAAATAAACTATTTCCCAATTGGATCGTGTTAAGACTTTTATTTTTCAGTTTTCAATATTTTCATATCTGGTAAAGAGATATGGTCAAAGAAAATTGCAAAAGAAAACTCTGTTAATGGCCCAATGATTTTTTCTCAAGGGTTACACAGCAAAGTCCTAGAGATTAATCATTCTTGAAGACTCCAGGCCAATTCTGGAGGGTTGACAACCATAGGCATAATAGAGAGGAACATTAATTTTGGAGGTTTGTTAGCGTTATGGAGGTGAAGTGCTGATTTGTTTTGGAGTTTAAAAAAAACCCATCTAAATCCGCTAATAGTTCAGATTTGACCTGGATACATTTGTTTCACTGCTACCTGTCTCATGAATTTAATAAGCCACTGCACATGGTTTGTGTCATTCAGACATTTTTATGCATAAACCACTGTTGGATAGCATGATTTCTTAGCGATTACCAGAAATGGCTGGTGTGGCATTTATTATGCAGCCAACTGTAGTACAACTGGTAAAACATGAGTTTGCCATTTAGAATATTCAAAGCATGAGATGCCAGCCTCCACCAGGCAACCAAGTCAAAATAAACATTGGATTATAATGTGCCCTTTACTATTGATTTTCTAACAAAATGCACTTATTGCCATTATCCACAAATATTCTTGGCAATTAATGATTTATTGCAGTCTTCTTCTTAAGGATGTGATGATATGTGTATATTCCTATACTTCTATGTTTAACATATATTCCATGTAAGTAAGAGGCTTAGCTCCCCTGTGTGTTCAGGGTTAGTCAAAGGAGAGACTGCTGGAGACAAATTGTCTGTGAAATCTAAGAGGTGAAAGATTAAAGGTGTTATCTTTTTGCATTTTGTAATGAAGTCTTAATTTACAAGTAAAGAGATTAGATTTGAAATTTGCTTTTGGGGATAAGTGTTGAAATTGATGTGTAACTGTTGCATTTCAAACAAGTCGCAAAGGTGTAAAAAACATTTACATTTTACAGGTTCATGAGTAAATAGGGGAAGACATTTTAAAATGTTATTGACCTAAAATAGAAGTAAAATTGGAACATGAAGGGTTTTAATTTTGGGGAAGCTGAGTTTTCAAAGGGATATTTAAAGACAATGGAGAACTGACATGAAAGGTGTGAAAAGGGTATTTCTGACTTAGGGGCTCAGCTTTAGAGAGTTGCTGTGGGAGGGGGGGGGGGGGGGAGTTTCCACTGAAAACCAGACCACTGAAGTGTGTTGGAAAAATGTGAAAAACTTTTAATTAAAGAAAAACAATTCAGCCTTGGGCTAGGAGGACATGTGTCCAGAGAAAGTTTGTTTTGAATCTCCCTTTGGGAAAACCACACTAGAGTGGTTTAGTTCTGGGAAGTATGTCATGGATTGTACTTCTGTTGAAAATGAAACCCGTTTCTTGGTTTGGGTAATATTTCCTGATTTTCTGGGTTAAGAATCTACAAGGGCTGTTGCCAAAATTTTAGTTTTATTGTGTACCTTTGTAAAGCATTTTGGCGGTTATTTTGTAAGATTCTCCAAACTGTGCATCTTGTATCTTGTGTGTTTGGGTTTTACCTGCCCCCCCCCCCCCCCCCCCCCCCACCGCTAATGAACATTTTAATTCTTCAAATTTTAAAAGTTATTGGTGGAATCCTGTGCTTCAGTAGCTTCTCATCCTTGCTTTGACAATGCAAAAAAAATTTTTACGATCAGACAGGATAGATTTGAACCTGAGACCTGGCATTAACATCAGTTGTGAATGTAACACCAATCATGTTGAGTGGCCATTGCACAATGGAATGATACAATTCACAACAAAGTTTGAAATATATTAGAAAAAATAACCTTGGCAAAAAATAATCTTGGCAAATAATAAGATCGAGGAACGGGCAGTAAATATTGGCCCAGCCAGCATGAATGAATAAAAGAGATGTTGAGGTTCTGTCAAAACAAATGTTTCCTGTTCAGAATAATGCAGACCACATGGTAGATTTTGCCCCTGCTGCCTTTGACATCATGTATATATTTTTAAAAATAAATTTAGAATACCCAATTCTTTTTTTCCAATTAAGGAGCAATTTAGCGTGACCAATCCACCGAGCCTGCACATCTTTTAGGGTTGTGTGGGTGAAACCCACGCAAACACGGGGAGAATGTGCAAACTCCACACGGAGAATGACCAGGGTCCGGGATCGAACTCTGGGTCCTCGGTAACCTGCCACTGTACTGCCCTAACATCATCTATTTTTTGTAGAACTCATCCAATTTTAGTTTTGATTGGAATGTGAGCGTGAGTGGCTTCTATAAATAAGAGGTGGAAGATCAGTAAAACCAGTTTCACACCTGTATGGCAGGTTAATCCCCCCCCCCACCCCCAATATGTATTGAACTACATTGGTTTTGTAAAATTATACAAGGAAAGAAAGGGGTTATTCAGTCAGACGCTCCCAGTTTGGTCTCTACTGTCCACTCAATCATATCTATCCAATCTATTCCCATATTCCTTCAACATATTTGAATTTTGCCACCATTCCCGGAGCCAAGGCTGATTCTCCAAATCCAGACTGCCCCATTATTGAATCTAGCAAACAGCAATAACTAGCAAATTTAGGCAAAAGAAGTGCAACTGGGCCCAACAGTCTTCAGCTGCTTCATCATTGGCCTTGCATAGTCAGAAACCCTGGGCTGAATTCTGAGCCGCTGAGATTCTCCATTTCGCTGGCAGCCCGGGGGTTTCCCAGCAGCGTGTTGCTGCCACACAATGGGGAACCCCATTGACCAGCCAGCGAAACAGGGAATCCCGATGGCGTGCCGCACCAGAAATCTGATGCGACGCAACGGAGAAACCCTCCCTAAATTTCCAAACTGCATCAGACACAAAGTTGCCGACACCTTCCTGTGGGTTTCCAGGCCTGTCTTCCAATGGAGGGCCCTTCCAAACTCACACAGTGCAGCAATCCTTGCAGGAGGCAGCAGAGAAATCATGTCCCCTATTTTATTTTTAGAGAGTTTAAAAGCCACTTTAAGAAGCTACGGAGAGGAGGTAAGTGTACAAATAGGTGAGGGGGTTGGATAGCAAATGGGATCATTGGATAAATGGAGGGGGATAGAATAGCAGGGCATAGGGTGTTCCTATATGCCAATGACTTGCTTCTGTATATTATGGATTCAGTCTCATCCGTGGATAAAATAATGAAGCTACTCAGAAGTTTTATCTCCTTTTTGGGACACAAACGGAACTTGGAGAAGAGGGAATATTTTCCGGTTAATATTTGGCGGTCAACATTGAGAAGGTCCTAATATGGTTTAGGACCCATATGGGGACAGATGGAGGTAAGTTCCTCTAGGGGCTGTAATATATGGGCTTTGGCAAAGTCCAGCTTCTCTTCTCACTGATGAGGTCCTCTTCGACCCCAGTGGTGGTGTCAACTCTTAAAGTATGGCAGCAATTTAGGCAGCATTACAAATTGGGATCCATGTCATTACTGGCCCCGATCTGTGGCAACCATCTATTTGCTCTGTCGGGTTCAGATGCGGGGCGGGATTGTGTGATCCTGAAGCGAAGTGTTGACGCCGTCAGAAATACCGACGCGTTTCAGGATCAGCAATTCTGGCCCCTACAGGGCACCAGCACGGCACTGGAGTGGTTTATGCCGCTCCAGCTGCTGATTCCGGCGTCAAATGGGCGCCGCGGGACCGCGCATGCGCAGTGGCACTGGCGCCAACACTCGCATGCGCAGTGGCTTCCTTCCACGCACCGGCCCCGAAGCAACATGGCTCAGGACTACAGGGGCCGGTGCAGAAGAAAGGAGGCCACCAGAGAGTCGCGTGCTGGCGTCAGGGCGGCGTGGCACGATTTGTGCCGGTCGCGGGGACTCTCCGGCCCGGCCCAGGGCTGAGAGAATCCCACCCACGATGTTTAGGTCATGGGAGGGGGAGGGCCTTGGACATTCTCGGGATCTATTGGTGGAGGGGTGGGGTTTGCTAGTTTGGAGGTACTATCGATGAGGTTTCAACTTCCGGTGTCAAACTTGCTCCCTTACCTCCAGGTACATGATTTTGTTCGGAAGACTTCCCCACATTCCTCTTATTGAGTAGGATCCTATAATTTGGAGGATCTGATGAGGGAAGTGTTTCCAGCATCTATAGACAAATCTTGTCAATGGAGGTGGTCCCACAGATGAGGTGCGGGCAAAATGGGAGGTAGAACCGGGACCTATTTCAGATGGAGACGTGTGGTATGATGCCCTTAGCTGGGTGAGCTCCATGTCTTCCTGCACAAGACTCAGTCTAATAATTTCAAGGTAGAACATAGGGCTCACCTAACTAAAGCTAGGATGTGTTGTTTCTTTTCGGGACAGGAGGGCTGGTCTGAGTGATGTTCTTTGGGACCTGTCAATCACACCCACATGTTTTGGTCATGCTCCAGGATGGAAAGCTTTTGGACCTCCTTCTTTAACACCAAGTCAGCAATTCTTAACATTGATCTGGAGCCTTCTCCTTTGGTGGCTATTTTCAGGGTTTCAAACTCGTCGGCATTGAGGAGGGGGGTGAAGGTGGATGCTCTTGCCTTTGCTTCACTAACAGCCTGGAGGCAAGTACTGCTGGGATGGAGATGTTCTGTTCTGCCCAGTGTCTCAGACTGGTTGGGTGGCCGAATGGAATGTTTACATCTGGAGAAGGTCAAGTGCACCTTCAAGGTGTCGGTCAAAGGGTTCTACGTGAGGTGGCAGCCATTAATTTCCTAATTCAAAGAAGAAATCACCATAAGCTGCTGGGAGGGGTGGGGGGGGGCGTTTGGGGGAGGGGGACGTGGTTAGTTCTCATGGTTGGGGAAAGGGTGTTTCTTTCCTGGGGGGGCTTGCATGGTTCTGCTTTCTTTAACACTGCATTTTATAATATATCCATTTTTCCATGTTGTTATTGCCTATTTTGTTCATTATAAATGAAAGTCCTTTAAGAAAAATATGTTTTTAAAAGGAAAACAAATGGATGGGTGAAGAGATTGGGTGAGTCAGGGGCTTTAGGGACGGGTCGGGGTCAGGGATAGTCAGATGGTTGGGGATGACACTTGGGGTATCATGTGATACAGTCAGGTCAGGAGGGGATAGTTTAGTCAGGGGGATAGTTGATTGGCCAGGAGTTGTTGGGTGGTCTGGGGATAGTTGGGGTTAGGAGGGTAGTAGTCGGGTGCCCAGGCAGTGAGGAGTTGTTGGGGGAAGGTGGTTTAGTTGAAAGTTGGACCGTCTGTAGTACAGTTACCTAGGAGTTAGGACATGTTTTATTCCTTTTAATGTTTGCTGGATAACTATTCTGGTAAGTAAGCTGGAAACGTCTGAAGTCTCCAACACTAACTCAGAGTTTTGGAGGGTTCCAAACACTGGAAATTGCCCATCTAAATCCAAACTTCCTGGGCAATTCTCATGTAGTCAGTGCGTTGGGACCTCTGAGGAATCCCACATTATGGAGGATGGAGGGTGCGGTAGAGTGGTGGGGTGGGGTGGGGTGGGGGGAGGGTTGCCTCCTGGGTATGATCATCCGGAGATCGGAAGTTCTGGGATTTATAATTATCAGTCTGTTCTCATACAATTAGACATCTATAATCCAAAGAAATACAGCATTGTGTTCATTGCCAGTGTTCTACTCAGTTGTACTTTAAGTGCCTTATCCATCAATTCAGTGTGAATTTGTTAGCATTCTTCAAATTCCATAGTAATGAACATCAAGTTCAATGCTTAACCCTGTGGTGGCATTTCTGTACCATTTCCAAAATATGGTTTATTTTCTTATTGGAAAAATAATATAAATTAAGAAATCACTATTTGGTGCATTTTTGCCTGCTGACTTTAGAAAATTTGTCATTGCAGGTTTACAGAAAACTAGTTTTCTAATTGATTTGGAGAATCATAAGTGAGAGGACTAAGATTTCACTTTGTAATTTTTTATAAAACAGATATAGATATGCTCAAGGATATTTCTAAAAGTTTAAAATCTACACAGGCCTTTTAAAATGGCTGAATCTATACCAGTCTGTGATCCCTGAATAAAAGGAACTAACTGACAGATTCAAAGAAATTTGCACCCTATCATCTCTGAAGAGACACCAGTGACACATTGTGGGCTGCAGAGACCAAATTCAAAGAGAATTGTCTAATGGCCATTAGCATTCCATAAGCCAGGCTGGCCAGCCAGAGTTTTTTCTTGTCATCTGCTAGGAAAAATGACCTGACAACCTTCCTTTCAATTCTGATGGTTTAGACAATTAACCATCTCAGGATCCCAGATATGGGATACACACACCTTGTCAAAGAAAATGTGGAGAGGCGGGAGTCATGTGACAAGAATCTCTAGCTGGTGGAACCAGAGAATCTGCCTTGCTGGACTGCAAACTCAGGCTGCTGTTTTACCATCTAATTAGTAGCTTCACAGAAAAGGAATTCTAACCAAATTGAGTATCTGGCCCCACCTACACTGGGGTAAATTCTCTGTCAGTGAGCCATTCCATTCTGCTGGTAGCCCACCCTCACCGGTGGGTTTCTTGGCGGCGTGGGGGCAACAATGAGAATTCACGCCATTGTTTCTCCTGATACTTTGGCACAATCACAGAAAAACACAGTGCAGAAGAGACCCTTTGGCGCATTGACCGTGCACCAACACAGGAAAAATACCTAACCCTCCTACTTAATCCCATTTGCCAGCACGTGGCCCACAGCCTTGAATGTTATGATGTGCAAAGTGCTCACACAGGTATTTATTAAAAGATGTGAGGCAACCCGCCTCGACCACCCTCCCAGGCAATGCATTTCAGTCTCCGCATTCATTTTGATTCAGGAAGCACTTTGTCGCCTGGATCCGACTTCTGTACGCTGCGGCAGAATGTCTCATTCGGGTTATTAGGGCCCTAATGGCACCCCTTCACTTTGGGAGAGGACTGGGTCATGGCTGCCCCTTGTCTAGCCACTGTATACTATTTTCATGGTGTATATTCTGCTCCTCCTGCAGAGGAGGTTGTCAAGACTAGTTCTGCATGGGATGGGCATCTGGGTGGTCCTTTTGGCCTATGCTGATGACGTTCTCCTCATGTTCATGGACCCTGCTGACCTGCGGAGGATGTGTAAGTGCCAGGCTGTGTAATCTGCCGCGCCATCTGTCAGGAACAACTGGGCCAAGTGTTCCGGACTCCTCGTCAGTCCATGGCACATGGACCCCCTCCCAGAGGAGCCCTGGCCTTTCACCTGGAGCAGGACTAGCATCCTCTACTTAGGAGTCCATCTTTGGTCGGCTGAGGAATCCTGGCCGGCAAATTGGCAGGAGCTGGGGGTCAAGGTCACCACTCATTTGAGACACTGAACAGGACTGCTCTGAGTGCTATCTTATGGGGGAGGCGGATTCTGGTCATAAACTAGCTGATTACGTCCATGTTGTGGTACCGGCTGGTTACATTGACCCCTGCCCCTGACATTGTCATAAAATCCAGAGAATGCTCGCACACTTCTTCAGGGACAAAAGGCTGCACTGGGTCTCTGCTGAAGTTCTGAATCTCCCGCTTAGGGAGGGCAGTCAGGCGGTGGTGTGCCCTCGCACACAAGTGGCCACTTTTCACCTTTAGACCCTCTATGTTAAACCCTCTCCTAGATGGTATGCCCTGCGACATATTTCTTCCGCTAGGTGCATGGCCTGAACTACGACGTAGTCGTGACGCTTTGCAGGCACAGCCCATCTTTTACCAGGGCCTTTTCAAAATCTAGAACATGGTCGCCCTGCGCCGCAGCTCTCCCCCATCAGCGGCTGTACTTAGGGAGCTGCTACTCAGGAATCCGTACCTGCACCAATATAATTTCATGTGGCTGGTGGAGAGGCGGGCTGTGGCTGCCGGGCTGACCAGGATTGGGGATATTGGCGCAGTAGTGGGCTGGATGACAGCCTGCGAATTGGAACATCACGCGCAGTGGATATCCAGATTGTGACCAATACCATCCATGCCCTCAAAACAGTCATACTCGGACCTGACGGCACTCGTGTCTCAAGGATGCGCAGGTGGGCTCACGTCTGAGTGGACCTTTGCTCGGGCGGAATTTCACATTGGTTCCATGCCCTGAACCCCATTCCCCCCTGAACCCCCCCCACCTCAGGAAAGGCAATTATGATGCGATAAGGCAAGACTTAGGATGCATCGGATGGAGAGGAAAACTGCAGGGGATGGGCACAATGGAAATGTGGAGCTTGTTCAAGGAACAGCTACTGCGTGTCCTTGATAAGTATGTGTCTGTCAGGCAGGGAGGAAGTGGTCGAGCAAGGGAACCGTGGTCTACTAAAGCAGTCAAAACACTTGTCAAGAGGAAGAAGGAGGCTTATGTAAAGATGAGACATGAAGGTTCAGTAAGGGCGCTCGAGGGTTACAAGTTAGCTAGGAAGGACCTAAAGAGAGAGCTAGAAGAGTCAGGAGGGGACATGAGAAGTCTTTGGCAGGTAGGATCAAGGATAACCCTAAAGCTTTCTATAAATATGTCAGGAATAAAAGAATGACTAGTGTATAAGAGTAGGGCCAGTCAAGGACAGTAGTGGGAAGTTGTGCTTGGAGTCTGAGGAGATACGAGAGGTGCTAAATGAATATTTTTCGTCAGTATTCACACAGGAAAAGGACAATGTTGTCGAGGAGAATACTGAGATTCAGGCTACTAGACGAGAAGGGCTTGAGGTTCATAAGGAGGAGGTGTTAACAATTCTGGAAAGGGTGAAAATAGGTAAGTCCCCTGGGCTAGATGGGATTCATCCTAGGATTCTCTGGGAAGCTAGGGAGGAGATTGCTGAGACTTTGGCTTTGATCTTTAAGTCATCTTTGTCAACAGGAATAGTGCCAGAAGACTGGAGGATAGCAAATGTTGTCCCCTTGGAGGCAACCCCGGTAACTATAGACCAGTGAGCCTTACTTCTGTTGTGGGCAAAATCTTGGAAAGGTTTATAAGAGATAGGGTGTATAATCATCTGGAAAGGAATAATTTGATTAGACATAGTCAACACGGTTTCGTGAAGGGTAGGTCGTGCCTCACAAACCTTATTGAGTTCTTTGAGAAGGTGACCAAACAGGTGGATGAGGGTAAAGCAGTTGATGTGGTGTATATGGATTTAAGTAAAGCGTTTGTTAAGGTTCCCCACGGTAGGCTACTGCAGAAAATATGGAAGCATGGGATTCAGGGAGATTTAGCAGTTTGGATCAGAAATTGGCTAGCTGGAAGAAGACAAAGGGTGGTGGTTGATGGGAAGTATTCAGACTGGAGTCCAGTTACTAGTGGTGTACCACAAGGATCTGTTTTGGGGCCACTGCTGTTTGTCATTTTTATAAATGACCTGGAGGAGGGCGTAGAAGGATGGGTGAGTAAATTTGCAGATGACACTAAAGTCGGTGGAGTTGTGGACAGTGCGGAAGGATGTTACAAGTTACAGAGAGACATAGATAAGCTGCAGAGCTGGGCTGAGAGGTGGCAAATGGAGTTTAATGCAGAGAAGTGTGAGGTGATTCATTTTGGAAGGAATAACAGGAAGACAGAGTACTGGGCTAATGTTAAGATTCTTGGCAGTGTGGATGAGCAGAGAGATCTCGGTGTCCATGTACATAGATCCCTGAAAGTTGCCACTCAGGTTGAGAGGGTTGTTAAGAAGGCGTACGGTGTGTTAGCTTTTATTGGTAGAGGGATTGAGTTTCGGAGCCATGAGGTCATGTTGCAGCTGTACAAAACTTTGGTGCGGCCGCATTTGGAGTATTGCGTGCAATTCTGGTCGCTGCATTATAGGAAGGATGTGGAAGCATTGGAAAGGGTGCAGAGGAGATTTACCAGAATGTTGCCTGGTATGGAGGGAAGATCTTATGAGGAAAGGCTGAGGGACTTGAGGCTGTTTTCGTTAGAGAGAAGAAGGTTAAGAGGTGACTTAATTGAGGCATACAAGATGGTCAGAGGATTGGATAGGGTGGACAGTGAGAGCCTTTTTCCTCGGATGGTGATGTCTAGCACGAGGGGACATAGCTTTAAATTGAGGGGAGATAGATATAAGACAGATGTCAGAGGTAGGTTCTTTACTCAGAGAGTAGTAAGGGTGGAATGCCCTGCCTGCAACAGTAGTGGACTCGCCAAAACTAAGGGTATTCAAATGGTCATTGGATAGACATATGGACGATAAGGGAATAGTGTAAATGGGCTTTAGAGTGGTTTCACAGGTCGGCGCAACATCGAGGGCCGAATGGCCTGTACTGCGCTGTAATGTTCTATGTTCTATGTTCAGGTGACGGAGCCCCACAATCCTAGCTGCCTCACTGAAATGCCCTCCATGCCTTTTCGCACTGCACGGAGGGGTTTCTGTATGGGCTGCTGTTTCACTTCCTTGCACTTGCCCGTGGCCCAGACACACCTTGTTGCCGTACAGTGTCCGAGGTCCTTGCTGGAGGTCTCTCTAGAGAGGAGTCCTCCCCCTTAAACCCAGACTTGGGGTGGAGGGTGTTACATGCAGCAGTTCCATACAACCATGGACTGCATCGGTCCAGGGGCTGCCAGGATGTCTGACTTTTTTGCGGTCTTGTGGAGTCCAGGGTCATGTATTTGCTGAATATGTAGGCTGTAGCCACTTCTCAATTTTTTGAAAAAGCTTTAATTACAGTTTTGTTTGCATATCAGCCCCACGCTCGTGATCCACCGGCACCCGATGCAGAATCGGGCAGGCAGGGAGGAACACCTCCTCGTGAATCTGCTCCTGGGCCTAGCAAAATGACCATAAACAGGTCCAGGCGCAGGCGACCGAGGGAGTCGTCCAACCCCACTGTCTGCCACTCTTCCGAGGGTTCATTCACAACCGCATGTCCCTGGAGAGGGAACATGAGGTGTCCAAATGTGCCATTGAGGCCTTCCATGCCCGATGGGCCTCACAGGGTCGGGGGTGCTTTATTGAATCTTTAATCACATTTTGGTATGATGTTTTAAGTTTCATTTCTCTTTGTTTTTGTTTAGGGCAGTATCCCTTTAAGGGTCTGCCCCTTTTAATTTGTCCCTCAGTTTGTTTAATTCAGTTTACTTGGTTCAATTAACTGGTTTATCCCAAGCATTGAACTCCAATGCTCACTCAAGTGATGACTGATGTGACTCCCAAAGCAAGACTGCATGGTGAAGCCTATCAACACTCACTCCATTGCAGGTCATGATGGGTGGATTCTTTAAGGTTCCCCGTGAAGATGCAGATACGGGACCCATGCATCCACTCAATAGCCCTGTCACATAATGCAAGGTGTTGCTTGGGGTGGGGTTGGGGAATGACCATGGGAAATGTGCCATTGCGACTCTCGAGTGTTCGGGCATGTAATCCTGGTGGTTTTGAGAGAGACAGAAGTGGGGAAATGCCAATGTGAGAGGGGAAGGTGCGAGGCTCAGTGGAGAGACACTCATTAAAAGAGAAAGCGCATAGTGGAGGTCCCAGAGGAGTAGAGGGCTGAGGGCAGGCCCTTCACAGGAATCCTCAGTCCTCACTTTGATTTCCTTCTCTTTTCAGTGCATGAATCTGGAGAATCACGGAGCCTGTCGAGCTGGAGTTTCTGTTCATAGAGATGGAGCAGCAGCAGAGACAGAGATGTGCTGCTGCTGCTGAGCCCTTAGCTGCACAGGGAGCAGCGCCTCAGAGGAAACAGCTCCGTTTGAGACTGTATTGGCCAAGGGTATTCCAATGTCAGTCTTCCTGTCTACAGATGTCAGAGTCTCAGTGCCAGAGAAGCCTGCACCTGTCCTGCAGAATGGTGGACCACCTTTGCCAATGTCCTGCAAGAGCTGGTAACACAAGGAATGGGAGGGCACCCACTGCTTGTGGCCCTTAAAATCAACCTCACTCTGAACTCTTATGCAATCAGTTCATTTCAGGGCAGCACTGGTGATCCGTGTGGCATCTCCCAGTCCGTGGTACACAAATGTATTAGGGTGGTGACAGATGCCCTTTATGCGAGGGCCCACATATATATAAACTTTGACTGGGACCAGGAGAGCCAAGATACCAGGGCCTTGGGCCATTTAGTAGGCATACCCCAAAGTGCAGGGTTTGATAGACTGCACCCACATTGCCTTTTGCATCATGCGGCATCACTTATGAACCGCAAGGGATTCCATTCCAGTAACGTGCAGATCTTCTGACACCACACGATGCGAATCATCCAGGTGTGTGCCTATTTCCCGGGGAGCATCCATGACCGTTCCATCTCGGGACATTTGCAGATCCCAGATGATTTTGAGGGAGAGCAGCACCTGGAGGGATGGCTCCTCGGGGACAAGGGGTGTCCTATAATGGATGCCCTATAAGGATGATGCCACTGTGGAAGCCAAAAACCCAGGCGGAGACGCGCTACGACGAGGCTCATGCGGCAACGTGCGTGCTGGTAGAGCAGGCGATTGGACAGTTGAAGATGCGCTTCCGGTGCCTGGAACAGTTGGGGGGCCCCTCTAGTACAGCCCCCAGAGGATGTCCCGCATTATTGTGGTCTGCTGCACTATCCACAACTTGATGCTTGAGAAGGGAGACCATCTGGGCCCAGAGGAGATGCAGGAGGGCCACATATCACAGTAACTTCATTGCAGTGTTAATGTCTTCTTGTCACACTAATAAAGATTATTATTATGTTTGCCTGCGCCCCCTTAGTGCCAATTTCCTACTCTTCCTCACCCTCACACTACATCCAGGTATCTGCCCAGGCTCCACAGCTGGATTTGAGATGATCTGCTGCCTACCATGCCCTGTTACCTGAGGTGAATTTGGCAGGCATCGCGTGGAGATCCTGGACCTTGAGGGTCTGGGAGTACTCTCGAGCAGCACGGGTGTTGCAGTGCTGCCCTCCTCGGTGTGTGGGGTTGGAGGTGTGTTGCTCCAGAGAAGGGGATGTCAGATGGGCTGGACACATGCAGTGTCCTCTGGGTGGCGGATCCCAGGCTGCGCTCCTGCTAATCCTCTTCCCTTCAAGTGCCCGGGGTCTCTGTGCTGTTCCATGGGATGGAGCAGCAGCAGGAGTGAGATCCAGAAGCCCTGCCATCCTCTGGCGCAGACACTCGTGGATTCTTAGTGGTACCTGCACCATGCAGTTGAAACCCTGCACCATGGAGCTCATGCCCTCAACCATAGAAATCGAGCTCTCTGCCTTGGTACGGACATCTGCCTACCATGGAGTACAAGTCTGCGGATGCCAGCCTCGCAGCTTTGGCCTCGTTGCGTGTGAGTAACAGCACCATCTCCTCGGACAGAAGGCAATTGGGCTCCTCCAGCGTGTCTTGCAGTCCGAGGAGGGATGCTGTCATCCTTCCTGGTTTTCACTCCTCTACATTTGCAGTTCTATCAGCCCAGGGATGACCAGAGCCAGAGGCGCACCATCGGCCAGCTACGAGCAGGCTCATGCTTCAATGTGTCCAAGTGTCAGATCCCTGGGATGCCCCTGTGCACACGCGTTTTGGATCATCAATTGTGAAGTACTCCCCAGTGAGTGACCCAGAAGCCTGCCTACTAGGTTATCCCACCGAGGCGTGAGTATCTATACTGGTAGATGACGTGGGTGATAGATGTGATGCCTCGCACTTGGTTATACTCGAGAAGTCTCCCTCAGAGCTGTTTGGGTCTGGCGATTCCAGGGGGCACGAGGATGGTCCAAGTTGCCCATCTGATTGGCTTGCAAGGGAGATGGCATGAGTACACCTGGAGCACAAGTCTTCAACACTGGAGCTGGGGTGTTGTTGGGGCCCATAGCCTTTACTGCATCTAGCACACTCAAGCCATTTCTTGATTTCATGTGGAATTAATCAAATAGGTTGATGACTGGCATCTGTGATGGTGGAGACCTCAGGAGGAAACTGAAATGAATCATCCACTCAGCACAACTGGCTGAAGACGCTTGCAAACATTTTAGCCTTTGCCATGTACCCACGCTGGTCTCTGTCATCATTGAGTCTAGGAGTGTTCATGGAGCTTACTTGTCCTGTTGGTTGTTGAATTTTCCACCAGGATCCATGATTGGATGTGTCAGGACTGCAGAGCTTTAATCTGATCCATTGGTTCAGGGATTGCATAGCTATCTCTATAGCATGCTGCTTCCACTGTTTTAAGACAGGTTGGTTGGCCCATAACTCTGATTAATTTTGATGGCAGGGCCTCTTTTTCTATTATTATCCCACAGAGGACCTGAGACTCTGGAAACAATTTGGGAGAATTCCGCCCATTCTCTTTGCCAACTCTACAAAATCAATTTATAATTTTGAAGATCTCAATTAGGTTACCTCTCAGTCTTTTCTGATACAGAGAAAAGAGCCCCCATTTATCTAGTCTTTCCTGGTGGTTTTATCCTCTCGGTCCTGTTGTCATTCTTGGAAATCCTTCTATGCGTCTCTTACTATAAAAGCTCAGCCGGCCCGAGAAGATGAATTCAAACGGCAATTTATTTTCAACACAAAGATCCCAACTGGGACTGCCGATCATGCCGGCACCAATCTGGGTTGACTTTTATGAGGTGCTTTCTACAAGCCCCAGCTGAGGGGCCCTCCGCCCATTAACTTGGTGGAGCTTGTATCTCACGGGCCCCATGGGGAGATTAATTAGGCCGTCCCCATGGGTTTATGAGGATTATTACACCGACTCAAGAGCTTCTCTATCTTTTTTTGTAATATGGAGAACAGGACATTCATCAGTATTCCAAGAGCGGTATAACCAATGTTCTATACAATTACTTTCTACCTTCCTTGATTTCCAATCTATCTTAATAGAAGGTGAAGCAGTTTTCTAGGTCACATCAAGAACAGTAAATGTAAAAACGGACTTTAGGCTAAGTTGTTTTTCATTCCAACAGTCTCTGTTTCTCCATAGTTTTAATCTTGTCTTCAAAATTGAATTGAGTTCCTCATTAAAACTTGCATCACCCTTACCTTTTGTACAGACCCAAGGCTGTAAGGTGCAGGCTTTTTAGTTTCTTGTACGTTCTCAGGCTTTTGCGGTAGACCACAGTATATCTGCCATCATGGTAATTATGCTGCCCGGATCTATCATGCCAGCCCACCACATAAATAGTCAAAGTTTTGCATTGTGCTTTGGAAAGTCTGATCCTGATTTCACATTTTTGTTGTATGTATGGGGGTGCTGGGTTAAATTGTCCTTTGCCTTGTTTTCAGGAGACTTTTAAAACTCTGTTAAAAGGATGCTCTGACACAGGAGGGAATAATGCTAGTAAGGCTGAATCTGACCATGGACATCTCGTCACCTATACCCAAACAAAAACAGTTCCACCATGGTCTGTTGTCGTGCGAAGGAGCATTTTTGCATCACAGTGCAACTGCTCCCTAGTTGTTGGCAGCGTTGTCTCAGGCCAGCCAGCAATGTTGTTGCCATTAGCAAGAAAGAAATTGGTGAGCTATTTGAAGTGTAATTTCATCTAAAGGCAATCCAGATGCTCATCGTAAAGTATGGGGCCAGGTTCGCATTTGCTTTAAATGTCAAAAGCAAACACACATTGATTCTTACAATGCTATAACACTGAAACAGACCATTCAGTCCATACTGTCACTACTAGCATTTCTTCCCACCAGCCACCTAGCCTAACTCCATTCTCCTGGTTGGCATTATACCTTAAACATCCTCTCTTTCAGTGACTAACTTTTTTCTAAAATAATTTATGGACAATAATGGTTGGCAGCAGATACTGGACGTCCTAACTATCAGTGTATTTATTTGTCAGTTCCGATGAAGAGTCATATGGATTCGAAAGGTTAACTTTGTTTCTCTCTCCACAGATGCTGCCAGGCCTGTTGAGTTTTTCCAGCACTTACTGTTTTAATTTATTTCGTCTACCCATTTTAATTTTTATAACTATCTTAACTTGAGCCCCCTCATTATCATCTGACTAATATGTGAAAATAATCTATCACTCTTTACCTTATCTTGTTGAACACTATTTGTTTCTCAGCTCCAATAAAAAAGCTCTAACTTCACAGGTATAACTTTATAACTGATCCCTGTCAACAACTTAGTGAACCTCAGTTACAACTGTTCCATATTCATCATTGTGGTAGGCTATATTAGGGGTACCTCGGTGGGATGTACCTTATACTGTAGTATGAGTGGTGGAACCTGCCTGCTGGTTCTGCCCAGCAGGCGGAGCATAAGAGTCTGTGTTTCACCCACAGCAGTCATTCTGTACTGGAGCTGCTGGGGTAACTACTTGTTCATTAAAGCCTTCAATTGGACCACAATCTCGCTTCAGTAGTGATTGATCGTGCATCAGTCATATAATGGATTCCGCAATATTTCAACTGTGGAGATCTTGTACAAATGCAACATTACCATTCCAGTGAAAGGATACGTCTGAAGAAATTTTTTTTCTGGCCTCTGCACTGACCTGCTGAACAGCACTGTCCTTTCCCATGTATTCTTACATCATTGCCCTGTTTTCATGTTCTATTCTTCGATACACAAAATCAAGCGTTCACATTGTCTTTTATTTATGGCTTTATCTGCCAGGGTAATGATAGTGATATCAGCACTCCCCTTCTGCTCCTTTATTGTAAAATCTGCATGGGGAATTCCACAGTAACACCACAACAGGCATTGATGCCAATTCACTGAGCAGCAATTCAGGAACTCTTAGATTTGTTGGAGGGGGAGGGGTGTGTGGGTGGTTACTGAAAGGGTTGCTTCAATTGTGTCCAAACTGTTGACCCAAATAGTTCGGGGGGGAGGTGGGGGTGGTGGGGGCGACGTCATGTCAGCAGTCAAATATAAAATCGTATTAGGCGGCACTGTCATGGAATTCTGACACCAATGCACCAGTTGACAGTAAGTCAGGTGAGAACGGTGGGTAGTTTTGAGGGAAAAGCAATTAAGACGTATTTAAGATGATTTAAGTGGTAATTTTGAGAGGTAGAGGAATAAAAGATATGCATATGGGCTGGGAGAGGCTCTTGTGGTGCATGTATTCTGGTATTCTGATGGGCTGAATGACCTGTTTTTGTGCTGTAGACTTTTTTTAAATAAATGTTTTTTATTGGGTTTTTGAACAAAGTATATTTACCATTATGTACACAGAATAAGATATATATCTAGAAGAGAAGGGGACACACAAACATAGCAAAAAAAAACACAAAAAAAAATTTAAGAAAAATAAAAAGTAAAATAAAATAACTGGTAAGATATTATGCACCAGCTCAACAGCAGCAACTCTGTACAATTGGCAATATTATTTATAACACATAAGTAGGCATCTGTTTGTGGGGGGGGGGGCAGGAGGGGACAGGAGAGGTCTTTGGCAGGTAGGATCAAGGATAACCCTAAAGCTTTCTATCGGTATGTCAGGAATAAATGAATGACTAGGGTAAGAGTAGGGCCAGTCAAGGACGGTAGTGGGAAGTTGTGCGTGGAGTCAGAGGAGATAGGAGAGGTGCTTAATGAATATTTTTCATCAGTATTCACACAGGAAAAAGACAATGTTGTCGAGGAGAACACTGAGATACAGGCTACTAGACTAGAAGGGCTTGAGGTTCATAAGGAGGAGGTGTTAGCAATGCTGGAAAGTGTGAAAATAGATAAGTCCCCTGGGCCGATGGGATTCATCCTAGGATTATCTGGGAAGCTAGGGAGGAGATTGCTGAGCCTTTGGCTTTGATCTTTATGTTGTAATTGTCTACAGGAATAGTGCCAGAAGACTGGAGGATAGCAAATGTTGTCCCTTTGTTCAAGAAGGGGAGTAGAGACAACCCCGGTAACTATAGACCAGTGAGCCTTACTTCTGTTGTGGGCAAAGTCTTGGAAAGGTTTATAAGAGATAGGTTTTATAATCATCTAGAAATGAATAATTTGATTAGGGATAGTCAACATGGTTTTGTGAAGGGTAGGTCGTGCCTCACAAACATTATTGAGTTCTTTGAGAAGGTGACCAAACAGGTGTACGAGGGTATAGCAGTTGATGTGGTGTATATGGATTTCAGTAAAGCGTTTGATAAGGTTCCCCACGGTAGGCGATTGCAGAAAATACGGAGGCATGGGATTCAGGGTGATTTAGCAGTTTGGATCAGAAATTGGCTAGCTGTAAGAAGACAGAGGGTGGTGGTTGATGGGAAATGTTCAGCCTGGAGTTCAGTTACTAGTGGTGTACTACAAGGCTCTGTTTTGGGGCCACTGCTGTTTGTCATTTTTATAAATGACCTGGAGGAGGGCGTAGAAGGATGGGTGAGTAAATTTGCAGATGACACTAAAGTCGGTGGAGTTGTGGACAGTGCGGAAGGATCTTACAGGTTACAGAGGGACATAGATAAGCTGCAGAGCTGGGCTGAGAGTTGGCAAATGGAGTTTAATGCAGAAAAGTGTGAGGTGATTCATTTTGGAAGGAGTAACAGGAATACAGAGTACTGGGCTAATGGTAAGATTCTTGGTAGTGGATGAGCAGAGAGATCTCGGTGTCCATGTACATAGATCCCTGAAAGTTGCCACCCAGGTTGATAGGGTTGTTAAGAAGGCGTACGGTGTGTTAGCTTTTATTGGTAGAGGGATTGAGTTTCGGAGCCATGAGTTCATGTTGCAGCTGTACAAAAATCTGGTGCAGCCGCATTTGGAGTATTGCGTGCAGTTCTGCTCGCCACATTATAGGAAGGATGTGGAAGCATTGGAAAGGGTGCAGAGGAGATTTACCAGGATGTATCCTTGTATGGAGGGAAGATCTTATGAGGAAAGGCTGAGGGACTTAAGGCTGTTTTCGTTAGAGAGAAGACGGTTAAGAGGTGACTTAATTGAGGCATACAAGATGATCAGAGAATTAGATAGGGTGGGCAGTGAGAGCCTTTTTCCTCGGATGGTGATGGCTAGCACGAGGGGACATAGCTTTAAATTGAGGGGAGATAGATATAGGACAGATGTCAGAGGTAGGTTCTTTACTCAGAGAGTAGTAAGGACGTGGAATGCCCTGCCTGCAACAGTCGTGGACTCGCCAACATTAAGGGCATTTAAATGGTCATTGGATAAACATATGGATGATAAGGGAATAGTGTAGATGGGCTTTAGATTGGTTTCACAGGTCGGCGCAACATCGAGGGCCAAAGGGCCTGTACTGCGCTGTAATGTTCTATGTTCTATGTTGGTGTTGTCACTTGCTTCTCCCAGACAGATTTTGCTGCCGTTGTCATCTCACGTTCACATTCGCTTCAGCCGTTCGTCCCATCTTTCGCCTGGATTTTCCTTGCTCTCTGTTTCCTGTGCCCTCCTTCCGGCTATCATTCCCCTGCCTCCCCCTCACCTCTCTGGTTCTCCTCAGCACGGTAGCATGGTGGTTAGCACAATTGCTTCACAGGTCCAGGGTCCCAGGTTTCATTCCCGGCTTGGTTCACTGCCTGTGCGGCGTCTGCACGTTCTCCCCGTGTGTTTCCTCCGGGTGCTCCGGTTTCCTCCCACAGTCCAAAGATGTGCAGTTTAGGTGGATTGGCCATGCTAATTTGCCCTTAGTGTCCAAAATCTCCCTTAGTGTTGGGTGGGGTTACTGGGTTATGGGTATAGGGTGGAGGTGTGTGCTTGGGTAGGGTGCTCTTTCAAAGAGCCGGTGCAGACTCGATGGGCCATATGGCCTCCTTCTGCACTGTAAACTTTATGATTCTATGATTCCTCACTTCCCCCCCCCCCCCCACTTCTGCCCCCTTCCCCCTCCCTCCTCCTGTGGTTCGCCTTTCTTCCCTCTTAGGTTTAGCTGTCCCCCCCGTCCCCCGTCCCCCCACTCATGCTTTGGCTGCTTTCCCCTGATTCTTGACTACCTGGTTATTCTTCTTCTTGTTCGTTGGCCACAAGCAGGTCCTGGAACAATTGGGTGAATGGCTCCCACGTTCTGTGGAAGCCGTTGTCTGTCCCTGGGATGGCGAATTTGATTTTCTGCATTTGGAGAGATTCCGAGAGGTCGGACAGCCAGTCTGCAGCTTTGGGTGGTGCTGCTGACCGCCAGCCAAACAGGATTCTACGGCGGGCGATCAGGGAGGCAAAGGCAAGGGCGTCTGCCCTCCTCCCCAGGAATAGATCTGGCTGGTCTGAAACCCCGAAGACCGCCACTTTCGGGCATGGCTCCACCCTCATCCCCACCACTTTGGACATTGCCTCGAAGAAGGCTGTCCAGTACCCCGCAAGTCTGGGGCAAGACCAGAATATGTGGGCGTGGTTGCCCGGGCCTCCTTGGCACCGTTCACATCTATCCTCCACCTCCGGGAAGAACCTACTCATACGGGTTCTTGTTAAGTAGGCTCTATGTACCACTTTTAGTTGCGTCAGGCTGAGCCTTGCAAACGTGGAGGTGGAGTTGACGCTATGCAGTGCTTCGCTCCCGAGTCCCCACTCTATTTCAATTCCCAGGTCTTCCTCCCATTTCTTTCTTGTTGCATCCAGAACAGTGTTGGCCCTTTCTACCACTCGGTCATACATGTCGCTGCAGTTCCATTTATCTAGGATGCTTGCGTCCAGTAACTCTTCCAGTAATGTCTGTCGTGGCAGTTGTGGGTACGTCCTTGTCTCCTTTTGTCGGAAGTTTTTGAGTTGCAGGTACCTTAGCTCGTTCCCCCCGGCTAGTTGGAATTTCCTCTGTCAGTTTGTCCAGTGTTGCGATCCTGCCGTCCGTGCATAGGTACCTGACTGTCAGTGTCCCACCGTCCTGCCCCCACTTTTTGAAGGTGGCGTCAGTCAGCGCTGGTGTGAACCTATGGTTGTTGCAGATGGGAGCTTTGTCCGACATTTTGGTCAGGCCAAATTGCTGCCGTAGTTGGTTCCAGGACTGGAGGGTGGCTATCACCACCGGGCTGCTGGAGTGTTTTTTGGGTGGGGATGGGAGTGCTGCCGTGGCGAGGGCCCGGAGGGAGGTCCCCATGCAGGAGGCCTCTTCTACGTGCACCCACTCAGCTTCTGGCTCCTTGATCCATCCCCTTATTCACTCGGCCGTCGCCGCCCAGTGGTAGAATTCTAGGTTTGGGAGGGCTAGCCCCCACCTGGATTTTGTTTTTTGTAGGACCTTCTTTGGGATCCTAGCATTCTTCCTCCCCATACAAACGTAGCTAAGTAGCAAGAGGTATCTGGGCAGTACGTTCATTTTGGTCATCTGGACTCTCCCCGCGAGGGAGAGTGGGAGTGTGTTCCATCTTTGCAGGTCTTTTTAACTTTCTCTGTCAGACTGGTGAGGTTCCATTTGTGGATCCCTTTCCAGTCATGGACTATTTGGATCCCCAGGTAGCGGAATTTGTGTCGGGCTCGTTTAAATGACAGTCCCGTTAGTGCTGCCCCCCTACTTGTGCGTGTACTGGGAAGATCTTGCTTTTGCTCATGTTGAGTCTGTAGGCCGAGAAGGCGCCAAACTCTTTCAGGAGCGCGATGATTCCTTCCATGCTGCTTTGTAGGTCCGAAATGTAGAGGAGCAGGTCATCTGTATAGAGTGAGACTCTGTGCTCTCTGCCGCCCCTTCGGATCCCCCTCCAGCTTTTTGCTGCTCTGAGCGCAATTGCTAATGGTTCGATCGCTAGAGTGAACAGCAGCGGGGACAGTGGATATTCTTGTCTGGTGCCCCTGTGCAGCTGGAAGTATCGGGAGTTAGTGTTGTTGGTCCGTACGCTTGCCATGGGAGTGTTGTATAGGAGTTTTAACTGTGCTTTTAAGTAATTGTCCATTTAATTTTGCATCTTCTAGTTTAAAACCTAATCATGAAAATTGCAATAGATGGAGGTGTGTACTTCATAAATAAGACACGATCTATCACAGCCAGCATGGTGGCACAGTGGTTCATACTGCTGTCGCACAGCGCCAGGTCAGAGATCCGGGTTTGATTCCGGCTTCGAGTGACTGTCTGTGTGGAGTTTGCATGTTCTCCCCATGTTTACTTTGGTTTCCTCCCACAGTCCAAAGATAACGCAGATTAGGTTGAATGACCATGATTAATTGTCCCTTGGTTTCCAAAGATGTGCAGATCAATGTGCGGGAATAGGGTGGGGGGGTGGATCTAGGTAGACTGCTCTTTTGGAAGGTCGGTGCAGCCTTGATGAGCTGAATGGCCTCCTTCTCCACTGTAGGGATTCTATGAATCATATTATTCCTGTCCTTGCATATTAAATGAGGACATAAAGCATTAGAGGCAATTACATGGATGTTCTTAAAATAAGATGTATTTACTGGTTTTAATTTTACATCATTGACGTACAAATCGTATGTATTGTAAAATAAATGAACCGGTCTTCCTTTCTCACTTCCCCTCCCCCCAATAAGTAGTAATGGTTTAAAGATATTTGCATAATAGCATAGGGTTACCTGGAGAGTAAAATGACTGAGGTTGGATGGCTCACGTGACACATGAGCTGTGGCTGAGTGGATTGCTGCATTAAAAAATTGTGTTTTTTGGAATTCCATTTGTTAACAGGAATGGCACGGTGGGGCGGCATGGTGGCACAGTGGTTAGCACTGCTATCTCACAGCTCCAGGGACCCGGATTCAATTCCAGTATCGGGTCACTGTCTGTGTGGAGTTTGCATGTTCTCCCCGTGTCGGTGTGGGTTTCTTCCGGCTGCTCCGGTTTCCTCCCACAGTCCAAAGATGTGCAGATTAGGCGGATTAGCCATGCTAAATTGCTCCTTAGTCTCCAAATGTTAAGTGGGGATACTGTGTTATGGGGATGGGGTGGAGGCGTGGGCTAAGTGGGGTGATCTTTCAGTGGGTCCGTGCAGACCTGATGGGCCGAATGGTCTCCTTCTGCGCTTTAAATTCTATGATTCTATGAGTATTACATATTGCAGGCCTATTCCAGCTCAGGAAATGCACGTGACGACAGGGCATCAGAGACACTGCAGGTATATCAGGGCAAGGACAGCGCGGCAACAAATGTCATAACTGCATTCAGCAGATGTCAGGTGAAGTAATTTGTCTTCACAGAAATACTGGGGCAGTATGACCAGAGTATGTTGCAGCAAGGAAGAAGATGAATTCAGATGCCAGGCCTTTGGGGGTTGAACCTCTATAGTGCCATCTGGCTGCTGGCACTTGGCTGCATTGAAATAGAGTGGGGTGGAATGGTTGTAAGAAGGATCGGAAAGGTGGCTCATGAGACTGGCAGTGCCCACCTGCCATGGGCATTGTCCATTCAGGAGGTGGATCTTCCAGTAAGAAGGGAGATACAGTCACAGGGATCTGGACAGCAGCAAACTGCAGAGGCAAACTCAGGATGGGGAAATGGCTAAAAGTTACAGAAGGAACCATGAGCAGGTGTGGTGTGGAGAAGAGAGGGCCATGCAACAAGTATGTACAGACAAAGGATGAGCTACCTCTAGAAGCTGGAGCACCAGAATGGCCCATGAATGTACCTTTCCTGAGAGGTCATCACAGACCTTTGTGCATGGTCATGGACATGCTGAGCCCCATTGGTCTTCATGGTCTCTTGATGCCACTGCCAGTGAAGATCACCATGACCCTTAATGTTTACACCCAAGGTTCATTCCAGCGGCCCACCGAAAACATGTGTGACATCTCACAACCAGAGGCACACCACTGATTCAAGGTGGTGACCATTGCCCTCTTCAGAAAGGCCAGCAAATCCATCCATTATCATACAGATCTGCACAAGACAGCAAGAAATTCCACGGCCATCACTGTAAGGTGCTGTAGGCTGCATGCAAGTGTTCGCCAAGACTCCTATAGGTCAGCTAGAAGCCTTCATTATTAGCAAAAGCATTCAATCAACTTGAGACTGGACTGCAACCATCGGCAGTAGATCCTAAAAGTATACTGAAAGCAACCACAACCCTTCATACCCACACTTTCAGGTGTCACAGCCTTTCACTTCCCATGTGTGCCTTCATGGTTAGAGTCCTGGTGACAGGGGCTATCCATTAAAGGGAATGTTGCTAGCTCCAGTGAAGAACAAAGAAACAGAGAAGAAACACCAGCCACAAGCGACTCAGGCCACCATCAAACAGATAATGGGTCTCCTTAATATGACATTCAAGTACCCAGGTTATTCCTGTGGGGAACTTCGGTATGCCCCAGCGGGGGTCTCCCAGATCATGGTAGTCTGTTATGCTCTGTACAACCTTCCGCTGCAGGGGAGAGGGGGGGGGGGGGCCTTGTCCAATGAGGATACAATGGACCGTGAGGCATCCATTGGCAATAGGAATGATGAGTAAGACGATGACCAGCTGCAGCATCTGGAAGACATGAGGGCTGCATGGAAGATGCAGTGATGTAGGCACAAGGGAGGCTCAGGAAACGCTCACACTCTCTCGATTCAGATGACCTATCCCATATCATCCTTCCAACCAAACAAAGTTACACCTTCAACCTCGATTGTTGCCATTTATCTCAGTTGCAAGTCCAGGTTCCTGCATTCAGTGCCACTTTGTGCTATAATCAAAAAGATAACCACAAATACAATGCCCCTCCCAAACAGCCCTTTGGGTGAGCCACGTTATTCCTGCATTTTCTGATGATCTCCAACAATTGATGGAAATGTCGAGAAAACAGATAATACCTTTATTACAAACAATGGCACGACAAACCAGTATCACCTTAACTATCTATTCATCCATAAAGCCCAAGGGCATCTCATGTATTTTCTTCATTATTTTATGAGTGCTCTTATTTGGTGCTTCACCTTCACTTTCAGCTTTAGTGGAGTCAGGCAGCTGTCCTTGCTGCCCTGTGGCCAAAGATGATCTTGACAGCGCGCTCTGGCTGCCTGAGGCCTGGTCGGCCATGACATGCTGAGGAGCTCCTGCCCAGACACAAGACCCTCCACTGTTGCTGCGGCAACTTGAGACACTAGAGTCACAGGCGGAGGGGCCAGAGCAGAAGCGTCCTGAGAGGAACTCCTAGAGGTGGGGGGCAGCCATTCCTCCACCCTCACACCTACCTCCCTGCTAACTTGAGATGGACAAGGAGTTAGGCGAGACTCCAGGCACCTTGCTCCCCCGCAGCTTGTCACGACTCTATTCAGCACATGGACAAAACATTGGCATATAGGTCTACGCACATCTCTGAGCATCAAATCCCCTGCAAATATCACTGAGAGTTATGCTAGGTCTTCACAGGCTTCATGTCAAACTTTTAGAATCTTCTGCCTTGCAGACACCACCAGAGGTACATCATCAGTCTATGGCTCAGCATGGACACGCATGGATACAATCCTTCAACTGTCAGTGGGCTCGACTGTCATAACCTTCCACTGAGGGTAAGGTGCAACTCTGGGATGAATGTAAGAAATTGTCATATTTTATATTTTCTTGCAGTAATATTATTAAAACCTTGGTTAAGATGCATACAGACGACTTCCGGGTGCGGCTATGCAGAGCTAGGTCGCATATTCGGTAGCTCCCGCTTGGAACGGACTTTTGGGCTCTTTTACAGGGCCCCCACGGCATTTGTTTGACATTTCCTGGTGTGGCAAGAAGACTGCAACATTCCCCTGACAGTGTCCCCAGGAATTTTAGCTACCAGACCCGGCAGAAACAGTAAAAGATTTGGCTGCAACAGGATAAACAGGGCCTCTTCCAGCAGGCAGGCGGGGGAAGGGCAAGCTTAAAGCTGCAATCTGACTTGACTCTATCACAGGTGAATTCTAGCAGCAGAGGGAACAACTGTGAAAAGATCTACCAAGGCCATTGAAGAAGCAGGGACGAGGCTTCCGGTGGCGTCCATGGAGGAGTAGGTCGTGCATTCGGCAGCTCCCGTCTGGAACTGACTCTCAGACCTTTTTCAGGAGTTTCCATCGACTTTTTAAACGGACCAGAAGTGTAACAGCCAAAGGAGCGGCACTGGAGCAACGGGAGAAGCGAGGGAAAAAAAACAAAATGGTGGTGGCCAGGGACAAAGGGGAGCTGCAGGAGTTCATCAAGCGCTGCTTCGAGGAGCAGCGCGAGGAGATGCGCAAGGAGATGTTGGCGCCTATGCTTTCGGCAATTGAAGGACTCGGGATCACCCAGAAGGTCCACGAAGCTAAGATCCAGGAGGTACAGAAAGAGTCAGTCAGAACGAGGACGAGCTCGTGGGCCTGGTGGTGAGAGTGGAGCAGAACGAGGTACTACACAAGAGGTGGGCGGGAAGACTCGAAGACCTGGCGAACAGGTCGAGGAGAAAGAATCTGCAAATCCTGGGTCTCCCTGAGGGAGTGGAGGGGGCTGATGCCGGGGCATATGCGAGCACGATGCTCGAGGCAATGATGGGCACGAAGGCCCCTTCGAGGCCGCTGGAGTTGGACGGGGCACATCGGGTGCTGCCGAAGAAGCCCCAGGCAAATGAGCCGCCAAGGGCGATGGTGGTGAGTTTCCACCCGTTCACGGACAGAGAGTGGGTCCTGAGATGGGCCAAGAAGGAGCGGAGCAGTAAGTGGGACAATGCAGAGATCCGAATATACCCGGACTGGAGCACGGAGGTTGCAAAGCGGAGAGCGGGTTTCAACCGGGCCAAAGCGGCGTTGTACCGGAAAGAAGTGAAATTCGGAATGCTGCAGCCAGCGCGACTGTGGGTCACATACAAGGGTCAACACTATTACTTTGAAACGCCTGAAGAGGCGTGGACCTTTGTACAATCCGAAAAGTTGGACTCTAACTGAGTGTTTGTGCGGGTAGGGGGGATGTTTGAGGTTTGATGTGTGATGGTTGTTGTATATAGGGGGTCAATCGCGCGCAGGAAATGTTACATGGGCTGGGGGAGAGAGACAAGGCCGCGACAGGAGCTGCGCCAGAGGGGGCGGAGCGGGCTTTGGAAAGCGCGGGGTGTTTTCCCGCGTGTGGGAAGGGGAACGAAGGAATGCATATGGATTGGGAGACTCCCACGTGGGGAGGTCAATGCGACAGCGGGGGAAGCCGGGGTCAGCAGGCGTCAGCTGACTTACGGGAGTGACATGGGGGGAGCAAAAAAGCTAGACAGGGGTCTAGCGGGGGGGGGGGAGGGGAGGGAGGGCAGGGGGGGGGGAAAAAGGGTTGCTGCTGCACTGGCCGAAAGGGAATGGGACACAGAAGAGGTGGTCGGGACGGGGATCCTCCCTCTGGGGGACTGGAGGGTGAGGGAGGCGTGGACACGGGACTAGCCCAGAAAAGGAGATGGCTAGTCGGCGGGGCGTGGGGGGGGGGGGGGGGGGTGAGAGCCCCTCCAATCCGGCTGATAACGTGGAACGTGAGGGGCCTGAATGGGCCGGTGAAGAGGGCTCGAGTGTTCGCGCACTTAAAGGGACTGAAGGCGGACGTGGCCATGCTCCAAGAGACACACCTGAAGGTGGCGGACCAGGTCAGGCTAAGAAAGGGATGGGTAGGACAGGTATTCCACTCGGGACTGGACGCAAAGAATAGAGGGGTGGCAATATTGGTGGGAAAGCGGGTGTCATTTGAGGCCAAGACTATTGTAGCGGACAATGGAGGGCGATATGTAATGGTGAGCGGTAGGCTGCAAGGGATGTGGGTGGTGTTGGTAAACGTATACGCCCCGAACTGGGATGATGCAGGATTCATGGAGCGCATGTTGGGGCGCATTCCGGACCTGGAGATAGGAGGCCTGATAATGGGAGGGGACTTCAATACAGTGTTGGATCCAGCACTAGACCGCTCCAAATCAAGGACTGGAAAGAGGCCGGCGGCGGCCAAGGTACTTAGGGGATTTATGGATCAGATGGGGGGAGTGGACCCATGGTGGTTTGCAAGGCCGCAGGCCAGGGAATTTTCTTTCTTCTCCCATGTACACAAAGCCTACTCCCGGATAGATTTCTTTGTTCTGGGTAGGGCGCTCATCCCGAGGGTGGAGGGGACGGAGTATTCGGTTATAGCCGTTTCGGACCATGCCCCGCACTGGGTGGAACTGGAGCTGCGAGAGGAGTGGGACCAACGCCCATTGTGGTGGCTGGATGTGGGACTGCTGGCGGACGAGGTGGTGTGTGGGAAGGTGAGGGGGTGTATCGAAAGGTACTTGGAGGCCAACGACAATGGGGAGGTGCGGGTGGGGATGGTATGGGAGGCGTTGAAGGCGGTGATCAGGGGAGAGCTAATTTCCATTAGGGCTCATAGGGGGAAGACAGAGGGTATGGAAAGGGAGAGGTTAGTGGGGGAGATTTTGAGAGTGGATGGAGATACGCAGAGGACCCGGAGGAAAGATTACTTGGGGAAAGACGACGGCTCCAGACGGAGTTTGACCTGTTGACCACAGGGAAGGCGGAGGCACAGTGGAGGAAAGCACAGGGGGTGACCTACGAGTATGGGGAAAAGGCTAGTCGGATGCTGGCGCACCAGCTCCGTAAGAGGATGGCAGCGAGGGAAATAGGGGGAATCAAAGATGGAAGGGGAGCCACGGTTCGGAGTGCGACGAAAATAAACAAGGTATTCAAGGCCTTTTATGAAGATCTGTACAGATCCCAGCCCCCAGCGGGGGAAGAGGGGATGAGACGATTCCTAGATCAGCTGAGATTCCCGAGGGTGGAGGAGCAAGAGGTGGCTGGTTTGGGGGCACTAATTGGGTTGGAGGAGCTGAGCAAGGGTTTGGGGAGCATGCAGGCGGGGAAGGCCCCGGGACTGGACGGATTCCCTGTGGAGTTCTACAGGAAGTACGCAGACCTGTTGGCCCCGCTACTGGTGAGGACCTATAATGAGGCAAGAGAGGAGAGGACCCTGCCCCCGACAATGTCGGAATCGACAATTTCTTTGATCCTAAAGCGGGACAAGGACCCACTGCAATGTGGATCGTATAGGCCGATCTCGCTTCTCAATGTGGATGCAAAGTTGCTGGCAAAAGTGCTGGCCACGAGGATCGAGGACTGTGTCCCGGGGGTAATCCATGAGGACCAGACGGGATTTGTAAAGGGCAGGCAACTAAACACCAATGTGTGGCGGCTCTGAAACGTGATAATGATGCCATCGGAGGAGGGAGAGGCGGAGATCGTGGCAGCTATGGATGCAGAGAAGGCCTTTGACCGAGTAGAGTGGGAGTACCTCTGGGAGGTGCTGCGCAGGTTTGGGTTCGGGTAGGGTTTATCAATTGGGTTAAGCTCCTTTACAGAGCCCCGATGGCAAGTGTAGTGACGAACCAGCGGAGGTTGGAGTACTTTCAACTGTACCGAGGGACAAGGCAGGGGTGCCCCCTGTCCCACATGTTGTTCGCATTGGCGATCGAACCATTGGCCATGTCATTGAGGGAGTCTAATAAATGGAAGGGGGTGGTCCAAGGGGAGAAGAGCATCGGGTGTTGCTATATGCGGATGACCTGTTGCTGTACGTGGCGGATCCAATGGAGGGGATGGTGGAGGTCATGCAGACTCTAAGGGAGTTTGGGGAGTTTTCGGGCTATAAGCTCAATGTAGGGAAGAGTGAGCTCTTTGTATTCCAGGAGGGGGACCAAGAAAGAGGGATAGGGGACCTACCGCTGAGGAGGGCGGAGGGGAGCTTTCGGTATCTGGGGATCCTGATAGCCAGGAGTTGGGGGACCCTACATAAACTGAATCTGACGAGGTTGGTGGAGCAAATGGAGGAGGATTTCAAAAGGTGGGACATGTTACCGCTCTCGCTGGCGGGTAGAGTGCAGTCGGTCAAAATGGTGGTCCGTCCGAGGTTTTTGTTTGTGTTTCAGTGCCTTCCCATCGTGATCACTAAGGCCTTTTTTAAGAGAGTAGGTAGGAGTATTATGGGGTTTGTGTGGGCAAATAAGACCCCGAGAGTAAGGAGAGGGTTCCTGGAACGCAGTAGGGACCGAGGAGGGTTGGCGCTGCCAAACCTGGGGAGCTACTACTGGGCAGCAAATGTGGCGATGATCCGCAAGTGGGTTATGGAGGAAGAGGGGGCGGCATGGAAGAGGATGGAGATGGCGACCTGTAAAGGAACGAGCCTGGGGGGCGTTGGTGACGGCACCGCTGCCGCTCTCACCGACAAAGTATACCACGAGCCCGGTGGTGGCGGCAACGCTAAGGATCTGGGGCCAGTGGAGACGGCACCGGGGTGCAATGGGAGCATCGGTGTGGTCCCCGATCAGGGGTAACCACCGGTTTGTCCCGGGGAAGATGGACTGGGGGTTCCAGAGCTGGCATCGGGCGGGGATTGGAAGAATGGGAGACCTGTTCATCGACGGGACGTTTGCGAGCCTAGGGCCACTGGAGGAGAAGTTCGAGTTACCCCCGGGAAATGCCTTTAGATATATGCAGGTGAGGGCTTTTGTGAGGCGACAGGTGAGGGAATTCCCGTTGCTCCCGGCACAAGAAGTTCAAGATAGGGTGATCTCGGGTGTATGGGTCGGGGAGGGCAAGGTGTCGGAAATACACCAGGAGTTGAAAGAAAAGGGGGAAGCGCTGGTAGAAGAGTTGAAGGGTAAATGGGAGGAGGAGCTGGGGGAGGAGATCGAGGAAGGTCTGTGGGCTGATGGCCTAGGTAGGGTTAATTCCTCCTCCTCGTGTGCCAGGCTCAGCCTGATACAATTTAAGGTGGTCCACAGAGCGCACTTGACGGGGGCGAGGTTGAGTAGGTTCTTTGGGGTAGAGGACAGATGTGGAAGGTGCTCAGGGAGCCCGGCGAACCATGTCCATATGTTTTGGTCATGCCCGGCACTGGAGGGGTTCTGGAGAGGAGTGGCGGGAGCAATATCTCAGGCGGTGAAAGTCCGGGTCAAGCCAAGCTGGGGGCTAGCAATATTTGGAGTAGTGGACGAACCGGGAGTGCAGGAGGCGAAAGAGGCCGGCATTCTGGCCTTTGCGTCCCTAGTAGCCCGGCGAAGGATCTTGCTAATGCGGAAGGAGGCGAAGCCCCCCAGCCTGGAGGCCTGGATAAATGATATGGCTGGGTTTATAAAGTTGGAGAGGTTTAAGTTCGCCTTGAGAGGGTCTGCGCAGGGGTTTTACAGGCGGTGGCAACCGTTCCTAGACTATCTCGTGGAACGTTAGAGGAAGGTCGGTCAGCAGCAGCAGCAACCTGGGGGGGGGGGATGGGGGGCATCCTGGGAGGGGGGGTGGAAGAGGGGGGACTGCCTGGGAGGGTGGATGAGCAAGAGATAACATGAAGGGTTGGGGAAACTGGCACGTACGGGTGAGGGCCAGTGTACAAAGCTGGGTAAATATATCATTTTGCCATGTATATATCTTGCTCTGCGCGATTTCTCGTTTTTTTTTGTTACGGGGGGGGGGGGGGATTATTGTTTATAAGTGTTAAAAAACTTTAATAAATATATATTTTTTTAAAAAGATGCATACAGACAGTATAACATCAAGGTGTTGTAAAAGTGAGGTAATCATTGATTTACAGGTAAAGTGTTCTGCTAATAGATATTGATAACCATTTACTTGGTTACTGATAGCTACCTCATGGAATATTGTTTACATTTGAAGGATCACTGATGTGTGGATCATTTATGTGTTTGGCCCTAGCTAAACTAGTCAAGGGACATCTTGTAAGATGAGACAAAAAAATGTCTTATGCTTTGGGTACAGGTGATGTAGTGAATGGGAGGAGCCAGATCTGCCTGAAAAGGCAATTGTTCCTCATCTCAATAAGGATGTCTTATTTTGGTCCTGAAAGTTTTTTTCCAAAGATTCTGTACGGTGAAAAGCAAGCAGAAACCCGACAATTAACTTCATTCATGAGTGGCATTTGAAAATATATTGGTTTGTTTAACTGGAATACAGTGGCAGAATTAGGAAGTAAGTTAGGATTTGCTCTTTTACTTGAGAATTGTTGTCACTGTTAACTGTAAAGCTATTTCTTTGTTGATAATGTGGTCAATTTGGTGTTTAAATTAAAGTTTGCTTTAACATAAAAGATACCTATTGGTCCATGGTTCAGTAACATTTCCTCAGAGTTTTACCAATTGTAAATAGCTGGGTTCTCATCTGGGATCTGAACCTTAGTTGTGACCTTGAATCTACAAGTGAACACCAATGAGACAATATCAGTGCTGTAGAGGATGAGGGGGAATATTTTATGCTGTATACCCTGAGGTACCCACCACCTGAGAGATGGACGACTGTCCCCCACCTGCAAATGGCAGCACCCTGTTCTTCTTATTGTCCTGCATGAGAGAGCTGAAGGGTTTGCTCTGCCAAACACGAGGCTCCAGAATCAACTTGTGTTCAGACCAATGGATGGACAGCGACGAACACAGGAACTCCATCCATTAAGCTTGCCTAAGGCAGGCGGCACAGTGGTGCAGTGGTTAGCACTGCTGCCTACAGCGCTGAGGACCCGGGTTCGATCCCAGCCCTGAGTCACTGTCTGTGTGGAGAAAGCACATTCTTCCCGTGTCTGCATGGGTTTCACTCCACAATCCAAAGATGTGCAGATTAGGCCGATTGGCTACGCTAAAATTGCCCCTTATTTGGAAAAGCAAATAATTGCGTACTCTAAATTTAAAAAAAAGCTTGCCTAAGACTTCCATGTTCAAGTTGATGAAGCTATTGTCCTTCTTGCATTGCACTTTTGGTTCGATATCCGTGACGGAATGGCCACCATGCTGTCCTGCTAGCTCAAGACCTTCCTCTTCCATTGGCATTAGATTGCTAGAAATGGGATCCCACTGTTGATCCAGACCCTTTCTTTGGGGTTGTAGACCCTCTTCTCCCGCAGAAACATGGAAGAGGAATGTCAGTCACCGCACAAGAAATAGCTGCTCACTTTCGTGCCACTCGAACACATCTGGCATTGGACCACTGGGGAGTGACCTTACAAGGGTCACCACTGACAGACTTAAGCTCCTTGACCAAAATTAATCTATTACTTCCAGAGGAGATGCTGCGGCCTCACTCTGTTGACAGGGTGCTGCCCCTCCCCAGCTGCTGCACCCTCACCTCTCTGCAGTACTGGCCCCTAACGAAGATGTGATACTCACCCTGTTGGAACAAATAAGGTCATTCACACACTTGTGGCACTGCAACAGGATCTCTGGATGATGCTAATGACTATTGGCCTCCTCTGCAATCTCTGTCCAGGTTTGTTTGGTCTGTGCCTCAGGAAGTGGAGCTCCCACCTTGCCCTAATAGCCAGGAGGTACATGTTATATATTTTGGGGGGTTGCTGTAAATCTTATATACCTGATTCATCTCTAAGCGATGCGGGCTTCCAAATGCAATATAGTTCCAAATCGACAACAGGTGTATTTATAATACTTCAAAACATCTTAGAACTTACAGGATTTTCAAGACGCACATCTTGTCATCCAGAATACAAGTCAATTCATGATGGTTACATATATTTCTCCAATATACCTTCTATCTTGCTTCCACCATAATTTAGAAACACAGCTGCAAATTATTTATTTAACGTTTCCCCTATCATCTATGTAGCCCACAAATTGATTCCGCATCTTCCTCAACCACCACAATCCTCTCTTTAATTAACTTGTTACTGTTTTAATAAAAACCATTAGAATTTGCCTTTAAAATAATGGTTAGTCGGGCAGCACAGTGGCGCAGTGGTTAGCACTGCTGCTTGCAGTGCTGAAGACCCAGGTTCGATCCCGGCCTGGTCACTGTCCGTGTGGAGTTTGCACATTCCCCACTAGTCACTGCTGCTATTCAGAAAAATAACCATTTATTCCAATATTATGCTTCCTGTCTCCTAACCAGCTTTCAATCTATCTCGAGACACTACCCGTAATCCCATTGACTTTAACTTTAAATATTAATCTGCTAAGTGAGACCTTTTCGAAAGACTTCTGAAAGTCTAAATAAACCACATCCACTGGTTCTCCCTTGTCAACTCTACTAGTTACATCTTCAAAGAATTCTGGTAGATTTGTCAAGCATGATTTTCCTATCGTAAATCCATTCTGGCCCTGTCTGATTACACCATTGCTTTCCAAATGCTGTGTTATGAAATCCTTAATAATAGATTCCAGCAACATCCCTACTACCGACTTTAGGCTCACTGGTTCCCTGTTTTCTCTCAACCTCCCTTTTTGAATAGTGGGTTACATTTGCTATCCTCCAATCTATAGGAACCATTCCAGAGTCCAAAGAATTTGGGAAAATTACCACCATTGGGACTACTATTTCTAGGGCCATTTCCTTAAGTACTCTGGGATGAAGATTATCAGGCCCTCAAGATCTGTCTGCCTTCAATCCTATTAATTTCCCCCAAACCATTTCTTTACTAATACTAATTCCCTTCAGTTCCTCACCAAAACTTGTGTTTCTCAGAACATCCGGTACATTTTTCATGTTTACCTTTGTAAAGACAGAAGCAAAGTATGAATTTAGTTCCTCAGCCATTTTTTTATTCTCTGTTATGAATTCCCCCATTTCTGACTGTAGGGGGCCTACATTAGTTTTTATTAATCTTTTTCTCTTTACATACCTATAGAAACTTTTACAGTCCCTGCTAGTTTACTTTCAAATAGTATTTTCCCCTTCTTAATCAATCCCTTGGTCTGCCTTTGCTGAATTTCAAACTGTTCCCAATCCTCAGGTCTGTTGCTTTTTCTAGCTAATTTGTATGCCACTTCTTTGAATCTAATACTATCTCTAATTTCCCTTGTAATCCATGGTTTGGCCACAATTCCCTTCCTATTCTTGTACCAAATAGGAATAAGCAACTTTGAGTTTACTTATTTGTTCCTTGAATGCCTGCCAATATCTGCCCGCTGTCCTTCCTTTCAGTAATGTTTCCCAGTCCGCCATAGCCAGCTCATGCCTCATACCATCATAGTTACCTTTATTGAGGTTCAGGACCTTGGTCTCAGATTCACCTACCTCACCTTGATAAAGAATTCTACCACATTATGGTCACTCATCCCCAAGGGTTCTTTCACAACTAGATTGCTAACTAATCCTTTCTCACAGCAAAACACCCAGTCCAAGATGGCCTGTTTCCTTGTTGGTTCATCAACATACTGGTCCAGAAAACCATCCCGTATACACTCCAGAAGTTCCTCCTCTATTGTACTGTGACTAATTTGAGGCGCACAATTTATATGCAGATTAAACTCACCCATAATCACAGATATTCCTTTGTCACATGCATCTCTGATTTCCTGTCTAATGCTATTCCCAATATTACCACTGCAGTTGTGTGGTCTGTATACCACCGTATGAATTTTTTTTAGCCCTTGATGTTTCTTAACTCCACCCGGATAGATTCCACAATATTGTATCAATATCTTCTTTAATCAACAATACAACTCCACCACCTTTTCATTTCTGTCTGCCCTTCCTAAAACTGAATAGCCCTCAATGTTTAATTCCTATCCTTGGTCACCTTGGAGCAGGTCTCCCTCATCCCAACTATATCATACCCCTTTACATCTATCTGCGCAACTAATTCATCCATTTTATTTTGAATGCTCCGCGCCCTCAGGTACAAAACCTTAAGTCTAGCCCTTTTAACCTTCCTTGTCCCTTCCCAACTATTTTTTACAGTGTTGTTACCTGCCGATCATTTTTCTTATTCTCCTTTCTGCCTTTTTCTCTTGTTCTTGATTCCTTCTGCTCTGAATGCTTACATAGGTTCCCATCCACTGCCATATTAGTTTAAACCCTCCCCAACCACTCCAGCAAGTGCCCCCTCCCCCCCGTGTCATGTTCTTGTGCTATGGCAGGTAGGAATGATGCACAATAGAACATAGATCATAGAATTTACAGTGCAGAAGGAGGCCATTCGGCCCATCGAGTCTGCACCAGCTCTTGGAAAGAGCACCCTACCCAAGGTCCACACCTCCACCCTATCCCCATAACCCAGTAACCTCACCCAACACTAAGGGCAATTTTGGACACTAAGGACAATTTATCATGGCCAATTCACCTAACCTGCACATCTTTGGACTGTGGGAAGAAACCGGAGCACCTGGAGAAAACCCACGCACACATGGGGAGAATGTGCAGACTCCGCACAGACAGTGACCCAAGCCGGGAATCGAACCTGGGACCCTGGAGCTGTGAAGCAATTGTGCTATCCACAATGCTACCGTGCTGCCCACATCTAGTTCTTGACTAGTTAAAGTAATTTATTATAAAACAAACATGTGGTAAAGATAACTATAAAAAATATATTACTAACTACTAATACAAATAAATTATCGTTAGCTACTACAAGTATGACTATCCACCAACATGACTAACCCCCAACTCCCCAAGGTACAGAATCACATGGTAGATTTACACTGCCACCTGCTGGATGGAGGTTGTGTACATCATTATATACATGATTGCTTATGCATATTATATCATCCTCTTTCCTTTGGAAATATAATTATTTACATTCATGACTTTGTTTTACAATACAATATGATATACATACTTCTTTAGAACATTTAACTATTTACAGTCATCACAAATTCAGTCTCTCAGGTGTATGTCTTTGCCCTGTTGATCTTCTGAGCAGTGGCTGAATTTGCGACCTTGTTTCATCTACATTTGTTGTTGTGGATTTTTCTTGCCGTTCCTCTTGCATTTGTGCATTTTTATTTTGTTCTGGCTCTGTATGCTGAACTGTATCTTTTTCAACTCTTTTAGGATTGCTCACAAATTCTTCTTGTGGCTTCATTACAAATCGTTGCTGAACTTTCAGCAGAGTTCTTCTGTTTCTCCTTAAGACTGTGATGTCATCAGTGATGATTAGATACGAATGAGGGCTTGCCTGTTGCAGTACCTTCGCAGACTTGGACCATCCGTTCACATTGGAATCTTCCAGTCTGACTGTCATCTGGTTGAAGTCTTCGCGTGGATTTGTCCTCAAATTTCCCTTGCCTTTTTTGAAATATCGGTTGTCTCTCTAATCTTTGGCAGTTTGAACTTAAGCTTTCTACACCGTGTGCAGTTTTTTAGCCTCCTGCTCTGTGTGCAATGTTCATATTCCTACACTGAGTGCTGTTTTGTACCATTGCTTCAATACCTCGGTTGATGGCCGGCAATAGACTGTGTCTTCGGCTCTTCTCTTGCACTTTTCCCATCCCGAGTGCCCTTCATGGATTTTGCTAAGAATTATCAACCTTAATGGTTGTGGAACTACAATCCTTTGTTGTCGAAGCAAAAACCCATTGGCATCACTTAAGTCTGCCCTAACATTATAATAGCTGGAGCAGGAACCTTTAGGTCATCCCTCGTGGAGATATTTTCTCACCTTTTGCAAGACTGTGTCTTTGGCCGTTTCTTCCTTCATTAATCTTGATTTGTCATTGGGACGTGGCATCTTCAAGATTACCTTTATTTTCTCTTGATCAGGCTGAATGCCTTTTTCAGAGAGCTTATCACCCAAGAAAGTGATACTGTCAACACCAATTTGACATTTGGTTTTGTTCAATTTTAAGCCATTCTTTTTAATGCTCTTCAGGACCTTGAGAAGCCTTTTGTCATGTTCTTCTCATGTTGATCCACAGATGATTATGTCATCAACATAAATTCTACTCCTGGAATCCCTTCAACTATGTGCACCATGGCACGATGGAAGATTTCTGATGGAGAAATTATGCCAAATGGCATCTTAAGAAACAATATCGTCCAAAAGGTGTGTTGAAAGTGCACAGCTTTGTGCTTTCTTTGTCCAATTTAAGGTGTCACAAACCTTGTGAAGTATCTAACTTACTGAAACATGTTCCTCCTGACATCTCACAGGTTATTTCCTCTCTCTTCAGTATTGGATAATGTTCTCTTTTAATGTTGAGGTTCAGATCTTTGGGGTCCATACAGATTTGTGCGTCATTATTTCTCTTCTTGACACAAAGCACAGAGTTTATCCAGTCTGTACCTTCTTTTATCCGTTTGATTACGCCTGAGCCATCATCCTTTCTAGCTCAGCCTTCAATTTCTCTTTCAATGGAGCTGGTACACGTCTCGGTGCGTACATTATTGGCTTTGCGTTCTCCTTTAACTGGATTCGATATGTGAAACGTAAAGTGCCAAAGCCTTGAAATATCTCAGGGAATTCCTTCAGTATGGAATCTATTGATGCATGTTGTCTGGTTGTAGCGTGTCTGCACTGTAAACCCACTTAACCAGCTCAAGTGCCTCACACGCTTCCGCTCTCGGAGAGATTCGCGTTCCGCCTCTACAATGGAAAAGTTTACAGTGTGAACTCTGTTTTTCACATTTACATTGAGCTCACATACTCCTAGCGTTATAATTTAATTTCCGTTGTAGTCTTTCAATAGTACTGCTGTATTTAATACTTGAGGTTTAATTCTCAGCTCTTATAAATCTGACAGACTGATAAGGTTGGCCCTTCACTCCTGTATCGAGTTTGAAGTTAATTAATGTTTCATTAATCATTAATGGAACTGTCCATTTGTCTTTTGGAGTATTTGCATTTACTTCATTATTGCTGTAAATCGTCATTAAAGCATTGTCATTTTGCATATCTTGACTATCCTTGTCCTCACTAGAAATCATGTCGACGAAGAACATGTCTTCGAGGCATGTCTTCGAGGCTGTGTGTGCAATGTTCATATTCTTACACTGAGTGCTGTTTTGTACCATTGCTTCAATACCTCAGTTGATGTCTGGCAATAGACTGTGTCTTCGGCTCTTCTCTTGCACTTTTCCCATCCCGAGTGCCCTTCATGGATTTTGCTAAGAATTATCAACCTTAATGATTGTGGAACTACCATCCTTTGTTGTCGAGGCAAAAACCCATTGGCACCACTTAAGTCTGTCCTAACATTATAATAGCTGGAGCAGGAACCTTTATGTCATCCCCCGATCTAATCGCGCATCACTGTGCATGAAGGGCTGGAGCCAGCACAGGGGGAAAAAGATTGCGTCGGTGACAGAGCCCTGCAGGCTGAGGTTGCATACATGTTCTGCTGCACAGGACTCAAATGGGGACTTTGCTGTGATTGCTTGTAGGAAGAGACTGATGGACACACACATAGAAATATTTATTAAATTGGTTAGCCTGCCAGAAACCCTGTTGTCACTGTCAAACAGCCTGGAGGAGTCCATCTCCAACTTGGCACAGAGCATTGAACGGAGCATTCATTCCAGCATGGAAAAGGTGGCCAAATGATTATAATTGCAAATCAAAAGTCATAAGAACACAAGAAACTAGATTGGACCATATAACCCTTTGAACCTGCTCTGCCATTGAATACGGTTATTTCAGATCTTGGGATTCAACCCCACTTTCCCACCCATTCCCCATAAGCCATAATTCCCTGAGACATCAAACATCTGCCTGTCTCAGCCTTAAATGTACTCGACAATAGAACATCCACAACATTTAGGGTAGAGAATTCCAAAGATTCACAACCCTTTTTGAACGAAAAAATGTCTCATTACCTCAGTCCTAAATGATCTTCCCCTTATCGTGAGACTGTTCCCTCATGTGTTAGATTCTCCGAGCAGTGGAAACAATATTCCAGTGTCATTGCAAAACCCCTTCAAACCTTTGTCTGTGTCAATGAGATCATGTCTCATCCATCCAAACCCCAGAGAATATCAGGCCAATTTACTCAGCCTCTCATCGTAAGACAACACTGTCATCTTAGGAACCAATCTAGTGAACTTTTGTTGCACTGTTTCCACTGTAAGTATATCTTTCCTTAGATATGGTGATGCAAAATTATACACAATACTCCAAGTGTGGTCTCATCAAAGCCCTGTATAACTTGTAGTAAAATTTCCATATTCCTGCACTCCGATACCCGTGTAATAAAGGCCAACCTGTCCTTTGCCTTCCCAATTTCTTGCTGTACGTGTAATTAACCTGTGTTCCTTGTATGAGTTCCCCATAACGTCATATAGTGTCTGATGGCTGATGACTCAGATTCTATTGCAGCTGAATCAGAAACTATGCATCATCTGAGTGCTGCAGTGGAAGATCAGACTGAGGTAATTAAATTTCAACTTGCTGCCATGGAAACTCAGGCTGCTGCCACCATGGCTGAAGATATCAGTGTCTAAGAAGATACACATGCAAGTTCTCAGAGCAGTCCAGTAATCTGCCTTGCACTGAATTACTTGGAGAGCTGAGGGGAGTGACCATGGTACCGTGAGCACAAATCTGCAAGCCCTCCCTCAGGACAGCAGCATGCATACTCCCAGCACAGCCACATTCAGTGACCCCACTGTTGCCCATCAATGAGCTTGCCCAGACTGTTGCCCATGCTGATGGGCTATAGCAAGATGAAAAAGCTATTATTCTAACAAACATATTTTCAAAGACAGTTTGACCGACCTCCAAGGTCCAGAACGACTCGATGCAAAGCCATCTGTAGTCTTTTGTACTGAAAGTTTGTAGCCTTTCAACTGCTATGCTGCAAATACTAGGGTAGCCCTGCATAGGAGCACATGGCTAGGCAAATATAAATGTAAGCTAATCACAGATCATCAGCTATCCCTCCATTCAAGGATGATGTCTACTCAGGATCATGAATTTCTGCCATGAGCCTTCATATGATTGAACAGGCCAATTCTCAACTCCCAGATCGTTGAACACATGGAACAAAATGTCCCATGACGTAGTGAAATCCAGAGTGTAGAACTTGCTTTCTATTCCTTCCCTCTCTGCCAACAATATCTGCCTCATTATTGAGATGTTGTGACTCAAAACGTGCTGAAGCTTGGTGGACAATTTGTGCCATTCTGAAACATTGCTAGCAAGTTTCTCCCAGTCATGAATGTCAATGTTACCGCGTTTCAAAGAGAGCTTCACGGTGCCTTTGACATGTTTTCTTTGCCCTCTCCTGGAATGTCGGCAATTTGAGAGTTGAGAAAACAGGACTGATAGGAATCGACTATTTCCTGATAGATCTGTTAGGTAAAAGTAGGCTATTTAGTGTAAATATTAGGCCCCAGTTTTAATACCCATTTTAAATTGAGGAATTCAGCACTCATAACCTCAGGTCATGAGAAAACACATAGCTTCAGCAGAGACACATGCACAAACTAATTGGAGATTAAAAAAACATTTTTACTGAGCAAGATGATATTTTCAAAGACAGTTTGACATTAAGAAATGAGCTGTACCAGTAATCTAATCAAGGACGAAGCAGGCACCATAGCAACATGAAGGCACCATTGTTCACAATGTGGATAAAACGAAGTCAGCAGAAAACCAGTAGAAACTAGTCCTGATTATAGCACAGAATCGCATTCCATAACATACACAAATATTCAAACATGAAACATTCAGAACTTATGTTGCACATTAAGGATTGACAGCTAACCGTCGAATCAAATACATTTGATTCTAACCCAAACCAATTAGGACGACATAGAGGTGTAGATAGATGGTTCAAGACAGATAAGATTTCCTATAAACATGATGGTCCGTACGGCTATCTTTATTCCTGGATTATCCTACACTTTGACCTAACTATTCGCTATCTCTATTTTTCATATTTTCACTTTTCCATCCTATCTCTTGAAGTAAATGCAAGCTGTTTTGCCGTAAGCAAGAAACCATTTCTGTATTATTTTGAAAGTTAAATTATGTACAAGTTACTTCTCTTTAAGTCCTTTTGCTAGCCGGACTTTATTGAGAATAGATTTAAGTTTCTCTCAATTGTAATCAAATAGAGGCAATAAAGATTCTTGTTTGCATCCGAGAAGTTTAACTTAAATTTCTACTGAGTTTTAGTGTCGCAAGACCTCACTAATTCCGCATGGTAGATCTCATCAATTTGCCGTAGTTCGGCAAAAGGGGAGGAGCGCTGAGAAGGCGATCGGAAGAAATCGGACGAAATCAGAGAGGATTGGAAAGAATCGGAACGAGTCGGAGACGATCGGGGAGAATCAGAGGACATCGGAAGACCAAAGATCGTACTGCTAATGGAAGCCCAGGAGGACGGAAGATCCAAAGAAAAACGGATATACTGGGGTAAGAAACATCTTTTTCACCCAGTATAAGTCTTAAAGCCGCATCAAGCAGTGCTTCGACCCCTTAGAAAGGACCTTTTTCAGACTGTGTTATTCAATCGGGTGCCAGTCGTAGAAATTAAAATAAAACGGGACTGAATAGTGAATAGTCGTGGTAGTGTACAAAGATTACACATAAACATAGTTGATGACCAAAAAATTGGGTGTAAGGCTGAGTTTATGGTGGACATGACTCCTAAAATAGATTCAGGACCTTCAAATGGTCGAGAACTACTTCCCACAACGTCCAAGAGAGGTCGCACTGTACCGGATGTCTCTATTGACGATATATTGGGTGATCTTAGATCTTTGATTTGTAGACAATTTGGACTGTCTGAAGTAGCCACAAAAATTAAATCAAAATATGATATCCCCAAAGGGCAGTGGTCCCTTGATAATATCAAGAAGGCATGGGGAAAAACCACACGCTTAAATAGAAGAAAACATGTGAAATGGTCTTTTGCAATAATGGCACAGCTCCGCAGACAGCAAGAGATAATCATAAAAACTAAAAGCGATCATGACCTTAGGTCCACTAAAGACCAACTAGCCACAGTTGTTGAAGAATTACGAGATGCAAAATCTAAACTTGAACAATGTGATCAGATTAAAATATTATTGGAAAATGAAACCTTTAAAGTTCAACAACAATCATTTCAAATTGGTGAATTACAAATAATGAATCAGAGTCAAATATCAACAGTTACAAACTGAAACTGATGAAATCAAAAGTCAAAATTGTCAGTTAGTCGAGGAACGATGTGTTTTGGAAGGTGAAATGAACAATTTAAAAGGACACTGCAAAATCTTGACAGACAATCTTGCAGCTCATAATTTGAATCAAAGCACAAACGAGAATGTTAGTTCTGTAGCTAGAGAAAGTACTCTGAGCAACATAGTTCCAACTCCAGTTTCACCTCCAAATCTAATCTCACAGCCAATTCCAGTTCCTCAAACAACTCAAATTCAACAAACAGTTCCAATTCAACAAACAGCTCCAGTTGCACAAACAGCTCCAGTTCCACAGCCAAGATCAAATGTTAGTAATAAATCAAAACCTAACTTTCATTTGCCAATTGACTCAGACGAAGAAAGTGATGAAATAAGCGTTCCTGGAATGCAAAATACAAAAGTAATTCGATTAGCCCCTTTACAACGCAAACGGGTTAAAATTGGAAGTAAAGAAATAAAAGAAAACGATTTGACAACCACTCAAACTGTATTTGGCCATCAATGGGTACATGAGGTCACAGACCCTGAAAAAATTGACAGATGGTCTAAAGATCTTCAACATCCAAAAAGCGGTGGTTTGACCACGTGGGAACAACTTCACAGCTTGCAATCCATTTATCATCTCCACCCATTATATGGTGTACAAATTCTGTCTATTATGGTAGGCACTCGTGACAGTGTAACTCTTGGAGAAGAAGTAGAAGTTGCCCTTGGAGATGATTTGCAAAATTTAGAAGCTGGTTGGCTGGCAGTCAAAAATTGGCTATTAAAATTCCGCCCTCCTAGAACCGATTGGTCTAAAATTACATCTTGCATTCAGAAACATACTGAAGATATAGAAGATTTCGAAGACAGATTTTTACATGTCTGGATAGAACATTCAGGAATGAAACTCCAAAATGAGACTGACACTTGGGATATAAGCACTTTAGGTCCAATTAAAACGGCTTTTGTAGCCGGTATTAAACCTGAAATATCTAATGCTTTGAGTCTGATTTTACCAAATTGGGCCACAGCTGGTACATATCGCGAAACAGTTGACCGATGCATTCAGATAGATCGCGACATGCATAATCAGACAAACTATAACACTGCAGCTGCTCAAATTCAGCCAGTTTTACCCGCTGCTCCAGCAGCAGCTGCTGCAGCCCCTGCAGGGATATCAGCAGTAACTACAACCTCCCCAAAAGCATTGGGTTCCGCATGTACCCTTGCTCCATTAAAATCACATAAGAAACTTCCACGCTGTCTTTTTTATAGTAAACTAGGGCATTGGGTGATATCTTGTTGTTATAAACAACGACTCGAGTCAAGAAATAATAGTGACGTGTCCAGTGACTCCTTCAATACATTTTCGCCCCTTGGCCGGACTGGCCAGTCACGTAACACGCACAGACAAGACGCACCTAGAGTTACGTTCCAAGACACACCCAGACCTGCGTACAGGGATTCTAGACCCTCCCAGCCGTTCCCACGTAGGGACGCACGCGATGACGACAATGACATGAATGAAATGTTGAACAGCTTAACTCCAGCTCAAAGGTGTTCTATGTTTGATTCTTCAAAAAACGAATGGACTCCACTATTGGTGATTCTTTCCATATTTCTCTACATGCACTTTTGGAACAGAAAAAGGATGGACTATATATTTTGCTAAGAGTGGGAGGTTTTCATATCGATTTTCTTTTTTGCAAATTTTCCTTACTGCAGGAAAAATTAACGCTTTTGCTGCAGGAGGAGATTCTTTTACCCTCCGACAGACTGATCTACTGTTGTTAGAATTTGGACCACATCAACTGATGGCATCAATTTGGGTAGGTCCGGTAACACTAGCACTTCTAGGTATGGACATCTTAGCGGGATTCTCCCCTACCCGGCAGGATGGGGGATCCCGGCACCGAGGAGTGGCGTGACCCACTCCGGCGTCGGGCCGCCCCAAAGGTGCAGAATCCTCCACACCTTCAGGGGCTAGGCCGGCCCCGGAGTGGTTTGCCCCGCGCCGGCCGGCGGGGAATGGGCTTGGTGCCACGCCAACCGGCGCCGAAGGGCCTCCGCCGGCCGGCGCGAGTTGGCGCATGCGTGGGAGTGCCAGCGTGTGCTGGTAGCATCCCAGCGCATGCGCGGGAGGGTTGGTCTCCGCATTGGCCATCGCGGAGGACCACAGCGGCCGATGCGGAGGAATAGAGTGACCCCACGGCACAGGCCCGCCCGTGGATCGGTGGACCCTGATCGCGGGCCAGGCCACCGTGGGGGCACCTCCCAGGGCCAGATACCCCTGCGCCCCCTCGAGGACCCCGGAGGCCGCCCTCACAACCAGGTCCTGTCGGTAAGGAACTACTCTAATTTACGCTGGTGGGACTGGCAAAAGAACGGGCGGCCACTCGGCCCATCGCAGGCCGGAGAATGCTGGGGGGGGGGGCGCTGCCAGCGGCCATCGATCGGCGTGACGCAATTCCCGCCCCGCCAAAACCCCGGCGCCAGAGAATTCGGCAGCCGGCGGGGGCGGGATTCACGCCGCCCCCCGGCCATTCTCCGACCCGGCGGGGGGTCGGAGAATATCGCCCCTTATCTCAAATAAATTCTTCACTTAATTTCGATAATGGAAAAAATCACCTGGCGCATTAGACACATCAGAGAAGATGAGATACAAAATCACCCAATTTGGGCAAAATACAAAAATGATTGTGGCCTTTTAAAAATGGAACCAGTCACTTTCATTGGATCTACACCACCTTGTACCAAATAATACTCCATTAGAAAACTTCAATTCAAGGCATTCTACCTACAACAAAACAACTTGAAGAAAAAGGTATTTTAGTGCGCATTCACAGCTCATCAAACAGCCCTTATGGCCTGTAAAAAAGGCTAATGGCACATGGCGCCTTACTATAGAAAAGCGAATCAATTCATTGTCAGAAAAGCTCCTTTAGTGGCAGACCCATCTACGATCTTTAACTCTTTAACACCTGACTTCAATGGTTTTCAGTCATTGACATGGCAAATGGTTTCTGGTCAGTACCACTAGCTAAGGATGTACAACCATGGTTTGCTTTTACCGTTAATCAGCAACAGTACACATGGACTAGACTACCGCAAGGTTTTCTTAATAGCCCAACTGTTTACCACATGGCTCTACAGAATCATCTCAGGCAACTGCCTGATCTGCCTTCCACCATTATCCAGTATGTAGATGACATTCTGATAGCCTCCATCAATAAAGATGATCACGAGAAAGACCTACGCGTGGTCCTGAACCACTTCAGTGATAATGGTCACAAAGTTAGCTTTGCCAAAGCACAAATTTCCCAGGAAGAAGTTATCTACTTATGTCAGAAAATATCCAAAGGCAAAAGGGAACTTATTCAGAACAGAACGGCTGCCATCAAAGCCGCTAAAGAACCCTCAACTGTTCAAGAAGTGAGATCTTTTTTGGGACTATGTAATTTTAACAGAAATTGGATTGATTCTTACACTCAGTTATCCCAGCCATTAAATGATCTTTTAAAAGGAAACCGGAAATCAAAAGATTCAGTTAAACTCAATTCAGAGCAGAAGAAATCATTTCTAAATTTGTGAAAGGCCCTGTGTTCAGCACCAGCCTTAGGTATTCCAAACAACGGAAAATCTTTTAGCATGTTTGTTCATGAAAAATATGGTTACATGACTGCAATACTAGCCCAGGAACATGGTGATCAATTAAGACCGGTTGGATACTACTCCCTTAAACCTAACAATGTGGCACTAGCATTTAGCAGCTGTTTACGAGCCATGGAAGCCACATGTCGAGCAATAATGGAAACATCAGGCCTTGTCCTGGACCAAAAGTTAACCATTAAACGTCCACACTCAGCCCATTCTCTTCTATCCATGAACAGAGTATCACAAGTTACATCAGCTAGATGGACTAGATGGACAGCGGTTTTGGAAGCTCACGACCTATATTTTCACAGAGTCAGTCCTGTAAACCCATCATCTTTGCTTCCGCTTCCCGAGGAACAAAAGGGAGGAGAGGGAGGAGGGCATGACTGTGTGAAAATAATAGAAGAAATGGAAGAAGTACGCTTAGTAGAAGAACAGCCACTACAGAACCCAGAATTAGTCCTGTTCACTGATGGTTCCTCTTTTATTGACAAGGGTATCAGAAAAGCTGGGTGGGCAGTCACAAGCCCATATGAAGTATTAGCTGAAGGAAGTTTGCTCCCAGGTACATCAGCTCAGCAGGCCGAATTTAAAGCACTAACAGAAGCACGTCATGTGGCAAGAGATAAAACTGCTAACATCTACACTGGCTCCAGATATGGTTTTGGAGTAGCATATGATTTTGGCCATCTGTGGAGAAAAAGAGGATTTCTCACGACAGCAGGTACACCTATCCGAAATGGAAAGGAAGTACGAGAACTTCTAGAAGCTATGGCCTTGCCAAAAGAAGTATCAGTTCTAAAATGTAAAGCCCATACTCATGAGGACACGATGGAAGCAAGAGGAAATGCTCTTGCAGACCAAGCAGCAAGGGAAGCTGCCTCCCAATGGCATAAGGAATTCCAATCACATTTACAGATTGGGAGTAACCACCTTATTACATGATTTACGTGAAATGTAACATGATTGTACAAAGGAAGAAAAATGGACATGGTTAGAATCAGGTGTTCAGCTGCATGATGACAATATTTGGAGACAAGTTCAAACTGGTAAACCAGTGGCACCACAATCACTAATGTCCTTCTTAGCTCAACAAATTCATTCATGGGGACATCTATCACCTCAACAAATGGTGGATCGATTCCATAGAAGTTGGTGTGGTAAAGGATTCAAAAAACATGCACAATTAGTATCAAACTGTTGTGTAACCTGTCAAAAGAATAACTTGGGACCTATAACATCAATGCCTCAATTAAGAGCTCCTGCTCCTGCAGGACCGTTCCAGGATATACAGGTATATTACATCACCTTTCCTAAATGCCAAAAATACAATGACGTCCTTGTAATAGTGGATAAATTCTCTGCATGGGTGGAAGCTGCTCCAGCTAGAAGAGCGACAGCTGCCCATACAGCCAAAGTGCTATGCAAAGACTTTATCTCTAGATGGGAAGTACCAGCTAGCATTGACTCAGACAATGGAACCCACTTTACAGGTGCTGTTTGTAAGGAAGTCTGTAGACTATTAAACATTGACTGGAATTTACACTGTCCTTTTCACCCACAATCATCAGGACAAGTGGAAAGTATGAATTGAACTTTGAAAGAAAGACTGTCTAAATACAACCAGGAAGGCATGAATTGGGTCCAAGATTTGCCAATAGTATTATGCAGTATTAGAGCTACACCAAACAGAACAACAGGCCTGAGTCCATTTGAAATCATCACAGGCAGACTGTCATTTAATGAGTGATACTTTGCTGACTTATTGTCAAAATCGAACAAATGTTGTTAGTTCTGCCTCTCAACAGGTGTTAGCTGCGTGGGGAGATCCTCCAGAAGGTGGGCACGACCTGGTACCCGGTGAAGAAATGTACGTCAAAAAGCTGCAGAAAGAACCCCTAGGATCGAAGTGGGAAGGACCATTTGTAATCCTTCTCACCACCCAATCCACTGTAAAATTAAAAGGAAAGAAAAGTTGGATCCCGCATCCATGTGAAGCGCGTGTATAAATATTAAGATCTGTAAAATGTTTACCGTAATATTCATTTTCAGTTATTTGATTGGCTTTGTAAATGTTTTACCAGAACTGAATGAGAACACATTCCTTTACACATCTAAGATATATGCTAAAAATTTAAACATTTTTAATTGTTGGGTATGCATTGCAACCCCTACTAACTCAGGAGAAGGTATTCCCTTCTTAACTATTCCCTTTAATGCTTCAGAAACAGCAGAATGGTAGATCTATCAAAGTGTCCCTCGCTCTGTAGTGGTCCGTTCTGGAGCATATTCATGTGAAAAAGGAAGGCACAAGATTTATTTAAAGACATTTATTAACTTATGGAAATCTGCAGGCTATCCACTAAACACCTTTTCAGGATAGCACCAACTTAAATATAACCCTAACAAAAATCCTCAATATATTAGCCTCCCAACTAATATTAAACAAAAAGGATCAATATGCCTCATTAGTAATCACTCTAAAGTGATGAAAATGTGCAATAGTGTTTGCACTTATTATTTGGATGTTAACACAACTTATAAATGTACACAAAATTTATTACAAAGAACTGAACGATCCTCAACAATAACAGGCATACGTAACATCCCAAATAATAAAACATTCTCAAATCATTGGTACTTAGAAGATATTTACTCATACTCTGCTTATAATGGGACTTATTTTATTTGTAATGACAAAGCATATTCCTGGCTCCCAAAATACTGGTCAGGATCTTGCTATTTAGGATACATAGTACCTGCCGTCCGTCATCTTCCTCATCTCCCTTATGTTTCAGAACCAGCCACTCGAAGAAATAAACGTGCCTTAACATTATGAGATGCAATTTATGCTAGAGTTGTTCCTTTCTATTGGGAAGTAAGGGTGGCCAATGAATTGAATAAAATAATAACCATCATTCAAAACGTAGCCGATTACACCGCCACTGCCCTAGATAAATTCTCTGATGAAATGAAAGCAATTCGAACCGTGGCATTGCAAAATCGAATGGCACTTGACTATGTGCTACCGAAAAAGGTGGCACCTGCGCCCTGATTGGTGCACTTTCATTCCAGATAACTCACAGGAAGTTAAAGATCTGGCATCACATATCCAAAAGGAAATCAAGAAACTTGATCCACCCCCAGATATCTCTATCTGGGAGAAACTTTGTGGGTGGTTGGGACACACTGGAATGTCCACAGTAAGAATAATCGTTTTCTCCTGTGTAGCAGGATTCATCATTTCCATAACATACCAGTGTATCAAGTGCATTAAACAACTCTTCACTAAACGCAAGGGCCCATCAGTCAGAATGATTCCCACTAACCCCTCTGCACCACCATTAGATGAAATGAAAAATGAAATGAAAATTGCTTATTGTCACAACTAGGCTTCAAATGAAGTTACTGTGAAAAGCCCCTAGTCGCCACATTCCGGCGCCTGTTCGGGGAGGCTGGTACGGGAATTGAACCATGCTGCTGGCCTACCTTGGTCTGCTTAGAAATAGAAATGCAATATTATTGTTGAAATGTTACTGATCAATCAATTATTTGACTGTATTAACATTTTGCTAATAGATTAACACTGAATCAGTAGAATCAAATTCGATTAATTAATTAATTGTTATTTTATAATAATGATTCTTTAAGAATTATAATAATCTTTGCTGAAATGCTTGTAATGCAATGCTTTCCCACTCTATTGTTTAAAACTGCATTGACAATATGAATGAGTTCTTCTTTGCGCTTTTACCTATCCTATCGCATTCATTATATCAATTATCTTGTTGTGATATACCTGACTTGATCTTTCGATTTATCAAAAGCGCGGACTGATAGGAATCGACTATTTCCTGATAGATCTGAAAGGTAAAAGTAGGCTATTTCGTGTAAATGTTAAGCCCCAGTTTTAATACCCATTTTAAATTGAGGATTTTAGCACTCATAACCTCAGGTCATGAGAAAACACATAGCTTCAGCAGGGACACAAAAAACCCTGACACAGGCATAAACTATTTGGAGATTAAAACAACATTTTTACTAAGCAAGATGAAAAAGCTATTGTTCTAACAAACATATTTTCAAAGACAGTTTGACATTAAGAAATGAGCTGTACCAGTAATCTGATCAAGGACGAAGCAGGCGCCATAGCAACATGAAGGCACCATTGTTCATAATGTGTATAAAGCGAAGTCAGCAGAAAACCAGTAGAAACTAGTCTTGATACCAGTATGTTATGGCATTCCATAACATACACAAATATTCAAACATGAAACATTCAGAACTTATGTTGCACATTAAGGATTGACAACAAACCGTTGAATCAAATACATGTGATTCTAACCCAAACCAATTAGGACGACATAGAGGTGTAAATAGATGGTTCAAGACAGATAAGATTTTCGATAAACATGATGGTCCATACAGCAATCTTTATTCCGGGATCATCCTATACTTTGACCTAACTACTCGCTATCTCTATTTTTCATATTTTCACTTTTCCACTCTAACTCTTGAAGTAAATGTTTTGCCGTAAGCAAGAAACCATTTCTGTATTATCTTGAAAGTTAAATTGTGTACAAGTTACTTCTCTTTACTAGCCGGAGCTTATTGAGAATAGATTTAAGTTTTTCTCAATTGTAATTAAATAGAGGCAATAAAGATTCTTGTTTGCATCCGAGAAGTTTAACTCAAATTTCTACTGAGTTTTAGTGTCGCAAGACCTCACTAATTCCGTATGGTAAATCTCATCAAGGATCTTTGCGGGGGTATGGCTTTTAGTGCTTGAGTGAGACATTTGAAACAGGAACATTCAAAATCTGGACTGGAGTCAAGCAAGATTGTGTGATGGCCCCCATTATTATTATAATCTCCAGATAGTGGCTCGTGACCTCATCAAAGATCAACTGTTCTCTGGTGTTATTATTAAATACTTTAAGAGTCCTTCATGTTTGTTCGTGTTTATTCCCTGTTTATTCCCTTATTTCCCCTTTCTTTTATTTTTCTCATTACATTTTGATCCATGAATGCCTAATGCACCTGTGACATTAAGGCAAAGCAGCCTTTAAGCAGCCCGTGCCTTTAATTCAAACAGAAGGATCCAGAAGGCTGTGCTGTTTTAGGGTGGTGATTGCAGATTGGCTGACACCTGTGCTGGCTTGGTTTGATTGATTTGGCTGGTGGCCAGTGAATTGGCCCAAAAGGCTGTGCTCTGCCCAATAACAGGTGGTGATTGGATCTGATCCCACTGGAATGTTTCAGACCTTCAAGGGTTGAGCTTTTGCTTTCACTTTTGATTCTGCAGCTTGGATGAAGGGTTTTGGTTAATTCTCTCCAATAAGATCTGACTCATCCTCCCCATAAAGCCACTGTGAGGGCTGATTCTCTCTCCAGTAAGTCTGCGTGTTATTCTCTCAAGATTGCGTAGGCTTGAAGTCAAACTACAAATTGAAAGCACGGTCTGATGTGGAATAATGTGGCTATGCAGATAGCTGTAGGCCTGGAGTTAATCCTCAAACTGAATGCCCAGTTTGATAAGGAATAAAGTGTGTCTCCAGAAAGCCTGCTGCCAGTGTGTACTAAATTCTCTAACCTGAATGAATGACTCTGCAAGGAAGACCATTACCAGCTGTAAAGCAGATACTTTAATCAACAAACATTCTGTGAGGAAATTGTGCTAAAGGACCACCATTGGAAGCAATGACTCTTATCTTTTGACCTTCAGCCTTAATATTTTTACCCCTTTCAACCTCCCCCCCTACCCCCCCCCCCCACCATGCTTGTCTGTCTTGTATATGTGGGTAGAGGATGGGACAGTTAAAGGGGGTCGTAGGTTAGCTTGTTGTTATTCAGTTGCAATTACTGAGTATTTCATCATTATTCGTGTTATAAATAAACAGTAATTGTGTTTGTACTTACAAACTTGGTAACTGTAATTATTGAGCAGTCAAAGGCCAACGATTTTGGGAATTTTTAGAAGAATTATTGGTTAATTCACTTGTGTTGTGACTCTGGGCACATGGGGCTGGAATTGACCGCACACTTGCCCAGGGTGTTGTAACAATACCATCTAGATGGAAAACTCTTTAACCTCAGCCGTCCCCATGCCAGAACTAAATTGACCACCATAGATTTACATGATCTACAATTTGCAGATGACTGCAATGTTGGTGCCCACTCTGCACCAGGTTTGCAAGTCACTCTCAACCTCATCTATTCTGCACACAAGATACTTGGTCTGTCCTTGAATGTTACCATAACAATGATCATATCAACCCACACCTGGTCAACCAAATACTCCATCTACCAGTTGCTAATAATCCAACAGAGAACTCACTACAAACTTCTTCATGCACAGAAACAGCAGAAAATACAGGACAATCTCAGCTGGTCTGACAGCATCTGTGGACAGAGAACGGAGCTAACGCTTTAAGTGTGCATAACACTTTGTCAAAGCTCTTTATATACACCATGGTTAGAATTTTGAACTCACTACAAGGAGGTGTAAATTCAGGAGAATAGCATAGATACATTTAAGGGGAAGCTAGTTAAACACACAAGGGAAAAAGAAATAGAAGCATATCTTGATGGAATTAGATAAGATATGGTGGGAGGAGGTTTGTGTGGAGTATAAACACTAGCATTGACCTGTCAGGCCAAATGGCCTCTTTCTGTGCCGTAAACACTCATAAATAGAATTTCCTGCCCTGGGCCGTTGGCACGGCATGAATCTTCACTGGGAACTAGAATGTTAACAAAAGCCCAAGACAGGATCAGCTGTGAGGCCCTGAAGCATACTGGGGAGGGAAAAAAAAAGATCTTATAATAATCATTATTATTGTCATAAGTAGGCTGACATTAACATTGCAATGAAGTTACTGTGAAAAGCCCCTAGTCGCCACACTCTGGCGCCTGTTCGGGTGCCCTGACGGAGAATTCAGAATGTACAAATTACCTAAGAGCATGTCTTTCAAGACTTGTGGGAGGAAAGAGGAGCACCCGGAGGAAACCCACGCAGACACAGGGTGAACGTGCAGACTCCGCACAGACAGTGACCCAAGCCGGGAATCGAACCTGGGACCCTGGCGCTATGAAGCAACAGTGCTAACCACTGTGCTGTTATCTGCTGGCCTACCAGATCGTTGGGTTAAGGAGGGCACTGGATCATGGTGCAGCATGACTGCTAGGTTTTTGTAAGTTGCTTCAGGGAGTACTTGATAGTGCACAAAGCAAAGATTGAAGAAGAACAAGGCATGTGGAATTTAAGGAACAGCATCCTGCTGATCGAAAGATCCAGTTCAAGCATTCTGTGTTGTCATTTCTGGGTCTCACTATCATTTTCTTGGATATGGAACAGGTTAATCAAGGCTTCAGATCATACAATGAGATGTTTACTTACTGGAGTGCCTGTGATTGTTGAATTGAAGAAAATGTGACTATCGTGACAGGTTTGTCTGTGTTGAAATGTGCACAGTGCTTCTTGCTTGTCACATTTAATCACCAGGACAAAAGCAGTGACATGGCAGCAATACAGAGTGCCTTCGAATACCTGGACTTGTATGTGCATTTGGAAAGCAATAAACATTTACCAGTGTTAGTCAGATGAGAAGTGGTAGCATGGCCCCTCTCACTTTCCACCCTTCGGTTGAATGCATCAGGTGTTTTATTAAAATTATTCACTTGTCAGTTCAGTGACTGTTCAACTGTTTCAGTACTGTGACTGTAAGTTATACACACACAGGCAAGTTTTCTTGTTAGTTTTGATAAAAGGAATATAGTACTTCTTGTGCATTAACTGTGTATAAGATCCTGAGGGGCTTGACAGGGTAGATATTGAGATTTTTTCATCAGTGGGAGACCCTCGAAAAAGGGGACATAGCTACAAGCTGAAGGGCCGGTCGTTTAAAACTGATGTGCGTAGAAATGTATTCTCGCAGAGGGTGGTGAGTCTCTGGAATTCTCTTCCCCACAGGCTGGATCATTAGAATTATTTATAATGGAGGTGGATGAATATTTGATAGATCGAGGAATAGAGAGCTATGGAAAATGGCACAGAAAAGGAGTTGAGGCTGGCATAGATCAGCCATGATCATACTGAACGGCAGGGCAGGCTTGAAGAGCCTGTTGGTCCACTCCTGCTTCTATTTCTTGTGTTGAGTTCTTGTGCACTTAACACCTGATCTAAACAAAATAATAATCACGCTTCAAGTCTCGTTCAGACGCATTTAAGAGTTCAAAAGTCACGTAAGATACATAGAAGATGGTGGGTAGGTTAAAAGGTTTAAAAGTCCAAAAATATAAATTGATGGCATATGGATCCTGTATTTTGATGACTTTGCTGGTTTTAGCCTAGACGTGATGGCCTTTCTGGATTCTGCATCAAGATGATTTAATGATGTTGACAAATGATTTCTGTTTTCTACTGGAGTCAACAGCTGTTGGGTTAATTTTTAATACACTGTTTATAGCATGTAGGTGGCCAAACAACAGGCAGGGCACACATTTTCAGGACACCTGGAGGGAAAAAGAGACAGCGAAAGAGAGAGTGCCCACTCGGGGTCTTTCTAGTCTCACACACTGACCATCTCTCTTCTCCTCTGACTAGCCTGGAGAAAAGCAGTTTCTCAAAACACAAAGAGGGTTCATTTGCTCATCACATAATCTCTTCTCACAAACGTACCATTACACAAACATGGTCATAACAAGCTGACCCCAGGTCCATTGTGTAGAAATGATTAGATTCTGGCTGGTGGAGTTCCTTTTTCAGCAGGAGTCAATTGTCCAAGATGATTGAGTCTAACTGTTTGCTCCACACCTAACTGAATGCACAGGTGATGTCTGGATATTTTGTGGAGTCATTCACACACGTCTAAGTTGATTGATTTTGGTGGCTTGTCTCCAAACAGACTGACTCTGATGGCGTTGAAATTGGTAGGGTACTGCTATGCAAATGTTCAGCCATTTTAGAAGCTGCTGTTTTAAGTCTTTTAAAATGCTGCTGTTCTGTCTTTTTATCTACACTCAATAAACAAAGTCATTTTTGAAATAAATAGGGGCTTTATAGCACCACAATGCTGTACATTCAACTTCCACTAAGCTTTACATGAGATACTCTTCAGGTGCAGCATACAGCATCTTGTGCGGCTAAGATAATTTGACAACAGGTAACCAGGAAAGGTAAGTGGTTAATCTAATTTTGCTGTTTTTCAGTTAAACGTGCAGTGTAGATTAGTGTCTGATTGGCTGAAGCTGCCCCCACCCTAATTGCTGAGAGGCAGTTATCTGGCAGTCACCTGAGGCCTGTTAAGGGGCACAAAGGTACACATTGTATTCTTCTCTTTGAAGTTTTAGTGTGAGTCATCCTAAAATCTGTATAAAAGACAGACAGAAAGCGCACATTAGCAAGCATTGTGCAGGTCAAGGAGACACAGCCTGAGTGAGTGAGACACAGACAGAGTGAGAATTTGGTAATTTGGTGCAGTGAGGCAACCAGGAAAGGTAAGTGGTTAATCTAATTTTGCTGTTTTTCAGTTAAAAGTGCAGTGTAGATTAGTGTCTGATTGGCTGAAGCTGCCCCCACCCTAATTGCTGAGAGGCAGTTATCTGGCAGTCACCTGAGGCCTGTTAAGGGGCACAAAGGTACACATTGTATTCTTCTCTTTGAAGTTTTAGTGTGAGTCATCCTAAAGTCTGTATAAAAGACAGACAGAAAGCGCACATTAGTAAGCATTGCGCAGGTCAAGGAGACACAGCCTGAGTGAGTGAGACACAGACAGAGTGAGAATTTGGTAATTTGGTGCAGTGAGGTAACCAGGAAAGGTTAATCTAATTTTACTGTTTTTCAGTTAAAAGTGCAGTGTAGATTAGTGTCTGATTGGCTGAAGCTGCCCCCACCCTAATTGCTGAGAGGCAGTTATCTGGCAGTCACCTGAGGCCTGTTAAGGGGCACAAAGGTACACATTGTATTCTTCTCTTTGAAGTTTTAGTGTGAGTCATCCTAAAGTCTGTATAAAAGACAGACAGAAAGCGCACATTAGTAAGCATTGCGCAGGTCAAGGAGACACAGCCTGAGTGAGTGAGACACAGACAGAGTGAGAATTTGGTAATTTGGTGCAGTGAGGTAACCAGGAAAGGTAAGTGGTTAATCTAATTTTACTGTTTTTCAGTTAAAAGTGCAGTGTAGATTAGTGTCTGATTGGCTGAAGCTGCCCCCACCCTAATTGCTGAGAGGCAGTTATCTGGCAGTCACCTGAGGCCTATTAAGGGGCACAAAGGTACACATTGTATTCTTCTCTTTGAAGTTTTAGTGTGAGTCATCCTAAAGTCTGTATAAAAGACAGACAGAAAGCGCACATTAGTAAGCATTGCGCAGGTCAAGGAGACACAGCCTGAGTGAGTGAGACACAGACAGAGTGAGAATTTGGTAATTTGGTGCAGTGAGGTAATTCAGTGAAGAGTGGGAGAAGGTGCTTTTTCCCTACTGTTTTGTTCTCTCTCTTTCTTCGGGCCTAATTTCGGGAGCCGTTCGGAGGAGGAGGAGCAGTCTCTGTGAGTATAAAAACCTAACGGTAACTTCCTGTTTTCCAGTTTTTTTTCCAAAAGTGACATCAAAGGGAAGCTGTGATCTGATTGGTTGATAGCAAATCTGCCCCAAATTTTTAAAAAAACACAGCTAAACTCGTAAACTTAAATTAAACTAAGTAATTAATTAGTGATGACTGGTCAGGTGATGTGCTTGAGCTGCTTGATGTGGGAGCTGGCAGATCCCATTGCGAGCTGCAGCGACCAAATCTGCAGTCAGTGTTGGCTGCTTGAAGAGCTTCAGCCCAGAGTTGATGAGCTGGAGTCTGAGCTTCAAACACTGAGGCACATCCGGGAGGGGGAGACTTACCTGGACACTGTGTTTCAGGAGGCAGTCACGCCTGTCAGAGTAAGTAGTTTAAATTCTGCCAGTAGCCAGGGACAGCAGGGTGTAACTGCAAGTCAGGCAGGTAAAGGGAACCAGCAGTCAGGAACTCAGGAGCCTCAGCCCTTGACCCTGTCCAACAGGTATGAGGCACTTGCTCCCTGTGTGGATGGCGAACAGGGCTGCAGGAAGGATGAGTCAGCTGACCAAGGCACCATGGTTCAGCAGGCCATTCAAGGATAGGGAGTAAATAGGCAATTTGTAGTTGTAGGGGATTCTATTATCAGGGGGATAGATAGTATCCTTTGTGAGCAGGATAAAGAGTCCCGCATGGTATGTTGCCTGCCCGGTGCTAGGGTGCGGGACATCTCTGACCGGCTTGAAAGGATACTGGAGAGGGAGGGGGAGGATCCAGTTGTTGTGGTCCATGTCGTTACCAACAACATAGGCAAGTCTAGGAAAGAGGACCTGTTTAGAGATTAGAAAGAGCTAGGATTCAAATTAAAAAACAGGTCCTCAAGGGTCATAATCTCCGGATTACTGCCCGAGCCATGTGCAAATTGGCATAGGGAGACAAGAATAAGGGAAGTTAACACGTGGCTGAAAGAGTGGTGTGGGAAAGAGGGGTTCCTTTTCATGGGACACTGGCATCAGTTTTGGGACAGGGGGGACCTATACCGTTGGGATGGTCTCCACCTGAACCGAGCTGGGTCCAGTGTTCTGGCGAAAAGAGTAAATAGGGTGGTCAATAGGACTTTAAACTAAAGATTGGGGGGGAAGGGAAAGTCAGAGAACCAAGAGGTGAAGTAATCAGTGGGAAGCGTAGCTGCTTAGGAATACAAATAAGCACGAAAAGACAAAACTCAGGAGAGGTTACGATAGTCCCCATCCCACAAAATATGACACAGTGTATGGGAAGGCTCAGTAAACCAAGGTCCACCACACTAAGAAAACAAAAAGGGACGGTCAATAGAGAATTAAAGGTGCTATATTTAAATGCGCGCAGTGTACGGAACAAGGTAGATGAGCTTGTGGCCCAGATTGTGACTGGCAGGTATGATGTGGTAGGCATCACAGAGACATGGTTGCAGGGGGTTCAGGACTGGCATTTACACATCCAGGGATTCACAACCTATCGAAAAGACAGAGAGGTGGGCAGAGGGGGTGGGGTTACCTTGTTAATTAGGAATGAAATTAAATCAATAGCACTAAACGACATAGGGTCAGATGATGTGGAGTCTGTGTGGGTAGAGTTGAGGAACCACAAAGGCAAAAAAACCATAATGGGAGTTATGTACAGGCCTCCTAACAGTGGTCAGGTCCGGGGGCACAAAATGCACCATGAAATAGAAAGTGCATGTCAGAAAGGCAAGGTCACAGTGATCATGGGGGACTTCAATATGCAGGTGGACTGGGTAAATAATGCTGCCAGTGGACCCAGGGAAAGGGAATTCATTGAATGTTTACAGGAGGGCTTTTTGGAACAGCTTGTGATGGAGCCCATGAGGGAACAGGCCATTCTGGACTTAGTGTTATGTAATGAGCCAGACTTGATTAAAGATCTTAAAGTGAGGGAGCACTTAGGAGGCAGTGATCATAATATGGTAGAATTTAATCTCCAATTTGAAAGAAAGAAGGTAGAATCAGATGTAAAGGTGTTACAGTTAAATAAAGGTAACTACAGGGGCCTGAGGGAGGAACTGATGAAAATCGACTGGGAGCAGAGCCTAGTGGGAAAGACAGTAGAACAGCAATGGCAGGAGTTTCTGGGATTAATTGAGGACACAGTACAGAGGTTCATCCCAAAGAAAAGAAAGGTTATCAGAGGGGGGATTAGGCAGCCATGGCTGACAAAGGAAGTTAGGGAATGCATCAAAGCAAAAGAGAAAGCCTATAATGTGGCAAAGAGTAGTGGGAAGTCAGAAGATTGGGAAGGCTACAAAAACAAACAGAGGATAACAAAGAGAGAAATAAGGAAAGAGAGGATCAAATATGAAGGTAGGCTAGCCAGTAACATTAGGAATGATAGTAAAAGTTTCTTTAAATACATTAAAACAAACGGGAGGCAAAAGGTGACATTGGGCCGCTCCAAAATGATGCTGGTAATCTAGTGATGGGAGACAAGGAAATAGCTGAGGAACTAAATAAGTACTTTGCGTCAGTCTTCACAGTGGAAGACATGAGTAATATCCCAACAATTCCGGAGAGTCAGGGGGCAGAGTTGAATATGGTAGCCATCACAAAGGAGAAAGTGCTAGAGAAACTAAGAGGTCTAAAAATTGATAAATCTCCGGGCCCAGATGGGCTACATCCTAGAGTTCTAAAGGAGATAGCTGAAGAAATAGTGGAAGCGTTAGTTATGATCTTTCAAAAGTCACTGGAGTCAGGGAAAGTCCCAGAGGATTGTAAAATCGCTGTTGTAACCCCCCTGTTCAAGAAGAGAACAAGGAAAAAGATGGAAAATTATAGGCCAATTAGCCTAACCTCAGTTGTTGGCAAGATTCTAGAATCCATTGTTAAGCATGAGATTTCTAAATTCTTAGAAGTGCAGGGTCGGATTAGGACAAGTCGCATGGATTTAGTAAGGGGAGGTCGTGCCTGACAAACCTGTTAGAGTTCTTTGAAGAGATAACAAATAGGTTAGACCAAGGAGAGCCAATGGATGTTATCTATCTTGACTTCCAAAAGGCCTTTGATAAGGTGCCTCACGGGAGACTGCTGAGTAAAATAAGGGCCCATGGTATTTGAGGCAAGGTACTAACATGGATTGACGATTGGCTGTCAGGCAGAAGGCAGAGAGTTGGGATAAAAGGTTCTTTTTCGGAATGGCAACCGGTGACGAGTGGTGTCCCGCAGGGTTCAGTGTTGGGGCCACAGCTGTTCTCTTTATATATTAACGATCTGGATGACGGGACTGGGGGCATTCTGGCTAAGTTTGCCGATGATACAAAGATAGGTGGAGGGGCAGGTAGTATGGAGGAGGTGGGGAGGCTGCAGAAAGATTTAGACAGTTTAGGAGAGTGGTCCAAGAAATGGCTGATGAAATTCAACGTGGACAAGTGCGAGGTCTTGCACTTTGGAAGAAAGAATAGAGGCATGGACTATTTTCTAAACGGTGACAAAATTCATAATGCTGAAGTGCAAAGGGACTTGGGAGTCCTAGTCCAGGATTCTCTAAAGGTAAACTTGCAGGTTGAGTCCGTAATTAAGAAAGCAAATGCAATGTTGTCATTCATCTCAAGAGGCTTGGAATATAAAAGCAGGGATGTACTTCTGAAGCTTTATAAAGCATTAGTTAGGCCCCATTTAGAATACTGTGAGCAATTTTGGGCCCCACACCTCAGGAAGGACATACTGGCACTGGAGCGGGTCCAGCGGAGATTCACACGGATGATCCCAGGAATGGTAGGCCTAACATACGATGAACGTCTGAGGATCCTGGGATTATATTCCTTGGAGTTTAGGAGGTTGAGGGGAGATCTAATAGAAACTTACAAGATAATGAGTGGCTTAGATAGGGTGGACGTAGGGAAGTTGTTTCCATTAGCAGGGGAGACTAGGACGCGGGGGCACAGCCTTAGAATAAAAGGGAGTCACTTTAGAACAGAGATGAGGAGAAATTTCTTCAGCCAGAGAGTGGTGGGTCTGTGGAATTCATTGCCACAGAGGGCGGTGGAGGCCGGGACGTTGAGTGTCTTTAAGACAGAAGTTGATAAATTCTTGATTTCTCGAGGAATTAAGGGCTATGGAGAGAGAGCGGGTAAATGGAGTTGAAATCAGCCATGATTGAATGGTGGAGTGGACTCGATGGGCCGAATGGCCTTACTTCCGCTCCTATGTCTTATGGTCTTATGGTCTTAACACTTACCTTGGCAACATTCTGGAAGCCAGAAGATTATTTTCTCACTTGTAACCAAGCTCAGTGTTCAGGTGAGATAACATTAACATTCTCAGCCACTTCTGTTTAAATTGACCTTGCACTGGTCTTGATAACATCATATCCCTCAGATCTCCTCTGAAACAGACTTCCAAAAAAGCTCTATGGAATGAACCACTTTTATTTTATTTCAATGGCTACCGCCATTCCACCCCCTCCCTCACTGAGGGCCTTCAATTTTGAAGGCGACTAGCAGCCCGTTAAGTACTGCTGAACCAAACAACACTCCAATGACTGCAAGTTCCACTAATGTATGGCCAGGAGTGTGACACTTTCTTACAAGTTGTTTAATCTTGCAATATACCATTGCCACTATGTCAGAGTAAGACTTTCTGGCTTTAAAGTACCTTAATTCTTAATTTATTGTACCAGAGGACTGTGGTTGAGTAAGTCATTCTAAATTTTGTTAATGCTACTCCTGTGTTATTGATTTTATCAACCAAGGACTTAACCCATTAGAGTGAAAACCCCTGGACAGAGGTCAGCAGCTCTCCAATACTGATAGTGTCATTAATCAGTAATTGTTAGTAATTCACCTCGACCTTCACTAGCCTTAATCACGGGATCCCTGGAGAGATTTTAAATGACAGAAGAATGGGGATGCGGGGAAGGGGCCGCTGGAAAGTTGGAGCTAAGGGCGGAGTGGTGGCTTTCAATGGACGCTATCCTTCCCAATGCCAGGTTCCCAATCAGGTGCTAAGTGCCTTTGAACAAACCATCCCCAACACAAGGCCACATGGCAAGCCCCTTGCCCACCAATGATTCAGTACTAGCAGCTGTGGCTTGAGGCCCGGAAGTGGGCATTGATTGCCCATTCAAGGGCCTCAACTGGTACTCGGATGGGAAGGTTGCCCCTGATGTGTTATGTACTCTCGATAACACAGGCTGCAACTGGATGCAGGTTTGACCAAAAGATACTCCAGACCTTTGAAGTTAGTTCAATCTGATTTATTGAACCAGTAGCACAGTTAGCACAGCGTTCTGCCCCAGATTTAATCAGCAGAGTTTCCACCCCACTCGCTCCCATTCAAGAAAATGCCCTCCGTCTCCAAACTCACTTCCAGCAGCGTGGAGCGGAGTTGGGGGGGCTAAATTATGTCAAATGAGGGGGGCATTATTGCTACTATATGGTAGTGTAATGTTTCAAAGCCATGAAAGCTGCTTTGGCTCCTATTAGCTTAAGTGGCAAAAACTGCTTCTCTTTTCTTCTAATCCTGCAGATTTCGCAGTTGGCTTGACAGGAAGTCGGCTGTCTATCCCCTGCCTGCTTGTAATGTGGAGGGGGAAGGGGAAAAGCCACATTTACTTGAATTATTTACTTACATTCTTGAGGTAGATAAAATATACAAGTTAAATTTGGGTTTATCGAACAGTCAGGTATTCTGATAATGCAGTTTAGTTAGTTTTACTTGGGTAACCAACACTAGAGAGTTTGTCTCTGCTAGATTAAGAGATTTTATCAGGCTGCTGTTTGAGCCCAGATAATCCATGTGATAATATTAATGAGATGTCAGAAGCAGAAAATGTTTCAGATAAAGTAGGAGCCTCAGCAGCATACATGTGCCTTCTTTGCAAGCTTGAGGCAAATCTTTATGAGCTGAGCAAATAATTGTAGAGTCAAATTAGATCTTTATTGGACATCACCAATATTCATCCACATGTAGTCATAGATTCATCTAAAACTATCCATTTAAAGTGCAAGAATGATAATGTTTAGCCAATAAAATACTTTCAGTCTGGAACTAAAGTATATCATTTAGGACCAATGCTATTAAATGCATAATATGGATAAAAAATAAATACCACTTTCAGACCTCTGTTCAATGAGGAATAAATGTGTTCAGTCAATTGAATAAGATATCCAAGTGTCAAGTATTTTAACCTAAAGTGAGATTACTGATGATATGAATAAAAACCTAAAAACATAAGAAATAGGAGCAGGAGTCAGTCATATGGCCTCTTGTGCCTGTTCCAACATTTAATAAGATCAGATTGTTCTTCAACCCCAACTCCACTTTCCTGCCCCAAGCCCCATATCCCTTAGAGCATAAAAAAAAATTATATCAGTCTTTTTATTCATTCACGGGTTGCAGGCGTCACTGGCTATGTCAACATTTATTGCCCATCCCTAATTACCCTCGAGATGGTGGTGGTGAACTGCCTTCTTCAACCGCTGAAGTACATGTGGTGTATGTACACCCACAGTGCTGTTCGGAATGGAGTTCCAGGATCATGACCAATGACAGTGAAGGAAGAGTGATTTAGTTCCAAGCTGGGGTGGTGTGTGGATTGGAGGGGAATGTTCCAGTGTTCCCCAGGCATCTGCTATCCTTGCTCTTCTAGGTGGTAGAGGTTGAGAGTTTGGAAGCTGCTGACAGAGGAGACTTGGTGAGTTGATGCAGTGCATCTTGTAGTTGGTATACACTGCTGTCACTGTGAAGGTGGTAGATGGGGTACCAATACAAAGGGTTACTTTCCCCTGGATGGTGTCAAGTTTCTTGAGTGTTGTTTTTTTAAATATAAATCTAGAGTACCCAATTTGTTTTCCCAATTAAGGGGTAATTTAGCGTGGCCAGTCCACCTACTCTGCACATCTTTTGGCTGTGGGGTGAGATCCATGCAGACATGGGGAGAATGTGCAAACTCCACAAGGACAGTGACCCGGAGCCAGGATCAGACCCGGGTCCTCAGCTGCGTGAGGCAGCAGTACTAACCACTGCGCCACCATGCCACCATTTCTTGAGTGTTGTTGGCACTGTTCTCATGCTGGCAAGTGGAGGTTATTTCATCAAACTCCTGACTTGTGCCTTGTGGATGGTGGACAGGCTTTGGGGACTCAGAATTCCCAGCCTCTGACCTACTCTTCTAGCCAGAGTATTTATATGACTGGTCTGGTTCAGTTCTCATTAATGGTAACCCACCGGATGTTGATATATTCATCGACTGACCATCCACAGCTCTCTGGAAAAGAGCATTCCAAAGATTCACAACCCTCTGAGATTTCTCCTCATCTCAGTCCTAAATGGCCCACCCCCTATCCTGAAACAATGCTCCCATGTTCTAGACTCTCCAGCCAGGGGAAACAGCCTCTCAGTATCTATCCTGTCAAATTCCCTCAAAATCTCAAATGCTTCAATAAGGTCACCTTTCAATCTTCTAAACCCGAGGGAATATAGACCCATTCTGCTCAATCTCTCTTTATAGGACAACACCCTCAATCTCCTTCAAGACAAGTTGATCATCTTTTAGGTCTGGAGATGGAATCGCGACACAATACTTCCAAGTGCGCTGTCACCAAAAATTGCAGCAAGATGTCTATCATTTTGTCCACCAATGCCCCTGCAATAAAGACAATTTTCCATTCTAACTGCTTGCTCTACTTTCATGTTAACTTTCTGTATTTCATGCACAATGAAATCTAAACCGCCAAACATCGATATTTAACATTTTCTCACCACTTGATAAATATTTTATTTTCTATTCTTCTCACCAAAGTGGATAACATCACACTTCCAAACATTACACACCATGACCACAATTTAGCAGGTGTGCTAGCCATGGACATAATCCTATAATGGTCACTAAATCTTGAGTGAGGTCATAAACCGGGTTTGAGCTGGAGAGATTACCTAACGCGATCTTCCCAGCTGCCTCCGATGACCTGATCAGGTTCATGCCCAGGAAGGGTGTTAGTCTGATTAGCATATTTTATAATAAATTTGAATTTCATTGCAGGGCTTAGTGCCGCGACTTCCACCTTCAACATATCATCCCACCCAGCCGGCGTATTGTCACACCCGCACAAATCACGAATAATTTTCAGAAATGAAAACCAGGCGTGATGACCACGCCAGGGGCAAACAGTTATGTACAGCCCCGGGTGGTGAGGGACATGGTCAGTCCTGGCAGTGCCCATTAGCCGTGCCAACCTGGGTGGAACCCCTGGGGGGGGGGTCTCCTTAAGTGTAGTGGGGGTGGGGTGAGGGTGACTGCCCCGGTGCTTGCATGGTGAGAGGGAGGATCTTGCCCTCTGCTCTGATGCTTATGTGGTGGGGAGGGGGGTTGAGTCTGCCCGGATGCCTGGTTGGTGGGATGGGGGTTGGGGGGATTGTTCTGATGCTTCTGTGGTGGTGGGAGGGATGGAAATCGCACCAATGCTTGTGGGGAGGTGGGGTTCTTTGAATACATTGGTGGGGGGGAGGCATTAATTCCAGCGGAGCTCGGGCACTCTTTAAAGATGGGGGCTCAATCTCTGTGGAGCCGACCTTGCTGGCTCTATCAAGCCACGCCCCGCCAGAGTTACAGCACAGAGCACGTCCCCCGGATTTTGTGTGCACTAACTGCCAGAAAATCTGGAGTGAAAACTCGGCTGTGCAGCTGCAGAGATGCACAGCAGTTTTCAGTCAGAGCCTGACATTATGACTAATTTCGGGAAAATTCCGCCCCATCTCCCCAGCTCGCAACGCCTCGCAAGATTCAATGCAATTGGCGGGATCACCTTTTCGCAAACCTGCATATTAGAGTGAGACAGTTAGTGTCATTCTAATGTTCAGATTCCTAAGGCACTTGAGGCTTTGTGATTCATCTTCTTTGCCTCAGAGACCTCGGGCAAGCACCATTCAGTACTGGGGACCTGTTGAAATGGCACTCGTGACGTCTCTCAGGGATTCGGAGGCCCCCAGCTGCAGACGCTTGTGATGGGCGAGGGGGTTTCAGAACTCCAAAATGTATCATGGAGTTCAACCTACCTCTCCCTTTTATGGATCTGTTGCATTTCCTAGCACACGGCTTTTCCCCTAGGTGTAGGATTACAATTATGGACACATGGGTTTTTAAACACAAAACACTGTTTATTCCATGAACTCAACTTAACATCTTAAATAAACATTGGATCTCTTAACACCCCTTACTTCAAAGATAACTCAGAAAATATTGCAACAGTAAATAACTCCTTAAAATATTCCTTCAAACTTCCAAGAGACTTAACACCTTTAAACAGTATCACATCAGGTTGAAGGATATGTATATTTTCTGTAGAATGGCAGAGATATATTAGCTTGGTTGACTTCGGCTCCAACACCTTGCTTTTTTCCTGCAGCTCTCTGGAAACACACAGACTCACACTAACTGATTTTTCCAACTGCAAAACTAAACTGCAAAATGGTTGACCTGACCTCAGCTCCACCCACTCTCTGACATCACTGTTTTCTTAAAGGAACATTGCTTAAACATCCATGTCTTAAAGGTACTCTCACATGACACCCTTTGGGCAGGATAGTGCCCTGGCATTTCTGGTGCCACTTGGGCACCCAGGCAGTGCCACCTTGGCATCCTGGCATTGCCACCTAGGTGCCAGCCTGGCATTGTCAATGTGTCCATGTGGCACTGCCATCTAGAACATAGAACATAGAACAATACAGCGCAGTACAGGCCCTTCGGCCCACGATGTTGCACCGGAACAAAAGCCATCTAACCTACACTATGCCATTATCATCCATATGTTTATCTAATAAACTTTTAAATGCCCTCAATGTTGGCGAGTACCAATCTGGCATGTACACTGTCAGGGTGCCAGGTTGGCACTGCCAAGGTGCCGGGGTTGCCTGGCATGGGTGTTGGGTGGGCGGCTCCCATATTGCGTTTGGGCTTTGGGGGGGGGGGGCTGGCGGGGTAGCTTGCGCATTGCTTTGGGGGCCTCGGAGATTGGGACTCCATTGAAAACTGGTGTCCCGAACTCTTGCTACAATGGGGAGTTCTGGAGTGGAAACGTGGCTATGTGCCGCCTCAGCCGCACTTCCCCCATTGAGTCCCTTAAACAACACAAGTTGCGTTGAACAGCCATATGTTTCTTGGTACTGCGAGCACCGGGAATCATATGGCTAGATGCGCTCGCTAGGGGACTTTGTTCCCTTTTAGGAGAATCGTACCCAAAATCTCCTCCCAGATGCACTTATTCTTTGTTATGTTTTGAATAAAGTTGATGTTAACCGTTACCTCAGAAGACTCCAAGAATAGCCATTAACACCTCAAATACAAGAACATTTAACCTTCTCTCATCCCTGTGAACCTAAATTCTGCCTACTAAGCTCACCTGTTAAAGCAGCCTCTGACAATATGACAGTAGAAGCCATCACAGCTGCAATGCCAATTCTACAGCCACTTCAGACAACACAACACCGCGACTTCAAAACATGTCTAGCCTACCCAATATGGACTAATATTGATTTACGTTCATAAACATTATATCTTCATTTTATCTTAATTTGTAACTAATCTTTGTATGCGGTGTTAGTATCTGGGCGGGACTTCCTGCGCAACCCGCCGTGTGTTTCGTGGTGGTAGAGTTGGCCCGCCATTGGTAGTGGTGGGATTATCTGGTCCCACCATTGCCAGCGGGGCATCCCATTGAATGCATCCCTCGCCGCCGGGATACTCACAGCAGGAGTGCGTCATTGGTGGGACCGGAATATCCTGCTGCCGGAAAAGTGGGAAAGTTCCAGTCTTTACATTTTCTGCAGAGCAATAGAATGATATAAGCCAACCTTTTTGTTTATGTAAATACACTTGAGTTTCTCGCTCCTGAGTAAAGAAATACACACAAACATACAAATACATTGCTCATAGGTGTCTTTGGCAAACCATAATTTAAAATGTCTGTGACACCTTACATTTCACTTGTATTGTATTGGAAAACCACAAACTTTGGACTCTATTGCCTTATTCAGAATTTTATACACCTCTGGAAGATTATAAATAGTTATTAGTTGTTATAATATTTAAGGGAATATGAAATTCCATTCAGCGCAATTAGGTTTGCTTGTCCCAATGATCCACGTTCACAACCTGTAGAACTAATTTTCATCTCTTTGTTAAGTGGACTCTAGGCCTATATCCTTCTTCACCATCCAAAATCAATAATCTATCGATTTCAGTCCACATTTGTTGGAGATAGATAATTGAAACTGGTATATTTTAAAATTGTTCATATGGCCTTATGCCATGGCGCTGAATGCAAAGATACAGATTGATACATTAAATACCCACAAGTTCATTTAAAAAAAAATTTAGAGTAACCAATTCATTATTTTATTTTCCAATTAAGGTGGCCAATCCACCTACCTTGCACATCTTTGGGTTGTGGGGGCGAAACCCACGCAAACACGGGCAGAGAATGTGCAAACTCCACACGGACAGTGACCCAGAGCCAGGATCGAACCTGGGACCTCGGCGCCGTGAGGCAGCAGTGCTAACCACACTGTGCCACCGTGCTGCCCCACCCACAGGTTCATGACTATGAGTTGTCTGAATTGTTCTCCACTGCCCCACCCAAGTAGGGTAGCAGCAAAAAAGTTGGCAAATCATATGGCAAGGCGTACCCTTCATTTCAATTAGCTGCTGCCCACCCGTGTGGAGACTATCAACCCAGCCCTTTCCACAGAGCAAAGGGGAGCAGGGGCTGGCAAAATCACAGGATTTTCCATTTTTCTAGTTTTGACCATCCAAAGGACTGCCAGGGGAATAATGACCATAGTCCTTAGTGTAGCAGTGTTAAACACCACTAGTCACTAGAAGGAGGGAAAGGGCCAGTAGCAGGCTTTTTTGTTCTTTGTATAAGATTCAATTACTAATCTTTTTGATCCTTTGGAATCTGCTCCTTCTTGCTATTGGGAGTCCTGCCTGGCCTTTACATACCTATTGAACCCAATCATAGGACAATTGGTTAGAGTTATGGCAGGGTCAAAGTAACACATGGAGGTTACCCTAATGTTATGCTGCCCACAAGACAAAAGTCCATGGCTATCTCAGCAGGACCACTAAGTTGCGGCACGAAGTTCAAGGTTTTATTATCTCATGCATGTCCTAGCAGTTGATTCAGATAAACATTGGCAGAGATTTACCAGGAATTGACTTATCTGCCAGTTCAGAAAAGGAATAGTATTGGTGGCATGGAGGAGAATCAGGAGGAAGTGAGATATTTATATAATATTTGTTGCACTAGCATGCAAAGTGCAAGCGTTTTAAAACCTGGCACTGCAGATTTAAATAGTTTTGAATCTGAACTTTTAATGATCTTGAAGTCAAAATGGAGAACTCACTAGGACTGTTCTTCTTTTGCTTTGTAGACTGCGGTAACTGTTTGAAGGCAGGGTTCTTACAGAATCCATACTGCATGTGTATGAACTCTTAAAACTACAAAGTCTCCGGGGTTGGCCAGTCTCCAGGAAAGAAAAATTAATCTCCAAGACACTGCAGTGTACTACCCAAGAGGTCATGTGAAGATGACTCGCGGAATATGTTTAACCATGTTTTGCATTTGGGTAGGATTGCATTTCTGAGGTCAAAAGGCATAAGACCAAAAATCATGTGACACCAGATATGAGAGTATTTGCAGGCGTTTGTTGCGCCTGACCCAATTGTTCCAAACTAAACACTTCAAATAGTTGTCTTCTCAATTTACTTTTATTGAACTTACTTATTTCAGTAGTGTCAGAGGCGTTCAATGAATGGAACTTGCTCCCCACCATCCAAAGAATGTGGGACTATGTTGGTGAAATGGTGAAAACAGACACGAGGAGCTATGGCTATAAGACATATATGTGTGAAAGAACGGTTTTAGCACTCAGTTTTGTTGAGCCTAACCATGTTGGGGTAGCACAAGGGCGGCATGGTAGCACAGTGGTTAGTACTTTTGCTTCACAGGGCCAGGGACCCGGGTTTGATTCCCAGCTTGGGTCTGTGCAGTCTGCACATTCTCCCCATGCTTGCAGGGCTTCCTCCAGGTGCTCCGGTTTCCTTCCACAAGTCCCGAGAGACGTGCTTGCTAGGTGAATTGGACATTCTGAACTCTCCCTCAGTGTATCCGAACAGGCGGCGGAGTGTGGTGACTAGGGGATTTTCACAGTAACTTCATTGCCGTGTTAACGTATGCCTACTTGTGACACTAATAAAGATTATTAAAATACAAACCTGCCTGCAGGTGCTAATACAGACATGTGCTCATTTAGCATGAGAGCATTGATTAGAAACAATTTCTACGGTGATGTATATGGAGCTTCCAAGGATGTAATTCCAACGTCCACTGGAGATATGGAATGTTCTGAGGAGAGGATATGCAGGTTCTCAGACCTGACACTGATGGTGCTGAAGGAAGCATATAAGAGGGAAGGAGTCCACCTCAACCTCCCCTTGCTCTCTCCCCAGCAGTAGCTGCTGTTGCTGTGCCTAGCTTAATGCCTCCTCCCATTCCTGCTACAGGCCATGGAGGTACACTGGTCAAATACTCAATTTCTTCTGGTGACTCCTAATAAGATGTCTGATAAGATATGGCAGCACTTACTCTTTTCAGGTGAATCCCTCAGCAGAATTTTAGAGTCACAGTTGATAAGTTGCTAGTGAGGTCTCAACACATTCTCCCTGAAAGCTTCCTGATATTTTTGCAAAGTCTTTTTCAAATCTCTAGCAGCTCATGAACAATAAAACTTGAGTTTGCCTTTATGTTGCATTTGAAAACCTCATCAACTTCTGGTTTATTCCTATCCAGCTGATGCTGTATGAAGAGGATTTAGTTCAAGCACCACCTACCAAAATACAGTGCACCACCTTTAATGAGCACCAGTAGGCAACTTGAGTGGCGATAAACTGCTAACCATCCTCCAAACAACTGTTTGTAGTGCACATTTTATGCCATTACCAAGATGGTGTTTTGCCTTAAATGTGTGCTCAACCAACATTGCAGCTCAAGTCGCTGTGTTAGGAAAGAGTTAATGTTCCCTAGTACTTAAGTTGGAATTGGGGTTTTAATTGTTTAATAGATTTCACTTATTATTTAATAGATTTCACTAATATATAAAGGGGATATAGCTGGCATTGTTCTGTTCTGGCAAAGTGATTGCTGAACACAATAAATCTGGAGTCGAAGAAATCAAGACTTGCTTCCAAGTTCTTATTATAGAGTTACCATCAGAACTTAACAATGGTAGCAGAGGGGGCGGCAAGGTGGTGCAGTGGTTAACACTGCTGCCTCTGGCACTGAGGCTCCGGGTTCAATCCCAGTCCCGGATCACTGTCTGTGAGGAGTTTGCACATTCTCCCCGTGTCGGCATGGGTTTCACCCCTACAACCCAAAGATGTGCAGGATAGGTGGATTGGCCATGCTAAATTGCCCTTTAATTGGAAAAAAATAATTGAGTAGTCTTATGTTTTTTAAAAAAACAATGGTAGCAGAGAATGGCTACTGCCTGTAAGAAAAAATGATTGCAAACTAAGATTTCTTTGGACTAAAGACTATATTCTGAATTCTAACCTGGAGAGTGATTTAGGAAATAAATGTCTGAATCCAAAGGTAAGGTTTTGGGGTCTGACTACCCACTATTGTTTTCTGAGCATCAACCCTATGACCAATTAAAGAATTAAATTGCCAAGTTGGACTCGATGGGCCGAATGACCTCCTTCTGCACTGTAAAATCTATGATCTATGTCGACATGGGTTATGTCCTTACCTAAGAAAAAATAAGGAATGGCTTTGGCACTTACACTACCGTCTGAGAGCAAAATAAAAGACAAGTTTTTTTTAAAAATTGGAGCCAGAGCATTTAAACTCAGATAAAGGGTTGGACACAGTATTAACTTTCATGGATAAGATTTTAGAAAGGAAAACTTATTAAGTGCTTCCGAGGCTTGGTCAGATTTTGACAAATTTAGAAAGTTGGAGGATATCGCCAAAGAAGAACACATAATGCAATTTAGCAGACTGTATACAAGGCTGCAAAAAAATTCAGTCTCCAAATTCCTCAATCCGTGCTGGCGTTCAAGTTAGATTGGACTGTGCCAAAGTTCCAAATATGGAGAGGCTTCTGGTTTTGATGGGAGTTAAATTTGCTAAAAGACACAACCTGCTAAGAACAAGATGGCGAGGTGGTCTAGAAACCGGCCACAAGCGTCAATATGAAAGTAAATTTATTTGTGATGAATGTAGGAATTTCAGATATATTGTGTTATATGTATTTGATGCAGTAAAGGTTAAAAGCCTGGGTTAGTGTGACTGTTGCAATCATGTTTTAAAAGAATCTTGGTTTGAAAGGTTGGGAGCCAGGGATTAAAGCACCGTAATAATCTTGGGTTAATGGAATGTTGTTTTGATAATGGGGATTCCCTGTGGAGTTAATTAGATTTCAGCTTGGTCAGATGATGCCATTAGTGGGTGGAGCTAAGTTATCAGGCATTTTGTGGGGAAAACAGGTCAGTAGATTTTTAACTGAAGCTGTGACCATAGGTCAAGCATTTTGCTCTCTGCAGTTCAGTTCAAAGATATGTCTGCTGGGTCTCACCCCCACAACCCAAAGATGTACAGGGTAGGTGGATTGGCCATGCTAAATTGCTCCTTAATTTAAAAAAATGGGCACTTTAAATTAAAATAAATAAATAAATAAAAATATATCTCTGCAGATGGAAGAGCAGTATGGTTGGAAACATGAACAAACCAGCTGAAACAGCTTCTGAAGTGAAACAGCCAGAGTTTATGCATGGGTCTGACAGGAGTCAGGTCTTTTATTTAAAGCGGTGTCAAGAGAGCTCTCTTTCTCATCTCTGTAAAGCAAGTATTTCTCAGGGCCAGTGGCATTTAATAGTGGATTGAGAGCTGAGATGGAACACTGGAGGAAACCCATGCAGACACTGGGAAAATATACAAATTCCACACAGTCACCTAAGGCCAGAATCAAACCCTGGTCCCTGACACTGTGAGGCAGCAGTGCCAACTACTGTACCACCATGCCACCCAGGTAGAAGGGATAAGTGATAGATGTGATATGTGTAAGAAATATAAAAGAACACCATCACACCCCACAGTGAGTATGCTCTTGGCAACAGATTTTAATGAAGTTCTTATGGTGTGGGATAAAGAAAATAATATTTTCATTTTACACTTTGTAGACTTGGAAACAAGGTTTATTCAGTTGACAATAATACATAGGAAATAAAATCAAATAATTGTGGAACAGATAATGGATGGGGCTGGACTGGGGCCACCAGCAAAGTTCCTCACTGATAACTGGGGGGAGTTTGCTAATGGTGAATTTGAGGATATGTGTGAGTAAATGGACATAATAGTTATGAATACAGCTGCAGAAAGCCCATTTAGTAATGGAGTATGCGAGAGAAATCATGCTATGACGGATTAAATGCTTCGTAAAATTTTGGCAGATCGGCAAAATTGTAAATTAACTTCGGCTTTATCATGGGCCATCCATGCAAAGAATTCACTACAGATGGTTGGGGCTACAGTCCATTTCAGTTGGTTTTTGGGAGAAATCCCAAAATTCCTTCAGTCATGAATGATCATCCTCCAGCTTGGGAGAGGACTACGATTGGCTCTGCTTTTTCTGAGCATTTGAATGTACTGAACGCGGGCAGAAGAGCATTCCTTAAAGCAGAAATCTTTGAAAGAATTCGGAGAGCTTTGAGGCACAACGTAGGGCCATTAGAAACTATTTTCAAACAGGGAGACATGGCACACTATAAAAGTGATAGATTTAATGAGTGGAAAGGTCCAGGAAAGGTTATAGGTACAGATGTTAAAACAATCATTTTGCAGCAAGATTAGTGGACACAGATTACAAGTTGGAGAATGAGAAGGGGTTATTGAATGTGCTGAGGAACCAGGTACACATATGTTACAGAATTATTTATGTATTTATTTTTAAAAAAACTTTAGAGTACCCCATTCATTTTTTCCAATTAAGGGGCAATTTAGCGTGGCCAATCCACCTAGCTTGCACATTTTTGGGTTGTTGGGGTGAAATCCATGCAAACACGGGGAGAATGTGCAAACTGCACACGGACCGTGACCCAGAGCCGGGATCAAATTTGGGACCTCGGCGCCATGAGGCCGCAGTGCTAACCCACTGTGCCACCGCGCTACCCATGTTACAGAATTATGACGACTAGATTGTGGAAATTGACAGAGTATCTGGAGAGGGATATAGTAATTCTGACAAACCAGATGAGGCTATTTGTCCCAAAGGACAGCTGACAGAAGTTAGCACTTAAGTGACTTACATGCCAGAACGGGACAGTCAGTGGAAGGACGCAACTATTGGTGGCAAAGCGGGTAAGGCCACTGGAAAATATAAAAACTGGTTGAATGTACAAGATAAAGGGAAGCCGGTTAGGCCTATGGATTGGAAATGTGAAGTACAAAAATGGAGAGCCCATGTCCATAGCAAGAGATCAAGAGCTGTTGAAAAAACATCTCATTATAGGAAGAGGAGATCACACAGTAGCAGTCTGGAACAAGATATAAGGCAGTATAGAGGGTGCAGCCTAACAAGGTTGTAAAATATGGTACAGGCTAGGAATTTTACAAGGAGCAGAAGCCCATATGAATGAGATGTTTTAGTGGCTTCCAACTAATTTTGCAAATTAGTAAAATATGCAAAACAGCAGGAACTGTAAAGTTGGAAAGAATTTGGGGTGTACACAGTGGTCCCAGATAGGGGACAGTGAGTTCTATCTCATAGATGGATATGTACTTAAAAGGTGTGTCCTGATGGAATGTGTAAGGCCAAAACCAGGCTGGTGGCGCAAAGTTTTGAAGAAAACATGAGTGACCAAGATGTAAGGGGAGATTCACCGACGGCAGGAAAGGATATTTTCAAGATCCTTTTGGCTCTTGTTATAACCTGCCTGCTTACCACTGACTGGGGACTAATGGCAATCCCACAATCCTTAGGGAGTATGAGCTTCCCCAATGGGGGTGTGGCGGAAAACTCATGAGCAGATTCCCTGCATAAATAGAGCTGGCCAGTTTGGAACCAGCTAGAGAGGAGTGAGCAGCAAGGGAGTTACTGCTGCTGTTGTATATATATGTACATATGTTATTGTAAATAAATGTTATTTCTTTCTATCCTACAACACGTGCTGGATTCTTCGTGGCCCTCATAAAACTGGCGACGAGGGTTAAAGTGGATAGCTGTCTATGCTGCTGAAGCCACCTCCCTGGATTTTTGTTGGATACAGGTTGGAAGTTCTTTTTCTGTGACACCATGCCTCTATATGGACATTTGGATGTCTTTGATGCTGCACTGGAAAGTTGGAACCAGTACACACAACGGATGCGTTACTATTTCCGGGCAAACAACATCACCGAAAACAAGCGCCAGGTGGTCATTTTGCTCACCGCCTGTGGCCCGCATACATTTGGGGTGATTAGGAGCCATACGTACACAGTTGCACCAGACACCAAGATGTTTAATGAACTTGTGACCTTAGTGGGGCAACATTTTAACCCAGTCCCGTCCACGATAGTCCAGCGTTACCGGTTTAAAACCACTGAGAGGACCCGAGGAGAGTCCCTTGCAGAGTTTCTATCCAGGCTACACAGGATTGCGGAGTACTGTGAGTATGGTGAGACCCTGTCAGAAATGTTACGCGACCGTTTGGTTTGCGGTATTAACAATGCGGCCACCCAGAGAAAGTTGTTAGCTGAGCCAACATTGACTTTTCAGCAGGCCATTCAAATCGTATTGTCCCGATAGAGCGCAGAATGGGGAGTGCAGGAGCTACAGAGAATGGAGGTGCACGCCTTGGGGCGCAACCCCTTCCATCCAAAAGTGTCTCCTCACACCCCTGCGGTACCTTGGGCGGGGTGGCGTCCGGATCGATGCCAGTGGCCGCCGGACGTTCCTCCACGAAGGGAGCCTTTTCCAGAACCAATGGATGAGGAGCCATGTCAGTGTCAGACTTGTGGGCACCGACCCCGTCGCGGACGCCGGTCTTGGGGGCGCCAGAGGCGCCGTCGTTCTGACAGAAACTGGGGCCAGCCCAGGGGCCGTATCTTCCATTTGGATGAACCTGCGGCGACTACTCCTGAGGACGTGGAGACGGAGGATGACTTCCTGCAGCTGCATTGTGTGGCAGCTCCCCATGTGGCCCCCTTTAAGGTGACCATACGGGTCAATGGTCACCCACTTGAGATGGAGTTGGACACTGGCGCAGCAGTCTCCGTGATTGCCCAGAGGACATTCGACCGCATCAAGCAGGGTATACAGACCCTTACATTAACCGACACACAGGCCAGGTTAGTCACCTACACGGGGGAACCATTGGACATTGCTGGAACTACGATGACCCCTGTTGTTTATGGACGACAGGAGGGGTGTTTCACACTTATCGTGGTGCGGGCCATGGGCCCAGCCTGTTGGGTCGGGACTGGTTGCGCCATTTGCGGCTGCAATGACAGCACATCCTCCAAACAGGTTCTGGAGGGTTGACGGAGGTACTAGGACGGTACCCAGATGTATTCCAGCCCGGTTTGGGGAAAATAAAAGGGGCCGTAGCCCGTATCCAAGTCGAACCAGGAGCTGCGCCGTGCTATTTCTGGGCGTGCCCGGTGCCTTACGCCTTGCTCGAGAAGGTAGAAGGGGAGCTCACTCGTTTGGAGTTCTTGGGTATTATCAGGCCCGTCCGTTTCGCTGACTGGGCAGCGCCAATTGTACCTGTAATGAAGCCAGATGCCACAGTTCGCTTGTACGGCGACTGTAAACCTACAGTGAATACAGCTTCCCGGCTCGACCGATATCCAATTCCTCGCATAGAAGATCACTACGCGAAGCTTGCAGGCGGACTCTCGTTCACGAAATTAGATATGAGTCACGCCTACCTACAATGGAGCTGGACCCTGCCTCTCGGCCATATGTAACTATTAATACACACCGGGGCCTGTATGATTACACACGGTTGCCCTTTGCGGTATCCTCTGCAAGCGCTATCTTTCAACGCATCATGGCGGGCATCTTGAAAGGTTTACCACGTGTCGTTGTCTACTGAGACGACGTTTTGATTACAGGGACGTCGGAGCAGGAACATTTGGAAAATTTGGAGGTTGTCGTTAGATGCTTTTCAGAGGCTGGAGTCCGTTTACATCGTACAAAGTGCGTCTTTCAGGCAAAGGAAGTAGTCTACCAGGTGGACCGCAAAGGTTTGCACCCCGTCGCAGAGAAGGTGCGTGCAATTCAACAGGTCCCCGTCCCGACTGACACTTTGCCTCTTCGTTCTTTTCTCAGCCTGGTAAACTATTACGGGAAGTTCTTCCCTAATCTGGCAATTGCGCTGTCCCTGTTGCACTTTCTGCTAAAGACGAATCGCACCTGGGTTTGGGGTCAGCCGCAAGAAACCACTTTCCGGCGGGTAAAACAACAATTGTCGTCGTCTGGGTTACTAACCCACTATGATCCTGGAAAGCCTTTGCTCATCACGTGTGATGCATCCCCGTATGGTATTGGGGCCGTCCTGTCACACAAGATGGAGAACGGGGCCGAGCGACCGATAGCTTTCGCCTTCCGCACATTGACTGCAGCGGAGAAAAAGTACGCGCAGATCGAGAAGGAGGGCCTGGCAGTGGTCTTTGTGGTGAAACGCTTCCACCAGTATGTGTATGGCCGCCACGTCACTATCGTGACTGATCATAAGCCTCTGCTGGGACTTTTCCGAGAGGATAAGCCAATACCACCCATTGCTTCTGCATGGATCCAGTGCTGGGCTTTGTTGCTCGCTGCCTACGAGTATTCCCTGGAGCATAAACCAGGGACCCAGAAAGCAAATGCCGACGCACTGAGCCGATTGCCTTTGCCGACCGGCCCCATGTCGACCCCCACGACCGGTGAGTTGGGTGCAACCTTAAATTTTATGGACTCCTTGCCTGCCACGGCATCACAGATCCATGAGTGGCCAGACGGAGCCAGTCCTGTCAAAGGTTCGGCACATAGTCCTATATTGCGGGCATTTTCCTCCAAGCTGTCAGAATTTAGCGTGGAAGACGTTATCCTCTTGTGGGGGATGTGTGTGATTGTCCTGGAAAAAGGACAGGAGCTGAAACGAAGGGACTTGCACAATGGACATCCGGGTGTGACCAAAATGAAAATGTTGGCCCGGAGTTATGTCTGGTGGCCAGGCCTCGACACCGACATTGAGAATGGGCCCAAAACTGCTCTATTTACCAGGAGCATCAGAAACTTCCGCCGGCCATGCCCCCACATCACTGGGAATGGCCAGGGCGGCCTTGGGCGCGCTTGCTTGCGGATTTCGCCGACCCTTTTCAAGGATCCATGTTGCTTCAATTAATCAATGCCCAATCTAAATGGTTAGAGGTGCATAAGATGGTAGGCACAACGTCCTGCGCAACAATCGAGAAGGTGCGTTTGTCTTTCAGTACGCATGGCCTCCCCGAGGTGCTGGTCACGGACAATGGCACTCCGTTCACAAATGAAGAGTTTGCGAGGTTCATGAAGAGGAACAACATACACCATATCCACACCACACCATACCACCCGGCTTCCAATGGGTTGGCGGAGCGCGCAGTGCAGACATTCAAACGGGCCTAAAGAAGCAGTCTTCCGGGTCTATGGACACGAGACTGGCTTGTTTTTTGTTTTCATATAGGACCACCCCACATGCAGTGACTGGAGTAGCTCCCGCGGAACTCCTAATGGGCCGGAGACTTCGCACCCGCCTCAGCATGGTTTTCCTGGACATTTGCGCAAAAGTATGCCGCACTCAAGAACGGCAGGGACGTGGCCTTTCTCGGCATCGGTCGATTCGGCAGATTGCACCCGGTGACCCAGTGTTCGTTCAAAATTTTGCTGGTGGTGCCCAGTGGGTCACTGGCATTATCTTTCGCTGAACGGGCCCTATCTCTTCTCAGGTGCAAGCCCAGGGTCATCTCCAGCGCAAGCATGTAGACCACATTCGGTCCAGAAGACCATTTCTTCCAAAGATTCCCCGCCCCCGGAGCTCATTTCTACAGCCACAGAGACCAGACACAGTAGAAAGTATTCCTCACAATCTTCCTCTGGTGCTGCACTCAAAGCCTGCGCAGGTCGTTGCAGAACCGCGTGGAGATGGAGACGCCGAGATGACAAAGGCAGTGGACTCCGACACCGAGATGGAGACGCAGGACGCCTCAGAGGGGAGTCTTCGGGCCCATCTGCCGTGGATATACAACCGTTACGCCGTTCATCATGTAAGCGCCGTTTTCCGTCTCATTACACGCCACGCGATCCAGCGCCTCGTGCAAATGGTGTCCGGCCTGTGGCAAAACGAGTCTGACGCCCTCCTTCGCCAGGTTCTTCGGTGGATTCCTTGGACTTTGGGGGAGGGGGATGTTATAACCTGCCTGCTTACCACTGGCTGGGGACTAATGGCAATCCCTCAATCCTTAGGGTGTATGAGCTTCCACAATGAGGGGGCGTAGAACTCATTAGCAGACTTTCTGCATAGATGGAGCTGGCCAGTTTGGAACCAGCTAGAGAGGAGTGAGCAGCAAGGGAGTTACTGCTGCTGTTGTATATATATATATGTTATTGTAAATAAATGTTATTTCTTTCTATCCAACAACTCGTGCTGGATTCTTCTTGGCCCTCACAAAAGCTCTGTTAGCCACAAATGCTTGGAAATGCAAGTCGATAGATATTAAAGATGCTTTCTTATTGAGACACCCTCCAAGAGAATCGCCAAACACAGAAGGGGTACTCTGGAAGTGAAATAAGTGTGTTTACATGTTGGATGATTCCTCCAAGTTTGATAGTCTCAGTGAGGCTGGTTTGTTAAGGTTATCTGCCTTCAACTGAAAGCAGACCCTATGGTATTTTATTGGCAACATGGAGTGAGATCTTCAGTCATCGTCATGTTGCATGTAGATGATTTTTTGTGGGGTGGTAGTAGAAAATACTGTTATTCATGTGATGATACAAAATGAGGGCCTAAATGGGGAACCCACGGTTGAGGCTGTACACAGCCCCATTTTTTACGAAGCAGAACTCCGCTCACCGGAACTCCCTGTTGTAGCGAGAGGTCAGAACCACATTTTTAAATGGCGTCCCGATCTCCGAGGCCCTGAAAAAATCCCTGACCTCCCCCCCTCAGCCCGAATGTTTCATAGGAGAGTCCCCCGCCCAACACCCAGGCGGGCAACCCCAGCCTGATCGCGCGTGCGCAAAAAATGCCAGCTTAACACCTTGGCACTGCCAAGGTGTCAGGCTGGCAGTGCCAAAGTTCTAGGCTGGCAGTGCCAGGGTACCCAGGTGGCACCAGAAGTGCCAGGACACCACCCTGCCCATGGGGCATGCAGCCGGGGGCCTCCAATCCCCTTGATCCCCACAATTGCCGTTCCGTCTGGTCCCTGTTTGTCGGGACCTGTACCAAATGGTGCTCGCCCGATGATCCCGAGGCGAAAAGATTGAACCCCAAAAAGTCAGGTACCTCAGGATTCTGCACATCGAAGTAAGTGCCTCACTCTTGGCAAATTTGGCAAAAAACGATCCCGCCCATTGTGGCAGGTTTCCCCTTGCAAAGTCTCATGAGATTGTATTGACTCTCGCAAAGCGTTGTGAGCCGGGTAGATCCCGGGAGTGGGGTCTCCCGGCTTTCGCCGGCCATGCTGCGCCGTGGCGAGCTACTTTTCCAGCACAGTGTGGCCGGAAGATCGCGCCCGAAGATTGGAAGTTAGGTCTTTCTGATGCGTTCAGATACATTGGGCCGAAATCAGGCAGAGTGGTTTGCATGTCATTCTACATCAGCAGCCTTACTTGGAGTATATTAATTAACCCCATAGCAATTACACGTGATAGGGCCTCTCAAATGGATAAGGCCGCTTCTAAAATGGAAAAAGAGGAACTTCAAGGTTAAATTGGGCAGCTGAGTTGGTTAGCTAGATAAATAAGATAGGTCCCATTTTTGATGTTTTAGAACTAAGCACTGAAATGAACGATCCTAAAGTTGAAGAAATTGTTAGAGCAAACAAAACATTGGCAAAATTAAAATTGGAGAATTGTGTTTAGAAATTCCTACCTTTAGGTAATATTAAATAACTAAATCTAATTGTTTATAGTGACACATCTTTTCTCCTGGGGGAGAAAAGAAACGGTTGCCCTTTGGAATGGGAAACTAAAAAGATACGAAGAGGATAAAATGTACATTGGCAGCAGAGACACTTGCCCGAGTGGAGGCAGTAGATATGGATTTTTTTATATCCAGGTTCCTGATTGAAATTTTAAATGGAACAGGTATTCAGGAATAGTACCTATAGAGTGTCACATAGACAAAAAGTTCCTTGTGAGAATGTCCACTGTACAAAATGCGTCAATGAAAAGAGACTACAAATTTTAATTTTTTAATTTTTTAAATTGTTTTAATTTTTTTAATTGTTTTAATTTTTTTAATTGTTTTAATTTTTTTAATTGTTTTAATTTTTTTAATTGTTTAAATTTAGAGTACCCAATTCATTTATTCCAATTAAGGGGCAGTTTAGCGTGTTCAATCCACCTACCTTGCACATCTTTGGGCTTTGGGGGCGAAACAGTATGTAATGGAACCTACAAGGGAACAAGCGGTCCTAGATCTGGGGCGAAATTCTCCCCCAACGGCGCGATGTCCGCCGACTGGCGCCAAAAACAGCGCCAATCAGACGGGCATCGCGCCGGCCCAAAGGTGTGGAATGCTCCGCATCTTTGGGGGCCGAGCCCTAACATTGAGGGGCTAGGCCGACGCCGGAGGGATTTCCGCCCCGCCAGCTGGTGGAAATGGCGTTTGGTGCCCCGCCAGCTGGCGCGGAAATGCGGCGCATGCGCGGGAGCGTCAGCAGCCGCCGACAGTTTCCCGCGCATGCGCAGTGGGGAGAGTCTCTTCTGCCTCCGCCATGGTGGAGGCCGTGGCGGAGGCGGAAGGGAAAGAGTGCCCCCACGGCACAGGCCCGCCCGCGGATCGTTGGGCCCCGATCGCGGGCCAGGCCACCGTGGGGGCACCCCCCAGAGTCAGATCACCCCGCGCCCCCCCAGGACCCCGCCCACACCGCCTGGCCCCGCCGGTAAATACCAGGTTTAATTTACGCCGGCGGGACAGGCAATTTCTGGGCGGGACTTCGGCCCATCCGGGCCGGAGAATTGAGCGGGGGGTCCCGCCAACCGGCGCGGCCCGATTCCCGCCCATGCCCAATCTCCGGTACCGGAGACTTCGGCGGGGGCGGGATTCACGGCGGCCAACGGCCATTCTCTGACCTGGCGGGGGGTCGGAGAATGACGCCCCTGGTCCTGTGTAATGAGGCAGGATTGATTAATGATCTGATAGTTCGGGATCCTCTTGGAAGGAGCGACCACAATATGGTGGAATTTAAAATACAGTTGGAGGATGACAAGGTAAAATCAAACACTAGTGTTTTGTGCTTAAACAAAGGCGATTACAATGGGATGAGAGAAGAACTAGCTAAGGTAGACTGGGAGCAAAGACTTCATGGTGAAGCAGTTGAGGAACAGTGGAGAACCTTCCGAGCGATCTTTCACAGTGTTCAGAAAAGGTTCATACCGACAAAAAAGAAAGACGGTAGAAAGGGGAAAAATCGACCGTGGATATCTAAGGAGGAGAGGGAGAGTATCAAATTGAAGGAAAAAACATACAAAGTGGCAAAAATTAGTGGAAGACTAGAGGACTGGGAAGTCTTTAGGGGACAACAGAAAGCTACTAAAAAAGCTATAAAGAAGAGTAAGGTAGACTATGAAAGTAAACTGGCTCAGAACATAAAAGCAGATAGTAAAAGCTTCTACAAATATATAAGACAAAAAAGAGTGGCTAAGGTAAATATTGGTCCTTTGGAAGATGAGAAGGGAGATTTAATAATAGGAGACGGGGAAATGGCTGAGGAGCTGAACAGGTTTTTTGGGTCAGTCTTCACAGTGGAAGACACAAATAACATGCCAGTGACTGATGGAAATAAAGATATGATAGGTGAGGACCTTGAGATGATTGTAATCACTAAGGAGGCAGTATTGGGCAAGCTAATGGGGCTAAAGGTAGACAAGTCTCCTGGCCCTGATGGGATGCATCCCAGAGTGTTAAAAGAGATGGCTAGGGAAATTGTAAACGCACTAGTGATAATTTATCAAAATTCACTAGACTCTGGGGTGGTCCCAGAGGATTGGAAAGTAGCAAACGTGACACCACTGTTTAAAAAAGGAGGTCGGCAGAAAGCGGGTAATTATAGGCCGGTAAGCTTAACTTCGGTTGTAGGGAAAATGCTGGAATCTATCATTAAGGAGGAAATAGCGGGGCACCTGGAGGGAAATTGTCCCATTGGGCAGACGCAGCATGGGTTCACAAAGGGTAGGTCGTGTCTGACTAATTTGGTAGAATTTTTTGAGGACGTTACCAGTGCAGTAGATAATGGGGAGCCAATGGATGTGGTATATCTGGATTTCCAGAAAGCTTTTGACAAGGTGCCACACAAAAAGTTGCTGCATAAACTAAAGATGCATGGCATTGAGGGTAAAGTGGTAGCATGGGTAGAGGATTGGTTAACTAACAGAAAGCAGAGCGTGGGGATAAATGGGTGTTCTCTGGTTGGCAACCTGTAACTAGTGGGGTCCCTCAAGGATCAGTGTTGGGTCCGCAGTTGTTCACAATTTACATAGATGATTTGGAGTTGGGGACCAATGGCAATGTGTCAAAGTTTGCAGACGACACTAAGATGAGTGGTAAAGCAAAAAGTGCAGAGGATACCGGAAGTCTGCAGAAGGATTTGGATAGGTTAGGTAAATGGGCTAGGGTCTGGCAGATGGAATTCAACGTTGCCAAGTGTGAGGCTATCCATTTTGGGAGGAATAACAGCAGAATGGATTATTATTTAAATGGTAAGATGTTAAAACATGCTGCTGTGCAGAGGGACCTGGGTGTGCTGGTGAACGAGTCACAAAAAGTTGGTGTGCAGGTGCAACAGGTGATTAAGAAGGCTAATGGAGTTTTGTCTTTCATTGCTAGAGGGATGGAGTTCAAGACTAGGGAGGTTATGCTGCAATTGTATAGGGTGTTGGTGAGGCTACATCTGGAGTATTGTGCTCAGTTTTGGTCTCCTTACCTGAGAAAGGACATATTGGCACTGGAGGGAGTGCGGAGGAGATTCACTAGGTTGATCCCAGAGTTGAGGGGATTAGATTATGATGAGAGGTTCAGTAGACTGGGACTGTACTCATTGGAGTTTAGAAGGATGCGGGGGGATCTTATTGAAACATATAAAATTATGAAGGGAATAGATAGGATAGATGCGGGCAGGTTGTTTCCACTGGTCGGGGAAAGCAGAACTAGGGGGCATAGCCTCAAAATAAGGGGAAGTGGATTTAAGACCGAGTTTAGGAGGAACTTCTTCACCCAAAGGTTGTGAATCTCTGGAATTCCTTGCCCAGTGAAGCAGTTGAGGCTCCTTCTTTAAACGTTTTTAAGAAAAAGATAGATACCTTTCTAAAGAATACAGGGATTCGGGGATAAGGGGCGTCATTCTCCGACCCCCCGCCGGGTCGGAGAATGGCCGTTGGCCGCCGTGAATCCCGCCCCCGCCCCCGCCGAAGTCTCCGAAGGGAGAAAAGTCGGCGGGGCGTTAATGGCGCCGCTGCCGCGGAGAATGTCACGGGTCTGCGCAAGGCAGCCGATTTTCGGCCTGCCGATATTCTCCCTTCCGGATGGGCCGAAGTCCCGTCGACGTGATGACCGTTCACGTCGACGTCAATCAAACCTCCTTTTCATCGGCGTGACCCGGTGCTCCAGGCTCACGCCGACCAGCGAGGAGGTGAGTGACGGCCTGGGGGGTTGGCTCTGGGCAGGAAATGGCGTGGCCGCAGACTGATTGCCTGAGGAGAGGTGTGTCTCGGCTTGTGTGTGTGTGCGGCGGGGGGGGGGTGGTTAGAGTAGGCTGGGCTCCGGGGGAGTGCCGGGAGGGGGTCCGTGCCGGGGTGGAGGTTGGGGGTTGTGGAGGGGGTCCGTGCCGGGGTGGAGGTTGGGGGGGGGGGGTCCGTGCTGGGGTGGAGGTTGGGGGGAGGTCCGTGCTGGGGTGGAGGTTGGGGGTTGGGGAGGGGTTCCGTGCCGGGGTGGAGGTTGGGGGGGGGTCCGTGCTGGGGTGGAGGTTGGGGGTTGGGGAGGGGGTCCGTGCCGGGGTGGAGGTTGGGGGTTGGGGAGGGGGTCCGTGCCGGGGTGGAGGTTGGGGGGGGGGTCCGTGCCGGGGTGGAGGTTGGGGAGGGGGTCCGTGCCGGGGTGGAGGTTGGGGAGGGGGTCCGTGCCGGGGTGGAGGTTGGGGGTTGTGGAGGGGGTCCGTGCCGGGGTGGAGGTTGGGGAGGGGGTCCGTGCCGGGGTGGAGGTTGGGGGTTGTGGAGGGGGTCCGTGCCGGGGTGGAGGTTGGGGTGGGGGTCCGTGCCGGGGTGGAGGTTGGGGGTTGGGGAGGGGTTCCGTGCCGGGGTGGAGGTTGGGGGGGGGTCCGTGCCGGGGTGGAGGTTGGGGGTTGGGGAGGGGGTCCGTGCCGGGGTGGAGGTTGGGGGTTGGGGAGGGGGTCCGTGCCGGGGTGGAGGTTGGGGGGGGGGTCCGTGCCGGGGTGGAGGTTGTGGAGGGGGTCCGTGCCGGGGTGGAGGTTGGGGAGGGGGTCCGTGCCGGGGTGGAGGTTGGGGGTTGGGGAGGGGGTCCGTGCCGGGGTGGAGGTTGGGGGTTGGGGAGGGGGTCCGTGCCGGGGTGGAGGTTGGGGGGGGGGGTCCGTGCCGGGGTGGAGGTTGGGGAGGGGGTCCGTGCCGGGGTGGAGGTTGGGGGTTGGGGAGGGGTTCCGTGCCGGGGTGGAGGTTGGGGGGGGGTCCGTGCCGGGGTGGAGGTTGGGGGTTGGGGAGGGGGTCCGTGCCGGGGTGGAGGTTGGGGGTTGGGGAGGGGGTCCGTGCCGGGGTGGAGGTTGGGGGTTGGGGAGGGGGTCCATGCCGGGGTGGAGGTTGGGGGGGGGTCCGTGCCGGGGTGGAGGTTGGGGGTTGGGGAGGGGGTCCGTGCCGGGGTGGAGGTTGGGGAGGGGGTCCGTGCCGGGGTGGAGGTTGTGGAGGGGGTCCGTGCCGGGGTGGAGGTTGGGGGGGGGGTCCGTGCCGGGGTGGAGGTTGTGGAGGGGGTCCGTGCCGGGGTGGAGGTTGGGGAGGGGGTCCGTGCCGGGGTGGAGGTTGGGGGTTGGGGAGGGGTTCCGTGCCGGGGTGGAGGTTGGGGGGGGGGTCCGTGCTGGGGTGGAGGTTGGGGGTTGGGGAGGGGGTCCGTGCCGGGGTAGAGGTTGGGGGGGGGGGTCCGTGCCGGGGTGGGTGATGGGAGGGCAAATGAGTTGGTCCACCTGGCCAGGTGCCAGCCTCCAACAGTTGGACCCATGCGGTCCATGTCACCTGGCTGGGGGGAGGAGGGGATATGGGCAATGATGACATGTCGTCGTTCCCCTCCCCCCCACCAGATCGTCATGTTTTCAGATCATCCAGCGATGTTGGCCGCCGTGGTGGCAGCCGCTCATGTCTATGTTGCCCTGGATGAGGAGGAGGAGGAGGAGGAGGAGGAGGAGGAGCGTGCCAGAGAGGCGGCGCAGGCTGCCGCAGAGGGGCAGGCGGCAGCCGCCCAGGCTGGAGGGACACCTGACCGACAGGACGAGGAGGGGGAGGAGGACGTCGCGGCCCCACGGCAACGGAGGCACCCGAGGGCGCCCCGTGTGTACCGGCCCCGGCAGTCATACCAGGACCTCACGGACCGGGAATGCAGGAGGAGACTCCGGATGAGCCGGGAAACCGTGGCACACATCTGCCACCTGCTGGCACACCTGTCACCGCGTGGCACTGGCGGGGGACACCCTCTCCCCGTGTCCGTCAAGGTTACGGTGGCCCTGAACTTTTATGCAACGGGGTCATTCCAGGCACCGAGTGGGGACCTGTCCGGCATATCGCAGACATCGGTGCATCGGTGCATCCGGGCAGTGACAGATGCCCTTTATGCCATGGCGCACCGCTACATCCGCTTCCCCGTGGACCGGGCCAGCCAAGATGCCCGGGCCGTGGGCTTCTCTGCCATTGCCGGGTTCCCCATGGTCCAGGGCGCGATCGATGGGATGCACGTCGCCGTGCGGCCACCTGCAGATAACAGGGCCGTGTTCACTAATAGGAAGGGGACCTATTCGATGAACGTACAGGTGGTCTGCGACCACCGCATGATGATCCTGCACGTCTGCGCCCGTTACCCAGGCAGTGTAAACGACTCATTCGTGTTGTCGCGGTCATCCATCCCCGGCATGTACGAGGGACGCCATCCCCGGCTGAGGGGCTGGTTGCTGGGCGACAGGGGCTACCCATTGCGATTGTGGCTGATGACGCCTATACGGAGGCCACGCAATGAGGCGGAGAACCGCTACAATGATGCCCATGTAGCGACAAGGGGAGTGATCGAGAGGTGCTTTGGCGTGCTGAAGATGCGTTTCAGGTGCCTGGACCTCTCTGGGGGCGCCCTCCAGTATCGGTCAGATAGGGTCGGCCGCATCATTGTGGTGTGCTGCGTCCTGCACAACATAGCCCAGCAGAGGGGCGATGTGCCGCAGGCAGAGGAGGGCGGAGTGGAGGAGCAGCAGGAAGAGGCCCAGTCCTCCCCAGATGAGGGGGATGGGGGCAATGGTCAGGGCAGACGGGGTAGACACAGACGGGTGGCTGTCCACCGTTACCGGCTGGCCCAGCGGGCACGGGACAGACTGATAGACGCCCGCTTCACTGACTAGATGGGCGTGGGAATCGGGTAGTATGGCCACAGACCGCACACCATGACAACAGCCGACCACCCACACCCCCCACCCATCCACCCACCCAGCACCCTCACCCCCCTCCCCAACCCCACACACCCCACCCGCATGCACACCACCCCCCCACTCCCAATTGCCGATCCACCGGCGGCACAACGGGCCGGGCTCACCCAGTTGCGGGTGGACGCGTGTCTATCGCAGGCCATGGAGAATGATGACAACCCGCCTCCGATGAGCTCCTGGCTCTACATCGTTGGACTATGTCTGACCCATGGCCACAGTACCACCATCCACCCGGACCATCCCTGCATGCGGCTGTGACACTGCAGCGCACGGTCCCGTCCTCTGCCCGGGGGATGTTGATGGCGGCCCAGGGGGAAGGGGGCAGACTCACCTGGGGCTGAGGTAAGACCACCCCTCACACACACACTTGCGCTCAACGTACATGACACCCCCGCACACTTTGGACAGAGCACAAAGGCAGCTTCGGTAGGTGTAACATTGACTTTAATAACCAAAGGAGTTCATGCACGTGCCCTAGCGCCTAAAACTCATCTGTGCCCTGCACCCGTGCCAACTTACTCAGTGTCTAATTGTTTGGCCTTACGGGCCCTTTGACTACGTCTACGTGGTTCCCCAGACGGTACAGCAGAACTGGAGGTGGACTCCTGTGATTCCTGCCCTCTGACACTGGATCCCTTTGGCGGCCGTTTCCTGGGGCGTCCTGGCCTAGATGGGCCAGGCTGCGGCCCGGGCGACTGGGATGGCGAGCTGCCAGCCTGTCCTGCCCGTTGCCCACCCGATGCACCTGGGACGGAAGGGGGGGAGTCCGAGGTGTCGCGGTGTACCGGGACCTCCCCTACAGAGGGAGCCGGGACGGACCACACCACCTCCTCCTCCCTCGGGGTGCCCGATGGCCCCCAGGCCTCTACATGGGTGGGGGATGCGAACGGACTGGCCATCCGACGCGCCCCCGACATCTGGCGCTGCCAGTCCTGGAGGCCCGTGCTGGTATCGACAGGGGTCTGCAGGTTTGCAGCCATGGAGCCCAGGGGGTTGTCGAACCCTGTCTGCGACAGTGCGACGCCAGCTCGCACATGGCCACTGGCGCCGATGCCCTCAGCGATGGCCTGCTGAGACTGGGCCATGGCCTGCAGAGACTGGGCCATGGCCTGCAGAGACTGGGCTATGGCCTGCTGAGACTGGGCCATGGCCTGCTGAGACTGGGCTATGGTGTTGAGCGCCTCTGCCATCTGGCGCTGGCACTGGCTCATGGCCTCCTGTGAGAGGGCAGCCATTTCCTGGGCCACAGACGCCGCCTGCACGGAAGGCCCCAGGCCTCGCAAACCGTTCCCCATGTCTGACACCGTCGCACCCATTGCCTCCACCGCGGACGCCACCCGTGCGGTGTCAGCCTGGGTGGCACGCATGACCGGGACCACTCCCAGCTCCTGGACGCGGGTGGACTCCTCCACCTGCGACCGCAGCCGCCGCAAGCCACCCGTCACCCTATTCGCTCGTCTCCGTGTCGGTGGTTGCATCGGATCTATGTGTGGGTGTGGTAACTGCAGGAACCCGGGATCCATTTGGGCGGCAGATGTTCGCTTGGCCTGGGCTGCCCTCCGACCGCCCGGTCCCTCTGCTGCTCCTACCTCCACCTGCTGTACCGGGACGGCTGTGTTGTGCGCACCAGTGAGTGTACCAGACGCCTCATCACTAAAGTGCCCAACCGTGGTGAGTGTTTCTGCGATGGTGGAGGGTGTTGGTGACAGCAGTGGCGTTGTGTCGTGCTCTTCGTCCCACTCTGAGTCCATGGCACTTTGGGGTGGGGGTTCGTCTCCACCCATCCACTCTGAGTCACTGTCCGGTATTTCGTCTTCCCGGGTAGGGGTGTCCTGGGTAGTGCTGTCCCGGGTAGTGCTGTCCCGGGTAGGGGTGTCCCGGGTAGTGCTGTCCCGGGTAGTGGTGTCCCGGGTAGGGGTGTCCTGGGTAGTGGTGTCCCGGGTAGGGGTGTCCTGGATAGTGGTGTCCTGGGTAGTGGTGTCCTGGCTCGGATGTGACGGGGGCCTGTGGCTGCCCCCCTCATCGCTGGGTGGTCGCTCCCGCACGTGACGGGGGTGTCGTCTCCCTGTTGCTCCAGGTCTCTCCGTCTCCCGTGGTCTCCGAGGGGCATCCTGCGGGCGTCGCATGCTGGAGGGTTCGGGTCTCTCCGTCTCCCGTGGTCTCCGAGGGGCATCCTGCGGGCGTCGCATGCTGGAGGGTTCGGGTCTCTCCGTCTCCCGTGGTCTCCGAGGGGCATCCTGCGGGCGTCGCATGCTGGAGGGTGCGGGTCTCTCCGTCTCCCGTGGTCTCCGAGGGGCATCCTGCGGGCGTCGCATGCTGGAGGGTGCGGGTCTCTCCATCTCCCGTGGTCTCGGAGGGGCATCCTGCGGGCGTCGCATGCTGGAGGGTGCGGGTCTCTCCGTCTCCCGTGGTCTCCGAGGGGCATCCTGCGGGCGGTCTGCATCTGCGGGGATGGGTGCCTGGACGTTTGGTCCTGCGATACACAATGAAGCATGCATGGTTAGACATCAGGCAGTGATCAGGTGATACGGGAGAGGGGGATATAGGGGAGGGGGGATATGGGGACGGGCTGTTGGTGGCTCACTTGCTCGTGGGGCCCCGACCTCTGCATCAGCAACCTCCCGGTCCTCAGGTCCGCCAGCCAGTTCCAGGGCCCTTTCCTCGTGTACGGTCAGTGGCCTCTCATCAGCGGGCCCTCCTCCAGTCCTCACATGCTCCCTATTGTTGTGTGCGCGCTTCTCCTGGGGGGGGCGGGGTGGTGGCAGGGGTAAAAGGCAACAGTGTTAGGCAGGTATATGAATGCACGCCATCGGTTGCGCGTGCATTGCAGAGGTTAAGGTTAGGGCTGGATTCACTTGGGGATATGGGGGATATGGGGGAGGGGGGATATGGGGGAGGGGGATATGGGGGATATGGGGAGGGGGGATATGGGGGAGGGGGGATATGGGGGATATGGGGGAGGGGGGATATGGGGGATATGGGGGAGGGGGGATATGGGGGAGGGGGGAATATGGGGGATATGGGGGAGGGGGGGATATGGGGAGGGGGGATATGGGGGAGGGGGGATATGGGGGAGGGGGGAATATGGGGGGATATGGGGGAGGGGGGATATGGGGGAGGGGGGAATATGGGGGATATGGGGGAGGGGGGGATATGGGGGAGGGGGGATATGGGGGAGGGGGGATATGGGGGAGGGGGATATGGGGGAGGGGGGAATATGGGGGATATGGGGGAGGGGGGATATGGGGGATATGGGGGAGGGGGAATATGGGGATATGGGGGAGGGGGGGATATGGGGGAGGGGGGATATGGGGGAGGGGGGATATGGGGGGAGGGGGGAATATGGGGATATGGGGGAGGGGGGATATGGGGAGGGGGGATATGGGGGAGGGGGGATATGGGGGATATGGGGGAGGGGGGAATATGGGGGATATGGTGGAGGGGGGGGGGGATATGGGGGAGGGGGGATATGGGGAGGGGGGAATATGGGGGATATGGGGGAGGGGGGATATGGGGGGAGGGGGGAATATGGGGGATATGGGGGAGGGGGGATATGGGGGATATGGGGGAGGGGGGATATGGGGGATATGGGGGAGGGGGGATATGGGGGATATGGGGGAGGGGGGAATATGGGGGATATGGTGGAGGGGGGATATGGGGGAGGGGGGGATATGGGGAATATGGGGGATATGGGGGAGGGGGGATATGGGGAGGGGGATATGGGGAGGGGGGATATGGGGGAGGGGGTAATATGGGGGATATGGGGAGGGGGGATATGGGGGATATGGGGGAGGGGGGATATGGGGAGGGGGAATATGGGGGATATGGTGGAGGGGGGATATGGGGGAGGGGGGATATGGGGAATATGGGGATATGGGGGAGGGGGGATATGGGGGGAGGGGGGATATGGGGGAGGGGGGGATATGGGGGAGGGGGGAATATGGGGGATATGGGGGAGGGGGGATATGGGGGATATGGGGGAGGGGGGGATATGGGGGAGGGGGGATATGGGGGATATGGGGGACGGGGGATATGGGGGAGGGGGGATATGGGGGAGGGGGGATATGGGGGAGGGGGGATATGGGGGATATGGGGGATATGGGGGAAGGGGGGATATGGGGGAGGGGGGGATATGGGGGAGGGGGGATTTGGGGGAGAGGGGATATGGGGGACGCTCACCCTGCCTGCTCTGACGAGGTCGTTCACCTTCTTGTGGCACTGGGTGCCTGTCCGTGGTGTTAGGGCCACAGCGGTGACGGCCTCTGCCACCTCCCTCCACAGACGCCGGCTGTGGCGTGGGGCAACTCTGCGGCCGTGCCCGGGATACAGGGCGTCCCTCCTCTGCTCCACCGCATCCAGGAGCGCCTCCACATCGCGTGACTCGAACCTCGGGGCTGAGCGACGGCCAGCCATCAAGTCGGGTGTTGCGGTCGGCTGTTCCAGTCGGGTGGGGGGGAGCTGCGCGGCCTTATGAGCCGTCACGCCGTGCAGCGCGTATGACGCTGCACGGCGTGAACCACTGCGCAAGCGCGGATCCCGTTACGTCGCTGCTAGCCCATTTCGGGCCGCAGACTATCGGCCCATTTTTATGACGTGACGCAAGTGGGATTTGCGCCGTTTTTTGCGCCGATCGGCGGAGTTTCCGCCGATAACGGAGAATTTCGCCCATGGTGTATGGGCCGGAGAGTGGAGCTGAGTCCACAAAGATCAGCCATGATCTCATTAAATGGCGGAGCAGGCTCGAGGGGCCAGATGGCCTACTCCTGTTCCTAGTTCTTATGTTTTTATGAAACCCCAGAGACTACAAATTGACATCGCGAGCCTAAAACAGATGCTGGAGAACAGGGAGATTCGTAGATCAAGTGGGGTGATTGCAGTTGCCAATTATCTGACTGTTTGACGAAAAGAGGGGCTAGCTCGAAGAAGTTATTAGAAATTATTAAAGAGGGATGCCTTTTCCTAGAAGGAAGAGATACGTGAGTGGAAATTAAGGGAATTGGGTGCATTTGTTGCAGAAAAAAATTAGATACATTTGTGTTAAGAGGGAGAATCTGTTAGGAAAGAGTTAATGTTCCCTAATACTTAGTTAGAATTAAGGGGGTTAACTGTTCTACAGATTGCATAAATATATAAAGGGGATACAGGTGACACTGTTTTGTTGTGGAGAAGTGATTACTGAACACAAACTTGGAATCAAAGACTCAAAACTTGCTTCCTAGTTCTTATTTAAAAAGTTACCATTGGAGCTTAACACCCCATTTTGACCATCTCAGAAATTCTTTATAGCCTAAAGTTTTCAGGGACAATTGCACCCAACAGTTTTTGAGTAATTTCAGCTACTTTTTCAGGCAGAACCAAAAGCCTTGACATCCTGTGAAATCCAATGCTGTTTCCCAAACTCTGCATCCAATGCACCACCAAGACTGCTTAATTGCACCTCCACAACAATGCCTGCCCTTGTTCCTACCTCATCTCTTCTACTGCTAAAAACTCAACCTCTGGATCTAATATTAATATAATAATAATCTTTATCAGTGTCACAAGTCGGCTTACATTAACACTGCAATGAAGTTACTGTGAAAATGTCCATCCTAGAATCACTGTAAGTCAGTTAGTTATTGCCAAATTATAGATTGTCTTATGTGGTGGATCCAAGCCTACTGGAAATTGGGTTGATAATGTCCAAATGTAATGGGCACCACTTTTTCAACTGAGTCCCACATTCTCCGAATATTTTTTTTGTACAATTAAAAGGTAGAGTTCAAGATATCTAAAGTGCAGAACGTTCAGACACTGGTAATGGAACCAGAAACTGAAGTATTGAATTTTTAAAAAATATGCCATTGTCCATTATGAAAAACATTTCTCGTCTCACATCCTGCTCCTTTTTAAACAGAGAGTGGCTCTGTTAAAGCTAACAGCAACTATCACAATTATCAGCCTGAAACACGAACTGACATTTGTTCAAGGCAGGATGCGTAACACAACAACAAAAGGTCAGCTAATCCTGTCAGGAACATCCAACACGGCAGTGTTATCCATATCTGAGTCACTAGATTATACATGAGTGCAGGACTGGCTCTGTATTCCACAGGGGACAATTTAACATGAGTTATTGTGTCAGGGATTGGAGTCATGCTGTGCAACATTATTAACAAAAGTATTATGTGCGGCACGATGGCACAGTGGTTAGCACAGTTGCTTCACAGCTCCAGGGTCCCAGGTTCGATTCCCGGCTTGGGTCACTGTCTGTGCAGAGTCTGCACGTTCTCCCTGTGTCTGCGTGGGTTTCCTCCAGGTGCTCCGGTTTCCACCCACAGTCCAAAGATCTGCAGGTTAGGTGGATTGGCCATGTTAAATTGCCCTTAGTATCCAAAAAGGTTGGGTGGGGTTACTGGGTTACGGGGATAGGGTGGAGGTGTGGGCTTAAGTAGGGTGTTCTTTCCAAGGGCTGGTGCAGACTTGATGGGCTTTTCTGCATATTCAGCTTGTACCGCAAAAAAAGGCCAATCTCCCCCAGCGTCCGATGATCCTATCGAAGTACCCAACTGGGTCCGAAATACACAATAAGAAGTCACCTACGTACAGAGAAACCCGGTGTTCGACCGCGGCCCTCTCAATTCCCTCCATCCTCATGACGCCCTAGGCGTCATTGCCAGTGGCTCAATTGCCAGGGCAAAGAGCAGTGGAGAACACAGGCACTCCTGCCTCGTCTCCCAGTGTAACCCCAAATAATCCGAGCTGACCTTGTTCATCCAAACACTGACCTCAGGTGCCTTATACAGCAGCCGACAATACTAATAATAACATTACGCAGCCTCCGTACATTCGCCGACAACTGCAGCCCCCTCACAATCCCCGCCTGATCCTGTCCTATCACGCCAGGTACGCAATCCTGAAATCCACTGTCCCGTGTTGCCAGCATCTTCACCAACAACTTTGCATCTACGTTCAACGGCGAGATCGGGCGGTACGATCCATACAGCTCTGGGTCTTTGTCCTTATTTAAAATGAGAGATTTCAAATCCTGAGACAGCGTAGGGGGAGCTCGCCCCTCACCATCCACTCATTGTACATCTCAACTAGCAGGGGCCCCAGCTCCAGCCCAAACTTCTTATAAAACTCGATTGGGAACGCATCCAGCCCCGAAGCCTTCACTGCCTGCATCGACCCCACGCAAACCATCACCTCCCTCAGCCCAATCGTCCCTGCACCCTCATCTCCTCAATCCTTGGGAACTCCAACCCACGCAAGAACGGCCTCATTCCTTCATCGATCTCTGAAGGCTCCGAGATATACAGTCTGTGATAAAAAGCCTCAAAAACTTTGTTCATCCCCTCTGGCTTCGATACCACTGTGCCTCTCTCGTCCTCACCCTTCCTATTTTCCTTCGCCGTCACCTACTTCCTCAACTGGTGTGCAAGCATGCCCCTCTGGCTCTACGCAATTGTCCCATTGCCTTTTCCGTGAACACCAGCTCAAACTCCATCTGGAGCCTCTGATTCTCCTTTAGTAACGCCTCCTCAGGCACCACAGAATATCTGCGGTCCACCCTCAGGGTGACCTCCACCAACCTCAACCTCTTGGCTTGCTCTGCTCTCTCCCTGTGCGCCCATACCAATATAAACTCCCCCCTTACTACTGCTTTCAGCACCTCCCACAGCGTGGAGGCAGAAACCACCCCCATAATGTTCATAGAATTCTAGAATCCCTACAGTCCAGAAGGGGGCCATTCGGCCCATCGAGTTTGCCCCGATTCTTCAGGTGAGCACTCTACCCATTTGTACTGACCCGTCCACACCGCCCTATCCTCGTAGCCCCGAACCTGGACATTAAGGGGCAATTTATCATGGCCAATCCACCTAACCTGCACATCTTTGGACTGTGGGAGGAAACTGGAGCACCCGGAGGAAACCCACGCAGACACGGGAAGAACGTGCAAACTCTACACAGGAAGAGACCGGGAATGATCCCAGGACCCTGGCGCTGTGACGCAGCAATACTAACCATTGCGCCACCGTGCCGCCGTTCAGCTTCAGATAATTTTGAATGGCCCCCCTCACCCTCTCGCAAACCCTCTTATCCGGAATAAGCCAACATCCAAACTCCATCATGGCCGCTGAGCCTACCCCTGCACCACCCCCAAATCCACCCAATGCGGCGTGAGATCAGAGACCACAATCACCAAGTACTAAGACCCTACCAACTCCGTCGAAAACAAAGAAATCAATCCGGGAGTACACCTGGTGCACATGCAAGAAATAAGAAAATTCCTTTGCTCTTGGCCTCTCAAACCACCATGGGTCCGCCCATGCGCCCCCCCCCCCCCCCCCCCCCCAGCGCAGCTCGGAGAATCGCACGCCGCCGTCGGGTCATCGTGGCACAGTTGCTCCGATTCTCCGGCCGGGCGCGGGCCTCGGAAAATCGCGCCCGAGGAATATTAAAAACTGCTAACCAATCAACAATGAAATTCTAAACAATTACAGAGAATTACAATGTGCATAATACTAAGAGCCAGAGAAAAAGAGGTGGAAAAGTATCTGGGGAGTAAATAACAAAAATAAAGGTCTACATTAAAATGGAAGATGGGATTCGTTAAATGACAAAAGGGATGATAGTCTCAAAGTCAGATTGGTTTGAAAACCATTTATCAAAATATTTCTTGTAATGTAAAGTATATCCAATGTTTACTGTTTAGAACTTGTGCAATGGTAGACGGCAGATGTACATGTCACGTGTATTCCATTGTATATGCAGACACTATTGAATATAGAAATTCTAGATGTATACAATAGATATGCAATAAATAGCTTAGAATGTAGATAGTGGACTCAATGTTTGATTGGGTACTGTGTTGACAAGCCCAGGCAAAACTATTTTCAGCATATTTTTCATATAAATGCATTACTGAGCACCATATGCAGCTACATTTGCAGCACTGTGGGTAATAGATTATCATGGATTATCATAGAATTTACAGTGCAGAAGGAGGCCATTCGGCCCATCGAGTCTGCACTGGCTCTTTAAAGAGCACCCTACCCAAGGTCAACACCTCCACCCTATCCCCATAACCCAATAATCCCACCCAACACTAAGGGCAATTTTGGACACTAAGGGCAATTTATCATGGCCAATCCACCTAACCTGCACATCTTTGGACTTACTTACTTGGTAATTACTTACCAAGGGACAAGTGAAAAGAGAAATACCTTCACCCATCAATGCTCATCATATCTGTTAATCACTGCAAACCTGTCCAATGCCACCCAGCTGCAAGTAATGTTACCTCTTAGAAAATACAAAAAAATGAAAAAAACATTTGGCCAAGGTGCAGGAGGCTATGATCACCATTAGCTCTTGCTAACTGATTCACACCCTGATACTTGCCAATGCTGTGCTCCATCAGGAACTTAGGTATGTTCCTTCCTAAAATATTACCCACGTTTTCACTGGTAACCTGTTCCAGGGGCAACAATCCTCTCAGAAAGAAGGCCTTCCAACATCTGGGTCTGTGCGTTTTTGAATCAGCATGTCACTTGATTGGGCTTTATCCGTTTTGAATAAAATACTCAAATCTTCTGCATCTAATAATTTTGATATCCGATATTCTCTAGTCAGATTTTGAATGAGCCTACACTTCTCTGAATTGATGAAAACTAATTCTCCAAGTTTTTCCTCCTAATTAGGAGGTCAAAGTTTATGTAAAATCTTTGTAATTTTCCTGAAACTCAATACACTGTTTACAGCTTCATACCACATCAATTGAATGAAGGTAGGTGTAATACTGCAACCAAGGACACACAAAGCTTTATATAGCTAAGTATAATGATCCTAATTTTATAATTTGTTGACATCAAAACTTGGTATAGTGTTACCAATTGATAAATAAATTGCACAATTTGGCTAGGTGTAAACCTATTTTTGTGCTATCATTGTTACAAATGGCAATGAATTGCATTCCACTTTTCCTCCTTACTATATCAAAGGCACTCAGTTTTGTTTTGAGCATAGGTGCAAGGGTATGTGCAGCCTTATTCAGTACCTTTGTTACTTACGTGTGCGTCTGCACGTTAAGGCTGATTTTAAAAACATGTTACCAGGGACATGCATCTCGCATTAAGAAATTGTAGGTGCCTTTCCACATTTCTTGTCGCCGTAATTTTCAATGTTGCCTGTAGTAGAGCTTTGTAAAATGCACCCTTGCGAATTTGGTTAGGCAATTTAACTGTGGCAGGCAGCACAGATCATTGTGACCCCACCCAACATGCACACATTTTCTATCAGTGTTTAGGATGCTGATCAGCAAAACGAACACGAGGATAACCTTTCTCTTCTCTAGCCAGGGGTGCTGGGACCATTTGCAACAGCTCAAGTGCTGTCCCAACTGAATTAATCTGACCCAACACAACAGGAATCAAAACTCCTCAGATTCTCTGGCCAGTATGGTGACATACAGCTCCAGGTCATACCTTCATCAACGAGAAATAGATCTTTGTTTCCTCTTCTGCAATTAGTGAGATATGGCACTTTTTTAATTCTTTAACTTATTTTCTGCAAGTTGTTTGCCACCTACGGCAGCATTTTCAGAAACCAGCAAACTCATAACAAGGCCTATCTCTGAATGGCTGCTTGTTTTTCTGTCCCTATTTAAAATGCTATCTTCTTTTCTTTATTAATATATATTACTATGTGTCTCTTTCTTCAATTATCCATTTTGTTATCATTCATTTAATGCTCTCAATCAGCTTTTCTTTATGATTCTTTTCATTACATTTGTCTTAATGTTAGTTCTGTTCTGCTGAACTCCCTTGATTTTCTTGTCAGTGCTGGGTTTTTTTTGCTTTCTTTCTATTTTACTGCTCTTGCAATCTGCCAGCTGCATGTCTTGGCACATTCTGACCAATTACATAAACTTCCAGCTGCTTCCTTCCTTGTCTTTCTGACTCTATCCCTGCAATGTCTCAGTGATTCCTTTTCCCACTCACAGATTCTGAATTTACGGTCTGCTGATTGTCCAGTTGTAGCCTCCAGGCCCTGCCATTTTCCATCTCTCAGCTATAGGGTAGATATACCATAATAGGCAGGAAGAAAAGCATGGGCCAACTTACATCATGTTTTGCGTGGGCATTCAATTTCTAGATTTGGCCCATAATTTATTGAAAGGGCCTCCCTATTTAGTCAGCTATCTTTTAATTTTTAAAAATATCTTTATTGTCACAAGTAGGCTTACATTAACACTGCAATGAAGTTACTGTGAAAATCCCCTAATCGCCACATTCCGGCACCTGTTCGGCTACACAGAGGGAGAATTCAGAATGTCTAATTCACCTAACAAGCAAGTCTTTTTTTGGGACTTGTGGGAGGAAACGGGAGCACCCGGAGGAAACCCACACAGACACAGGGAGAATGTGCAGACTCCGCACAGATTCCCAAGCGGGAATCGAACCCGGGACCCTGGAGCTGTAAAGCCACAGTGCTAACCACTGTGTTGCCCTGCTTTGGGAGCTCGTGTGTAAGGAGGCAGGATTTAGAGCACTGCTGCAGCCACTTATAGGTTGCAACACCCACTAGGCAGCAAGACTCTGGCCTAAATTTTATGATGGTGTTGAGGGTCTCTGGCTTAGCCAAAATGGCACCAGAGATCTGATTCCAGAAGCCCCGCCCCTGAACCCAGCACTCATCGTTCTCTCCAGGAATTGGGTGCTTCATGGTTTGCACATCCTTGATTCAAACAGATCCAATTTTCACTAATGGCATGTCCAAATCACAACTTGTGGGCTTCAGACTTTCCAGGAGAAAGTCTAAAGCTGCCAGAATTCTTTGGAGGAGTGGAATATCCTTTTGGATAGCTGCAGGGACACTTTTGGGAAAGGTCAGGTAACCCTTTGGAAGTGGTCAAATATCCTTTTGGATTGTTAGAAGTGGACATGTCTGTGTGTAAAAAGTGAATACATTTATTGGAACAGTCAAGCTAAAGGAAAATGTCAAGCTTTCAAGATATTCAAATCTCATTGGGACTGTCAAATTTATTGGAACGCTTGTGCTGTCAAGACATTCAAACCTCCTGCCTTATAAATGTTCTTTTAAAAAATTCCAGAGTTTAAAAAAATAGTATTTGCTTTTTCAATTACCGTTGACATAAGTTTCAGGATTATAATTATAGTAATTGTGCTGCAGGACTGATTTCACAACCTATAATTATCACAGTGGGATGTCTGTCAGTTCACAGTTTGATTGACAGCGTCAAGTGATTATAAATTCTTTGATGTGGCGCTATGAATACAAACGTTTTTATAAAGGATTAAGCACTTGAATGTGAATACAAATTATTGTTTTATAAGGTATTAAGCATTTGAAGGAACATAAATATAGTGAATGGGTTTTTTATGAATAGCTGTTTTTTTTAAATACTGAAGTCATCACTAGACACTTGAACTTTGTTTTATCTCACCTCAGCATGGATCCTGAGATCTGCCATGTTGGATACTGGGTGAATTAGCATGGAGGGTCTAATGTGATGGCGATGGGTTGGCATGAATTGACACTAAGTTTGCATAAGGGCTGTAACAGGCCATGGTGTAGTGAGAGGGGCATTGGTTGACATGGGTTAGCATGGTAGCACAGTGGTTAGTACTGTTGCTTTACAGGGCCAAGGACCCTGGTTCGATTCCCGGCTTGGGTCACTGTCTGTGCGGTGTCTGCACATTCTCCCCGCTTCTGCGTGGGTTTCCTCCGGGTGCTCTGGTTTCCTCCTACAAGTCTCAAAAGACGTTCTTGTTAGGTGAATTTGACATTCTGAATTCTCCCTCAGCATAACCTTAACACCAGGTAGTGTTCGGCGACTAGGGGACTTTCACAGTAACTTCATTGCAGTATTAATGTAAGCCTACATTAGCACTTCCTTAGAAGATTATTATGGGCACTAAAAAAGGCCATTGGTTGTGGCTAAAAAAGCATAGATTGGCATCAGAGTAAATGGTCATGGAATGTCAGTGAAGGAGCACAAGTTGGCATAGTGCCTATAAAGGGCCATGGTGGGTGGGAATAGGGGAAAAGGTTGGCATAGGGGCTATAAAGGGTTTGGGGGGATGGATAGAGCGGATAGAGTTGACACGAGGCTATAAAGGGAAAAGGAGTGGGTAGGGGGCATTGGTGGCATGGTGCGTATGAGGGGCCATGTGGGATGATTAAGTTGGTATGGATGGGACTTGGGGAGAGTGCAAGGGAATGAGAGGGGTAAAGGTTGGATGTTTTTTTTGTTTTATTGCTTTTCTTACATCCGAGACAACGTGCCAGAGCACTGACTTTCGCGTTTCGCACAGCTTGCCTCCACACCCAGCAGCCACAGATCTGCCTCCACGCAAGTCATAGTGTAGCCACTCCCACCCCACCCCCTGACCGCCACCTGTGCACCGAGGTCTGTGACAGGTCCGCACTTGACGACTGGAAGGACTCATTGTGTAGACGTTCATGGCAACCATCACCGTGATGCACACCGGGAGCAGGTGTCCTCCCCACAGTGCAGGGTGTGCCATCATCTGGCAGATATTTTGCACTGTCGTTCTGCTCATCCAGAGTCTTTGATGGCATGCCCGGTCCGGCAGGTCCTCAAGGCAGTGCAGGTACACAAGAGGCCTCATGCGGCACCTCCTTTGCACCTCCTCCCCCTCGGCTTGTTGGGCGACCGGCTCTCCAGCTTGGGAGGCTGCTACCTGCCTCTCTGCGGCATGCACCGCTGCTACCCACTCTGCTGCTGCAGCTGCCACCTGCTCTTCAAGTGGCTGCCACTCATATGGCCACAGGGCATCTCACGGTGTTGTGGCGACCATTAGGGCAGCCACCATGGCTGGTCGAACTCCAAAATCCATTGTCTGCAGGGGGTGAAATGCCAACATGTTAGCATGGTGCATACTCCGGTGCCCAACCAGGTTCGACGTGCTACTGGGTAGCCCCAGTTGGCACTGTAGACTCCGCCCTCACATGTCCCCCCCCCCCCCATCCACTCATCCCTGCCCCATCGGTGGCTGGCACCGTGGGGTCCTCCGGCCTTGGCACCCGTCCCTGATGCCAGGGGCACCATTGGCTGGCACGGCCCTTGCTGGGGACTGTCGTGGGTCCAGCCCTAGGTGATCAGCTGGTGGCTGGCGCGCCAGTTGGGTGGGGAGTTTGGGGTGAGGTGCAGCAGTGTGGTGGGGGGCAGTGAGGATGGGGGCACCCATGTAGCCGGCATCACAATGCAGGACCAGGGCCAAAGTGGGTGGTCAGTGGGTGCGCAACAGGATGGCCGCCATAATGGCGGTCGATCCCTGAGCAACGCCCCAGTCCCTTGGGGGGGGGGTTACTCCGGCCGCACGGCCTGATCCCGCCCCCCCCCCCCCCCCCCCCAGACTGCACCCCTCCCCGACCCAGGCAGGGCCCCTCCACCCCAGCCAGCACGGCCAGTATCCGGGCCGGCAGCCTGAGATCGCTCCTCTCCATGTTCTACCTCCTCGCTCTCTCTCAGCAGCCACCACTCCAGGTTCACGATTTATGAGAGCACACCTGGCCTGCGCTGTCAGGAACTCGGCCCATCGGAGGCGGAGAATCGTGGTGGGGCCTACTAATGAGGTGCAAATTGCCCTCGTCACATTTACGCCATTTTCATGGTGACGGAGAATCACGAGTTGGCGTCGAACCGGCGCCTGCCGTGAATTTGGCGTCAGATCCTATTCTCTGCCTAATCCCATTTCCCGATTTTGGTGTTGGATGACAGAGAGCCGCGGCCATTCTATGTATAGATGGGCTGGATTCTCCACCCCTCTGCGCCACATTTCAGGTTCACCCCGCCGGCGGGATTCTCCGTTACGCCAGCCAGTCAATGGGGTTTCCCATTGTGGCGCAGCCCCACGCCGACAGGAAACCCTCAGGCTGCTGGCAAATTTGGCCGGGATTCTCCATAACCCGACACCAAAAGCGCAAACGAGTGGAGAATGGCTCCCGTTGCTGAAATCGGAGCAGGCACCGGTTTGACGCCGGTTGCCGATTCTCTGCCCCCTCCAAATCGGCATCACTGGGACACATGCTGCACACAGTCGCAACCCCGTCGGAGCCCTATCAGCTGGCCCACCCGCGATGCTCCGCCTCCGATGGGCTGGGTTCCCGAAGGCGCGGCCACGTGTGGTCCCAGAGGTCGGGAGCCTGGCGTGCTGGCTGCGGACAGTGTCCAGCGCCACCACACTCTGCCGAGATCCATGCCGCTGGCCAGGGGTCTCCTGTTAGGGTTGGGGGGAATGGCCAGGTAGGCTGTGGGTCGGGGTGGGTGGGTTTGCGGTCCAGCACGGTTGGCACCATGTTTTCCGGCGCGACCGGTGGGGATGTAGGTGTGTGCGGTTGCAGCTTGTCAGCCCTGCACATGTGCGGCCCCGGATCCGCCGATTCTCCAGTCATTTCCCCTATGTTCTGCGGGTGTTTCACGCGTCGCCGGTGCTAGCCCCTCACCGGTACCGGAATCGGTGAAGGTTTCACGCCGATTTTCCCGTCATGGAACACCACGGAT